>NW_020664436.1:48513147-48561943 GCF_002925995.2 Terrapene triunguis
GGTCTGTCTGGGGGTGGGGGTGTGGATAAGGGTTGGGGCAGTCAGGGTACAGGTAGGGGGTAGGGTCCTAGGGGGCCAGTTAGGATGGGGGGAGGGTCTCAGGAGGGGGCAGTCAGGGGACAAGAGGCAGGGAGGCTTAGGTAGGGGGTGGAGTCCTGGGGGGCAGTTAGGGGCAGGGGTCCCGGGGGGGGGCAGTCAGGGGACAAGGAGCGGGGGGAGGGTTGGGGGTTCTGAGGGGGGAAGTGGGAGGGGCAGGGGCGGGGCTAGGGCAGGACGGGGCGGGGCTCCTCCCGTCCTCTTTTTTGCTTGCTGAAATATGGTAACCCTAGTGTTTGCAAAACACGCTGCCCGGTGGGTTGGTTTGTGTGTTACACAGGGCTGCAGACAGAGGGAGGGGGGAGCAGGGGAGGGCTCTGGCTGCTGGAGACCAATGGGAGCAGTTGAATTGGCCCAGCCGCCCAATCAGCAGCTGCACTCTGCATGGAAGGGAGTGAGGGAGGCAAGGGAGAAAAAAAATCCAGACATTTTAACCTTGTTGCCAATTCTTCCCGGACGGCTATTTAGAGACGCAAAAGCCGGACATGTCCGGGGAAATACGGACGGATGGTAACCCTATTTTTAGTAAAAGTCACGGGCAATAATGAAAAATTCACGGAAGTCCATGGCCTGTCCCTGACTTTTACTAAAAATATCCATGACAAAATGGGGAGCCTGGGCAGCTGCTGGTGGGCTGGGAGCTCCAGGGGCCCCCACCACCTGTAGGGGCCCCCACCACCTGTAGGGGCCCCCACCACCTGTAGGGGCTTGGAGCTCCAGGGGCCCCCTCTGCTGGCAACTCTGAGCAGCGGGGGGTCCCCCTTGCTGCCTGGGGCGGCCGGGGGCAGCGGGGGTTTGCCTGCCAGGCGGCAAGGGTACCCCACAGCTTCCTGCCTCCGCAGGTGGCAGCAGACCCTGCAGCTCCCAACTGGCGCTGGCTGAAGTCACGGAGGTCTGTGGAAGTCACGGATTCCGTGACTAAATTGCAGTCTTATATATAGCACCATTGACTGCTTAAAAACATTTCCTTCAGTAATGTACCTCCCAGAAACACACCTAATCTTTTTTTACATATGTAAAAATGACCTGTGAGTCTTTCAGAGGTTTCTGACCATATTTCTACCATCACAGTTTAAAAAATAATTAATTAAATAAATAAACCCTGTCTGTGTGAACAAAACAAACAAAACCATCACAGTAACAACCTTGGATAAAGCATATCTCTCTGACAGGGGTTGTAACTCAACCCCCCCCCCCCCCCCGTTCACACATGCAAGAATAAACCATGTTATAACACCTTCAACCACAATAATTTTTAAACAGTTTATTTTTGTAGTGTAGGTAGGGCCTTGAAGCTGTAAATATTACTAATACAAGAAGAGAAACAAGGATCAGCACTAGAAAGATGGTGGATGAGCCTATAAATAAGCACACAGGTATAGCTACAGTTTTGATCATCAGCTTTGATTGGGAGTTTCTGGTTTCAAGAATTAGAATTGGCTCTACTCTACTTTTTTTTGTCTGTTCATCTTCATTTAGTGATTCCCTTGCTAACCGTGGGAGTTTACAAAGTTATAACTCCAAGAACTTTTTTTAATTACTGCAGTGCTTAGGGCTTCTCCACGGTGGCATTCCCAATCAGGGAGCCAGCCCGTGCAGTGTGGCACATGCCAGCCTCAGGTGCACCAACACCCAAGAGAGCAGAGAGGGGGTACTTTGTGCTGGTTAAAGGGGATGATGGACCTGATGGGCAGGAAGGTCTTTTCATCCGCGGGACTGCAGTTCCGTGTTGCAAACTACCAGGCTCTGCTAGCCAAGTATGATTTTAACAGCTACGACAGGCTAGCAGAGTTCAAGAACAAGCTTCTGCTAGAACTCCAGGAGTGGTTCCAGATGCTGGTGGACAAAGGGGACTGGTAACCAAAGTGGCCCTCCAGGGAGTAGTGGACGCAGCCAACACTGCCTTTCGGTCACTAGCCACCAGCACAGTCATGCGCAGGAACTCGTGGCTCCAATCTTCCAGCTTCCCTAGGGAGGTCCAAAATACAATCAGCGACCTCCCTTTCGATGAGACCAATCTCTTCAAGGTGTTCCCTTGGCCTCTACACTCTGTCCCCCAGACACAGACACCAGAAACAACCCTTTTTCCTGTGGCCACATTCCTCTTACCCAGCGTACTACCAGTGCCCGGAAAAGCTCCCACTTTGGCAACAGCGCTTTCGGAGGCCTCGTTTCCCCACCTCCACTATGACCGCCTCCTCGACCTTTTCCCAACCACAGGCCCAGGGCCAGTTTTGACACTTGGGTCAAGAGCAGTGAACCTCCTTCAGTGCCAAGCACCGCATCATCTTCAGAGGCCGTCTTGTCCTATTCACCCACAATTGGGGCAAAATCACCATGGACAGTTGGGCACTGGAGATCATCCACCACAGATACTCCATAGAGTTCCTCTCCTTCCCACCTCATCGCCCTCCCACCTGCCTAGTCGTCAGCAGAACTCTATACCCCAATGATGTACAATGGCTCGATACACGATGCCATGCTAAATGACCTCTTTGCACTGTGTGGCATGCCCTGCTGGTAACTCTTTGCCTCTTTTGCTCTAGAGGAGCTCTAGGCAAGGGCTCTTGAGGTGACACTTTCCTCCTCTCCTGGACTGGTGACCTTCGCCATGCCTTTCCTCCCGTTCCCTTTCTGTCACAGGTTCTTCACAAGATTCACCGGGACAGGGCCACTGACATCCTCATAGCGCCCTATTGGCCCCGGCAGTTCTGGTTCACCGACCTCCTGAGGGTCTCCACCCAACCATCAGTCTGTCTCTACACACTCCAGGATCTCCTTACCCAAGATCGGGGCAGACAGTGCCATCCCAATCTGGACATTCTTCACCTCCCAGCCTGGTATTTGGATGTGTGTCAAGTGTAGACCATGCATGCTCTGCCCTGATTTGGTAGATCCTCACCCAAAGCAGGAGGGAATCCACCAGAACCTGCTACCACGCTAAGTGGAGATGCTTCATAGAGTGTGCCCATTGCCGCCACCACCACTTTGGGGGACACAATGACCATCCTCAACTACCTTCTCGCCCTCAAAACAATGGGTCCAGAGTCTCAACTCTATTCAAGTACATCTGGCAGCACTTAGTGCCTTTCTCCTGCCAGTGGATGACACCTCTGTCTTTACACTCCCTTACCACTATGTGCTTCATGAGGGGCTTGCTTAACACGTTTCCACAGGTTGTGAAGCCTAAACCTCCATGGACCTTAACGCTGTTCTCTCCACCCTCAGCAGACCACACTCTGAACTCATGGTGACATGCTCTCTGACCCACCTATCTAGGAAAGTGGCATTCTTCATTGCCATCACCTCGGCCAGATGAGCCTCGATGACAGCCCCTCTTCTCCTCTCCCCCATGGTATTTCACAAGACAAGGTCTCCTTAAGTCTACACTCCAAATTCCTTCCTAAGGTAATGTCAGAATTTCATCTCAGTCAATCCATCCACTTGCCTGTGTTCCATCTGAAACCACACACCTCCCCCGCTGTCAGGGCTCTGCACTCCCTCAATGCGTATTGGTGTTCTACCTCCACGGGTCCCTTTCAGAAGTCGCCGAGTCTTTTCATTGACATTGCTGAACAGTTAAAGGGACAGGCCCTCTCTCCCCAACAGGTATCTAAATGGGTCTCAGGGTGCATCCTTGAGTGCTACAAATGCTCCAACCTCCCTTCTCCCGACAGAGTAACAGCCCATTCTACATGGGTGTAGGCCACCTCCTCAGCCTCAGTAGTGGATGTGCCATAGCAGGACATCTGCCGGGCCACAACATGGTGCTCTGTCCACACACTTAGGGCACACTATGCCATAATGCATGCGGCAGCAGTGGATGCGACCATGGGCCATACTGCATCCTCGCACCCACCTCTGTGCTGACCACTGCTCGCAAGTCACTCACATGTGGAATACACATAGGGACCAAGAAGAAGAGGAGGTTACTTACCTGTAACTGGAGGTTCTTTGAGTTCTATCTATATTCCACTATCTGCCCTCCCTCCCTCTGATTTGGATTAGAGTATGCAGTCATATAAGGGGAAACTGGTGCAGCATCAACCTGCACTACATCTTATATCCTCGAGTGCGAGCACAAGGAGATGCACTATCCTACGTGTGGGTCAATGGACACTGCTAGGAAACACTTCTGGATTAGGTGCATGGTGCACATACGCGCTTACATGTGGAATACAGACAGGGCCACACATCTCGAAGAACCTCCGGTTATAGATAAGTAACCTCCTCTTTTGTCTTCATCTTCAAGGTTCAACTTTGTATAGTCCTGCCTTCATCTCTGAACTGGTCTTCATTTGCAGCTTCCCCAGCCCTCTGTACTCTGACAGCAATATTATCCTTGGTTCCTTCTCTCACAGGCTTCTCTATGCCTCTTCCCACATTGCATTCTATGTTTGGAATTCCCTGTTTCCATTTATTTACCAAGCCACTTCTCTTGTTGCATTCAAATCCCACATAAATACTCACAGCTGCTGCAAAGCTTACAAAAAGTGATGAGAGGAAAGGAACAAAAATCCAAGTAACAGTCTCATCAAGAAGTGTATGTGGCCTACTGAGTAACCACTTTTGGACATCCTCTCCTTGTCACACCTTCTCCCTTGGCTGTTTGTGGACCTTACTTGTGTCATGCTGTACACTTTTCAGGGAAGTGACTAAGTTTTACTTGTTTTGTGAGGCACCTACCACATTCCTGGCCACCCAGAAATTTAATAATAATAATTTCTGATGTTATAAATGTGCTAGTTCTCCAGACATCCATCGAGTCTTCAGGCATAGAAAAACTTGAATTTCCAAAGCCTTTAAAAAAAAAAAAATCGTCCTTCTCCTCCCCCCCCCCACCCAACCCCCAAAATAACCTTTTAGTTTTTCCTTATAAATAGACTTATTTGAAATGTTGAGTTTTCCTTTCACAAGAAGTGTCAAGATCTTGAAATTACATTCCATTGCAAAATGGAACAAAAAGGCAAAATATAGAAAATTTTTGTGAAATGGAAAATTCTGAAAAGTATCTAATTGGATATGTCAATATGGGAAATTTCAACACCACAATTCAACATGTCAAAAGGATATTTTTCATTAGATTCTCCTGTTCAGAAAATCAAAAATTATGTCAAAATCAGCATTTATCTGTGGAAAAGTCTGATTTTGATTAAACCACTTTTTAACAGGAAATTGTTCCATGTGAAGAATTTTGGCCAGCTCTACTTATAAATCATACAAAGACTAAAAACGAATTGTCACAGTTCAGGGCAACTGAAGCTGTATTTGCTCTTCATGGTCTAGCAAGGGCTACCCACTCGAAACTTGAGACTCCTCAACCATCACCCCCACCCCGACCACGGTATTTCCATGATGCACAGTCTGATCACTATGCTATGATATTCCCAGCAAAAGACAGACTGGCTAAGCAGGCTTGCTGTACTTCCCTCTTCAGAGATGGTACACAATGTAATTGCCAATGGTTAGAAGTTACCACACAGTTCCCTCTAAGCGAGCACTTTTATTCTTAAGATAAAAGCATTACAGAGAAAATGTATTACAAACAATAAAAGAACCTACACACATGCTAATAAGCTTATCAGAGATCACAGCCTAACTCTAACATGGACTCATTGCCAAGGGATGTTGTGAATGCCAAAACTATAACTAGATTCAGAAAAGAATGAGATAAGTTCATGGAGGATAGGTCCATCAGTAGCTATTAGCCAAGATGGTCAGGGAGGCAACCCCATGCTCCGGGTATCCCTAAACCTCTGACTGCTAGAAGCTGGGACTGGATGACAGGGGATGGGTCACTTGATAATCGTCCTGTTCTGTTCATTCCCTCTGAAGCATCTGCCATGGCCACTGTTGGAAGACCGGATACTTGGCTAGATGGACCCTTGGTCTGACCCAATATAGCCATTCTTATGGCTCTGGTTGGTGATTAGTCTTTCCAACACTTCCCTAAGGTTTGGGGCCCCCCTTGGACTAGAGGTCCTGTCCATTTGCTGGATCAGAGAGAAGGTCCTGAGTCAGTTTTTACTCAGACTAGTTAACCAAAAATCCTTTCTTTCTCCGTTAGTCCCTAGGAAATCCAGTTTGAACCAGTATATTTGAGCATCTCTCCAGGTGGTGGTAGCTCTCTAGACGTGTTTCAACCTGAGTGAATTTGTCTAACCACCTCCCCACTATTCTTAGTTCCTGGAGGGCGGTGGTCCCCCGCCTCATGAGATTACATACAATCCCTCAATTATGCATAAACAATTACATTTTTAATACAGTGTACTCCTAAAATACTTAAACTTAATTCAATAATGTTTAACTAGGACATTGCAGGAAACTGCCATCTGTTACACTCACAACAACTACAGCCCACATACCTTCTTTATTTTACTTTGCAATTTATCTTTAAAAGCTGCACCTTCATTTTTTTAGGGGGTAATATTGGGGGTCTGTTGTCTTTTGCAGTATCATTCTACATATGTGTCTTCTTCATCTTAGGTGTTCCCGGTTTAGTGACAGTGAGGTAAAAAGTAACTGCTCTTGAGGACAGATTGGAACATACTAGCAGAAGGACCCACTAAACACAATACCCTGTCTTTATTGTACAAAGCCATGATTTAGAAACCAAGACAATTGTGCGACTTCACAGCAAGAACACCAGACCTTGAACCAGATATGTGGCCTTGTAATATGATGCATTCATGAGGTTCATGGGGCAGGGAAGATCATGTGCCATAATCCTGTTCTCCCCTCACCCCTAAGTTAATTGTGAAACTTGGTATTGCATTCCATTAAAAACATTGCAATTTAAAACAGGCTTTGTCTCATAGAATTAGATGCCTGTATTCAGTAAAAGGGATTTTTGTTTTGGAGGCTGTCTTAGAGTATGGTATTCCTTGCTATCCACAAACTACTTTATGGATGTCTTGTTGAAAACAGTAGAGGAATCAGTGGGGGAAACCTAGTTTGTAGAGTATAAGATTTGAGAACCTTCTGAATAAACAGTAAAACAAAGCCAAATTATTCTCTCATTGCAAGTTGTAACTCCATTTAATGATTCGCCAAGCAAAATTGCTCCTTAAAAGGTGCCCTCAATTCAGAAAAAATGGAAATTTTTATTTTTATATATATGTACACGCACATAAACTCTCTCTCTCTCTCTCTCTCACACGCACGCTCACACGCACGCACGCGCGCACACACACACACACACACACACAAAGAGGTCAAACAGTAAGGAGTGAAGCAGGCACAAAACTGTTAATTCTCAAAACATCTCTTCTCCAGTAAGTAATGACAAAAGCTGTTTGCATCATGACAATGTACACTGTACAGGAGACATTTCAGTTACTTAGGTAGAGGTGTAATAAATACTTATTTTTATTTGTGCTTTGCTAATCTCGCAACAGATTCAGATTTCAGTCTCTGGAAATGTAAAACTCACAGTTTGACTCGGCAGATCAGTTTGGTCGTCGCATCTTGAACATTTAATTTTTCCTTATGCTCCAGCATCTGTTAATCTTGAGCACGATCACGCTGAATATAAATTAAGAAAAGTACAGACAGGAACACAGCTACAGAAATTTTATTCAGGGAAATGAAGTGATACTGGAATTTTGGCCAATTTGGGTTGTTTTTTTTTATCCCTCCCTCAATTTTACTCTATATTCCTCCTCTACATGAAAGACTCTTCACTTTACACTCTTCCCACGTGGCCTGACAAAGGCTGACCTGAGGTTCTAAGGATCCCTATAATTTGCACTCCTGCCTCTCTTTCTAAAAACACTGTAATGGTTGCGTCTTCCCCAGGCTGGGAGGCTAGATGAATGGTCAGTGCCAAAGCCACTTAGCAGATGGTGCTTGAGTAGTGAGCAATATCCTCCCTCCAAGTGTAGGGCACATTATGGAGGTCTACCAGCCTGGCAAATGAGACCCTCACTGTTGCTAGCACACTTTCATCTCCCATACTGTAGTACGCTGCCATCTGTCAAGACACTGAGCCAGACCACACTTAAATTTTTTTTCTCTTTCTCGCTTTCCCTCTTATTTAAAGTATTTCTAGAGATCCTGTCACCTGAAATAAATTATATCTATCCTATACCTATAGGTATAGAACTTCAAAATAGTATCCTATTATCAGTTCAACAATGGAATGTACTGTAGAAGTGTCCATCACCATACTTTCAGTAAATATTATGTATTTTCTTTTTAGATTTGCTGTACAGTAAAAAATTAATAGGTATTGGCCTTTGTAATATGCTATCAGTAGATGTATGTATGTATGAACTGATGTACATGTGTAATTACTATCTGTGCATACTTAATTAAAAATAGAATGTATGTATAATGTCTGCAAAAAGAACAGGAGTACTTGTGGCACCTTAGAGACTAACAAATTCATTAGAGCATAAGCTTTCGTGGGCTACAGCCCACTTCCGAAGAAGCTTATGCTCTAATAAATTTGTTAGTCTCTAAGGTGCCACAAGTACTCCTGTTCTTTTTGCGGATACAGACTAACATGGCTGCTACTCTGAAACCTGTATAATGTCTGCAGTCTAGTGTTATAATTCATATTAGAAACTGGCCAGAAAAAAAGATTAGGGATGACTACAGACCGATAAGGATCAGTTGTTATTGTACTTTACATTACACAGGAATCAAAATGCTTAGTTACAATTAGACTTATATGTATCAAGCTTTATACTACATACATTTATATCAAGTGAGTTTTATGCTTAGGGCTGGTCTACACCCAGCCGCTAGTTTGGCGGCTGGGGATCGAAGTTCCGGGTTCGACTTATCGCGTCTGGTCTGGATGCGATAAGTCGAACCAGGAAGTGCTCGCCGTCGACTGCGGTACTCCAGCTCAGCGAGAGGAGTACCGCGGAGTCGACGGGGAGCCTGCCTGCCGCGTGTGGACCACGTCTGAACCGCGGTAAGTTCGAACTAAGGTATGTCGAATTCAGCTACGTTATTAACGTAGCTGAATTTGCGTACCTTAGTTCGAATTGGGGGGTTAGTGTGGACCAGGCCTTAGAGAGGTAAAAATAAATTGATCTAACACTGATCCCTGTGCCTTTCTTAAACTAGACACTGGATACAAGTAAGAGAATGGGAATAAAATGTTATCTTTCTTCTTTTTTTTCGTTTCTTCCCCTCCCATGTGCAGAATGTGACAAGCTGCGGAGGGATGGCTATCGAAGTTCTCAATATTACTCTCAGGGTCCAACCTTCTCTTCTTCTTCCAGTGCAGCCTATGGAAATTACCAAGATGATTATGAAGAAATTGAACGAAAGGTAAGGAATAGGGCTGTCAAATGATTAAAAAAAAATACACAATTGCGAAATTAAAAAAATAGTTGCAATTATTCGCAGTTTTAATTGCACTGTTAAACAATATAGAATACCAATTTAAATTCAGCATGGAAGCATGTCCTCTGGAATGGTGGTTGAAGCATGAAGGGGCATATGGCCTTTTGGCTGAGGGGTGAAAACATTATCTAATATCTGGCACATAAATAACTTGCAATGCTGGCTACAAAAGTGCCATGCCTGTTTTCCCTTCTCACGCCTGTTCTTACTTACAGGTGAAATTGTAAATAAAAAGCAGGCAGCATTATCTCCTGTAAATGTAAACAAACTTGTTTGTCTTAGTGATTGACTGAACAAGAAGTAGGACTGAGTGGACTTGTAGGCTCTAAAATTCTACATTTGTAAGTTGCACTTACACAATAAAGAGATAGCACTACAGTACTTGTGTGAAGTGAATTGAAAAATAATATTTCTTTTCTTTTTTTACAGTGCAAATATTTCTAATCAAAAATAAGAATATGAAGTGAGAACTGCATACTTTGTATTCTGTGTTGTAATTGAAATCAGTATATTTGAAAATGTAGAAAAACATCCAAAATATATTTGTTGTTATATTAAATTGGTATTCTATTATTGTTTAACAGTGCTATTAAAACTGTGATTAATCATAGCTGTTTTTTTATCTCGTTAATTTGTTTTGTGTTAATGGCTTGCGTTAGCTACGATTAATTGACAGCCCTAGTAAGGAGGCAGGAGATTGGGAAGAATGCATTAAGTGGACTATAAAATCTGCTCTTCATATTATTTATATAGGCTGAGATTTATAAAGGAGTTTAAGGGAGTTAGATGCCCAACTTTTATTAGCACCTAACTTCCTTAGGCTCTTTGAAAATCCTAGCTCTAACTATATGTATCTATATATAAATAAAGTTCCCATTGGTGTAATACAAGGATGACAGTGTGAATGGCTTGGTAATGTTCCAGGGAGAAGGTGTATCTTATGTATTAACAATGGCAGCTGTTTTGAAATAGGGTCATGTTAGTTTTTACTAATCTTTTTAAGATCAAGTATCAGGTGGGGCCATTAACCCAGGTACACAACATGACTGTGTTCACACAACAACGAGTACACAGACTTCATACCCTGGTCTAATGTGATTATGTCATTTCAGTACTCAGAAGTTTTGTCCTAATGTATCCCATCTCTCTGTAATGAATTCCAAGGGAATGAAAGATCTCACATTGATACTGGTTTGGCTCACTGCATGCCAGTTTGCTTCGTATTATGTTCCCTGTCTCAGCTCAGCAACACTGGGCAATTGTCTCAGAACCTGGAAATTACTGAAACAAACGAAGGGTGATGGAAGGGACAGTTTAGTCATAGTATTAAGATGTTTTTTTAGTCTTCATGTGATTTTTGGTCATTTCAGCTACAGAAACACTATGTTGCATTAATATTAAAGTTCTGAGTTAACTGTATAAAAGCTAGAAAATTCTGCGAAATGGTAACCTGTCCTTAACTCATCCCATTGTGCGTAAGTGTTGGCGCGCACTTGGTATCCAAGTTATTGTATCCTGTGATATCTTGGTACAAAATATTGCCTGCCCAGCAATAACCTGGCATTCTTTTGTCAGTTCGTATCACAGCCTTATCTTTATTGTAGTTTAGTTTCTCTTTTTGCTTGTTTAATACTAACATTATACCATGTGTTTGTGTATGTGTGTCTATATATAAATTGTGTCTACACTGTGAGGTCTGCAGGTCCTTTGAATTCAATATAAAGTGACTGATAATATCATATAGTTTTCCCACTTCCTTTGTCCACATTGCCTCACATCAGTGACAGGGCTGTGGCTTTGTAGAAACTTCAACTATTCTTGCTGTGCTTTAACAGTATCCATTGTAACATCTCATTTAAACCCATTGTGTATGCAGTATGGCAGTAAGAATATTACAATGATAACCTGCAAAGACCTATTGAAATCACTAGAAGTCATAATATAATATGTGCTTTTTATTAAAAAAAAGTATTGACTACATATGTTCATAGCTGTTGCTGTGTGTGTGTAAAATTGTATGTGTGTTTAAGCTATTTTAAGTATCTGGTTGCCCAAGTTAGTATTGTGGTCCTTATAGATAAATAGTCCACAGAACTGCATTTGTAAAATTAGTGAGGTATGATGTAACATTAAGGTTGTTTATAGGTGAGCAGACCTACTAAGGACTAATTGCCATGGATAATTCTGCTTAGAGACTAAACACTGTCATCCTTAAGGTTTCTGTGGTATGTTGTTTTAAAATTATTAATAAAGGAATTGCTAATATTTTGTTCAGTTAGTCTATGTATTCTGAAATGTTTAACTATAAATGATTACACTTCCTTGAGTGAATAGCATTTCTATTTCAAATTAAAACAACTTCCTATTAATCTGCGTTACTCAAAGCATGATTTAGTGTGAAGGAGGATGGACAGATGCAAGGTTGACACAGTTTTTAGTGGCACTAATTAACTGAGCACCATTAGCTCTCACTCTAGCTTAAAACTTAGTAGGATTTTTACCCATTAGCAAAATTGCAGTGTGGCTCTCCCTTCATACTGTAGAGTTTCAATGGTTCATGTTCTTCTTTGCATCTGTAGCAACTTTTTTTTTTAACTTTAACGTGATATTTTAGAATTTTACTTTGTTTGAATTACCACCTCTCAAAAACCATTCTCTAAAATTGAAGTTTAATCCCATTGGTAAAAAAATCAAAGGCTTCTAAGAATGTAGCTGTAACTGGGACTTGAGCCCATAAGTTTTCACTTATGGGGTTAGAAAAGTACTCAAGCAACAGTCTGGATTTGAGCTCAGAATTCTTCCATATTGCAGCAAGACTGATTCAAACAGCAAAAACATCCCCTCTTCATGAAAGCTTTCTAATGATATCTGCTGTTTATCAAAAGCAATCAAAGCAAACGTTTAACAGGCAGACCAGAGGAAGGACATATTTCAGTGTTGTAATTGGAGAGTAATAGAATAGTGAATGGATCAATGAATTCTCATTTACTGTTTGGAAACTTTCCCCTAAATTGGCATTATTCCATTTTTGCTTCAGGAAAACTATATTATAGAGCATGGACTTATCTGAAGTTTCCATGCTCTCTAAACATTTCTGGGAGACTAGGTGATGTAGCTGGATAATTCTTTATTTTCTATACAGTTGACATGAAATCATGGAACAGCTGTAAATATAGTTCTCTCAGCTAAGTCACCAGAGGATGATGTTCACATCAAAAAACACTACACTGTCTGCTTAGGAAAGGTTTGGACTGACAGAGTGTCTGGTATTCCAGGTGACTATTCCAGTGAACTGTCAGGGATGTATAGGCGAGTTTATCCATTTTTTAAAAAAATGAGAGACTGAATAAATAAGTATGGTTTTCCTAAAGAGAGTTCGTATACTACAAAATATTTAAACTGCCCTTTTTTTCTCATGGAAAGTCTTCTAAATTACAGTACACACAATATGAACTAAATTGTTTCCTTGTGTAACTCCCAGTGCTGTAAAAAACCCACCCCCACGAGGGGAGTAGCTACCAGCGTGCTGGTGCACTGTCTACACTGTCACTTGGGTTGTAGCCCACGAAAGCTTATGCTCTAATAAATTTGTTAGTCTCTAAGGTGCCACAAGTACTCCTGTTCTTTTTACTGTCACTTTACAGTGCTGAAACTTGCAGTGCTCAGAGAGGTGTTTTTTCACACCCCTGAGCGAGAAAGTTTCCGTGCTGTAAAATGGCAGTGTAGACAAGGCTTAAGTGGAGTTCATTAAGGATGAATTTGTCCCTTTGTATTTTAAATCTCAATAGTAAAGACTTGATTGGTCTTACTGATTCTCTTTTTGTAAAAGAAGACCATCACTCTCAGTACCTTTGGTGGCCTGTGCTTATCTGATTTCCTAGTAACAAAGATTTAGAAATAAGAAGGTGTTACTTCAGTCACTGACTCCGCCTGTTAGTCTGTATCAGCAAAACCAACGAGGAGTCATGCCCAAATAAATTTGTTAGTCTCTAAGATGCCACAAGGACTCCTCATTGTTTTTGCTAATTCCACCTCGCTTTCTGAAAGTGTGTTATACTATATAATTTAAATATGTTTGTCTTTTTACATGTTTTTTTCTCATTCATTCTCTTTTTCACTCATTCTCTTTCTTTCTTTCTTTTTCTCTCACTCAACAGTCTAGTCTGTTAGACTGCATATCTCAGTCTTGCATTAGCGCCTGCTGTTCCTTGGTTCCATGGAGCCTCAAGGTACCTAGCCACAATGGAAGCATCCAGCTGTCCTAGTTGCAGCTTGATGTTACTGTAGCATTAGCATATCTGGAATCTTACTGTGCTTTTATTCTTTGTTCCTCACTTGCTGCTGTTTTCTTTGTAAAAACAAACAAAAACAACCACCAACAAAAGTAATGTTAAATCCAGTCGTGCCTTTTTTTGGCATTAGCTCAGTTGTTTGCAGCACAGATCCTTTGTTTACTTGCTAAACTAACACATTTTCATCGCCTTTGCAAACCTGTTAACACTCGCTTCTCTTTAAACTTCTGGGATGAGCAGTATGTTTTATTTAATGGCTATTTGATGACAATCATCTGGTTCTATTAGTGATCAAAAGCTTTCAAATATCGTGATTTGGACAAGCATGATTTGACAATAAGGAATGCCGATTGCACAGAGTACATGGCCTCAGAGATGCATCACACTGTGCCTTTATTTCAACAAACGGGTAGAAAAAAGTACTTCACGCTTGTTAATGGGGAAGAAAATACATATTTGTCACTTCGCTCATCAGAGCTGTTGGTTCTCTTTTCTTTTCAGCATTCTGCAGCAGTTGGGGTCCAAATCATAGGTGGAAAGAAATTTATTAATAGTATTTACACATGGGAATTGAGATTTGAAGCTGGGATTTTCCAAGGAGTCTCAAAGAACTGGGTGCCTAGCTGCCTTAGGCCCCTTTGAAAACCCTACATTGATGTGAGTTGTGGGAGCTCTGGACTTGCTGAATTGGCTCTTGTAACAATATTGATCTTCATTGATGAAATTTCCTTCAGAGTATACAGGATGAGAGAGGCCTGTACTGCTTTGCGAGCCAGAGATCCTGCATTATATTGCTTCCTGCTTCTTAATACCCCAAGGATGTGACAGGCTGGCAGTTGTGATGTTGTTGTATCTCCATAGCAGAAATAAAATGTCATAAGGGGCACTGTCTAGGAAACAGTAAGACACTGAGGAGATAATATAGTGAAGAGATTAACAGAAGGGCACTGTCCAAAAGGAAAGCTCATGTGTATGTTGGAATGGAGTTTCAAAAGACCAGAGTGATTCAGAGGCATACGTCCTATTGAAAGTTAAGGGACATATGCCTCTAAATCACTTGGCACTTTTGAAAATCCCACCCATTTTCTTCAAAAGATTGTTCAAATGGTAGAATTCTAATACACAGAGAAATAAGTAAAGAAGCACTGTAGCAACAGAGGAAAGAGAAGGAGATGAAGATACTAGAAGACTTGATGGTTTCTTTGTAGCTAAGTCATTTCTACTCACAAAAAAAATGCTCCCTTTAACAAGACAGTGAGTGATAAGAGTTCTGGGGCAAAGGCTAAGGGGTTGAATTAGTCAAGAAAACTGGAGATAAGTCTGTCCAGGTTGTCCATCTTGAGATAAATAATGTAAGAAATACTAACTGTACCTAAAAAGAAGTTCCAGCCACCTTGCTTTGCAACAGAGAGGCGGTTAGGTTTCAGATGTTGTTTATAATAGGAAGTGAATGATTGAGATACCAATAGCAAAGTTGGTAAGTGAGAGTGAAAATGGTAAATATATAATCAATAATGAGGATTCTCCCAGATTCAGAGGGATTTGAGGATTGCTGGACCAGTAGATGACAAATTTAATGTAATTGAATGCAAATTCATAGTGAACGTAGCAGTGATCCAAAACAGATTGGAGTGCACACACTAAATGGAGTAGTTACACAAACTGTGGATTGACCAGGATAGAAATGTAAAGGTGTTTGGTGTGTGTGTGTGTGTGTGTGTGTGTGTGTGTGTGTGTGTTTTTTAACAGAATAGCACTTGAAGCCATCAAACTAGTATTTGCCTGGAGAAGAAACTGCAAACAGGACAATGAGATACATGAATAGAAAGCTATTCTGTTCTTATCCAAAGCTCTGCATAGACCTTAGTTCTCAGTTTTTCTTATCTGTTTAAAGGAGTTTTATTCATAGAAATGGTTGCAGGGTGAATGGCATGGTTAGACATTTCAAGGTTTTTTTAATGTAAGGGCAAGTTTCTAGAGGTTTAATTTGTCATCTGAGAAGACAGGACTTCCAGGTGACCTTCTAGAAACCTTTGGGGCAGTCTGGCTCTATTAGGAGTAAACAGGGAATTTAGGCAGAACATGCTGTGAAATAATCAGCCTAGAGTCAGTTGCCAGTTAAGGTCCTTGAAGCAAATAGTATAAATCTTCTAAGGAAGAGAAACCATTTTATAGGTAATGGGAACACTGAGGGACAGAATCCCAACAAAATGATGAAGAGTTTAGAGGAAACAGCCTTGCTGAGTCTATTTCCCCGTAGGCCAAATTTTCCAAGGGGAAGATCTCACTTCAACCTCTGTTTTAATTCAGATTTTTTTCTATAATATCCATTGCGCACATCAATGAAAAATTGTATATGGTCCAAGTTCATCCTTTGCAAGTGCAACAAAAAAACTGAGCATTCAAGCAGCTCATGCAAAGATATGTGCCTACAAATTAGAAGCCATACTTTGAAATTTGGCCCTATTGGTCCAAAAGAAAAGCTAGTATGAAGCAGAGAATTTTTAGAATTTTTACAATTTTAAAATGGGAAAGTTGCTTTCTGTTGTTTCAGAAATACTCTGTTTATGGCTGTACTGATGTGCTATATGGCCAGTATAATCTCGTAGTATTGCCCCTTGCACTACCACTGTGATGTAATGTGCCTTATTTGATAAAAGATATTCCTGCAGTTAGAACGGTCACTCATCTAATCTACGTACAAGGCTGTGTGCACTAGCCTAGAAAAGTAGGTGACCTTGAAATATTTAAAAGAGCCTACTTCCATATTTGGCAAGAAATCTGTATCTCCCATAATCGGCCAATTTAGAAATGAACCATTTCAATGCAAACGAACCCAGGCTGCTGTTTCCCAGCAGGTGAGCTTGTGCACAGCTTTGTAAATGTCATGCCTTTTCAGTACACTGATGTGGAAAAGTGTAAACAAATAATACCTACCACTACCACTGTTAGTATCCTGGGAGCAGGAATAGGAAGAAGGGGAAGTTGTGTGCTTCAAGAAGCCAGCATAATGGGGGAAAAATCATCTGTAGTTGGAGCCTGACTTCCCACCCCACCCCCTTAAGCACCAAATTTCCAAAATTCCCTTTTAACAGAAATACAAATGCGTCCTCTAGCTTGAAAGAGCAGCTTCCATCAAAACAGCATTTTAGCTGCAGTCAGCACAAATAGTGCTTTGAATCACTTTTCACAAGGATCTTCACCTGTATATTTGTTTGCTCATTTGGCTGGTCAATTCATTCCCCCCCTCCCCCCCTTAATTTTCTGAATCCTGATTTTTCTGAAAAATGTAGGCAATTGCCCCAGATCTTTGGATAATCAGGATTCCACATAGTGTTTTCTCCGTCTAGATGCCGTTGTTTCCCCTCCATCTGATCACTCCACTGTACAACAGCTTCATTTAAAAGAAAAATATTGTCTGTGCCCTGTTTGTCGGAGTAATTTCCTTGAAAGAGAAGGCGAGCTTCTTAACTGAATATCTCTGTCACTTGTCATATTGGAGCAGCCCCTGGTGATTGCCTGATGACAGCTGAGACCTAGTGACAGTTATTGATTCTGACAGTATCAAGCAACCAGAGGAAAAGTAGGTTACTGGAGCTTATCATCACATACAAAGGGCAAAACTGTGCTTCAAATATGTCCCTTGGCACATGAACCAAGGAGAGAGAGAAACCTCTGGATGGAAATAATGTTACTCATCATCAAACAGATTCTGACTACCCCATTGAAACAAACACACACACTATTTTTTCTTTCTGTTCTATTGTACTGTAACAATACAGGTTAACACCACATACAGTTCAGGGTCATTTGCCATTTTCATTAGAAACTCATTATACCACAGCTATATTTTTTTTAATCAAATTGGGCTGAAACATGGAATACAAGCTGCCATTCCTTATGTGATAGTGTTTGTTAGTTTTTCTCCATTGCTTAACTCATGCAGTTTTGTTAAAAGATTCAGTGGTGGGAAAAAATCTGTTGAGGGTTGAGATTTTTTAAAGAAATTTAGACCTCAGTTCTCTGCTTGAAGTGATTGCCATTGGCTTCAGTGGAGCATAGCCACAAGGATCTGCCCATGGAGCTTTGTGCAAGATTGGGTCCCTAAACTATACTTAGGCTTTGTCTACATTAAAGGGAAAAGTCGATCTAAGCTACGCAATTTGAGTTACGTGAATAGTGTAACTCAAATCGACGTAGCTTAGATCTACTTACCTCGGGGCCCACACTACGTGACGTTGACACTAAACTGGGAGGAGTGATAGATACGCTGGAGGGTGGGGATAGAATACAGAGGGACCTAGACAAATTAGAGGATTGAGCCAAAAGAAACCTGATGAGGTTCAACAAGGACAAGTGCAGAGTCCTGCACTTAGGACGGAAGAATCCCATTCACTCTTACAGACTAGGGACCGAATGGCTAGGAAGCAGTTCTACAGAAAAGGACCTAGGGGTTACAGTGGACGAGAAGCTGGATATGAGTCAACAGTGTGCCCTTGTTGCCAAGAAGGCTAACCGCATTTTGGGCTGTATAAGTAGGGGCATTGCCAGCAGATCAAGGGACGTGATCATTCCCCTCTATTCGACATTGATGAGGCCTCATCTGGAGTACTGTGTCCAGTTTTGGGCCCCATACTACAAGAAGGATGTGGAAAAATTGGAAAGAGTCCAGCGGAGAGCAACAAAAATGATTAGGTGGCTGGAGCACATGACTTATGAGGAGAGGCTGAGGGAACTGGGATTGTTTAGTCTGCAGAAGAGAAGATTGAGGGGGGATTTGATAGCTGCTTTCAACTACCTGAAAGGGGGTTCCAAAGTGGATGGATCTAGACTGTTCTCAGTGGTACCAGATGACAGAACAAGGAGTAATGGTCTCAAGTTGCAGTGGGGGAGGTTTAGGTTGGATATTAGGAAAAACTTTTTCACTAGGAGGATGGTGAAGCACTGGAATGGGTTACCTAGGGAGGTGGTGGAATCTCCTTCCTTAGAGGTTTTTAAGATCAGGCTTGACAAAGCCCTGACTGGGATGATTTAGTTGGGAATTGGTCCTGCTTTGAGCAGGGGGTTAGACTAGATGACCTCCTGAGGTCCCTTCCAACCTTGATATTCTATGATTCTATGACTTCCCTTACTCTTCTTGATCAGGTGGAGTACAGGAGTCAACAGGAGAGTGATCAGCAGTTGATTTAGTGGGTCTTCACAAGACCCACTAAATCTACCACCGATGCATCGATCACTGTAGCGTCCATCCTCCAGTAAGGGTAGACAAGCCCTTAATGAACTTATTAAGACTGTTGGTTTTTGGCCCCTCTAAAATATGAATGGAAGTGTCCACAGATCAGATAATACACCAGGATCATCAATATAGTATTCAATAGAGAAATATAAAGAAAATCCTACACTTCAAAGCATATTCCCATATCATGCAAATACAGTATTATTAGTGTCATTTATCATTTCCATCGAGAGGCCCTAGCCGCATTGTACTAGGCACTGTACAAACAAATCATAAAAAGGTAGCCCCCGCCCCGAAGGGCGTACAGTCTAAGTGGTGGTGGTGATGGGGAATCGGATACAACAAACAGTGGGAGTACAACATGACAGTGAGATGATTGTGATCCATGTATTAAGCAATGGTTACAGCACAACAGCTGCCTACACCACTTTTATACTACTGTACTTTTTAAGAGAGTACAATTTTTTAAATCTCTGTTAAAATATATATATATATTGTACAGACATCTCCCCAAATCCATATATAAATATATATGTTGTACAGACATCTCCCCAAATCCTCAGCACCTGGCGCATAAGTAGTGGCTGCAAAGCACCTACAGAGGGTCACAGATTCCACCTCCATATATGACAGTCAAGCTATGAGGAATGAATGACAGCAGTGGGAGGCAGTGATCGGATAACTCATTGAAGAGCGAGTTTTTGATAATGCCTCCCTGATAAGGCGTTGTTCTTACCTGGCAGAATGACAAAGGGACTGAATGGGTAACTTCACCTAGCACACCATCCCAGGTTGATGATCCGGAAGCACAGATGTCAGTAGAGATGTAAGATGGAGGGTCTTGGAGCATGGTAGTCAGAGAGAGGGAAGACCCACCAACACCACAGCTTCTCTTAACACTTACGTTCCTCCCCTCTCCACCACCCGTGACCCCAGAATTTGGCTCATGTAGTATAACAAATGATAGTACCACTAAACAAATGTCACTCAGACGAAAGCCTTTTTTTGGCACAGTAATTTTGGATGAAAATACTATGCAAGCTTTGTTGTTCCCCTCCCACCTCCCCCAAATAGCGGCATGGATGCGAAGCATGGTCCTTTAATAAGGAATGACTTTATAAGGTATGCAAATCCTGTGATAGTGTGGTAATAATTAGATTTCCTAGTAAAATTCAATGGTGGTTAACTTAATTGTTTTTGTTCCTTGGTATTATCAATGTATACCCTTTTCCTCATCACTGAGGTGGGTCAGGGTTTCTCTCCTGTGCTTTATTTTAGTTCTTTGCTTCACTGAGCTGCATAAAAAACTGCCTCTTCATAACAGGCTTCTTGCTAAAACTGTGCACATCAAAACTAGGTAAACAGATGCTCAGTTCTGATGTCCCTTGCTAGCACATTGCTGAGAGAGGCATACAAGGAGGTGAACATGGAAGTTAACAACTACAAAATGGAATAGAGTTAATAAATAACTTTATCATTTGCCATGCTCAAGATCATTTCTCATGCTACTTTAACATATACTCTGAGCAGTTTTGTTGGATAAATAACAAGTTTTCATTTAAAAAAATAGATCATACTTTTTATGGGCAGGCTGTGATATCCTTACTCTTGCTGAGTAGTATCTCGCTCCATGAGTAGTCCTGCTGGCTGCAATGAGACTGCTTGCAGTGTCAAGTACTGTTCATTGTCAGTAAGGTTATCACAATTTGGCTTGACATTTTTTTCTTATAAGAAATTCATACTGTTGTATACATTTCTTTTTGTAGTGCTCAGTCCCTTCCCCAGAAGAAGAAAAGCTTATTAGCATCAAGAGAACTAGAACACCAGTTTCAAATGAATGTTCTGATATCAACACCCAAACTAACTGGACCAAGTCACTTCCATTGCCAACACCAGAGGAGAAAATGCGACAGCAAGCACAAGCGGTCCAAACAGATGTGGTTCCTATTAATGTAACTGGTAGGCTTTTCATTTCAGTGGTATTTAGCATGCCTGTGGGCAGGGGGGCAAAAGATGAACCCTAGTCAATGTTGTTTCTTTGTTACCTGAAGCACATGATTTAGTGACATCACCTGAAATAAATACTAGTTACTGCACCTTTATTTCAAAACAGTGGTTTGTGAACCCTAGTCAGACACTTAATTTAATGAAGGAAACCAACAGCATGGTCTTGAAACAGAATAAAAATTGATGAGATCTAATGGGAAAATTTATATCAATTACATTTTGCAATGGACTACAATGAAAATTTGTAATGGAAAATCATCTGCTTTAGTACTGGCAATGATTTTCAGGATTTTATCTTAAGAATTTATGGAAGGGAAATTATCAAAAGATTTCTGTCCCCCAAAGCGGGAGAGTTTCAAAATTTGGAATATATATCTAACCATTTATTACTGATGGCAAGAGGCTTACAGGGAAAGAATATGGGTGAGGATATAAAAAGAGTTGTTGGGCTGCTTATATTTATGGCTCTTGGGAGGAAATTTCCTTTTGTATATATGTATTACATACTTCTGTAGCATCAGTAATATCTTGACCCTAAATGTAAAAAATGTTGTGGGTGATTTTAGCTACATAATTCCCATTTAAGACTATGGAAGTTACACTGCTGAAAACCAGTTAGACCCAGAAAACTTTTTTGGTGTATCCCAAATTAGAACTTTCATGAAAGATTAAATCATCACTTAATTCTTCCTTGTGTCTGAATATTATAAAGATTGTATATTATAGGTTGTTCAGGGTATGTGTGTTTATGTTTAGATGCCAGAAACAGGAAGATATTCAGTATCTGACTTATTTCAAACCTCACATGGCTTCCATTTGACTCCAAGCTTACCATTCTATTGTAATCAACAGCATGTCATATTTGATTTTGTTTAATAATTTATTAAGATGAGGCGTTCATCTCTCCTGTTTGATTACTAATAACTATTTAATACACATACTTTTTTATTAATATATTTTTGTGAAAGAACTGCATAGAATTAATGCTGAATGTTTCCATTGGTGAAATTTTACAATGCTATACAACTTCAGGCCAATAATGAACACTACAAAGAAATCTGCAAATCAAGAGAAAATGTCATGGACATTAAAAGAAGACACAAGAAAATAATGAAATGTTTCTAATTAACAGCATAAACAAATACAACACTAAAGTATTGCAGACCAATTGGCATTATCTTGGAAATATAGGATACACAGGTGCAGAAGGTGGTGTTATGGGAACAATGGATTATCTGCCGTAATCAATAAGTCTGAGCATGGCTTAGATATTGTGACAGCAGGAGCACAACATACTTATAAATTGAGTAATCTGCAGTTCACAGTAATGACCTCTGTGTACTGCAAATGTACAGTGGAGACAAGCAGATGGAAAGAAGGGGATGGGGGAGGGGGAGTAAAAAGATAAGAGATCAAGTAACTGCCATGGGTTTAATTTAGCTATACAGTATTGGAAATGTTAATGAATCTGTACAAATTGTCCTTGTAATTTCATCAAGTTGTGTAACAAACCTTGCTTTCTTTGAAGTGCTTGTTTTGCACTCTATTCCTTTTATATAAGTGATAGTAAGGTGCTATGAAAGCGATTAGAGGAAAGCAAAATTACTGTTAGGTATGTAAACTACTCTACATGAACCATAAGGTTTCCTGGTCTCTGAAATTATTACTGTGCTACTTAAAAAATAATGAATTGAGTGTTGTAATGAAGGGGATCTATCCTTTGTTGCAGTCTAATACAGGTTTCAAAAAACTTCATTCTTCCCCCAGCGTAACGTTGTTCTATACATTTCCTATGTTAAATTTACTTATATGGGGGCGGGGAAAAATGCAGAATGAAAACTTTGTTCTGTGCCACTCTTTAAGCCATGCTGTGCAACATACATAGCAGCTTTTGTTCCTTTGCTTGTAATTTTTTAATAACTTGTGACTTTTATGTTGTTTGCACAGAAGTGGGACAGAAATCCCTATTCATTACTATTTGACTGAAATAAAATATTAACCCAAGAAGTGGCTTTTGGAAATTGAAAGCATTTCTGAAAGTGCATTAATAATGAATAAGCTACAAGGCCTCTTACTGGGGTGTGCACCACATGGCGGTGTTCTGGCAGTTTAGCTCTTCAGTAGGACAGATTGCAATTAACACATTAGTATTACAAATCTGGTGGCTGGTCTGAAGATGCATGGTTACTGCATTAGGCTGACAAACTGCTGACTAGACATCCAGGTTTGGAAATGGATTCTATCTTTAGGGTAAACAGGGGCTGAGCTTGTTCCACAAGTGATTTTGCTCCATTTTTTAGTGATGAGGTGGTGGCCAGCAAGTGCTTTTACAGCACGTTCTACATTTTAATCAAGAGATATATAGTGGTGTCTTGCTGCAGTGGGTTTTCTAGGACTATTTTCCAGCTATAAAAGTATCTGGTGGTGATGGGTAGGATAAGCAAGGGTGAAAATGAAGAGCAAGGGTCTGATTCTGCAAAGCAGCTAAGCATGCGCTTAGGTCCTGTTGACCTTGTGTCCCATGAATTAACAAGTAAGACACATAGACTTCAGTGAGGCCGTCGAAGGACCTTTATTATAAACCCTTAAAACCAAAAATGAATATTTTTAGATTTTTTATTAGACCCTGATAAATACGTATTTTAGCCTCAAACAGAGGTCAAAATAAGACTGAAACATCCTGATTTGATTAGTTTAACTTAGGTCTTGTCTACACTATAGGGGAAATTCGGTCTAAGCTACGTAATTTGAGTTACGTGAATAGCGTAACTCAAATCGATGTAGCTTAGATCTACTTACCGCGGGGTCCACACTACGCAATGTCAATGGGAGACGCTCTGCCTTCGACTCCCCCTACTCTTCTCGATCTGGTGGAGTACAGGAGTCGACAGGAGAGCGATCTGTGGTCGATGCATCGATCGTCACTCGTCGATCCCCCGGTAAGTGTAGACAAGCCCTTGATTTGTTAATGCGGCCTCTTTGTCCTTAACATTCTTCATTGTCCTTAACATTTTTCATCCATACAAATCAATATAAATTTGGGCCTTTTCTTACTGCCTTTACTCACATGAGTAGTCCCAATTAAACCAAAGACTGATTGCATGAGTAATGGTTGTGGGATTGGATCCATAATTAACATAGTGACTTTCACGTGTTGCATAATCCATGCTGCAAAATCAAAGGCAGAATAAGGCAAATGAGGATGGAGTGGCATTGTTAATCAGCAGAGGATTTCCTTGTTTGAATTATCTTAAATTACAATTAAAATTTTATTTTTTTCTGGAGGATTTGTGATTATATTTTTTTTGGTCTTTTTGTTTTGCATTCTAATTTCCTCAGAACACACTGTCTTGTGTGCAATTGTTTTTGTTTTTTCAAATGGAAGAAGAAATTTTTGAAGAAACAAAAAAAAACCTTCTATTGATAGTTCCATCCAGCTGTTTGGACCTATCATAATGTGAGTAGAAGTGTTAGTTATTCATCTGGAGGCTGGATTAACAAATGATCCTGAACCTTCAAGCAGTAAGGGTCCCAGCATCTCATAACATTTAGGGTATGTCTATGAATATGTCTGGAATAAAAGACCCACAGCACAGCCACGGCTGGCATAGGCACTGAGTTTCTAATCGGCCGGGGGGTGCCCCCCCCAGCTCCGCCCAGGCCCAGCCCCCACTCTGCCCCATCCCGCCTTTTCCCCGCCCAGTTCCAGCCTATCCCCCGAGCGCGCTGCGCTCTCGCTCCTCCCCCCCAGCACCTCCTGACGCTGCGAAACAGTTGATCCGTGGCAGGCGGTAAGTGCTGGGAGGGAGGGGGAGGTGCTGATCGGCAGGGCCCGCCAGCGGGCAGAAGGAACTGGGGGAACGGGGAGGTTCTGGTAGGGGGGCTGCTGCAGCCACCATGGAGTCGGCGCCTATGACGGCTGGCCTGGGTCAGCTGACTCAGGCTCATGGGGCTTCGGTTGCGGGGCTGTAAAATTACAGTGTAGATGTTCGGGCTCAGGCTGGAGCCTGGGCTCTGGGACCCACCCACCCCCGACAGGGTCCCAGAGCTTGGGCTCCAGCCTGAGCCCGAACGTCTATACAGGATTTTTGCAGCCCCAGTCCGCTGATCCAGGGCAGTCCCAGGTGTTTGTTTGCTGTGTAGACATACCTGCAGGGTATGTCTATACTCCAGTCAGGACATGTGATTGCCATACATGAGCTAGCTTGCTAAAAATGGCAGTGTTACCATGGTGGCATGAGCTAGCCACTCAACAAGCCTGCCCAGGACTTGTGTATGTCCTTGAGTGGCTAATCCATGCTGCCATGGCTACCCTGCTATTTTTAATGAGGTAGCTTGGGTATGGCTATATGTGCTGCTATAACACCACCTGATTGCAGTGTAGACATACTATTAGAGTAGTAGTATTGTCCTCTAAAAGTAGACATTCTGCCACAATGTTTTGGGGCCTCTCTCTCATAGATCCTGGGGGAATGCCCCTTACTTTAAATATGACCGTATTTAAAGCCATATTTAAATAAATCCCCCCCCTCCCCCCACTTAAATATGGTCTTACTTTAATTAGTAGAACACTGAAAATTGAGATGACATTGATGCACTGTTACAGTTGCAAAGATTTTGGTTATCAAGAATGCTATGCATTGGGACACAACGATCCATTAACATTTAGTCATAACCTTTGTATATGATGAATGGAACTGCTACAATTATTAGTCCTGTGTGTTCAGGTGTCTGCACACAATCTTTTGAAATGTAAAGTGTTGTAGAAATTATGGTATTTTCAGCGCTACCTGTATGACACACAATGATGTGAAGGAAACCAGGAGAAAGATGTATGAGAAGTACGTTAGCTACTGTGTACGTGCAGTAGTCACTTTTCAGAGGTTCCAAATTTGGCCATTGATTTTTTTAAACTACTAAAGAAAAACTTAGAAGGCGGAAAGAGAATACACATGCTCAAGTGTGTACAGCATCTCAGTTTTTAAAACAAAATTATTTGTGGGCTTTTTAAATTAAAAAAAAAAAAAAAAAAGTTTGAGCACTGTGATCTAATTTTAGGGGGGGGAATTAACTTGGCTGATAATTCAGAAGCCATATTTGATCTTAGTGGGAATTAAAATGGCCAAGTTGTGAACCCCTAAAAAGTGAGTTTCTAAAGAAAATCTGCTCAACCTTAACCGGAGGGGTGCTGCTGCTGGGTCCCATTATGATACAGTATATGGTCACTATAAGGCTTTCTCCAGTAATGCACTCTGATAGACACGAGTTCTTCATTCTGTAGTAGTCCATTTATGAATGTTCCATTTATAAAGGTTTGATAGTAACCAATATTACAGTTTATTAATACTTTTGGCCTTTCATTTACGGAGATTGGGATTGAAATATAGCTGAGATCACAAGGAAAATTAGTTTGGTCTCACCCTGGTTACCATGGATGTTTACCCACATCATGAAATAACTACAAATTGGATACCGTTGCTTTGGCAATGTTTGCTTGAGAATCAGAATCATAGAATATCAGGGTTGGAAGGGACCTCAGGAGGTCATCTAGTCCAACCCCCTGCTCAAAGCAGGACCAATTTCCAACTAAATCATGCTCAGAATGCTCAGACTGAAAAAAAAATATTGCAGGTCAAGGTTTAGATGCATCGATGGAGCTGCATGAGGAAGCTAGCATTAGTCCTGCCATCACAATGTCTGTTCCTAAGTGAACAGTGTTAGTCTTTCATTTTCAGGGAGCAATCAAATTTGCTATCCTCCCCCCCCCCCCCCCCCCCAAAAACACATAGGGGGCCAGATTCAAACCTGATGACTTTAGTGGAATGGCACTTGCTTCAGTCAGATTTGAACTAGGGCTAAGGAGTCAAAATATCATACACCATACACCTTTCTATAATGTATATGTTCCTCAAGCCTTATGGTGACGATATGCTGTATCTTTTCCTTCAATGTATACCCTCACTGTAGGACTGAGCTAACATCATTTATTAATGCCTTTTTTTCATTTCTACAATGAGCTAGTGGAAGAAAGTGCATGATGTCAGCGTGCTTGAAAGTAATGTTGCTTTGCTTGTTCTACTACACATTAGGGGAGAATTTCGACCGCCAAGCCAGCATTCGGCGGTCTCTAATTTACACAGACACTGTGGTAAGACGGCCGAAGAAAGTCAAAAGGAGAAAGACTATTACAGGAGTCCCTGACAACATTCAAAAGGAGCTAGGTATGGCTCATCAGAACTGTATTCCGTCACTATTCATCTTCACTGCTTACCATTACTTGACTAATAACATTTACCAGTGCTCATGAAGCCAATACAGTCTGATAGCCTATTAAAGTTCCAAATAAATGTGTGCCCTATTGCAAAAGGCATGTTAATTCAAGCCAAATCATTTGTGCATCTGGAAATTAAAGCTCTTTGTTTGCTGATTTCAGTCAATTGAGGGGAACACATTATTTGAAAAAGTTGTGTACTGGGACAAAAGAAATCTGCAGGGATGTAAAATCCATGCATTTAGAATCTTCCTACAGATTTTGCCCTGTGCTCCAGAATATAAGCAACCATTTAAATAAAAATGAAGTGTTTAGGCATTTTACTTGTGAAGAATGCATTACCACTGTCAACCAATTAATGGTTGTCTTACTGGATCTGCTGCCTCTCACACTGAAACAAAACTACCCAAAGAGTCATCCACTTCCTCCAGTGTAGGTCAGACTTAATTGTGACCTCTTAAATGCCAGCATTGTTGACTATCTCATTGATCATGCTTGACGTAGACTAGACATCTAGTAGTAGATTAACTAGATGTTTAATGAGAACACTTCAATGTCCTGATGTTCAACTCTTTTGCATGTTCCAGAGGAACAATTTTCTAGCCAGTGGCTACTTAGGGTTGTGATCTTTTTCGGATTTAATAAGTTAAGGATATTTGAAGGTGGTGGAGCTCTGGGTTTTGGCAAACCCTTTTAAACTTTTTTTTAAAGGCTTATAAAACTAGTCTGAGTAAACAAATCTTTATTTTCCCAGTAATTTCAATCCATGCTTTTTCCTGTTTTAAAGAGAATTGAGTTTTCTAAATCATAATTTTTTAGCCAAAGGAACTCCAGTAATTTTATATTAAAGTTATAAGGATTTCCAAAAAATGGAGGTAGTGCAAGCTGGGTGCCATACAGATTGTAATATCTCATGTGTTGATTCTTCCTTTAGATTTTCTCCCTCCTGCATTTTTTTTCCATTTTTTCCTCATTCTTCCTTTTTTCCCCACTCTGTTTTTCAGTCTCCCAAGCAGAACACAAAACTCAGACTCAAATATCATAAGTAGGTTTGAAATTAGGCAAAGCAAGCTCACCTGTCCCAATTTCTGACATAAGAGGGGTCAGGCTTATAGAATACTTGAATGGGAGACCTATAGGGAAACCCAGGTGCAGTACAAAGTGGTGCTGTAAATAGAGCTGTTCCCTCAAAATCCATAATGAAACAATGTCCCAGTACGGGAATCTCACCTTTCTTTTTGCTACCAAACAAGATTCACACAGCATAACACTGTATTGAATCTTCACATGGCAACTTTGTATTACAACATCTTTTGATGTCGTGACGAAATGACATCGTTTTCTACTTATAATGATTTTGAGATTCTTTTAATGTCCTGAATGCTAAGCTTGTAGGATGTAAACCAGACCTGGAAAAGTTGGATTTGTGAATTCTGAAATGAGTGGCAACCCAATTAGGAAGCACTGTGTGGAGGATGTGGTCTTTTGCATATCATGTAAAACCCAAACTCTGGATATGTGTGCACATTTTATGCATTTATTTTTACCATCTAAAATACTTGATTATCATTTACTAGCTGAAATAAATAGCAAATACAGATAGCATCTGTACTATGCAGAAATCTTCCACAAGTGTCTTAAACGAAGGTTGCCTTTTGCTGGTTCTACTTTTTAAAATGTTGAGACCACAGATTTTATGGGCCTGATTCTTTGTTCTTATGTTTCTGTGATGTGCTGAACACAGAAACAGAAGGGGCAGGAGTAAAAGGTGACTCTAAATCACCTTTCACTCCCTGCATTTTCTCAGGCTGTTTGGAAATTTGTTTGGCCCCTCGCTTAAGCTACAGTAACCTCTGGGCTGCTAATCTATGCTCTGGCTGCAACAGCTTCTTATGGACTGTCTGCTATGTCAGGATAGGCAGAGCACAGCCACAGCCCTTGTGCTGGGACCTGTTATATTAGCTTCACAGAACCATTGTGGCAGTTCTGCACCACATAGGGAGCAAATTTATGCTAGGGGGATTCCCTAGGAGCCATTGTTGCCCCCTTAATGCCTAACACGTATGCAATTTTAACAGTAAATATCAAAACACTTTTTTCAAAGTAGGTCAGTATCATTATCCCCATTTTACAGATGGGGAAACTGAAGCACAGAGAGGTGAAGTGACTTGCCCAAGGTCACCCAGCAGTGAGAGTTGAGAAAAGAACCCAGGTCTCCCGAGGGTCATTCTGGTGCTCTGTCCATTAGGCCACACTGCTTCCTTGCAATATATGCATGTAATCCATTCTGTTTCCCTAACCCTATCTCAGAGCAAACAACTTCTTGTTAAACATACCACAGCTCATTTTGTTGGAACATGGACCCAGATCAAATCCAAATCAAGCAATTACATCATGCCTATCTACATTTTCCCTGTGGTTTCAATTGAATAAATGCCTCTTTATGTCTTCCCTAAAGCATTGCTGTAAATGGCCATAATGTTTATACAAGAACTGAAATCTCTGGACACCTCAAAGTTGCCATGCACAGGCTAAATAATCAACCCATAGCAGACTTGTTACATCTTATTTGTTCAAAAGGAAACAGAAATATGAGAGAACCTCAAATCTCTTACCAAAGTAGACTATTTTTGTTGTTATGGAGCTGGAAAAGACTCTATAAGGCTGAAATGTTGGGGTTTTCCCCGTTTCTCTGTTTTCTTTTGACGAATAAAGACAAAATATAGCAAAAGTCTTTGTCAGGTGTATATGAACACAGCAGTGTTGGTGTACATAGTGACTTTGATGCCATTGGAATTTAATCAGATATTCTAAAAGGGAACACTAATTGCACCCATGAAGTTCCCAATGAAAAATATCTTTAAATATTCATATTTTAGCATACTTTGGAGTGTTGCCCTTTTGCCATTTCAATGATGAGCAAAATGATCCTTGTACATAGTCTGTAAAGCACTTGGAGATCCTTCTGCATGAAAGGTGCTCTATAAATATGTAATATCTCATGATGGCCCTTCACTTGTCCAGTAAAGTAGTTGTTCTCATATCCACACTGGCCAGATTCAGAGTATTAGACCCCTAACAATTTAGAGATACCACCTAGAAACTGCAAAGGGACTAACTTTATATATGTTAAACAATACTGTTGCTGAACAGTAGCATCTCTTAAAACTATTTAACAAAAAGGGGGAAATGGGTGTTAAATTTCTACAGACACTAACACACTCTTGATTATTTTTACATAGCTCTAAATTATCTGCATCAACTACATAGAAACCATAAAACTTAGCCTCTGTGGGGCAGAATTTGAACAAGAGTAAAGAAAAGGCAAGAAAAGTCAGAGACTAATGCTCCAAATGTATGTACCTGCATGACTTAGCTTGGCTTGTCTACACGTACAGCGCTGCAGCGGCACCGCTGTAGCCCTTAGTGAAGACGATGCCTACACCGACAGAGCTTCTCTTGTCAGCGTAGGTAATCCACCTCCCCAAGAGGCGGCAGCTATGTTGATGGGAGAAGCCTTCCCATGGCATAGTGCTGTCTACACCAGGAGTTAAGTCGGTATAACTGCATCGCTCGGGGTATGGCCTTTCCACACCCCTGAGTGCCGTAGTTATATCGACATACGTTTGTAGTGTAGACCAGGGAGAAATCTCTCTCTCTCTCTCTCTCCTGGATGTGGCATTACTAAAGCAGCTACTTTCCATCACCATTTCCTGTATCACATCTAACTCTTCTCTGGATGTCAGGATGTACCTTTTTTGGAACTGGTGAATCTGGGTTTCACCTGTCAGAAAGTAAGACCATTCCCCTCTTTCTCTTACAGAAGGGCAGGTATCAGGGAGAATCTACTGGAAGCCTCCCCATCTTTTCAGCCCTTTGTAAAATTCACCTTCCTTTTCCTATACCTCTAGGCTGTGGACTGGACCAAAGACACCAACTTTTTTTCACATTTTTACAGTACTACTTCACTTACTGTGTACTTACTCTGTACTGACTCCTTTATCAGGGATCTAGCCTAACCTGATCCAATGCTGCCTTTACCAAGACTTGAAGCTGTCTTGCTTGCGGATAAGCTTTCCCCATAAACCTCCACCAAAGCAGTTCCAATGGGTTACTTCTTTCAATTATTCCAGGCTCTAGGTCTCCTACACTCCCTCCCTATATCTCTGCACCAGTCCTATAGCAGGAACCACATCTAATCCTCCATTATTGGAAGCAAAGCAGGTCGGTCTTCGTCCCAACAAGGATAGGTTCAGTAGAGGAAATTGATTTAGAGTTTCTATCTTTGCTTGTTTCTCTCCCTCCCCCCTTTTGTCTGGCTCCACGCACATTCTGATTCTTCACCTCTTAACAGCCTGGCAGCTAGCCTCTGCCCTCTTCTGGTCCTGGGGGTGGGGGTGGAGGGAACCCTCTAAGCATACCATTCTGTCCATTACTGCTGTTCTCACATCACATCTTCAATAACAGCGTTCACAAGTCTTTTTAACATAAGATCCAATTGAATGTCCTGGGGTTTTATTCACAATAACCTCCCCCCCCCCCCCCTTTTTTTTTTTTTAAAGCAAGTTGTTTTAAGGGCCAGAATTGAGATCAGATGCTTTTCTTCGGCTCCTGTCTCTAGCATCTGCTTCCTGATAGGTCCCCAAACACCAAATTTGTTTGTGACAACATATCAGTGGTCAGGATGGATGTCTGACAGCTGAATCCAGAATAGTCACGCGGCACCTGCTTTCTGGTAGGACAGATCACATCACTTGGTTGTCATCAACCATCCGTAAATGTTCCAACGGTCACTTTTTAACTTCTTATAGTTGGAACTCTTTCTTGTAAACAACAGCTGAGAGGAAACAATTCCTGTGAAGTCCCAGGTAATCATCTCAGAAAACTTTGAGCAGCTATGACCCCAAATGATACTAGGCTTTAATAAGTAAATCCATAGGTGTTTTGTTTCCTGGTGGATTCAACTAACTCCACCAAATTCCTGAGCCCAAGTAATTGCTGTATACTTATAGAAATATTTTTGGTTTGCACCTGATCGCCTGCCTTCTCAGCTAGAACTCCAGATAACTCTAGGTTCTACAGACGTGTATAGATTCCCTGCCAGTGTCAGGCAACTCAAGCCATGGGATTTCAAATCCTGGTGGTCTCTCAATCTCTCTCTATATACATATCCCACATAGTCCTCAGAGAGGATATTATTTCCTTTAGGGTCATTGGGCATTTGTGCTGTTCACTGGTGGTACTTCTAAGGCTGCAGCTTCTGAATGTCATTGAGATACTTGGTTTTGGGTTTAATCCATTGCACTTCTATAGTACCATTCATCTGAGGGTCACAAAGAGCATTCCAAACACTAATGAATTCACAGTTAATCACAACATTCTTAGGAGGCAACTAAGTATTATCCCTATTTTGCAGGTGGGGCAAGTGAAGCACAGAGAGGTTAAGGATAATGACCATGCCCAAGGTCAGATGTTGAATCAGTGGCAGAGCAAGGAACAGAACCAAAGCCATCTTGATTCCCCGTCCAGTTGACATTCATCCATTAAACATTCATATTTTCAAGAAGCAGTGATGTTTACAAGGATCCAACACTTTTTAGCTGACAGTTCTGTGGAGTACTGTAGGATTTTGTGGGATTTTTTTCCCCTATCAAATGTCACAGATGCTTTATGGAGCACCCAGTGCAAATTCATGTACTTGTAAGTTGATTTTTGTTGTGTAGATATTATATACTTGTGCAAGTGCTAGGGGAAAACATAGAGGAGGAAGTGACTCAGGCTGCTCACATGTGATAACAGGGATAGGGATAGTGCTAGCACTGCACATGCACCATTCCTTTACCCAACTTAACCACCTTTGGAGAAGGCCTAGTAGTAGGGCATGAGTTGGGCTAAGTTCATGAACATGTCTGAAGCATAAGTGAGAAGTGCATGTGCTAGAAATAATCATATAGCCAGACACAGAAGGTTTGGAAAGAGAGATTGCTTATATATTGGTTGAAACAAACACAATATTTTGTAACAACAATACGACTCCTTTTTCTCTTATCCATCCCTTCCATTTACACCCTGTTTTACCTCAGGGTAAAACCCCGCCTTGTGATGATCCTCAATTAACTGTTGCTGCTCTTTGTCAGAGTAATCACTGCAGAGTAGCATGAGGCTCTCTCTTCCAGCTGCATTTCATCCAACCCTAGGGACTTAAAGGCAAACTCTTTTCTTAGATCTGCATGGTTAATCTACAGTGGCTAGATGGAGTAGCCACTAAAGTCAGGGGATACTGATCTCTGTCATGTGATGGGTATTTACCTTTGTAAATCTGTCCCAGGTCAACTGAGTCTCTATCCAGCACTTCTGATTGGAACCCTATAAATATATGAGCCCATCTTGACTCAGATATTCAGTTTTCTCTATTTGCTCTTAAATTGTGCCCTAATTGAGCTCCCTGTTCAATAGTCCCAGTGTTTCCCAGCCTGGCAACTGTTTGATGGGTAAGATGCTACGCCCAGGTCTCTCACGTGGTAGTGCACAGCACTAATCAGCAAGCCACTGTGCTAGACACCACCATTTTAAAACTCCAAACAGAATGATGATTATTCTCAACCACATTTGTGCAACATCTGTAGCTCAATTTTCATTTCTGTAAAAAAAATTGCTGATGTCTGCTTAAACACCTCTGCAACCAGATGGGCTTTTAGCTGATACGTGGTATCCTTTAAAAGCTCAAATTCTCTTCCAGCATTTGGTGTTGTGGCAGACATAACTTCAACCTGTTATTAGATTAGAGGTTTCTAAATTTAATATTCAATTAATGGTTTGAGGTTTTCCTCAGAAACTGCTGCTGAACAATACACATTCCACCAGCTGTAGCAACAAAGGCAGTTCAGGTTAAGAATTTTTGGAGAGCCTTCAGAAGAGTGTGTAAGAGACAATCTGGCATTCGATGAGGAATTCCAAACAAACTGGGAAACAATAAAAAAACAAAATTCCCTCCAAAGTTCCACCAAGCTGGGGTTAACCCACAGCATTTTAAGAGAGGCGCAGTGAGTTCCCACAGATTTCCCTGCAGATTTCTGTTGTCCCTGTACAAGAAATGGAACTGGAAACAGGTACATAATTGTGCAATTACACAGGGCTCACAACTTCCATTGATTTCAAAGGGAGTTGTGCACTCCTCTGAGGACAGAAATAGACCAATGCAATTTCACAATTTGTCACTTAGTCCTTCTTTTTAACAGAAATTTTTTAAAAACCTCAAAGTTATGTTCTCTTTAAAAACAAAAACAAGACACTTTTAAGAATATATTACTTGAAACAATTAGCCTACAATTTAAGGCCCTTATCTATCAGCTATAGCTATGTGAGTGGACCCTTGCACCTGCATAGAGTGCCGCTGATTTCACTGGGGCTGCACACTGGTTGCCTGTTACAACTGTGCAGCCTCAGTGAAGTCATGGGGCTCTGCAAGGGATCTGCCTGCAATACTGGGGTCTAAAGTTTTACCTACCTTGAGTCAAATTGTGCACTCCTTGCATGTGCATAAGGACTGCTAGATTAGGCCCTAAATTGTCCTGACATTGTTTTGTTCCAATCAGCTTAAAATTTCCATGCATATTTACAGTAAATAAATTTGTCCCAGTTACTTGCACTCTAAATTTCTCAGCTTCCTGTCTTGGGTCAAAATCTTTGGTGTTGTCCTGCTTTGTGAATGGTACTATTATGCTGAATATTTAGTTTCCCTATGTGTAACATTTTAAACAAATGTGAAGTGTGTTTCCATGTATTTTTAAAACTTGCTGTTGTAGAGGAACAAATTTAGCTTATCTTTATATAAACTTTTCTGTGTGTGTGTGTGTGTGTGTGTGTGTATATACACACTGAAAAGTAATTCTCAATCAGAATACAGATACTGTATACCTACTGTGATGCATAACTGCGGTTTATTCTCACACAGTTTCCTACATTCTGTCTATTTTTGTCAAATCGCAACTGCTCTTTCTCTATGTAATAAACACATTCCTTATCTCTAACTGGCTAATAATAATTGTCACCTGGTCACATCACAGGGGCAGGGATCTTTGTGATGTCTACCTTTGTGTTTTTATAGCACTGTGCAAAACAGGAACCTGACCCTGTAATATAAATACAAATAATAAAAATATTATTATTATATTGCTCTCTCAATAACTAGACTCTAATTATGCAAATCTGTACCTTAATTGGCTGCTATAGTCTGTCTGCTCTGATAGGTTCATGTACTTAGAATTTTCAAGCTTTTTGCCAGCAAAGAATTATCTAATTTCATTTCTCATTCTCTTGGCTGAAGCAGAAAAACTGCATTTTCATGAGAGCAGAAGAATCTACACACAAGCAAACAAAATGGGCATAAAATGGCTTAAAGTTTACTTTTTTGTCTTGAAAAAAGTAAAACAAATTCAGCCTTTTATGTGCTGCTTTCGCTTTAGAAGCATCACACCAAGCAATACCCTTCCCTCCTCCCCCAAATACCTTTTCACTCTGATAGATGCCAAGAATAAGAATAATTGAATGTGCTTTAAACTGTATTTAAAACTGAATGGGGAAAACACTTCTTCTACCAATCCAGTTGTGTTTAGCAAATAAGAAAGAAGGCAGGTAGTGGGAGAGGGTGCCAACTCAGACACGCCACTGGGTCATTTCTGAGAGCAGCTTGCAGGCAGGAGTTTTAAAGCAACCACTTTCCCCCTGTTCCAACTGTTTTTAGTGCCGTAGCAGGAATCCAAGTCTGTAGATGCGGGCTCTGAGACTCACTGCAATGGATTTTAAAACAGAGTGTAGACAAACTCTTTCCTCTGCTGCCTCTTCTGTTTGCAATTTACTGTAGTAGCACAACTGAAATGGGGATTAAGAGCCCTTCCAGTCCAGTTTTAAATGCTGTTTAAAGAACAATATATAAGGTGGTGGTTTTTTTCTTGGCATAAAGATATAAATCTATAATAACCTGATGGTCCTTTCTGTTGATTTAGTAATAGCTGTATAGAGGGCTTCTAGGCCCTACAGTAATACAAATAATAAATAACTATGATAATATATCTTGAACTAATACATTCTTCATCCTTTGTCCTCCAAGTCTGTTTACCCCTGGCTATGGTATTTGCCTCATAAACAGGAAGCACAGTGGTCTTCAACGTCTCTGTTTGCTTTTTAAATAAGGGTTGCGGGTATTTGATGGTGCTGGGCATTGGAAGATCATCAGTTGAATTAGTTTTTTTGGTTTCCCCCCACCCCCATTTTCTTCTTTTACTGTAGATACAAAATAATTCCAATGGGAAATGGTATTTAATCCTTTACAGATTTAAGTAATATATTATTTTTACTGCTTTCTTTAAACATTTGCTTTATTTGTGATACAGCAACTCCCACTGTCAATTCTTTAGCCCACACAAAGATTTGAAGAGATACCAGTGCCTTCTGAAGGACTTTGAAAAGAATAGTGTTTAGAAACAGTTCTGCAGATTTTAATTTTTTTTAATGATTCCTTTTCCTTATTCTTTGTTTCCCAAGATGTTAGTACAGAACCAAGATTTTCATTTCTCAGGCTTTTGTCTGTTCGTGCTGCTTCCCTTCTGGAAGTCGTGCAGTATTATTTGGTGTGTAACATAATGGGTTGCTGTGGAAATTATTATCATGTCATAAATAGAAGATGTCATGTGGAATAAGCAGTAGGAACACACAAGATTCCATAAGCAAACAGTCCCTTGTAATAAAGAAAATGGGACGAGAAATGCAGAAAATATACAATGCATAAGCAGAGTTTGTTGATACTGCATGGTTTTTCAGAAGGCATGAACATCTCTCCACAGCTGTATAACCGCCAAGGGCAAAGGGAACAATGACCTAATAATGAATGTGACCTACGATGTCTTTTACATTAATAAGAACATGGAAATAGTGAAGTGCTTGTGTTTTCGAGGGATAATTGTTGTTTTATTTTGACTCCAGCAGTTGGCACTGGCCAAAGTGACTTCCGTGGGCATTCGATGTATGTCCCAGATCACTATTCCACACTAGGGAGACTAGACAGCTACCGCTCTGCTATGCAGCGATCTGAAACCAAGGACACCAGCTGCCAGACAGAAGAAGTCAAAGTCGTGCCCCCTTCAGTGAGAAGAATACGAGCACAGAAAGGACAAGGGATTGCGGCCCAGATGTCTCAGTTCTCCAGCTCATCTGGAAACATGTCTGTGATGAGTGATTCCGCTGGGGTTATATTTGCCTCTCGCCTAAATAACGACATGGGTTTTCATAGCCTGCCTCGACCTGGAGCAAGAGTGTCTCTGCAGTCACTAGACCAAAGGCAGAGCATCTCTAACCAGGCAGAAGACATCGCTGGCACTTTATCACACCAGATAAGCAAGTTGCAGGTTGATAATAGTGTGGTCCATATGAGGAATAACCCTAGGACTGAGACACTGCCAAGGCCAAAGTCCCAAGAGGTGAGAAGTTATGAGAGTGAAAAAGCTGCAAGCCCGGCATGTGTGGTCTCTCCTCATGCCACATATTCAACTAGCATCATACCAAATGCCACGATATCATCCTCTTCAGAAGTTATTGTGATTCATACCACCCAGAGTGCTGGACCATTGGATAGTAAAATCACCAGCTCACCTTCCTACACAAAACCCAGAGACAGTCCTGTTGCCAACAATGCAGTAAGCATGAAAGAAGATCACCATTCTTCTAGCGGTAACTGGAGTGAGAGCAGCTCAACACGCCACTCCCAGACCTCAGACACTATCTCATCTAATGCTACCATGATGCTCTCCCTTGGTGACTCAGCTGTATCCCTCAGCACTCCAGGAAATGTGGAGAATACGTCCCAAAGTATGAGCTATAGCTGTAGAAACAATCTCCCTTTCCCAGGCCACTCCCAGGATAGCGATGGCAGAAGTGAATCCAGTTTTTCAGGGGACAGATCACAAAGCAACAGTATAAACAGCACAGAGCACTGGGTGTACAAATCTAGAGAAAATGATGAGACTCCCTCACACAAGCCAACCTGTGCCACTGCAGGTTATTCCACTCCTGTAAGCAACGTGAGTAGCAGCAGCCTAGAGAGAACTTCTGTCAAAGAAGATTCAAGTTCTCTGTATTCAGTGGACCATGACGGCTACTACACTACCATGCATATGGACTCTGGACTCAAGTCAGATAAACTATGCAATAGTAATAATGGTTTTGGAAACCCCAGGCACAGTGTGATTAATATTTTTGATGGAAATGAGAAGAAAAATCAAGTCGAGCGGTCAAGCAACAGTGATAAATCCCTCATACGAAACATATCTTTAAAAAAAGCAAAGAAGCCACCTCTTCCACCATCCAGAACAGACTCGCTCAGAAGGGTCCCGAAGAAAAAAACCCAGTCCAGTGGACAGGTACTTGATGAAACACTAATTGCTACCCTCCAGCATTCACTGCAGTTAAACCTTCAGTGCAAAAATGGTAGTTCCCCATCCCAAAGTCCATGCAGTGATTATGAGGATCCCTGGGTGCTGCGCTCTCGTAGCCAGAGCTCCGTCAGCGCAAGTAGCAGCATGATGTCCACAACAGCTCCAAATATGTACTCTCTCTGTACCGTCACTCCATCACAGAGTGACACAAGCAGCATCAGGTCAGAGTATGCTGACCAATGGGGTTACTACAGTGACTATGCTGGCGTGCCAGACGATCAGTTCAAATGCCCAGTGGCTCGTTCTGCCAGCACTACAGCCAACCTCAATGATTACAGCATCAGCCACCTCAGTGACGGCTCAAGGGCTTCTATGCCCCAAGTGGCGAGTGGACTGGCCAAACCAAAGAACACTTCTCCAGAGAAGTCTCACAGAGTCACATCACCATCTAGTGGGTATTCTAGTCAATCAAATACACCCACAGCACTTACTCCAGTGCCTGTGTTTTTAAAATCCATGTCACCAGCAAATGGGAAACCCAAGTTGAAACCGAAAGTGCCTGAGAGAAAATCTTCTCTGCTATCTTCAGTATCCGTCTCTTCATCCTCCACTTCTCTTTCTTCCAATACATCTACTGAAGGGAGTGTGAACATGAAGAAACTGGACCCAGCCCTGACCTCCCCTCCTGATGCTGCTGGTCCTCCACCTCCGACACCTCCACATTCCCCTGATCATCCTCTCCCTCCTCCGCCCCCTGCCCCAGCAGATGGAATGGATCTGCCTCCATTACCAGCTTCTCCCAGCTTCCCCCCACCCCCGCCAGAAGCTATTATAAATCCTTCCTTTCCCCTGAGTGGTCTGTGGTTTCCTTCTCCTCCACAGGAAATGTCATTCAGTCCTTTTTCTGCCCCTTCTCCTCCCCTTCCATCCCCTTCTTCCTCCATTTTCCCCAATGTAGTACCTCCACCAGCACCACCTCTTGACCCCAAACTGACACAAGATGCAACTAAATTCACACGATATTCTTTTAAGAAATGTAATCAGGATGATTCTGGCTACAGTGCAGTGAAACAGCCAGCCAACAAGCAAGACTCCAGTAGGCCTGTAATGCCCTTAATAACCACCAAAGCACTGCAAATGGTACAACTGAGGTCTGTGAAAAAATGTACAGGAGCACAGACTGAACAATCAGCTGGATCTATTTCTGAAGCCAACTCTCAGGAAAAAGCCACTGTAATTTTCTCACCACAGCCTTCTCTAAAACCATCTCTTTCACTAAGGCTCAGTAACAGCCTGGATGAAGAGATGAAAACTCATAGTCCTTCCTTCAAAAACTTAGTTCAAACTCCTCCTCAGAGTTCACTTCCAGATCTCAGTGACAGTGCACCTGAGATCAGCAGTGGTCAAAAACCTGGAAATGCAGCAGGTCTAATACAAACCTTTGAAGCTGATGTATCAGGAACAAACATTGAAGAAGCACCTCAGTCTCCTGTGCAGAATGAAAAATCTCACTCTGGCCTTATTAGTACACCGTTTCAGGTGCCATCGGGGTCTCCAAACAAGACTCAGGGTATATCACCAAACAAGAAGCCACCTCCTATTTTGAAGAAACCCAAACTGTTCCTCATTGTGCCACCTCTGCAGTTAGATTTTACAGCAGAGAAAATAGCTAACGTGAGTGATCCTGTCAGAGGCACATCAAGTCCAACTAGGAGAGAGATTGCACATTGCGAAGAAGCAAAAAATTGTCTTACAGATGGACTCAGTTCCAATGAGATGGACTCGGGCAGATTGGTTCCTGAGGGAGGAGCTGCTGGTTCCACCTTCTTTGAAACAGTGGAAACCAATGTCTGTATGGTACAGCCTGCAGCATCACCAGTTCAAGAAGCTCCCAAGCAGGAGCAACAGACCCCTTTGGATGAAGGAAGCAGTTCAGACAGCAATGGAGATGACAGCAGTAACACTGACAGACAGCTATCTCAAGAGGATGAAAGTGGTAAGTCTGTCTTCTTTTATCCTTCAGGTGTAGCAGGAGCTAGTTTACTGATGGTGGGGGCTGGGGGAAGTGCGATAGCATTCAAATTTTCACCCATAGAAAGGGAGATGTGATACTAGACTAAAAATCATAAGGGAAATAACAGGGCTCGGATTAATCCCTGATAAAGATTCTCTATCTCCATCTTAACCTTTAGTCAGAAAAGCAGTGGAGATACAAGCAGTGTTTTGTTAACTGCATCATCTGTTTAAAAATCCTAGGAAAACCTGATTAGTTTGAAGAATTTTGGTGACTAGTTTTAATTGAAGCCCTAAAAAAACCTCCTTAAAACGTAATTTTGTGCTGTGTATATGTAAACAAACATAGGCATTTCAGACACTGCAGTTCCCTCAAAAAAAAAATTATTGTGAAATCAGAGAAATACTGAGAAAATGGTATGTTCAGTATATCCCTTCAATGTTTCACTTACTGTAGGTGAAGAATACGGAGGGATGCTTTCGCGGATAATGTGCAGTTTGGGACTCCGGTGACAGCCTGTCTGTATTTTTTATTCCTTCTGATTAGCTGAGGTGTTTGAGACAGACACAACAAATAATTCATCACTGCCAAGCAACAGTTACAGGGCAGGGAGCGAGGAGGTGGCAACGCCAGCTAGACCGAGAACTACTGAGGATCTGTTTGCAGCCATTCACAGGTACTGCGGAAGTTGCTGTCGGTATTGCTCCATCCACTAACTCTCTCACAATTCAGTTAATAGTCTCCTCCAAAGAAACCTAATTTTGATCATTTTTGTTTTTACTGCAAAACCCTCTTTATTTTCTAGTAAATAACTGTAGTAGGAAATCAGTAATAAACACAAGAACGTGCATTTTATTGCTTTATAATAATATTTAACTAATTCCACATTAAAAATTGCTCACAATTAAACCAGTTTTGATAATCCTACAAATCTCCTGACCCCTGAAAATTTCATGTTACACCTTGTGTATATTGTATTATTCTTAATCTGCCTGATTAACTTTACTTTTGCTTTCTCTGTGTATCTTTTTGTTTTCATTCCCTTTCCCTTTCATCCCTTTTACTCTCCTTCGCTGGTTATATGGTGCAGTTTGGGACAGAGGCTCAACGCTAATGCTTCATGGCAAGCGTGGCTTAAACTGGCAAGTAACATAATATGTCAGTCATATGGCAAAACATATGACAAGTGCTGGATTATAGTTTGCCATAATCCAGTCTGAAGTGGGGTATTTTGTGTCAAACTGGTTTAGCAATGAAGAGTGCAATACAGATTCCATGCATCATTCCCCTGTTTAAAAACCTCCCAACTCAATAGGTACCTGATTTTTCATTTAGATTTAAAAAAAATAACACTTCAGTGAGAAGCAGGTTCACCATTTAACCTAGCAGGTATGCAGAAAAAAAGTATCTACTTTTGGAACAGTTGAAGAACTTACATTTGGAATGTGTGGGGTGGTGCCGCCATCTTATGGCCATGTAGTTTTCTTCAAAACACATATGGGCCAAATTTCCAAAGGGTCACTGTAATTGGTTACTTGCACTCACTAGGAATGTAATTAGTCAGTTTGTGTGCACAGTTTGTGTGGCTTTTCCATCACAAATATTAGAAAAGAGGAAGTCTTGTGGCTAATGCACATGACTAGGAATCAGGACACTCAGGGCACATATATGATTTCATTTGTGAAATAATCCTCTCCATTTTAGACATTATATCACAATGTTGGCTTTCCATAACTTTTTGATATCCCTTAAAAAAGAAAATTGTGATATAATGTCTGAAGCTGAAAGAATTATTGTACAAAGGAAATATTGGTTTCTTGAGGGCAATATTTTACATTATATACACACAAAGGTTCGCTCTGCATGGAATACATACATGGAATTAAATGTGTATATTTGTGTGTGTAGATATATCTATACACACACATATACACATTATACACAAAATATAAAAATAAAATAGAGCTGGCAGTGATGCCTGTAGTTAATATTACCTGAGACTTCCCTTTAAAAGACCCTAGTTTTCAGTTGCTTATAATTTTGCTAAACTTTAACTGCTAGGGCTGAAATTTTCCATGTTAGGTGTCTGCTTCAGGCTGAATTTTTAAGAAAGTTTCAGCAAAAAATGGTTCAGTTTGAGAACAAGGCTAGGAAAAAATAAGATTGTTCTGGCCATGTTAAAACACTCTTTTCTCTCTCTCCTAACCCTAGCCTCCCCCTTTCCCCACTCCCTCCCCAGCAACCAGACATTGAGAAGGTCCCATGTCTCCATGCTTTGGAGCAGGGACTTGAAATTTGGCAAGGAATTCAGCCTAGGTTAGAGATGTGCCTTTTGCTCCCCCTGTGAAATTTGGCTGAATAATAAACCTCTGAAAGTCTTGGTTTGTGCATGTTCCGGGCTGGCAGCAAATGTTCCGTCTCCACTGAGGATACTGCACACCCTCAGAGCTCCAGGCCAACCACACTGAGCATGCTCCTGCGACTCACTGCGTTCACTGAGCATGCTTCAGCCTAGGAAATTGCCATTGTGTCCCTTTGGCAGCTGCATGAGAGCCTGGACTCGGAGTGCTCAGTGTTTGTGGCAGCCTGCCACAATTTCTCCAAGGAACCTAAGAAAGAGAAGGGAAATGACCACTTTTAACCGTTTATATTTCAGCCAAATCTGAATGGAATTTCATGGGGGGGGAAGTGGGGGAAGGCATCTCTCTAGACCCTGGGGATTCTTCCTGCAAAATAGTCAAGGCAGGCTGAAAACAGTGGAGCTGTAAGAGCTTCTTAAAGACAAGATCACAATAATCCTTTATATGTGGAAAGTGTTAGGCAACTTATATGTAGGGGTCACTAAAGCTACCCCGTATAACATATAAATGCATATTCTAAAATTCAAGCATTATTCTCCCTGTCTGCGTAGGCCTTGACACTGAGATTGACTTAGATAGGGTGTTCCTGGTCTTGGACAACACTGTTGCAATATTTCCCCCCCTTATACTCCTTAACATCGCCTGTCCTCCCTCACAGTGGATAGGTGCCAGCACTGCACTTTTCTCTCAGCTAGAAAGATGTAAGCAGCAGCATTTGAAAATTACACCAGTTACACAATAAGTTGACTACAGGTGTGTAATAGGTGGGATGCATCTGAACTCCACCAACACAAAGGGTCCTGAGATTACTCCCGATATCATGTGGCTACATCCTCTTGCTGCCTCCAGCTTAGCCGATGTACTGTATTTTGGTATCTCGTTTTCTGTTGGTAGGCCATAATGCAAAATGCATCTGAGCTTGCCATGGAGAAAGCTCAGCCTCTGGTAGAAATGGGGATGAAACATTACATCAGAGTGCCCTTAGGTGTACATGGAGTTGTACCATTTATGGTTTTAATAAGGGGAATGGTCTGTATTGTACAAGTCTTTTCGTAAATAATAACATGTAATTTGTTGTGTAAATCTTGCATTTGCAATAAGTGCTGAGAGTCATTTTTAATCCTTTGGTGATATTATATATATTATAATACAGCATTAATACATTTTTTATATGCATTCTTACTTAGTCCACAGGTGCCAAGCATATAATCTACATAATGACGTAAAGACAGGGGCAATAAAAATCCAGTTCCCGCACACTTAGGCTCTTCTGATTTTTGCTGTGTTTTCTATAGTTTTCTATTTTTAAATTTAAAATCATGTAGCTCCTCTGGCTGCAAAGATAAATTTCATGTTGTAAGTTAGCAAATTGGTCTGCTCTTGGCTCTGTAATCAAACAGATGGGAGTCACAGAGCACCAACTGCATTGTAAATATCTGCCATTCATCTTGAAGGCCTGATTTTAACCATTTAAATTCTTACTTTTATAATCATTTTATCTAAAACCATAACATCTAGTTCTTTTAATTCAACCTTATCTTTAGTGTTGTTAACATGCATGACCATGTACATTTCCAAAGAAAAACGTACAAAACTACATCCCTAAGCTCTCCTAAAGGAATCATGAGCAATAAACAGTATGAGTTTCTAAAGAATATATGCCAGACAGATTAGACTGATATATTTTTATAGGGGTGTCAAGCAATTAAAAAAATGAATTGCGATTAATCGTGCTGTTAAACAATAATAGAATAACATTTATTTAAATATTTTTGAACGTTTTCTACATTTTCAAATATATTGCTTTCAGTTACAACACAGAATACAAAGTGTACAGCGCTCACTTTGTATTTATTTTTGGTTACAAATATTTGCACTGTAAAAAACAAAATAAATAGTATTTTTCAATTCACCTAATACAAGTACTGTAGCCCAATCTCTTTATCATGAAAGTTGAACTTACAAACATAGAAATATGTACAAAAAAATCTGCATTCAAAAATAAAACAATGTAAAACTTTAGAGCCTACAGATGAAGTGGAGTTATGTAACAAAAAAACCCCTACATTTGTAAGTTGCACTTTCACGATAAAGAGAGTGCATTTCGGTACTTATGAGGTGAATTGAAAAATACTATTTATTTTGTTTATCATTTTTACAATGCAAATATTTGTTCAAACATAATAATATAAAGTGAGCACTGTACACTTTGTATTATGTGTTGTAATAGAAATCAATATATTTGAAAATGTAGAAAAACATCCAAAATATTTAATAAATTTCAATTGGTATTCTATTGTTTAACAATGCAATTAATCGTGATTAATGTTTTTAATTGCGATTAATTTTTGAGTTAATCACATGAGTTAAGTGCGATTAATCAACAGCTCTAATTTTTTGTGATCAAATCCCAATATTTGTGGACAAAAAGAATGCAGCCTATATCTAGATTTAGTCAAGTATTGGTTTTAGAAAATCTTGTTTGGAAAATAAGTTCAAATTGGCTTGGACATCAGCACTGTCAAATACAATAGATTCACTATTCCTATTCTGAGGAATAAGAATAGTGGATTTGTCTCTGACTCCTTTATGCCTCAAAGATCTGTTTTATTATATGCACAGGTTTGGTGGTGTCATTATTTATACTTCCTAGATTGTTCCCCTCTCTGTTTAATGGTAACTTGCTGTCCTGCTTATTAGTTTGTTGAATAGACTTCCTCGTTTATTTGGGGGGAAAATGTTTTATTTTTATATTTAAAATCTCAGATCCAAAAGGAAAGTCCTTGGCCGCAAAGATTCTGAAGATGACCGCACCCGCAACCATTCTCCTTCGCCCCCAGTAACACCCACTGGTGCGTCCCCAAATCTAGCTTCCCTCAAGCACGCAGGATCAATTCAGAGAAGCATTCGCAAGAGCAGCACCAGCAACGATAACTTCAAAGCCCTGCTGCTGAAGAAAGGGAGCCGCTCAGACACCAGTTCCCGCATGTCAGCAGCAGAGATGCTGAAGAATACAGATCCGAGGTTCCACCGAACAAAGTCAGACTCCTCCCTTGAGTTTCCCGACAGCCCTGCGAGCTGTTCCCCCAGCAAGAACAAAAGGGCCCAGGAAGAATGGGCCAAGAGTGAAGGCCTGATGCCAAGGAGTATGTCCTTTTCCAGCACTAGGTATGGCAGGTCACGAACACCACCCTCTGCTGCCAGCAGCAAGTACAACGTCCGGAACCGTATCCAGAGCAGCCCCATGACTGTTATTAGCGAGGGAGATGGGGAAGCAGTCGAACCAACAGAGAGCAGGATCCGTAGGACTTTAAAAGAGCAGCAAGAGAGCCAGCTCAGTGTGTTTGACAGCGATGACATGGACATGAATGATTTTCCGTATGCTGAGGAGGCCGGTTCCAATGAGACCAAGGCTCCAACCCACCTAGACTTAATGACTCAACTGGTAAAACCAAATGCTTCAAAGAAGTGTCTAAGCCCTTCAGATGAAAAAAGTTAAGAAGTGAGGACAAAGGCATTTGGTATTAGTCTTTCAGATGGTATATAGAATGAGTAAGCAACAGATCCCAGGAGAGAAAGCCCAGTCCAGAACAGTTTATTTTGCTGAGCGTTTATTACATGAACTTCATATGTGCATTGAACACTGGAGCACTGATTGCTCTGCAGGGTTGGGTTGGGTAGGGTAGGGCTTGCTTTGAGTAGGTGGTCTGTGACTTTAAAGAAAGTAACAGTTGAACTTTTTCATAAGCCTTAAAAGTCCTGTCTGAGGGAGTTTCCTCAGATCCTTTGGGGTGTGAATTTTTTGATACTTTTTGATTGTGGGAGCAAAATTTAGAGTAAGCCTGAAAAGAAGATGGGAAGCTTCTGTGGTACAAAGGGGCAGTTTCTTTAAGGCATTATATTTCTGAGGCTTGGGAAGTGGATGAGATGCGTGGCCTATTGGAGGTGGCAGGGCTAGCGCTGCACAGCTTCTTTTTTGTGTGTGCGCCTGTTAATTTAAGCATGTCATATTAATGTAAAAAGATTAATAGATTATGAATTGGTGTAGGTACATTTTTCCAGAGGAAAATATACACTTTTTAAACCTAACACAGGAGAGTGGGCACAGTTGTAATACAGTACTAGCTGCTGTGCAGCCATAGTGACAGTCACACAAACACACTCTCATTTCCAAGTGAATTGCTTACTTGATTGGAAACTGCGAGAACTGAAATAACAGGATGCATATTTATAAAGAGAATGTAAGTGAATAATAGGAAAATGGGAGAGGAATAAGCAATACACTGCCAGATTTGGAAAGTTTCAGGTGTCTGAAATGAAATTAATCACAAAACATGAATTTGAGAGTTTGCACCACAGAGCAGTGGTGGAGCCTTTCCATTTAAATTAAACATGGGGGTTACATTTTGCCAGAAATTTTTCTTCCGTTTATCAAAATGGGAAGACTTCTTATAACTTTCATCACTTGAAATGTCAAATATTTGCTAACTTTTGGTTACCAAAGAGTAAGTCAGTTATTTTCCTTTTTGATTTGCCTGCAGTATTTCTATTTTTAGGAATTTTTTTTTAGCAAGATTTGTTTTATTTTATTGTATATTTTACTGATGGTAATAAAAGTGTTTAATGGTTTTCATTTGTAAAGAAAACAGTTGATTAAAACTGAAACATTGGCTGGAGTTTTTGGTTCGTGGTAGGAAGGAAGCTTTTAATTTTGAAAAGGATTTTTGCATCATTTGATGGTTTGTGCAGTTTTTATATTGATTGTAAATAATGGAAGTTGTTAAATACCTTTTGATCTTCCCACTTTAGAATTTATACATTTTTAGACTGCTTTAAGAAGAAACACTCTCTTTGTAGATTATTTATTTTAGTGAAATATGCTTGTAATCCCTTTCTTCAATCCCTTATTTGTTAGTAATGTAAATTTCCGGGGCCTTCACTTAACTCTTCCCTTCAAAAGAGGGGGATGATGACAATGCTGTGACTCTGCTTAAATAAAACAAGGCTGCCAATTGCTATCTTGTCTTTTGAATTGATAACATCTGTCAAAAGTTGCAGCCAACATTTTGTGCTCTTATATAGAAAACCTTGCACCTTAACTACTAACATCCAGTTCATATAGCGAAACTTACACTTTAGTGGCATCTAACAATTTTTTTACAGATTCAGACTAACACGGCTACCCCTCTGATACTTAACAATTTTTGGTCTCTCTTCATCCCATTTTACATATCTTTTGGGACAAACCCAATTGCAATGAATAGACCTGAAGAAATCCTAACTCATCTCCAACCTCCACTACATACTGTTTACTGTATAATTTACTCAGATGTTACTGTTCCTCCTCTCTTCTTTGCTACTGGTCCCAGGGAACTAAAGTTCTTGAAGCAGCAGATGAGGGGTTATAATGGAGATATCCTATCTCCTAGAACTGGAAGGGACCTTGAAGGTCATCGAGTCCAGCCCCCTGCCTTCACTAGCAGGACCAAGTACTGATTTTGCCCCAGATCCCTAAGTGGCCCCCTCAAGGATTGAACTCGCAACCCTGGGTTTAGCAGGCCAATGCTCAAACCACTGAGCTATCCCTCCCCCCAAATCAGTGGGAGCCAGTTTGCCCATAATATGGGTTCTGCAGTGCTGTATGTCTAAATCCCTGGAACAATGGAACTGTGTATAGCAAACTTTCTATGCTTCAGATATGTTGAGCAGGTGAAAATACCATATATATATA
>NW_020664436.1:48562043-48587071 GCF_002925995.2 Terrapene triunguis
AAAAAAAAAAAAAAGCACAAGTACTACACGTTAAATGAAAGTTGTAATAAAATAAAGGGGAATCACACATGGTTATCATTTTTCTTCCTATGCCAATCAAATATTAAATGTAGAGCTCCACATTTTCATGTAACAATTAGCACTTACATTTTCAAAACGCTACACAAATGTTAACTAATCTCATAACACCATCTTGAGAGGGAGGTAATTAGTCCCATTTTGCAGATGGGAGACTAATGGGCCTGATGCTTCAAGTGTGTGAGTACATGTAGGAACTGAGTTCAGTGCGGTCTATTCGCGTCTGTGGTTGCAGGATCAGGCTCTAAGACAAGTGCCCAAGCCACCTAGCAACTCAATGGCAGATCTGGTATATAAATAAGAACGTCAGAGTTTCTGATTTCCAGCCCTGTGTTCAGTCACAGCTCCATAGTTAAGGTTGAGTTGAATTTTGCATTTATATAAGAAATACTCAGTATTGTAAGAGTAGAATAAAACAATGTGACAATCCAGGGCTGTAAACAACAGGAAGAGGATGGAATGGCAGATCAGTAGTGTGTGTAGAAACCGGTGATGATAAAATTAATATTCTATCTCAAATGGACAGTAAAAATGTTAGCGGCATGGGGAGAGTCTGCCATATGAAGAAAAATTGAAAGGACTTGGACTATTCTATTTAGAAAGATGATGAATGAGAGCTACGAGGTACACAAAATAATGAATGATACAGAGAAGGTGAACTGGGTGCCCTATGCACAAGGGACGTCTTTGATGAAAATGAAAGGCAATGCATTTAAAATAGTTAAAAGGAAATACATTAATACCACACATTATTACCTTGTGGCAATGTGTTCTAAAGGTTATCTGAGGCCAAGAGCTAGCCAAATGTTTTAATTCTGCTAAATGAGACAAGCCAATTAAATGTATTAGGATTTTTTTAAAGAATGGTTTAGACAACCATCAAGTGATACAGGTGGGGGAAACACTTCCCCATGGGAGGTTATTCACTAATTGCCCATCACTGGGTTACTTGCCCCTTCTTCTCAGCCTCTGGTGTTGGCCACTGTCAGAGACAGGGTACCTGACTAGGTGGACCATGAGTCCAATCTGATATGGCAGTTCTTATGTCCCAAATAGTAATACATAGCTCTCCTATATCATTAGATTGGATGGCTTGGAAAGGCAGAGGCTTGTTTGGTTGTGTTGTGTTTGAGTGAGTTGGTTGTAACCTTTTGAAACTGAAACTTATTTATGTGAATGCAGTAATCTCTCTTCTTTCCGTGGCTAAGACTTGAGTAGAAAGAACCATTTCAATGCTAAGTTTATCCTTCAGATTTTCCTATTCTCTTTTTATTCCTTTGTGTTGCAAATATTAGCATTTTCTGTTTTAAAAACTTGATTTCCTTCAATCTGTTACCTATGCAACAAAGTAAATATTTGCAATGCATTTTGACAAACAAAAATAACATATGACAATATGATTTATCAAAACAGATTCAATACCCAATTCCACTGTTCGGAGGTATCTAATTCGGAACTAGAAAAGGCAGAAATCAATGAATCAGGTGGTTGCTATCGGAACACATTTCATTCAATGTAAGGCTTATATAGTAAAATACGTACTAATCAGATTATAGACATCTTTATTCCAAGTAGCGCCTCTGGAATCTGGTGATGTCCTCTGTCTTCAGTCACTGTACCTCCTCAGTCAGTGATCTATACTGAATTTTCTAATATGTACACAAGTACTCCTCAGCAGCGTATTCTTAGGCCAGGTCTAATTTTGTCCACATAGTAATGTTGATTAGGGTTCTTTTACATATTTATGCTAGCATTTTCTTTCACTAACCAAACTGGTAGAAGCTACACCAGCAAAAGTACATTTTTGCCTGTATAAGCTCTGTCTGCATTAGGAGGATTTTGGTGATATAGCTCTATTGCTACAACTTTTGAAATGTAGACTAGGCCTTAGAAAATCTCCACTAAACATAGCCAGGGACTTTGAGGGGAGAAAATGCAACCTTCGGCCCAATGCAACTAAACAAAGATTTTCGTCCAAATCCTTCATTTAGTGTTACTGTTGGAAGGCTTGTTTGCATCTCCTCCAAGTAGTTGTTTGACTGTTGATGCAAGTGAGAAATGATTATTGAATCTACTTAGCTATGAGATGGTTTTCAGTTTTCCTCTTCTTTGCTCACTTACTTTTCAATTCCATTGAGTATTTTCTCAAGTTTGCTCTTTAACTAATTTTATACTTCCTTAGCTCTGAGAACAGTATCTCTGTATTGGATCTTGAGTATATATATTCTACAGCACATGAGCACAGTGAGACCAAGAGCAAAATGCAATCTGAGTCCACAACATTTATTTATAACTAAGGCTAAGTTTTTGTCAGGGATATTTTTAGTAAAAGTCATGGACAGGTCACAGGAAATAAACAAAAATTCACGGCAGCCCGTGACCTGTCCCCGACTTTCACTAAAAATATCCCTGACAAAAGGGGTAGGTGGGTTCAGCACCCACTGCTGCTGGGGCTCCCGGGTCCCACACGGATGCCGTGTGTGGGAGCTCTGGGCTCCTTCTACCCCTGGGGCTGGGCTGCTGTGGGGTCCTCTCGCTCCAGGCAGCAGGGTCTCCCAGCCGCTGGCCAGGGCTGCAGCTGGACAGCTGTGGGGAGTCCCCGCTGCCCGCCATGTCTGGGCAGCTGCAGGGTCCCGTCCCCCCCACCAGGTTGGGAGCTGCAAGGGCGGGCCTGGCTAGGAACTCCAGCCCCAGGCCAGAAAATGTCAGGGCGGTCAATGGAAGTTACAGATTCCATGACCTCTGTGACATAATCATAGCCTTATTTATAACATATACAAAACTGACACGATCCTTTGCAAACAGAGTACGGATCCTCTGCTCCAATAAGCTTACCATCTAGGCAAGATGAAGACTAATCAAGGGCCAATAGCTCAGATTCAGAAGGAGGTGGAGGTTATTGGTTATGAGAAGTTAGGAAAGGATTTCTGGAATATGTGGATTTGAAGGAGGGGAGACTGTGTTTGACAGACAAGAGTGTAGACTGTTCCAAGCATAGGGAGCGTGTGAGATAAGGCACAGAGCCTAAAGTGGCAGGAGAGGTGAAGAATTACAGAGTATTGAGGGAAAACAGAGAATAAAAGAGGGGGAAATGAGAGCAAGATGTAAATGCATGACCCTGAAGACGACTATAAGAAGCTTGAATTTAATACAGTAAGAGACAGGAAGCCAATGTGTGGATTATAGGAATGATGCAGTCAGAGCAGTAGCAAAGGAAAATTCTTTTAGCAGCAGGGTTTTTCTGGACTGCAGGGGGAAGAGCAAGGAGGCCAGAAGGAGAAAGGTAGTTAAGGCCAAAGTTGGTGAAGGCATGGGAATCAGTTTTAGAAGAGAGGAAAGGGCAGATTCTGGTGATATTAAAAGAGAAGAAATGACAGGATGTAGTGAGGAGATATGATGAGTCAGGGAGGAGAGAGAAGTCAAAGATGACATGGTTATGAACTTGACACAGGTAGGATAGCGGAGTTGTTAATCATGGAAAGAAGGTGTTGGAGAGGAGCGAGGATGGAAGTTCACTTTTGGAAAGAGTGCATTTGTGCTGGGACAGAGGAATGAAGAAATGCGATATAGGCAACTTGAGATTCAATGATGTGTGGAGGGGAAAAAATCAGGTAGAGAAGATTTGGGACTTGTATGTATCAAAGTGGGGCTTGAAACTCAGAGCAGATGAAGTCATGGGGACAGTAAGTGTTAGGGAAGAAAAGAGGTGGCCAATGATGAATTTTAAGGGAGACAAATAGAAAGGAGAGTGGGAAAACACAGAGCACAGAGTTGGGGAAGCCAAGAGGGGACAAAGTAGGGAAGAAAGGTAAACAGTGTGAAAGGCATCAGATAGTTCAGAAAGAACGATGGAGACAGAACCCATGGATTTACCTAGGAGAAGGTCATTCGTGTCCTTGGGCAAGGCAGTTTCAGTGCAGAGGAAAGAGCAGAAGCTAGATGGGAGGAGAGGAGATCAAGGATAAAGTTGAAGAGGGATGTAGATGCAGCCTGACTAGATACTGCACTCAGTATATGGAGGCAAGACAGAGTGAAGGTAGAATCAAATTTTCTCCACCTTTCTCCCCCAAGATGGGGAGGGGAGGGAAACAAAAGCATGCTTCAAAGCACAAAGGAAGGGGAGGGTGGAGAGTGAGCTATTAGAAATAAAGGAGAGAATCAAAAGAAGTTTTGGGTGTAGGAACATATCGAAAGGACAAATTGAGGGGTTAGGAGCAGATAGAAGGGAGACCTCAGACTTGGAAACTGCTACAGAGGAGGAGAGGAAGGAAAGAGTTTGACACTATTAGGAAAATGCATTCCATAGCAACCTGCATGTAGCTGTAAGGTGAAGACAAAATTAACTAGCAGCAACCTTTTTTTGCTTGAGGCAAACAATTTAGACTCTTCTCTGAAGGAGGAGAAGTGTAGGCAAATATTATGGTTGTTTACATTTTCCTAATGATAAAATGAATAAGAAAGTCAAAGTCACTTAGCTCCTCTTCCCTGCCTGCTTATATGTCTGTCTCTTGTAAGGCAGACACAACCTGCCCATTTTTTATAATTAGCAGTTGGAAGTCCCTTCAAGCTGCTAGTCATGCTAACTTAATGAATAGATACCACTAATTAATTCCCTTCCTTGAAAGAGGCAAGATTTCCTGCCAAGCCCCAACTGTAGGCCTTGTCTATTCCAGTTTGACTAAATTAATAATTAAACCAGTGCAAACCCTCTAATGTAGATTCACATAAACCAGTTTGACCATCCCTTAAATCAGTTTAGCTTGACTGATTTAAAATCAATTTATTAAACCTGTGCAACTTTTCCTGTTTAGATAAGGTTTTACCCTTGTAAGTTTTCCAAATTCCTTTAACCATCAGCCCACATGGATTTATAGATAGAGGAGCACTTCCCAAACCTCTAAAATATATGGAGTAGCCATTTATGATGTCATCAGGACAACAGTAGTGGGCAAAAGTTAATCCCTCCATGCTCCACCGATTTTCCACCTGAAAAAATATGGATTGAGCAGACATCAATGGCACCTCACACAGAACCAACATGAGGGATATCCTGGTGGTGGCGATTGTACTCCTCAACACTGTTTTGAGTGAAGATAGGCTATTCTGTCCATGCGTAACATAACTGTGTAGTGAACATGCATGTCTTCTCTGGTATGCTTTGGATAACGCAAGCTTCTGCAGAGCCAACTTTTGCATGACTGCCACTTACTTCTTTAACGTAAGTTAGTGTCCCATCCCATCTATTTAAAAATTTTAAAACAAATTACATAAGATTATTAAAACACAACACAAAACTTTAACTAAAACCCAATTAAGATTGCTGTGTAGCAATGTACTTAACTATTCTGTCCTTTTACATAACTGAAGCACTTATAAAAGACTTGAATAGTTGAAGCATTTTATGTCTTAGTCTGCCCACATTATACTTTATAAAACGTATTTGTTTATGAAGCGCCTGTTTCATCATCATACAACCTTAACTTTGATCCAAAATTAACAGTATTCTTTCATAGTCAATGCAGCAAATTCTTCTGAGACAAACAGGATAAGTCTCTTGGTTCCATCATTTTAAGAGCACTATTAACACTAGATCATATTGGACCTTAAAAAAGGATATTGGGTGTGGAACATGATAGTGGCCATTCTGGGAACTGTGCCAGCTGACTTGGGGCAAGGGGCTGATTAATTGCAGTGCAGATGTTCGGGCTTGGACTGCAGCCTGCGCCCTACAACCCTGAGAGGTGGGAGGGTCCCAGACCTCAGACTGCAGCCCAAGCCCAAACACCTACCTCACAATTGAACAGCCCCAAGTCAGCTCGGAGAGTTCAAGCCCCACGAGCTTGAGTCAGTTGACATGGGCAAGCCACAGGTATCGAATTTCAGTGTAGACATACCCTTTATGTTAAGAACCTGAATTAATATATGCTGAACAAAGATGATGGTAAAGGTCGAAGTGTCAGGTAATTTATTGCTCTGAAGGAGAGTACATTTTCTAGCACTCCATTATGCAAAAAGTACATTTCATTCTCACAAATTACTTAGGCACTTTGTTGATAAACATTCCAATGACTTTTTTTTCAAACAACCTTTTGGGGCCAATCCCCAGTGAAATCAATGGCAAAATTCCATTAATTTCAGTGGGAGATCAGGGCCTTTACCAGCAAATTCCAATCTGTATAGATAATATCCCACCATATAATTCCTTTCCTCTCTAATATAATATATACCCTATTGAACCAGACTTTAGAACTGTATTAGACAACAGAAATCCTAACTACTGTAGAACCAAGATAGGAAAATAAATCCAGCAAAAGATATAGGTTTAAAAAGTATGTACTTATAAATTAGATCTAAAATTTATACCTCAGATTAATTTTTGTCTGTGGCAATAACAATTTTAGGAACACTAAAAAGCTCAGGAAACTCAGAAATTTAAATTGGAAAAAAAAAACTTATAGCAAACAAGAAGTGAAACAAAATAGGCTTATCTGATCTTCTCGCTGCAAAAAAAAAATAATGCAGCTGCAGCAATCCCTTGCTATTATTTTCTGTTGTCTCCTGACCAATCCCCTTTTCTGCCATGGTCTCTTCATTGTCAGTCTAATATAGATTGTAAACTCCTCAGGGCAGAACTTACGGCTTCTAATTGGCTTGGAAAGGACCCTGTACACACATGGTTTTAAACAAATATATCTGTTGTTTTACTGTAAGTGAAATTAACTTCTGGAACAGTGATTCATTTTTTAAAATGTGAGCGCGTGAAGATTCTGGGGTTAGCGGGAGCTTCTAGTTCCATGCAGCTACTTTTTATGTCAATTTAGAAGCAGCTTTGATGGATTCTAAAGCCACTCCTAACCAGCTCTCCTCAAACAGGAGATTGCAACAATGGGCTGACTTAAGGATGGTGAATTGCCTTGCATACTTTTGCTAATTTGGACTGATAATATAGTCAAAGGATAAAAGCTTTTAAAGTCAATGCATCAGTAGTCACCATGAAAGTATATATCAGTCCTAGTGTAAAAAGCAAAGGTAACAATTGATATTACTTGAATATACTAACACTGGATATACAAGTGCCTGGACTAGTACCATAAAACAAACAATGTATTTCAAAAGGCAAATATTGGAGGCTTTGAGGCTAAAAATAACCAAACTATTACTATCAAGGTGTGAGTGTGTTGTATCACTATCTATACTCTAGCAAGTGTAAAGCTGTTACCATATGATGGCTGTTCAGTGGCCAACAAGAAATGCGTAAGTGGTCTCGGCTAAACTTGCAGTGAAGAAACGTCCACAATTCACAGGTGCCAGCATAATTCTCAATACCAGGCATCCTTGCTGGCAGACTTGGCATAGAGGCCCAGGATTAAATAGACAGGGGGATTAGTCAGGCATTGGCAGGGTAGTACAGAGTAGTTTGCCCTGCACTGGGGCGAGATGACTTGCTGTCCTTGCTGCTGCCAATACAACAACTGTCATAAGCAACAAATTAAGGTTTATAAAAATGGACTGTCAGTCCAGTGCTGGCACACTATATGCTGTCAAAGTTCAAACTCAGCTGCTCCAGTCAGCCTACTAGATAATACTTAGTCCTGCCTTGAGTGCAGGGGACTGGACTAGATGACCTCTCGAGGTCCCTTTCAGTCCTATGATTCTATGATAGTGCTAAAGTTCTGTTAGCACTGAAATAGTTAATATTGATATTTAAACTGTCATCTTTGAGGTAATAACCCACTGAGATGACTGAGGCCATTCAAACCTCAGTTGTTGTTTTTCTGCTGGTTGCAAAGACACGAAGTTCTTGTTTTCTACACAACCATTGCAGATACAGACTTTTTTTTTTTTTTTTTTAAATAAAAGCTTAAATTGGAGCCCAGCTCTGTGGTGAGAGATCGGGTCTGCAGTAAAGAGTGTGGCCACAGAATACATAGGAAGAGTTCCTTGTGTTATGCTGTAGCAACCTCTCTAGATGTGTGCTAGATGGATTTTAAGGGGAGGGAAATAGGGAACATGGTGTGAAGTGGAAGGAAAACAGAAAATTTCATGGCTTTCTACTCTAACTGAAAGTGTGACCAGTCTCATACCATCGACAGAATGGGGAAAAACGGTAGTGTCATTCTAGAAGAGGCACATTTGAAATCTGATAGATTATAATCTGTCTAGATGTTAAAAAAAGTACTTACAATTCCCAGGCAAAAAAAAAGTGTCTGAATAAACAACTTCTATCTCTCAAGAAAGCATTTTGTTTCCTATTCTTGATTGCTGGGGTTTCCATTTCTCTTGATAAGCCACACCTCATTGTGTCTATTAAGCAATTTAAAAGGGCTGTCATAGCCAGCAGTATAATAGACCTTTTCATCAAACACTTTCCCATCCCGCTTCAAACTTTCTGCTAGTGTCAGTAGTTCTTCTTGGTTCTTTGTGGCACTGGAATATCCTCCAAAGGACCTGTCAATAATAATAAACAGCACGAGAACATGAAGAAATCTTATCACTGATAAATCTAAGCTTGTTCTCTATACTGCTCGTCTAAATCCAGCATGGGTCAGCAGTGATCTTTTGAAACCATATAGTTCAACCCTTTCAGGGACTGTTCCCTACAGCCTGTTTTCTAGTACTTTGTCCAGTTCCGTTTGTTTCAAATGATGAAGCTTCTGCAACTTCCTTTAAGATAATTTCACAGTAACAGACTTTACCAATGGGAAAATGGGGTATCTTCAGGCCTGTATGAGAGCTGTTCTTCTTGGTGCAAAACTAGTAAAATGTATGACCACATGCACTTGTAAAGAGTGTTGTCTTGATGTCCTGAGAGTGCCACTGTGAAAAGCAAAATTCCAAGGAATGTGGTTTGAACACCCTGGATTAATGGTCAAGAACAGGGATGGACAGATGGGACACTTTCCCCAGCACTCATTTAGATTTTCTTTTTCAGGAGTTTGTAACGATGGAAAAATACTACCTGAAGCTTACATGGAAAATGAAGTTAGTTACTTTATGCTTGAAAGTTAACTTTGTCTAAGAACAGCTTGTTTTGGTTTAGATTTGGCAGTGGGGAAATTCATCAATTAACATTTTGCTGTATACCTGAACATATATTCTTAACTGTTTTAAAAGTACAGTGTTTTTTCCAATCCCATGTCTTTCATGATGTTTTCATTAATATACAGTAAAATATAAAACATTTTAAAAAAATGCAAGATGATCTCCATCTAGGGATGTTCAACAAAATATTTTCAGGACATGTGACTTCTGTATACTAATTATACTTACTGGGCTCATGTGAAAAAGGTATGAGGATAGAGATTTCGATTGAATTACAGGCTAGTACAGTGGTCCCCAAACTGTGGGGCATGTCATGGAGGAACGTTCGGGGGGGGAGGGCAGAGTGCAGGGGGGGCCCTGGGCTAGTCCCCATGTGGGGGTGGGGAGAAAGCGCCTCCCAGCTCTGCTTCAGCCCTGATCCCATTTGCAGCCTTAGTTCCCGGCTGCAGCTCCACATCCGGCCACAGATCCCACTGTGGCCCAGCAGGGGCGCTGCTCCTGGCCCCAGCCTCAGCTCTGCTCCCAGCCCCAGCCTCACTCCCAGCTGTGGTCCGCTCCTGGCCCCAGCCTTGCCCCTAGCCTTGGCCCCTAGCTGCAGCTCCATTCCTGGCCCTGCTCCTGGCCTCAGACCTACCTCCAGCTGCGGCCCCAGCCTTGGCTCCCTTACTCCTGTCTGTGCCCCACTCCCAGCCCCAGCTCCCGGGGGGTAGGGGTGGACACGGGTATGGGGGGGCACGACCATGAAAAGTTTGGGGACCCCGTTGCTAGTATAAAGTAAATTACTCATTCAATAAAGCATGTGCATGCACCATGTTATTCATCAACTGACTGCCACAAGGTGGCAGCCACAGTTTAGCTGAAGAATATCACATTGAGTTGCTGTATTTTTACAAAAAGTGTCAGGACTACCTCTTCTTTTGAGAACTAAAAACATTTTTGATCATGTATAAGCTGCATTGTGCACACAGATTTATTATCTGTACTTTGCAGAGTTGCAATAGTTAGTTAATACATACCTGACAAACACAATCATTTCTGGTCTGTTTTCAATGAAAATATCTGACTCTGATGGCTTAGGTGGATCAGCTTGATGATCAGATGGTATATAAAAAGAGACTGTAATAGTGGACTCGCAGAATGGGCCTGCACCAGGTTCCACATGGCATGTTACTGGAGCTGTCATCTCTATCTTCATCCCTATCAGAGGCAAATAAGCAACAGTTCACTGCTCTGTCACAAATCTCAGGTCAAATAATGTAGTGTGTCAAGAAAGAGAGCACATTGGTGGCTTTATCAAAGGTTGCCTTTGATTTATATTTAATAAAAGGTAGTTTTAATTCATATGTGTTTCTTCTATTGTTGCATTGTATTTGGATTATCTTGCCTGCCTGTAACAATTCTTAAAGAAAATGCATAATGGCAAATTTCTGCTCGTATGCAGCAGATCCCTTTGTTTCGATTGTTAACATTCCACTACCACAGACCAAACCTCTTAAGCCTTGTCTATGCTTGCAGCAGCATGTAAGGTACATACAGCTAACTGCCGCAGTGATAGGTAGACTGCATCCCCACTGTGAAAGGCTCTGGCAGAGGGAAGGCAGCAGTGAAAGGCTCCTGCACCTTTCTCCACTGCCTCCCTCTGCCGGACCCTTTCCCCACTGCTGGAGCCTTTCTCTGGGGCAGGGAAAAGCTCTGGCAGTGGCGAGGCAGCAGGATCTACACTGCTAAAAACAGCAGTGTATACAGGGGAGGCACTGCTTGGGTGTGCAGAGAACCATATAGGGTACGTAGCCTAAGGCTTTTGGTGCGTATATACTCACCTAAGCAGTGTCTCACCATCTACACTGCTATTTAAACCTGACTGGGGGTTGTGCAACGTCTATACATGCTGCTGTATGTCTACACTGCAGCTGGAAGCAAACCTCCGGCCCAGGCAAATACTTGAGCTATCATACTAAAAATAATTGTGTCAACGTTGTGGCTCTGGTGCAGGCTTGGGTCCCCCTAGGCTTGAGCTCAGTCCACGTGATGACAGGAGCCACAATGTCCACACTGCTATTTTTAGCAGGCTAGTGTCAGCCTCTCTATCCAGGCTGGGAGGCTCACGCCCAGCTGCAGTGTATACATACCCATAGTCTTGGACTATTCAGTACTTGCTATCAAGAGGTTATCGTGCAGACAGCTTTTTTTTTAAAAACTCAAAATTGAAAAAAAAATTATGCAGTACAAAACCACAATGAAGCCTAACTTTTTTTTTCAGACCACAATCAAGTAGTTTTAGGTTCAAAATTTATTAACTTAAAATTAACTCATAATTTGGTAGGAAATGCCCTGTGCACTCTGGCTGTTTTATAAAAATCAACTGCAGCTGCCCTAAAAGTGAGCACCACCAGCTATATCTGACTTTTGTATAGGTTCTGGGCTGCAGAGCAAAATAATTTGTAACTGTGTACCAAAATAAACTACATGTCAATCACTGATGAATGCCCCAAAATAACAGTGGGGAAGAGGAACATTAAGCACATCAGTGGTTTCAAACTAATTTCCAGGTTCTAAAGTCACATGAGCAGCTCCCATAGCTTTGATGTATCAATATGCAGTGGGCTGGAACACTTCAGCATCTGCTGAAACCAGCCTACTAGAGAGGAGGGGTTTAGCTATTTTGTTTTCAGTTATAAAGGCCTGGGTGTGGGGAGGTTCTCTCTCCAGGGGGTATAAGAGTTTTGAGAAATATCACTGTGATGAGGTGCCCCCCCCCCCCCCCAAGGGCTGAAGGGGTTGAAGTGGCTAGGCAGGCCAATTAACTGCCCAGGCTGCACCTGAAGGAGACAGGGAGCAGGCCACTCAGTGGAAATGGGCTCAGCTGGGCAGGAACAGGAGGGGCCTGTATAAAGCCCAAGAGCTGTAAGCACCAAGGGGTTTGTAAGGCCGTAATCTACTATCATTCCTGGGAGGAGGATAGGTAAACCCAGAAAGAGCAGGAAGTTAGATAGGTAGGCAGAAGCCCAGGGGAAACAGCAGCAAGGGATAGGACTGTACAGACCTTGGCTTTTGTTATAGGGTCCCTGGGCTTGAACCCAATGTAGAGAGTAGGGCAGGGTTCCCCTACCAGCCACTGTGAAGTCACTACTTGGAGATGACAGCTGGTCTGGAAGGATTTTAAATTGCCCAGAAGGGGAGGGCCTTAGTGACCTGGCTGAAGGACCAACCCATGAACAGAAAGCTGCAGCTTCAGGAGTGATAGGGGCTGCAGGATGAAAGAAACCAGGCAGAGACAGGGCCAGCACTTGGCAAGAGGTAGTCACCAGGAGGAGATGCCACTAGCAGTGAGTACACTTTGTGATTATCACCTTATATCTTCAAGAAAGACACTTACCTTCCTCCACCTTGGGCCCCTATTCTAGTGGAACACTGTGGGTATTGTGAATGGCATGATAAGTGGCTTTGAAAGGGCTTTTGAAGTGGAGGAGTGGGGAAGAAGATAGGGTAAATTTAGAAGCATTAATGTGCTGAATGCTTCTCTTCCCTGCTGTTAGGAGTATTCAGGATGGGGTTTTTTTGTTGACTTTTTATAAAAGCCATAAGCTTGTCTCCTCTCAGCTATCCTGACTTATAAAAGGACAAACTACTATGTTGGCTTTTATGCCTTAGGACAGTGGTTCCCAAACTCTTGTATTGATGACCTCTTTTACACAACAAGCTTCTGAGTGCAACCCCCCCCCTTATAAATTAAAAACACATTTTAAGCAGCTTGCTATACAAAAAAAGACAAATGATATAATCAAGACAGAATAGAGGGAGAGTAATTGGGATTTACTACTAACACTTTTACTCAGAATTATCCAATAATGCCAACAAATATTTCTTTTGGAAAAAATTACAATTGTTAGTGCATGTGATGGGGTGTCTACCCCACACAAGGCCTGAAGAGGTAAGACAGGCCAATTAACTTTATTAGGCTGCACCTGGAAGGAAGCCAGGGACTGATGATGACTAATGGCTGATGAAGCCCAGTTGGGGGAGGAGCTGGGCTAGGCTTATAAAGAGGGGAAGCTGATAGTTAGAGATAGCTACAAGGAGGAGCTCTGCAGTCACTGTCTAAAGAAGGGTGTTGGCAAGAGATAGAGGCAGTTTAGGGAGACATTTAAACCTAGGATCCTGCCATGGACTACAGAATCTGACCAGACTGCAGGGTGGGGTGAAGTAGCCACAGAGCAAGGGGAAGTAAACTAGGAAAGAGTCCAGGGAAATAGCAACAAGGTCAGAGCATGAGTGGACCATGGCTGCTAGGCAGAGGATCCCTGGGCCTGAACCTGGAGCAGTGGTTATGCCTGGGTTCTCCTGCTGGCCACTGAGAAAGTGGCATTTACTGGGCAGTGGATCAGAAGACTGAGACAGTTTGTCCAGTGCATCTTTGTTACCTTGGAAGGGAAGGAGAAGACTACAGTAACCTGGCCAGAGGGCCAAGTCCCCAAGGAGTAACCTGTTTCTACTGAGAGACACCATAGGGCGAGCAAACAAAAGGGGTATCAGACCGGGCAGAGCTAATCCCCAGACACTACTACAAGGAGGTGCTCAGTGATAAGTAAACCTCATGAAAGGGCATAACATGTTTAAAATGCTTTGTCACTTGTTTACTTTTTTCAATAGCTTAAAATACAAAGAGATTCAGCAATCAATCAGAAGCCAAGCTTATAAGAGATAGGAGCCCCTGGTAGTATTAAGGATATTTAGTATTTGATCTATTCCAGATGCCATATTTAAATGCATTAACTTTTCCTATACCCACTACAAAGAGATTTAATAAAGCCAATTTAAATGCTGCTGCTTATTGCAATTTAGGAATAAGGAAGACACTTTGTGTTAAAGTGTTTCCTAAAGTGTACAGTGTGCATCCACCTGGGTGGAGTGAGGGACTGTTTGCAAGATGGGTATGCAGAAAGACCAACTGTCCTCCAGAGTCTTTTAAAAAACACAAAAAACCTCACTGTTATCACTTTCAAAACTAGAGTTTTAGTTAACTAATACAGAGACTAATCCCGGAGTCTGCACAGAGCCTGAAACAGTGGCTGCTAACACAGGTGCTACTTTAATTGTTCATATTAACTATTTCACTGCTCAAAGCAGACAGAAGCACTAGCATTCCCAAAGTCAGGTGTGGAAGCAGCACAAAAGACTAGTGGAGATGTATGGATTAAGAGAGGTGCCATCACATAGTAGGGTTCCTTAGTGACGGGACTGGCTTTCTTTTCCTGAAAGAGGGCTCAGCTTTCAAAAGTTTAGAAACACTGAATTATTGAAAAGTATAGTCCAGAGCATCTTACCTTTCTCATTCTTGCCCTGAATATAGTTAAAGAGCTTCATGAAGCCAGTGCTGACAGCTGAATCATAGTCCATTGATTTAACAGGAGTTGCAACCCATTTAGCTGGTTCATACTGCCGGACTTCATAATCTGAAGCCTATAAACAACCAGAAAAAACAAAACTATCAAGAATAGCGCTTCACATGGGCATCAGAGCATAAGTGATTTAGGCATTCACAGAAACCGAACTTCATTTTTACAACATAGGCTTAGCACTGGTATTTCTTTCCTTATCTAATTAACTTTTTTAAAGGAGGAGGAGTATTAACCAGCCTGACATTGCTGGAGAAAATGATTAGGTACTAGATAGTACGAAGAGAGAGCCCAATTATTGCTCAAAGCTTGGAACAGTGTTGCAGGTCAAAACATGAAGTTTATAATTTTTTTTTTTAAAGTCAGGAAATATATGCAAGCTTTTCTGTGTTGATTTATCCAAGTTGCACATTACTGTAATGTGCAAGAACACAAAGGGAATAAAGTAGTGATTCTCAAACTGGGGTTGCCGCTTGTGTAGGGAAAGCCCCTGGCCGGCTGGGCCGTTTAGTTTGCCTGCCCCGTCCGCATGTCTGGCCCATCGCGGCTCCTACTGGCCGCGGTTCGCTGCTCCGGGACAATGGGAGCTGCTGGAAGTGGAGCGGGCCGAGGGATGTACTGGCCGCCGCCTCCAGCAGCTCCCATTGGCCTGCAGTGGCAAGCCGCGATCGGCCAGACCTGTGGACGGGGCAGGTAAACAACCAGCCTGGCCCACCAGGGGCTTTCCCTATACAAGCGGGGACCCCAGTTTGAGAAACACTGGAATCAAGCAGGGGTTCTCAAACTTTTGTACTGGTGACCCTTTTAACATAGCAAGCTTCTGTGTGAGACCTTCTCTTTTCTCTTCTTCCCTTCCCCCCCAATTAAAAACACTTTTAAAAATATATTTTACACCATTATAAATGCTGGAGACAAAGCAGGGTTTGGGGTGGAGGCTGACAGCTCACGATCCCCCATGTAATACCCTCATGACCCCCAGTTTGAGAACCTCTGGAATAAAGCTTATTTACTATTATAACTAAAACCCAAGATTACCATAATTGTAATCTTCCTTTATTTTAGTCTGACAGCACTTTGTGAAGAAAAATAAAGAATAAATTCCCCTGGTGGTTTGTGTGGGGCTTTGACTCAGTCAAAGAAGAAAAATTATTTAAAAAAAAAAAAAGTACTGTAAAGTCACAACCTGAAACTTCTAACTTAAAGGAACACCACCATTTTTTTTAAAAAAAACAGTAATGTAGTCTAGTGTGCCATGTGAGTAAGTCAAAGAAACAGTATGAGGTTAATCACTTTTTGGGGGGGGGGGAATTCACTTACAGATACCATTAATATATTGGATCAGAAATTCAAATTTTTTTTTTTTTTTGGTGACCCACATCTTACGATAGTACCTCTCATGGCTCACTTCCCCTCATAAATACCTGGACCACGTCTGATGACAACTGCAATGATTACTTATATTCCAAAGTAACCTATTTGACATAAAGCTTTCTGCTATTAATCAGCCAGTCCACTGTGACAGCCATAGTTTTCAGTGGACGACACATTAGTTTGACAGTCTCTGCCTTACACTATTAATGTGGTTTCAGAGTAGCAGCCGTGTTAGTCTGTATCCGCAAAAAGAACAGGAGTACTTGTGGCACCTTAGAGACTAACAAATTTATTTGAGCATAAGCTTTCATGGGCTACAGCCCACTTCATCGGATGCATAGAATGGAACACACAGAGAGAAGAGATTTATACATACAGAGAACATGAAAAGGTGGGAGTAGCCATACCAACTGTAATGTGCAAAACCTTAAACAATCTAAGGCTGTGATCTCACAAATACGTGCACACATGCATAACTTTTCTCATTGAAGTAGTCATTTTATCTTCAGTGGGACTACTCCTACAAGTGTTTGGAGGACCAGAGCTTAATTTACTTCACATCAGGAACTCTGGGAGATTTGGTGCAATTCCTATACTGCTCACTGACTTCCCATATTCCATTGGGCAAATCACTTAATGTCTCTGCCCCTTAGTTCTTCTTATCTGTAGAACAGGTTTAGTACTGCTGTACCTTACAGGGATATTGAAGATAAATTCATTAATATTTGAGGTTCTCAGAGCTTGTACAGAAGAACAGTTAGTGCATGGCACGTGGGGCTGTAAAACTAGCTTGCTATGTGTTAACTTTGTGCTAACTCACTGTCTGTGCGGACCCTGCTGCTGCACACCAAAAACACCCTAGTATGCTTTGATCTACACTGATCTACTCATGTTTCATAGCAATGTGCACTAGGGAACTTCTAATGCACAGCAAGAGGGTTCACATGGACACTTAGTGCATGGTATGCTACTGCAAGGTAGATTTACATGCCAGTCTGCTGTGCACTAACTGTTCATCTTCTAGACAAGTTTTCAGACATTACAATAATGGGAAACAATACAAGTACTTAGATACTGTATATTTTTGTTGACCAAACTGCAACACAATATAAATTCCCCAATTTCATCTTTTCCAACTCTAGTTAGCAAAAGGTTGTCACAGTGGGATTGCAAATCCAGAGCAAAGGAAGTGTAAATCAACTATTTTATTTGCCTTTACAAGAATTCCATAGAAGTAGGTCTACTGATTTTTAGGTTTAGGAAACCTCTGTTTTCACAATTTTGATTATAACCCTAAATCAACCTGTGTACTTAATGTGGCTACAGCAACCTTAAGTTCTGCATTTATTTGCATTTTATTTTAAACATACAAGATTTTTACCTTTAGATTAGTTTTCTGTATCTTATTTGATCCTAGGGGAATAGCTAGCTAGTCTGGACACCATGGAGAGTATTGGTTTGCATGGCTCCACTTGCGGGTGGAAACAAACACCCCAGAACTATAGTATTGCATAAAAAAATTGTTATGCAAGTCACCATGTCCTAGCTACTGCAAAAACCTACTTACTGCACTGTGGTATCTTGTACCTCTCTAGTGAGCAGGAAATAACTAAAATTCCTGTCCAAGTTGACTTCTGCACGCCCCCATTGCCCCCCATTTTCCACAATGATTCTCCCAAGCTGAAGATGAGCCATTTAGCCCATTATGATCCGCTTGTCTCATCTTTTATAGAACACAGCCCACAGAACGTCAACTGTTCTAGCAACTTGAAGTCCTGCAGTTTGATTTTTATTTTTTTATCCAAACTTATTTCCCCTGCTCTCTGAAGCACTAGGGCTTAAGTGCTTCAACTCAAGCTCCCTGCCATGCCCCCTCGTTTGCTGAGACCTAAGCCGAATATTTTTTGACCAGAAAGGAAGGCAGATAAAATGAGTGAGCAAGGGGGTGTTCTAGCCCAGGCAGCAGGGGCCCCTCTCCTTTTTGCTAAGAGGAATTTCACCTGGCTTGGTACCGCTGTCCACTTGGGCAGCTTCAGCCCGGAGGCGAGAGCTTGTTTGTTGGGCTTCAGCATCCTGGGGAAATTAAAGCAGAGCGAAGTTAGTAGGGCGTCCTCTAGCCCCTCTCCCCTGGAGACCCATCTGCAGTGGGGCACTCAGCCCCCTGTGCACCTCACCCACCCAGCCAGCCGCGGTGGGAGGGCTGGGGTTAGCCCAGCATCTCTTCTCTTCCCCCATCATCCCGGGGGCCGGGCCGGGCCAGCCCAGCACCGTCTCTCTTCCTCACCTGCCTCAGTAGCTTCCACCCAAACGCGCCGCCCTGTCCTTCCCCAGCGGACTCCCCTAGGGAAGCACAAACCTCTGTGTGTCGGAGCCTGCCAGCTGCTTGGGGGCGGGCCAGGCGGCGAGGTTTCATAACCCCCGGAGGCTGGGCACACCCCCCGCACGGCGGGGATCGGCCCCTTGCCCCAGCATGCTGCCCCAGCCCCCTCCCCCTGCTCCGGGAAGGCGGCGCAATTCGCCCGCCCACCCCTGCCGTGCAAGCGGCTAGAAGCCCCGGGACCGGCTACGAACGGCCCTTCCCTCAGCCATGCGCACTGCGCCGCCCGGGGGCTCGCACGGGAGACACTCCCCGGGGGCTCCAGCCGCTTCCTGCCCCCGCTTTTCCAGGCAGCCCTGAGCGCGGTGGCTCGGAGTTATGCAAGCTCCGGCCTGCACGGGGATAAGCCGGGTGGGTGGATCCAAGGGCCGGGCCAAACGGAGTGAAGGTGGCGGTGCGAGCCTGCTGTGTCCCTCCCCGCGGGGCCGTGCAGCACCTGCCAGTCACTGGGCGCGTTATGAAATTGGGGTGGGGGGGCTGTAAAGGAGCCTGACTCGCACAGCAAAATCCCCCCTCGCTGCAGCAGGGCGAGAGATTAAACGGCGGCTTTACTACCATGCGCGGAAACAGGCCACCTGTTGGGGTTACCCTGAGCATTAGTAACGGGAGGATTTCCGAGCCGGGCTGACGCTTGTACAGAGCTGCGCCTGTTCCGGGGAGACTGGGCGTGTGGGGTTCTCTAGCGAGCTCCACCACCTTCACTGGAAATCACACCCGGTGAGATCTCAAAACCAAGTCCCCACAGACCTTCCAACCCCAGGCTGGGCACCCTTCTGACTGTAATGTAAAAAGTCCGTAATGGCCTCTATGGCAGCCTTTCAAATCAGAATTAATCATTATCTGGCTATTTAGGCGTTCCAGAGCCATTCAAGTTCATCCCAAGTGAGTGAGGTCTGGGCAGATACTACATCACTTAGGAACAACAATTTGTATCTGTACACATCTCTCCCAGGGACGTGCTGCCTGGGGTTGCCAACTTTCTAACCGGAACATCCTAGCCCCGCCCCTTCCCAGGCCTCACCCCCACTCACTGCATTCCCTTTCCCCCACCCTCACTCACTTTCACTCAGCTGGGGCAGGGGGTTGGGGTATGAGAGGGGGTGAGGGGTCCAGCTGGGGTGCAGGCTCTTGGGTGGGACTGAGGGATTTGGAGTGTGGGAGGGAGCTGATTATTTGTGGGGGGACACTGCTTGCCCACATTGTGCATGTCCCTGAACTCTCCTATGGAAGAGCTAGCTAACTCATAGCTGGTGGTTTGGAAGGGGGAATCCCTCTCTCAGGCAAGGTTAAAGGTAATGAGAAGAGGAAGAACATTTCTAAAATGATGTATAAATAAACCCTACCGTTTCCTCATGTTACAACAGCTGCTGTATTTAGGGATGGGAAACCAAAATTCTTAGAATAGGGCTTGCCAGCTCTCCTTGATCTAGTGTAAAACACGGGATTATACCTTCCTAATTTACAGGGATGCTGAGAGGCTAAATTAATTCCAATAAAATACTTTGAGTTTGATGGAAGGTGGTATAGAATTGCAGAATATTATCTTGATGGTGAAAGATTTTAAACACATGAATAGTATTTGAGATTATGTATGTGCATGGAACCAACTATTGTTGAACCATTACTTTGAGTCTCCTGCATTTAAAATGTCACCAAAATGATGTATTAAGCTAAAGCTAAATTAATTCTAGTTATAACCTCACTGAAGTCAAAGGGTGAACTGGCCTAAGGATGAACTTAATGTTTTGTATTTAGTTCATCATAGCTTTCGTCAGCATATTTTCATGGTTGTCAATCAAGATTTATGTTCAGGTATTAGCTCTAATGTTTTTCTGGGAATTAACTAAGAAGCCTTACGTAAGGCCCACCTAACCCGTTTCAGAAGGATTAATTTATACTGCACCCTTTTCCTTGGGGGCAGATTGAAAAGCAATGATTGATATAGCTCTCCCTTCTCTTGCGATCAGATGTAAACTAAGGAAAAAATGGGCTACTCTTCATGTGGCTTTATTCTCTTGGCTTGTATGTTACCTCAGACAACAGACAAACATGTTGAAGAAAATACTGTAATAAAACGTACAGTGTAGCCTAATAAATGCACATTCTTTAAGCACGGAGTGGAATGTTTGGCATCAGTAGCTCTTTCAGGACAATTTCACTTCTATGGATACATAGGCAAACATTTAATACAGTTGGTCAGGTTATTGCGCCTTGGTACAGACAACATGTATTTCTTTTGTCAAGGTTATTTCTTTAATAGATACTGACATTTACTCAGTAATAATACTCGTATTATTACATACATTTGTTTTGCTGCACATGTAACAAGTTCTGTGGGCAAGTATTGGTTGGGGTAGGTTACACTGTTCCTAAAGGAAATGCTTATGTGTAGTTGGACAATGTTACTGTAACTTATGAAAAATACTTTGATAGTTTTGTTTATTAAGTGGGGATATAACATTTTTAAAAAAGCTTTAAGGACGCTGTGTTGAAGGCACAGATATGGGGTAAAGAGGTTCGTGGGGAGTTATTAGTGTTTAGCACCACTGGAAATCCAACCTTAAGTGTCTCAAGTTAGGCATTCAAAAGAAGAGGTAGTCAAATTAGTGGGAAATTTGGATCTTAATTTCTCTGTGCCTCTCTTTGCATACCTTTAAAACTGAAACAGTTATGCCTAATATACAGGGGTGGGGTGAGGTTTGATTTCTCAGTGTTTATAAGGTGCGTTAAGATCCACAGATGGAAGCTGCTATAGCAGTGTAGAATACACCTCTATCTCGATATAACGCTGTCCTCGGGAGCCAAAAAATCTTACCGCGTTATAGGTGAAACCACCTTATTTCGAACTTGCTTCGATCTGCCGGAGCGTGCAGCCCCACCCCCCTGGAGCACTGCTTTACCGCGTTATATCCAAATTCGTGTTATATCGGGGTAGAGGTGTACTAGTTTATTATTATAAGAGTATTTCTCCTGTGCTTATCCAATATTATCTAGTTATCAACAGGAAGAAAGAAAGAAGAATAACTTTAAAATAGTGTATGCTTATATCCGGTAATTGTGATGGTGCCTCTTCTGTCCACTTTCCAGTAGACAGACAAACACCACTACCCCAGGGGGCAGGGCACTGGCAGCCTTTTTGGAATTCTCAGCAGATCAGCCAAAGACTGAATGGACCTAGAGACTCAATTGCCACCTTACCCCTACAAGAGGACTGAGCTATTAATATTGAGAGAGCTTCATTCTCCAGAAGTCTCAAGGCAGAACCTTTGATAAGCACTACAGTATTATATATTCAGTGGCAAAAAAACCCACTACCTACGTTAAACGTAGAGTTAAGGTTGCTTGGTGATATGTTGTCCCCTTGCAGAAGGTTGAGCTGAGCTAAACCGAAACAGGAAATGCAGAGTAAGGTTGCACATGCAACTTTAACTCTGCCCTCTTTCAGCACTGCCTCAATATTCCCCATTAAAACACACACCTTTACTCTGCCAACCCCAAGTTACTGAAATGTAGGAACTCTTCACCACCTCCTTTTACAACCCATTCATTCTCCCTCAGAGGAATTCAGCTAACAAAATTAAAGTTGACCACGGTGCCTTCCCTCTGTTCCCCTGGAGCTGGTAGGAGCCAATGGGAATTATTTGCATATGCTCCAGGTGCAGTCAGAGTGTTAGGTGTGCCAATACAAGGCAGTGGAGGCAGTTGTTGGCCCTGCTTTGTAAAGGTATGTTTGTGATATAACCACATGTATGGATTACTTTGAGATGTGTGACCGTTTTAAAATAAGTATTAAGTTTATGCAAATGTGTTTAGTGTTTAGACTTTATGAAATGCTTATAAATTGCTGCAAGCATTAATCATTTATAATATCTGTATAAGATAATACTTAAGTCTTGGTTTGTTCTAAAACTGTAAAGCCATCAGGCAGGAGAGAAGCATTAACAAGTGTAAAAACACCTCCTGTGGTAAACTAGTATATCTCCTGCCCAACAAAAGAAGGCCCATAGACACCAGACAAATCATTGTAGAAGATCAGAGGACAAGGGACTTTGATTGCTCCCCCCATACCCATAAAGAGGAGATCTGCATGGGGACTTGTCCCATTAGCTTGAACTCTAAGAAAATAAAAGGAAGAAAATAAAAATTCCTGACAGAAAGAAACTGTACCTCTATGCTGCTTGGACTTGGAGAGGGCAAGATTTCTAAGCATAAGCAAGAGATCCCTAGCTGCGTAGCCTGAGTTAGCCCTACAGGACATATAGAGCTTGCATATTACAGCAGCCTCTTACCTTTTGGAACCTAGGACTGTAACTCATTTGTGTGTATGTTTACCTGCTTTAACATTGTAAAAAATTTCATTTCTTTTCTCAGTTAATAAATCTTTAGTTTATTATAGGTTTGGCTAGAAGTAGGGCTGTCAAACTATTAAAAAAATTAATTGCGATTAATGGTGATATTTTAAAAAAATGATTAATTGCACTGTTAAACGATAATAGAATACCATTTATTTAAATATTTTTGGATGTTTTCTACATTCTCAAATATATTGATTTCAATTACAACACAAAATACAAAATGTACAATGCTCACTTTATATTATTTTTGATTACAGATATTTGCATTGTAAAAAAGAAACAAAATAAATAGTTGTGATGGTATCCGCGGGGTGCAACCTGGGATTGTGGGACCACTGTGCCCCCTTCTTACTACCTTGGGCTGTCTCTCACCATGCCCTACTGGTGGTAAGCAGCAAACCACTCTGGGGTTCCGTCCGCCGGCTCCTGCCATCCGGGGTCCTAGCTGCCAGCCCCGCTCAGCCCGCTGCCATCCGGGGTCCCAGCTGCCAGCTCCGCTCAGCCTCCTGCCAGCCTGGGTGAACGGAACCCCAGGCCGGCGGATGGAACCCTGGGTGAACAGAACCCCAGACTGTTCACCCAGGCCGCCAGGAGGCTGAGCGGAGCCGCCGGCTGGCAGTGGGCTGACCGGGGCCAGCGGCTGGGACCCCAGCTGCTGGTCTGGGGTTCTGTCCGCCGGCTCCTGCCAGCCGGGATCCCGGCCGCCAGCCCCGCTCAGCCCGCTGCTGGCTGAGTGAACGGAACCCCAGGCCGGCAGCGGGCTCAGTGGCGGCTGGGACCCGCAGCCTGCCATTAAAAAAAAAATCATCTTGAGTGCCACCTTTGGCACGCGTGCCGTAGGTTGAGGACCCCTGTTCTAGTGTATGCAGTGTACCCTGTGTGTACTGTACTTTATGGTAATTTTCACTATACACGATTTTCCTCTTACGCGCTGACCTTAGAACCTAACCCCTGCGTAAGATGTGACTCCACTGTATTTATTTTTGAAAGTTTATAATAAGCGATGTTCTGGGGGGTGGGGGGGGGTACAAGGTGGAAGTTTCGCCTAGGGCGCAAAATATCCGTGCACTGGCCCTGCTGATAGATGGTGTAAGCAGGTTACAGATATTCAGTACACAGACTGGACTCCCTTTTCAGCCTGGGACCACTCTTCCACAGTTCAGAGTCTTTTTCCTCCAGATGTTCCTTCCAAGAGTTGAGTTGGGAGAGTGGCCAAGTCATGATGTCACTTCCCCTCTTTTATATTTTCTTCCAGCTTGCTGGAAAGAACTTTGCTGTGACGTGGGGATCAGGCAGTCCCCCTTGGTCAAGCAGTCTCCATTGCATACGTGCGCTCTTTCTGAGAAGTCTCTGGGATGAGTGAGAGTGGATTCTCTTTAATAGGCCATAAGCACATGTCTGCCTGGTCCTTTATTGCAATTGAAAGGTTGGCTGTGGGTGTCTCCCAACCTCATAACATATTTCAGTAATACATATAGCAATACTTCATAACTTCACATACAATCCAACAGGGTTTTAATGTTTAGCAGATCGAGACTTTTAAAATGATACCTCACAAGGCATACTTTGTACATACCATAATATCAAAGTGGTGGATATGGGGGTTCCAGAGTGCTTCTTTGAGGTACAGAGTGTCACAGGGACTGTCTGTGATTCCATGTTTAGGCAGTTATAGTGCTTGAGGAGTTCACTTGATGTTTAGTTGGTGAAATCTAAATATAGAGCTCATAGCCAGTTTGGGGTTTGTGTCCTGGTTCTTAACAGTCTGTCCTGAGGTTGGTACGCATACGTGAGTCGCTCCAGATAGCTTGACACATACCCTCAAGGTAAGGGAGCTGTAACTGTGACATGGTTTTTAAATTGAACATGTGTGGTATTCTTTCTGGGGAGTTGGCCAAATGAGTGTATGCGAGTATCTAGAATCTCCTGAATCTTATCGTGCCAAGGGCCCATGTGCGTGTGTGCTTATTGAGGCATTGCTCTAAGAGGGTAGAGGAAAAGTGGCGTGGGCAACCTTTCTCCCCAACTCCTTTGTGTCCTTTAATTGTGTTTGCTCTCATCAAGAGGATTCCAGCTGATGGTTTGTAAAAGGAGGGAAAGAGCTTTACTTTGCCAGCCCCACAGTTGCTGAAATGTACAAGGTATGTGTGTTAACAGAGCGTGTTGGGGCATTGCTGAAAGAGGACAGAGTTAGGGTTACATTTTCTGGTTTTTAGAAGTTTGAGTTTTGCTCACATTCTGCAAGGGGATGACATACCATCAACTGTAGTTAACTCTGTGTCCGTGTAGGGTGGGTTTTTGTTTGTTTGTTTTTGTTTGCCACTGAATTTCCTCGTGGTTCTGTTCCTGTGTGTGTAATATTACACACACACACACACACACACACACACACACACACACACACACACA
>NW_020664436.1:48587081-48624051 GCF_002925995.2 Terrapene triunguis
ACACACACACACACACACACACACACACACACACACACACACACACACAGAGAACCATGAGGAAATTCAGTGGCTTTATATGTGTATGTGTGTATATTTGTTGGCAGGTGTTAGTAGTCATTTAGGCAGTTGTACATATATCATGTCCCACAATTAGCATCCTGAGTCCTCCATCCTCCCTCTCCCCACACACATCAGCTACATCATACCAGTCTACTTTGGCGTACTTCCCCAGCCATGCCCCTGACACATTCAATTAATTTCCCCCTACCCACTACTGTACACAGGCCCCCCACCATAAGCAGGGAACACATCTCCCTGAGGTCTTCACTCCCTATGATACAAATATTTCTGTTGATGTTTCTTCCCTCCTATAACCTGACTCACATGCAGTGCCTGGAGTCAAGGACAACTATGTCACAGTGGAATATTGTTCCTACTTGTGTTTCAGAATGATTGCAGGGTGGAGTTTGTGGCTGGGCTAGTGAGAGGAATCAGATGGAGGTTCAGTTCCAAAACACTGACAATTTTATGTTTTGAGAGAGACATCCTCTGACCCTGGTCCAGGAGCGCCGCCAGCTTTTCTGCCGCCCTAGGCTGCGGAAGGTCTCGCCGCCGAAATACCGCCACGGTCGCCGCCCCCCAAATTGTAGTGCCCTAGGCAACCACCTAGGTCGCATAATGGATTGCGCCAACCCTGCCCTGGTCCAGTAGATGTTCCCCATCTCCGAGAAACAGTGAGATGTCAGAGCTTGTAATGTTTCTATGCTATTATGACATTCTGGTGTGCAATCCAGACCAGTGAGGGACTGTGTCACCCCTGTGCTGCAAACTCAAGTGCCTCACAATGCTTTGCTGCTGTAGCTGTCACCTAGGCCACTCACAAACATCCTTCTAGTATGCAGGTAAAACCCTGAGTGTTTGTGTATAGCTGCAGCCTGCCTGCCAGCCACACATCAGTCACACTCTGGCTTCCACCAGCCTTAGGAACCACTTGCAGAGGGACCCGAATCTAGTCCTGGATTTCCGCCCCAAAACATGTGTTCTGCACTGTCCAACCCTCTCTTGGAATGTCGAGATATCTTAGGTCTGTTGTTCCTCTTAATGGGGATCAATATACAACAGTTTGCTACCCAAAATGGAGTTACCCACACAGTTCTCAACACTGGAGTAAGAACATAAGAACGGCCATACTGGGTCAGACCAAAGGTCCATCTAGCCCAGTATCCTGTCTTCCGACAATGGCCAATGCCAGGTGCCCCAGAGGGAATGAACAGAACAGGTAATCATCAAGTGATCCATCCCGTCGCCCATTCCCAGCTTCTGGCAAACAGAGGCTAGGGACACCATGCATGCCCGTCCTGCCTAATAGCCACTGACAGATCTATCCTTCATGAACTTATCTAGTTTTTTTTGAACCATGTTATAGTCTTGGCCTTCACAACATCCTCTGGCAAGGAATTCCACAGTCTGACTGTGTGTTGTGTGAAAAAATACTTCCTTTTGTTTGTTTTAAACCTGCTGCCTATTAATTTCATTTGGTGACCCCTAGTTCGTGTGTTATGAGAAGGAGTAAATAACACTTCCTTATTAACTTTCTCCACACCAACTATCTTGAGTAGTTTAGTATCATTTGCAAATATTGTTACCCCACTGTTTACCCCTTTTTCCAGATCATTTATGAATATGTTGAATAGGACTGGTCCCAGGACAGACCCCTAGGGGACACAACTATTTACCTCTCTCCATTCTGAAAACTGACTATTTATTCTTATCCTTTGTTTCCTATCTTTTAACCAGTTACCAGTCCATGAGAGAACCTTCCCTCTTATCCCAGGAGAGCTAAGTTTTTTGATTTAAAAAATAAAACAAGTTTATTTAACTATAAGGAGATAAATTTTAAGTGAGTACCATTATAAGGTATTAAAGTCAGAAATAGCTAAAAGAGAAATACAGATAAAATGCTTCCTACTACTAAAACCTACCAAGATAGACTTGGTTCAAGGTGAAATCCCTTACCACATGTTGTGTCCCGGTAATATTGCTGACCAAATTCTCAGGCCAGGATCTGCTCCGAAAAGTTCAAGAGCTGTTTCTGTTTTCGTCTTATGTGGGATAGGTAGCGATACCTTACAGTGTTTTTGTCCCTCACTTTTATAGTTGTCACCCTTTGAAATGCATTTTTCTGAGGGTTGACCCCTAGATACAATTCATTCTCACTGTGAGAACAGAGACAAGTAGACTGGGGGTGAAAGAGTTCCACGGTGTTTGCTAAAATGCAGCTCGATCTGTTCCTACCCCCTTCCTTGCCAAAGAATGGCCATTTGACAGGTGATTACTCATCACCTTTGATGCCACCTGGCAGGGGTGTCAGTTTGTCCTTTTGTCTTTGAGAAACAGGTTTACCCAATCTTGTCTGGTAAACACACTTCAGTCATGACTTCAGCTTATGTTCATAGCTTTACATATAATGTTACTATGCACATTTCACCATGTATTATTGACCAGTGAGTTATTAGTTTTCAAATGATACCTCACAAGGCATATTTTGTACAAAGATTATTACAATGGTATGTAGGGCATGGACAGAGGGTGCATTTGGTCACAGCCACACAGGACACATTTTCTGGCCATCCATGAACCTCCCCACCCCATTCACTAATTAATATTCTTCCAACACATAGCTTTCATGCAGTTTTGGGCTGCATTGGCAGAGCTGTGGGTGCGGGAATTTGGGCTGTTGGGGTGCACTGGACAAAATGGGGGTTGCTATGCCTCCCTCACCAGAGCCCCTACCATCTCTCCCCCTACCATCTATCCTCCCTTACTGCAGCCCCAAACCCCTCTCTCCCTAATACCTTACTCCTCCACCCTCTTAAACCTCTTTCCTTCCAGGAAGCATCCACGTGTCTAATTCTTTCCCCAAAAGACTTTGATTACTAAGGCTACAGCTACACTACAGATCTTACAGTGCAGATGCTCTAAGCCAATGGGAGAGAGCTCTCTTGTCATGAGTGGAGGTATCTATGTCAGCAGGAGAAGCTCTCCCATTGACATAGTGCTGTCCACACTGGCGCTTAGATTGATGTAACTTAAATCGCTCAGGGTGGCTAAGGCTATGTCTACACTACCACTTATGTTGGCAAAATGTATGTCGCTCAGGGGTGTGAAAAAACACCTCCCCTGAGCAACATAAGTTTTGCCAGCATAAGCACTCATGTGCACAGTGCTATGTCGGCGAGAGACCTTCTCCCACCGCTCATTGAGGTGGTTTTATTATGTCGATGGGAGAGCTCCCGTCGCCATAACGTGGCTACACGAGTAATCTTACAGCGGTGCATCTGTGCCGCTGTAAATTCGCTAGTGTAGACATGGCCTTATTCACAACCCTGAGCGACATAGCTTTTCTACCGACCTAAGCTGTTGTGTGTACATAGCCTACAATTGCCACCCATATCTCACAAATTGTAGCAAATTCTGGTCACTCATTGCAAAATTCCTTTTGTCTTAGGTGGGGGCTTGTCATTAACTTACCCTTAGGGCCCTACCAAATTCACAGGCATGAAAAATGTGTCACAGACCATGAAATCTGGTTCTTTCTCCCCCGCCCCCCCGTGAAAACTGGTCTTTTGTGTGCTTTTACCCTAGACTATACAGATTTCATAGGCGAGACCAGCATTTCTCAAATTGAGGGGGTCCTGACCCAAAAGAGAGTTGCAGCGGGGGTCGCAAGGTTATTTTAGGGGAATCATGGTATTGCCACCCTTATTTCTGTGCTGCCTTCAGAGCTGGGCGGCCAGAGAGCAGTGGCTGGTAGCCGGGCACCCAACTCTGAAGGCGGTGCTCTGCCAGCAGCAGCACAGAAGTAAGCATGGCAATACCATACCATGCCATCCTTATTTCTGCGCTGTTGCCTTCTGAGCTGGGCGGCTGGAGAGTGGCAGCTGCTGACTGAGGGCCCAGCTCTGCAGGCAGCAGCGCAGAAGTAAGGATAGCAATCCCATACCATGCCGTGCTTACTTCTGTGCTGCTGCTGGCAGCGGCTCTGCCTTCAGGGCTGAGTTCCGAGCCAGCAGTCTCTGCTTTCCAGCTGCCCAGCTCTGAAGGCAACGCTGCCACCTGCAGCAATGCGGAAGTAAGGGTAGCAGTACCGCAACCCCCTTTACAATAACCATGTGGACCACCCCCGCACAACTCCTTACAATTACACCATCAAATTTCAGATTTAAGTAGCTGAAATCATGACATTTATGATTTTTAAAGTCATATGACTGTGAAATTGACCAACATGGACTGTGAATTTGGTAGGGCCCTACTTATCCTTAATTGAATGGTGAGTTCAAAGCCACCAAGAAGTCTGTGACTCATCCAGTCATTAGTACCCCTCAGTTTAACAGTACAAGACAGCAAAAGGAAACTTTTTTTGGTTGGTTGGTTGGGGTATTTTTGTTTTTGTTTTTGGAAGGGGCTGTAACTCAGGAATACCTTGGTCAAATGACCCCAAATTGACCTAATAATATGCGTGAGGAAGAACTATATAAAACTCAAGTGAGCTTTTTGTGTTGCACCTGCCCAATGCTTTAGCCCCCAGCTCTATGATTTTTTGACTGAGACATTGGTGGATGAGGGATTTTCTGGAGTAACAGTCCAAGTACCTGGTCATAACAAAAGATTGAATGTGGTTTTGGAGTAGTAAAAATAGTCATGGAGCAACTTGGACAATGTTTATGAGAGAAATATGCTAGCTGAAGGTTTGAACACACAGAGCTGTCTGCTTGAATTCTTGAGTTATCTGTGACTTATAAGTGGCACTTGTCTTTGGCATCTGATGTCTCAGTTCAAGAGTGTGTACCTGTTGTAAATAAATTAGGTAAGAATAGTAGATATTTAAGGTCTTTTAATCCTCTACTCTGACCTCCTGAATAACACAGGCCACAGAATGTCATCCAATAATTTCTGCATCAAGCCATAACTTGAGCCAGAGCATATCTTTTAGGGAAAAAATCCAGTCTTGCTTTATAGGCTTTGAGTGCTGGAGAATGTCCCACCACTCCTGGTAAGTTGTTCCAATGGTTAATTACCCTCACTGTTGTGTTTGTTTTTGTTTTTAAAGTTCCTGTGTACTTATGTCAACTTATTTCTTTCCCAATAAGGGAATATTCCTTGAATCGAAATTGCCCTGACTTTCAGAAACTGGGACAATATATTAAGTGTGGGTGGGTGGTGAATTTAGAACTCCTGTATGATGCTGAAAGATCATCCTGGAAAGTGAAGTCTCCTGTGTATCTTACAACAAAGGGGATGGCAGTGTAAACTTTCCACACTTCTTTTTCGTTAGGAAGGAGTAAGAGTGATGACTTCTGACTTTTGGTGCTGGATTCTCCAGTTACTGAGGCCACTTTAAAGTGGCCTTAAAACAGCTGGAAATAACCAGTGAGAATTTCCCTTGTGTACAGGAACTATCTGCCATAAAGCTGGTAGAAATGTCTTTGCTGCCTCTTGCATCGGCCACCCCCATGCTCCTGGCATAAGGTGAGAAAGGGGCATGTCCAGGATGGGGCGGGGTGCCCTGATCTTCCACTGGTGGAAGGTCCCTGGGAGACTTCACTCCTGTGGTATAAATTAGAGCTGCATCAAAGCAGCTATAAACTTGCACCGGGGTTGTGTGGCTGAGGATCAGGGAACTGCCACCCCTCTTTACTAATCTGAGCTGCACTCAGGCAGGGTGGGAAACCTCCTCATCTCTACCAGGCAACATTCAACCCGGTGACTTAAAGGTAAAAGGCACTTTCTTCCATTGTGTATGTTGTAAGCCATCAAGTCTTAAGCTGGGAGAGGTCAGAAAGGTGAGCTATAAAATTGTGCAAATAGGGGGCCCCAGTGGAAATGCTGGCAGATCTAGAAATACAGTAAAACTATCAGGTGAAGCAATAATAGCTCTAAAATACTTCTCAAGCATCTATGCAGCAGATAAATATTACAGGAAACCATCAGCCCGCTTAAGAAAGAATGACAAGGAATTAGGACCAGAGGATAAGAACCCCCTGAGATATTAAGCATTATTAAGTTATTTTGCATCTGCCTTTATAAAGAAGGCAGGCCAAGACCCAAATGTAGGATCAGATTTAAGGGGAATTAGGCAGTGTAGAAATAATATCAACAATAGTTTTAAGAGCTTCTAACATTTTAAAAACAGAAATGGCACAAGAACTAGACAACACACATCCAAAAAGCATTAAACAATGGCAAGCTAAAATGTTTTGACTCTTAAACATTGAAATGACAAACACCTTTGTTAAATGCAGATTTGCGAATATGTTAGCTAAATGAAAACTCCTAATATCATTACTCTATAAATAGTAAAATGCTTTATGTACCTAATAACCTTGCTAAATTAATTACTGAAGTAAGAAGCCATTTAAGTATAGAATATTTATATTAATGGGGAATAAAATAATTACTAGGAGTGTGCAAGTAAACCTTTACCCAACTAGGGAAGACAAGAGAAACCATCGTTCCAAAAACTGTTGTGTATAGTCAACAAATTAACCTAAAAATTTTCTAAAAATTATTTAATTTTAAAAGACTGTTTTGAGAACTGAAACTCTTTTATACAAAGAAAGAGTGTGTTTGTACTTTTTGAAAACAGAATTTCATTACCTGTCAAACTCCAATAAAATTGAAAAAATATTTTAGAGAATGGACTGAATAGAAAGAGTTAAAACGAAGGCAATTAAAGAAATGTCCATTAATGAACTACATGTTCATAACATGAGGAGGCTCCTAAGAATTACCCAGGAAAACATGGAGCCAATGAGAGAGTGACAGCAACCAGCTTGAATCTAAACAAACCTGAAAGATGTTTTTCCAATAATTTTAAGGAAAATATGAGTATATAAAAGACTCTGAAGTGAGCGCGTGTTCATCCATCTCTATAAGCAAGCTGCCACTGACAGACAAGGAAAAACCTCCCCAAAACTTCAGCATGCGTTGGTGAGAGAACATTAACTAAGACACTGCCAAGGGATTGGATTTATAGCTCTTGAAATGTTTTTATTGGAATACAGAAATGCTGTGTCAATTTAAAAGATTAACAGTTTCTCCTGCTAATCACCATATGTTTTGACCATGTATTCCTGAAGAGGAGATAGGAGTTAAACATTGGTAAACAGAAGAACAGTGGGATTTAATTGGACATGGTTCTTAATATTTGTAATTAGTCTGTTTTAAGACAACTCCTTAAATGGCTTCTTCTAAGTAACTAATTTAAATATTTTCTTCCACTTCATAGGGTTTAGTTTAGGTTGCTTACTTTGCCCAATTATATACAGTTTAGGTTATTAACAAGACAGGCTTTACTTGCCCTTAAACAAATTATTTTGCCATATATAATCTGTTTTAAATATCTAATGAGATACTAAAACTGAATTCATGGTAATTTTGGGAAACAATATACTTTGGTCTTAACTTACCAAGAGAAAAATGACCCACCAAAGGCAGGTTCACTCCCAAGGTATAATCTCTATTTAAAAAATGTCCACAGAAAAACATACAAAAGAGACTGTAACGGAACTAACAAGCTTATCACTTTGTATTCTGTCATTCATATTGTCTTGTTTGTTTTCATGTTATTCCTTTAATAATAAAATAGCTATGGTTAATAATTGTGATTATTTTGCTTGGTCCTGAGGTATGTAAAAACACCTGGGACTAAATAGTGGGAGCCAACCTTGAGTTGGCAGTGAGAGAAACAATCATTAAGAACTGGTCTACCATTTCTTGTTTCTCTGGACTAAAAATATTTAGTCAACTTTAAAAAAATAAAATTACTTGTCCTCTGTCAGGAAAGAGGTCCTGCAGCTGGGCCTGGGATCAGCTAGCTAACCTCAGAAGCAATCCCTAATCAGTCAGATAGCCTGATTGACTGAGCGGCATTGCCAGAACTGCTCTTAAACCCAGCAATATCACTTGGCCAGTGGCTGCTCAACACTTATGTCTGGAGCTGCAATGTCTCCTGTGCTTGCCTTGTTCCCTGACTTACTCCTCTGCTCAATTTCTGACTCTGGTTCCTGCCTTCAGCTCTGACCACTAGGCATGCCTGCCCATGTGCTGGTCCATGACAACATCTGACAATTTAAAACTACCTCTTTCCACCATACAAAGGTCTATTAGTTTTAAAATAACTGCTTTAATAATGTAAATGCTTGCATGTTGCATTGGTGAAGAAATGAGTTTTCAGAAATGGCTCTGAACTTGGCAGTATCCATTGAACGTGGCAAAGTACTTTGTAATGAAAAATAGATATTCCAGATTATGGCTAGAAGATGACATGTTGCATATTTATGCTTTGTTTTGAAAGGTAGGCACAGTCAACATACAGAATTATTGTTTCCCTTCTTGTATTACTCTTTTGTATCGGACATAAAAGTGAATGAAATAGAATGAGAATCTAGGAGTGGGATGCGGAAAGCAGGTTTATAAGAAGGTTGCCTCTGGACTGGCTTGTTCTCTACTATTTTTCATCCTTGTGCATATCCTTCTTCCTGTTAGGATGCTTTAGTATGCTAGATGGCTGGTAATGATGCTTTGAGGAATGAATTCACCCCTAGTGCATGAAAACACAGAACTCCACTATAAGAAGTAGGTTTGCAATTGTGTTGTGCAGCAATTGCTTCACCAGAAGCATACTAAAGGATTGGTGGAGAGATGCTAGTCTGAACCTGCCCCAAATTCAAGGAGAGGTAGTGAATGAAGGCTTTGGAGAGAGACTCCATACACTATCTTTTTTTCTCCTGCCTGGAAGAATTATGGCCCTTGTTTCTCAAGGGTAGTGGATTTAAATATGGGGAAAGCAAGGTGGAAAAAATGGCTGCAGGTTCTGAGATGGGCATTAAAGGAAAAAAGATACATCCAGTGCTCTTAAAAACAGCCAAGGAGACAAAGTACTGTAGTAATGATTTACATACTGGGATGTCTTGTTTGACTTTCTGAGTATTACAGGCCTGTGTTCTTGTTTTGCCCTGGTATTTTATTTTTGACAACAAACTCTATATTAGATTAGAACTGGAGCTGAATGAATAGTGCAGGAAAATAAATTTATTTTGACCATTTCACACTCTCTCTTTATTCACTTTCCACAAACATTCATGGAAAAGGTTCCGATTTTATTTACACAAATGTTAATGGGAAAACTCTCTCTCCCTCCCCCAACCCCTCTGCAAGTACTTCTCTGAACCTCTTGAGAGAATCAAACCTCAAGATCCTTATTCACCCCCCTTTTCCTGTTTTTACTGAAGCTATGATCATCCAGTCAAGGAAGAGAAATGATACCATGTGACCAATCACATAGTGTGACTCCTGAATATTCCTGAATAGCAAGTAGCCATAACTCACAGCAGACCCTTTACAAGTATTCCATAGGCTGAAACTCATTCACATTGAACAATGAGTAAATTAATGATCTGGAGGATGGTGTGGACTGCACTCTCAGCAAGTTTGCAGATGACACTAAACTGGGAGGAGTGGTAGATACGCTGGAGGGTAGGGATAGGATACAGAGGAACCTAGACAAATTAGAGGATTGGGCCAAAAGAAACCTGATGAGGTTCAACAAGGACAAGTGCAGAGTCCTGCACTTAGGACGGAAGAATCCCATTCACTCTTACAGACTAGGGACCGAATGGCTAGGAAGCAGTTCTACAGAAAAGGACCTAGGGGTTACAGTGGACGAGAAGCTGGATATGAGTCAACAGTGTGCCCTTGTTGCCAAGAAGGCTAACGGCATTTTGGGCTGTATAAGTAGGGGCATTGCCAGCAGATCGAGGAACGTGATCATTCCCCTCTATTCGACATTGGTGAGGCCTCATCTGGAGTACTGTGTCCAGTTTTGGGGCCCACACTATAAGAAGGATGTGGAAAAATTGGAAAGAGTCCAGCAGAGGGCAACAAAAATGATTAGGGGGCTGGAGCACATGACTTATGAGGAAAGGCTGAGGGAACTGGGATTGTTTAGTCTGCAGAAGAGAAGAATGAGGGGGGATTTGATAGCTGCTTTCAACTACCTGAAAGGGGGTTCCAAAGAGGATGGATCTAGACTGTTCTCAGTGGTACCTGATGACGGAACAAGGAGTAATGGTCTCAAGTTGAAGTGGAGGAGGTTTAGGTTGGATACTAGGAAAAACTTTTTCACTAGGAGGGTGGTGAAGCACTGGATTGGGTTACCTAGGGAGGTGGTGGAATCTCCTTCCTTAGAAGTTTTCAAGGTCAGGCTTGACAAAGCCCTGATTGGGATGATTTAGTTGGGAATTGGTCCTGCTTTGAGCAGGGGGTTGGACTAGATGACCTCCTGAGGTCCCTTCCAACCCTGATATTCTATGATTCTATGAACATACACATTCATAGGAATTGCAGCCTGTTCATGGATAATTTGTGAACAGAAAAGGGACTCCATTCAATTAATGGTTTTCAATGAACTGCTCCCCCAATTCTTACTGTCATAATAATTTTACCTAGAGTTGGGTTTAAAAAAAATTGTGTGTTTAATGTTTTATCAAAATGTTTCATTTATTTTCAGTTTTTCCAAATTAAAACATTTTAATATTTCATTGTTTGGTCAGTTGAGTCGAATGATGGGATTTGGCGGGGAGGGGGGGTTGAATCTAAAAAAAACAACAACACTTTTTTGTGGAAAAACTCTGGTGTTGGGAGTAAAGGGTACTTGTCTAAGAAAAATGTGTTTTGTTTTGTTTTGAACAGCTCTGTCTTCAATCAGCATGGTAATAATGACCCTATAGACATAATCGCTTGGTGGTGGTTTTTCTTTAATCTTTGAAATCAAGGCTATAAATATTCATATTGGCAATTTGTTACAAACCAGATAATTTTTTTTTAAATGCATCCACTTAAATGTTGATGCCTTGAGGCCGCTCAGCAATAGTGAAAATTTCAAAGCCCTGTATCAGAAGCATAGTAGGAATTTTCACTTATAAATCTCTTGAACTGTGTTTAAAGTATAGCCAGTCACAGCTAGAGTACTAGTGAATATTCATGAGTTAGCTTGCAGCAAAGAATAGGTGCCAAGGGCCAGCTCAGTGCACAAACATAAAGCAATTTTATTTAAGAGTTTTTAGTTTATAAGCTCCTACGGTGCAAAGGAGATCTTCAGTTTAGCTCATTTGCTTTCTTATACCCAGAGTAACTAAACTTGCATTGTTTTTCAATTGTATGTATTACTGGAGATCAGGACTCTGCATCTACAAGACTTTGTGCAATGAAGCCTCCATATGTAAAAGGGAAATAATACAGCACTTGCATGCCATTTATTTACTCCAGTTTGCATCTTTTGATTCTCAAAATAACCACATCCACATCACTATTTGCACTCTTGTTGGCAGCCTTAGTGGAGAGGCCAAGAAACGGAGATTGCCCTTCAAGCTTTAGGAGGCCTTTTTAATAACTGGGGCACTGCAGTTCGCACATTCTCCGTGTAAGGACCAGCAAATGCTTACGCACACATCATAGTCTTATTCAGAGCATCTAGCATCTTTTTGGAGAGAGAACTGTACATAATTATCTTTCAAATCACTATGAATTCACTTGCATAAATACTTCACATATCTGCTAAGACTCTAACTTTTAATGAGCTCCAAACTTCACCAAATTCAAACAAATGTGCATAAGTACTCTGCATATAGTGTATAATTAAATAACAATTTTACAGTAGTCTAGGGAGAAATTTGCAAAATTGTATAAAAACTTTCAAAAAACAAATTTCTATTTCTACATAAACTTTGGAAGTGGTGAACAGAAATGAATTTGGAATCATCTGATTTACTGATCAGTTGAGTTCTGAAAAACATGACTTATCTGTATATTTATTACTTTACTGCATTGTCAGACACAAATCAACTGGATGAGCCTGAGTCATCAAACGTGACCTAAAATAAGTTTGCTTTAGTGATCTAACTGGTCAATAACCATTTAGCACTTAAAAATAAGTACCCGCCTACCAACAGGCTCAGATAGGTCATATGCTGAATTGATCTAAAATAACTTCATATGATTCTAGAGATGTTAATTCACATTTGCGGTGGAGGTATTGATTTTGATTGGAATCATAGTTTGGGGGTTTCTGGATTCAGGCCCATTATGACAAATCAATGTTAATTTACTTAGAATCCACACTTGATATTGAGTAGGCATAATATTAAAATGAAATTATAGGAAAATGAGACTTGATTTAAGGGTGACATTGAAGTGGCTTTAGGCATAACTTCAGCCAGGGACCAACTAATACCTAAAGCAGATACCACTATGTTGGGGCGGGGTGAGAGATGCTAACTCTGAATAAAATACAAAAAGCATTCTGTGCAGGGAAAATAAACTGAATTCTGGATGTGCTCTTGTCACCACTGAAATTTGAACAAACGTCCATCTTTCAAATGTACATGGGATTACAAACAAATAGGAACCCCAAACTGTTTGTCCAAAGATGGATTTGAGAAAATAATCAGCGAGCAAGAGATTGACAATGACACTCATCATCTCTTTGAAGAGGACAGCTGTGTAAATACCCTTCTGGGAGATAGGGTGACCAGACAGCAAATGTGAAAAATTGGGACGGGGGTGGGAGGTAATAGGAGCCTATATAAGAAAAAGACCCAAACATCGGGACTGTCCCTATAAAATCAGGACATCTGGTCACCTAGAGAGAACTGTCATGACAAGTCACCCTTAATCACATGTAAAATCACTGGCAAATATAACTGGGCCAACTGGAAGTGAAACCTGAGACCAGAGGCTGGGTCTCTGACACTAGCAAGGTAAAGTAACCAGATAGAAACAGCTTGGTGGAGAGGCTGAGTTCTTTAGAGATGTAAACATGTTGCTACTTCAGTCAATTTAGTTAAAAGTGGACCTCTCTTGGCTACACTGGCGCTGTACAGCGCTGCAACTTGCTGTACTCGGGTGTGAAAACGCCCCCTCCCCCCCCAGCGCAGCGAGTGTAGCACTGTAAAGCGCCAGTGTAATCAGCGTCTGCAGTGCTGCACGCTCGCTCACAGCGCTGCAAGCTACTCCCCTCGGAGAGGTGGAGTACATACAGTGCTGCGAGAGAGCTCTCGCAGTGCTGGCGGCGCGACTACACTCGCACTTCACAGCGCTGCCACGGCAGCGCTGTGAATTTCCAAGTGTAGCCAAGGCCTAGATCAATTTGATAATTTTAAAGCTAGAGAAGTATGCACACCTTACTCTCTTCTTGTACTGTGATTTCTCCTCTCATACATTTTGTTTTCACTGAGATCACTTTTGTGTGATGTTTTGAGGCAAATTCCCTGTTGGCTGCATTCTGTAAGGGAAATAACCTCTCTTATGTTGTTATTGATCACAGTAAGAGTATCTACATAATAACTCATTCATAGAAGGTTTTCATGAAGCCATGTTATAATCCCTGAGCCCTGTCTACACAAGTGGCTTAGTGCTGTTGTAACTGCACAATTGATCAAAAATGGGTATTTCTCTTCCTCTACAGTGTGGAGATACATGTTACAGAGTAACAGGAATTGCATTTTTTTTGTAAGCGTTGTTAGACGGTTGCTGAGTAAACGCCATTGCATCCATATTTCCTCCAGTTCCTTGAATTTACTTCTGTATCTAAACAGCTACATTTACATTTGTCTAGTGATCTAAGGGGAGATGGGTATTTGTTTGTTTGAAACACAAAATAGTTTTCTCACAGTTAATTTACTTTATTAATTTTTTTTCTAAATCTTTATACATTGCACCTCATGTCCAGCACTGAAAGCTTACAGGGTTTGATTTCTTTTTAAGCTTTAAATAAGAAAACAAAGTAAAACCATCAGCCCCACACAACTCATAGGACTGCACATCTGCTTATCAGCTGCATGAATATCCTGCTGTGCCACCAGTTGCCATGATGTCTGTTTCTATTTAACCCAAAATGGTTGAATCACATCTGATCCTTTCTGCTTATTACACTGAGTCTCATTGCTGCACTGAAAGGCAGACTGCAAAATCTTGATCTACTGTTTATAGGCCGGACACTGAGCATAGTGGCGGTATTCAGTGACAATACTTTGTAGGCCTCGTTTCTTGTTCACTTTTCCTGAGATCTGCGTCATTACAGTACAGTGAGTTTGTTAATACAGATACTTCAAATTAAGTTACTGAAATTACCAAAAACTCAATTAAAAAAACCAAACAGGAAGAGATTTCTGTGATAAAAGCCCTTTCAGTAATTGGCATATATCCAGCACAGTTTGCCTCCTTTCATAGCTGATAGCCCACATCCTAGATTCAGCTCTCTAACCTAAGTGAGTGCCCTTCAATTTAGCTCATGTATGAGGTACATCATTCATTTTATCCCCACAATTCCTCCCATCCCACACCAACCTGGTATTTAGCTGTGTTTGCTGCTATGAATTGAGGTTAGAAATGCTGAATCATTAAATGTGTTAAAGTAATCCCACATCAACCCAAGCTCCTTCCTCCATTAAATTTGTTGTTTCCCCGTTTGAAAATTTTGTCACTAACGTTAATGACTAGTGGTCTCCTGTTTATGCCTTGATGGGTTGCAAGCTTCAGCCAAAGGTGTTTCCTTAGGAAGTTTATTTACTGTTGGTTGGCCAGTGTGTACTCTCTTCATAAGGAGGCACTGGATCCTGAGAAAACTCAATGTGAGTCTCTCCCATAGGAGGTTTCATAGTGGCCTCCTCATATGATGGAGGCAAGCTTACAGTGAGGAAGGTGGCTTCAGGGAGCAGAGTGGAGTAGTGGAAATTCTGCTCACTGTTCCAGGGCAGCACTGAAAGGAAATCGGACACATCACGCTCAGGTAGGTGCTCTGGGAGATCAATACTGAAGATCTGCCCCTGGGGGCTGGGTCGACGGCAGCGGCGGTATAGGAAGAGCAGCAGGAATGCCAGGAAGAGCAGCATGGTGGCAGGCAGGATGATGCATAGAAATGGTTCTACGTCGTCTTTGGTTGAGCTGATCTGATGTCTGCTCTGTAATTAAAACAAACAAGAAACTTCTTTAACTTGAAATCTCTTCTTTATTTTTTGCTCCCTTTTTACTTTAACTGTTGGATACATATACCCTCTCCTTCATTCACCAAATGCCTCTGCTTCTATTTATGGGTGATCTCCTATCTTCCATATTCACTGTTCTCAAACTATAGTCTATAGGTCTGCAGAGCTTTCCCTGGTAGTCCACAAAATGAAACACTTTGAGAACCAAGGACTGCAAGGAATCATTGACGTATTGGTGGGAGGAAGGGATTAGAGGAAGAGCCCTCTCTGAAGTGGTCCACAGAAGGAAAAAGGTCAGACAGCCACTGCATGAAGCCCATACGTTCAGTTTGAGCTATAACCTATCTTTAGGCCTGGAAGAATTATATTTTTATTGGTAAATGCCGAGTTCACCATACACACAGAAACTGATGAAAAAACATTTCCACTGATGATCAAAGCTTACAGACAGGCAAAGTAAGAAAAATGCTGCTTGAGAACTTATTAGAGTTTGATTTAAGGATATTTACTTTGTATATTTTGACATGATGTCGACAATTTGTGTGTTAACGGTTATAAAGCTTTAACTTTTTGAATCTCAGAATCTACTGTCATTAAATAATTGTCACTCGTCTATTGTCTGACCCTCACATAATTTCCCACAACTGCATAAAAATTTAAATATTTAAATTGAGAAAAATAAAATGCTTAAAACCAGTAATTTTACTCATGCACAAAAAATTCAATTGATTAAAGATTGGGGGGGAGGGGAATGCTTAAAAACAAACTATCTGTTGAAATAAATAAATATATATAAAAATCAAATTCTGCCAAGCCGACACATCTCTTAGAAAGACATTCAATCATAATTTTAAGGCTTCAAGCGATGGAGAATTCACCAAAGTCACAGGTAGATTATTCCAATGGTTAGTTACCCTCATTGCTAAAAAATCTGTGCCTTATTTCTAGTCTGAATTTGTCTAGCTTCAGCTTCCAATCATTGGCTTTTGTAGTACCTTTTTCTGCTAGATTAAAGGCCTATCTGCTATCAGAAATCTCTTCCCCAGGTGAGTACTTCTAGACTGTGATCAAGTCACCTCTTAACTTCTCTTCGATAAACTAAATAGACTGAGCTCCTTCAGACTCATTATAAAGCAGATTTTCCAGACCTCAGATCATTCATGTAGCTCTTCTGAACCCTTTCCAATATTTCAACGTCCTTTTTGAGGTCTGGACACAGTGCTTCAGTAATGGTCTCGGTAATTCCATATACAGAGGTAAAATCACCTCCCTATTTCTACTTGGCATTCCCCTGCCTATATATCCAAGAATTGTGTTTGCCCTTTTAGCCACAGCATTGCACTGGGACCTCATGTTCAACTGGCTATGTACCATGACCCCTCCACCTATATTATTCAGTTACAAATATGTGATCATCGAGAAGTAACAAGTCAGAAGAAAGTAAAATTAAATTTTGGCTCCCTCCAGCAAAATGGAGCATGTAGAACAGTGGTTGTCAACCGGGGGTCCAGCGGGGGCCGCAAGCAGATTTCAGGGGGGCTGCCGAGCAGGGCCGGCATTAGACTTGCTGGGGCCCAGGGCAGAAAGCTGAAGCCCTACCTCAAGGGGCTGAAGCTAGGGTTGCCAGGTATCCAGTTTTCAACCAGAACGCCCTGTCGAAAAGGGACCTTGGCGGTTCCGGTCGGCACCACCAACCGGGTCGTTAAAAGTCTGGTCGGTGGTGCAGCAGGGTTCCGGGACCAAGGCAGGCTCCCTAGCTCCGCGTGGCTCCCGGAAGTGGCTACCAGGTCCTTGCGGCCCCTAGGCACACGGGCAACCAGGGAGGCTCTGCTTGCTGCCCCCGCCCCTAGTGCCAGCTCTGCAGTTCCCATTGGCCAGGAACCGTGACCAATGGGAGCTCTGGGGACAGCACCCGCTTCCTAGGAGCCATGGTGAGTGCTGCCGGGACCCTGTACCTATGTTCCCTGTAAGCTGCACAGCTAGCTCTCAAGGGCCACACAGGCAGGGAGGGGAGGTGCCCCTCCTCTGGCCCAGGCCCACCAGAGCTGCTGTGGAGAGGCACCTCTCGCCCAGCCCCAAGCTGCTGTGGCGAGAGAGGGATGGGGGAGTTTTCTCTCTCTCTCTCTCTCTCTCTCTCTCTCTCCCCCCAGCCCCAGGGCAGCCTGTACCCCAAACCCCTCATTTCCGTCCCCACCCCAGAGCCCGCGCCCCAGCCCTGTGCCCCATCCCACACCCCGAACCCCTCGGCCCCACCACATGAATTTTATGTGCACCAATATGAAGGTGATATGTCACACATCACCTCCATATTGGTGCACATAACAAAATTCATTCCGCACATGGACGTAAAAAATTAGAGGGAACACTGCCCTGCACCCAGGGCCGGCTCCAGGCACCAGTAAAGGAAGCAGGTGCTTGGGGCGGCCAAAGGAAAGGGGCGGCACCTCCGGGTCTTCGGCGGTGGGTCCCTCAGTCCCTTTTGGAGCGAAGGACCCGCCACCGAATTGCCGCTGAAGAATGAAGCAGCGCGGCTGAGCTGCTGCCAAAGTGCCACAGATTGGGGCCTTCCCCCCCCCCCCCTCGCTTTGCTGCTTGGGGCGGCAAAAAGCTGGAGCTGGCCTTGCCTGCACCCCGACCCCCTGCCCCAGCTTGGAGTCCCCTCCCCCACCCCAAACCCTTCATCCCTCATCCCTGGCTGCACCCCCTACTCCAGCCCGGAGCACCCTCCTGCACCCCAGAGCCCTCACCCCCAGATGGGCCCGCACCCATCTCCCACACTCCGAACCCCTTGGCCCCAGCCCAGAGCCCCCTCCTGCACCCAAATCCCTCAGCCCCAGCTGGAGTCCTCAACCCCCTGAACCCCTGCCCCAGCCTGGAGGCTTCTCCCGCACCCTGAGTCCCTCATTTTTGGCCCCACCCAGAGCCCGCACCCCCCCATCCCAGAACCCAGACCTCCCCCACATCCCTGTCCCAGTCCAGAGGCCTCTCCCGCACCTCAAACCCCTCCTCCTTGGCCCCACCCTAGAGCCCGACCTCTCCAGCCAGAACACATCTCTGCATTTGCTTTGCATAGATACAAATGACTCCCCAAGGGAAATATGTTGTGAAGAATCAGGTTCTAGGTAACTAATGCATTATTTGGATATTTTTATCAAAAGTATTTTTTTATAAAGTGCATTATTAAGGCCAGCGCTGCAGTCCTCACTTGAGGCAAAATTCACATTACCTCTGTGTCTGGGATAGAGAAGATATGCCACCTGCCAAACACTTTATATTATCTTTGTAAACACCAGAGAGGTTGATCCAAGAAACATTTAGAGTTAGTAAATTTCTTATAGGCATACCTGAATACTAAAAATCTGTCTCATGGAAAAGAGTATTATAGACTTTCTGTATTTTCCCCCCCCTTTAAATTATTTATTATTATTACTAAAGAAAGCTGCATGGTATAAAGACTGCGCTTCTTAAAGGGACAGACAAGTATTTAATGTAGATCTATTTGAAAAAGTTTTGAATGGAAATATTTTCATGCAATTAAACAAAAATCACCTTTTTAAAAATCTACTTTTTCCTCCGAAGTGCTGAGAAGCAAAATAGCAGAAATGTACAAGTACATGGGTACCACAAAGTGAAACTGTCTAAAAACAAATAACATTAAGTTTCAGTGTCTAGATCAAGTGACATGGAAAAAGCAAACATGCACTGAGAAACTCCTTAAAATGGCATTTTCTGGACTCATTTGCTCCTGCTGCTTGCCCTTTATTTCATAGAGTCTAAGGCCTGAACGCTCTGATCATCTAGCCTGACCTCCCGTATAATACACAAGACTTCCCAAACTAGAGCATATCTCTTAGGAAAACAGCCAATCTTGATTTTTTTTTTTTAGAACTGCCAGTGAGGAAGGATCCACCATCACCCTTGGTAAATTGTTCTAATGATGCCGATAGCCTCTGTGTGTGATGACATAGTTTGTTGCGATATTATGATATCATAAACAAAGGATTATGACTTCGAGTGAGGAAGAAGCAACAGTAGCAGATGAACTTCTCTTCTTTTCATGAGAAATGGCCTTTGTAATAAAGGAGGGGAGAAGGAGAAACTAAGAAAATTGTGACACACACACTTAAAAAATTAGAAGCTTCCATTGGCATCCACTGGTTTATAGCACTTTAAACATATTTAAAATGCTCAAGTAATTTCATGTAACTTCCTGTGAAATTTATTCTCTCGCTCTTAATTTATATCCTACTAGGAACTGAAAGAAAGGGTCAATTTTCAAACAACTGAGCACTGGGAAGGAACATAAGGAGTAAAGCCTTTCATTACAAGTCAGCCTGTACTTGTTTTAACATGCTGGGTATGTACAACTGCCAGCATGCAGGTTACATGACCCTTGTCAGTTTGGATGGGCTTTTCACCCATATTAGTTGGTAAAGGAATGAAACGTAGAGAACAGATGAGTTGTATGCCATTTCCATAAGGAGGAACTCCATTGTCAACTCTATTTAGATAAAATAAAACTTGTCGCTATCCACATACGGACTCATTGTAGATGATGACTTAATACGGGAAGTTATGAGAAGATGTGCTTCCTAGAATGATGTAGGGGCAGAAAGGAGATGCCTGGCTGCTTAGTTCCTACTAGAATTATTATTTTAAATGCTGCTGCAATTTTATTATATTGTTAATGATTTGTTAGGACACCCAGAGCCTTGGATAGTATATTTGAATTATTTTAAATCTAAATAAGAGAGGGACTGAATGATGAATTGAATATATTAATGTTTTTTTAAGGAGGCGCAGGCGATAAACATGAAGGTAGAATTTCCAAAACTTCCAAAGTGAATTAGGAACATAAATCCTACCAGAAGTCATTGGGACTTGTGCTCCTAAATCACTTAGGCACATTTGAAAAATGTCCCCTTCATTTTTTTTAATAGGTGTATCTTCTTTTTTTTTTAAGTTTTCACAGCATTATTGAATGTTAAATTGATACAGGAAATATTCATTTGATGTGTATCTATATAAATATGTAATATATAAAATCATATTTTAATAGTAATTATCTGTCTATATAAACATTATTTTGTTGTAGAGTAACGTTAATCTCAATTTTCAAAGTTATTCCTATACCTGTTAGCATGGAAGCACAGCAGGAGTGAGTTTGTTTCTTGCAAAGAATTTATATTTTATTTTTCATCACACGTCACTTCTGTTGAAAAAAGGACATTAGTTTAATAGGAAGATCTTGCCATCTACTATTGTTCTGGTAGTGCCACTAATGGGCTGGTTCTGTTTAATTTAATCTGGAATTAGTTACGATCTCAGGGCCATAAAAAAACCCCACTTTCCTTATTTTATTTTGTTTCAGTGTGCTTGGTGTCTTGTTTGCTACAGCTTTCAATCTCATTCCTGGTGTAACTGCTCAAGTCGGTGGATTTACACCAGGGTTAAATTTGCACCTTTGAAGCTGAGACTGCTTTCAGTACATCCCAGGCAACAATAGAAAAGCAGGCTGTGTTTTCATCTCTGACAGACATTTCCCTTCCCCCACATCGCTACATATTTTCCCTTCACTAAGAAGTAATCATTGTACAGCTTAGAGAACAAGAGTTCATTGCTGAGTACTACTCACTCTAACAGCTGTAGAAGGGCTTCTAGGGATCAGATCCAAAGAGTGTATGTGTATATTTAAAACAAAGGAAAGGAAGTATAAAATGTAGAATGCAGTATACTCTTTGGAAAATGAAACTTCTTTTGCTGCCTATACCTGCAAGTTTTTCCTTCTCAAGTTTTAAAGCTTAAATATATTTGTGTTTTTGTAGGAGGAAAAACAAGCTAAATGCAACGAGGAAATGCATCAACTTTCTGTAATCAAATGCTATCTCTGTTTCCATTGGTATAAATCCTAGTGTCCCAACATCCAGTCATTACCACTGTCATACACACCAAGGCGTTGCACAAAAAAAGCTAAAGAACATTCCCTAAAGAGAAGCCATGGTACTGACCTGCAACTGTGTTTCCAGAAGTGGCACACCTGGTTCACTAGTTAACCAGTCGTAGTTTCCCCTGTCAGCATGTCCAAATTTCCTCCAGCTGCTGCCTAAGAGCCACCTCATGCTTTCATTAACCTGATACTCCGTCTTAGTCCTTCCACCTTGCCTCACAGCTTTAAACAGTGCCCTCACCTCTTAGTCCAGACCCAGATGGGAGGCTCTCCGCTAATGATCCTTTATAAATTCTTCCCTGTTGACAGTGGTGAGGAGGCAAAAAGTGAAAAACCAACCAAATAGATCTCAGATGCTACTCTCAGTTCCAACTCAATCTCTCTGGATTTGCTTCAGTGGCCTACATTACCAGAAAAGCTGGCATCAGGTATCAGGGACGGGATAGCGTTCTGATTGGAGAGTTCCCTGCACTAGGATTATTAAAGGGGAATTTGCATGTGAATCTGTTACCACATGGTCCTGACTCTTTGTGGATAAATAACTTTCTAAATTTAGATATCTAATTAACATCATTTTGGGGTGTGTTAAAGAGTTCCCATGCCCAGAGAGAAAGTTCCGTGCACCTTGTAAGAAGGGGGGAGAGGGGGAATCAAGCCAAATTTTCTCTCTACCTTTGCTGGAACACACAGTAAACACTGAGCGGTTTCTGGGTAGAGAGGCAAGGACATAAGGCTGAATGCTCTGCTGAATTATTTAGGAGCATTAGAATGTAGATGTTAATGATAAATCCGGTGAGCGATCTTTGCCAGCAAAGGCTTTGGTCACTGAGAATATATGATTACTTTTAATAATAATAACAAATCTGATAACTGCTTAATTCTGCCCTTGTTTACTCCTTTTTAGACTGAAATCAGTTTAGTTTAAAAAAAAAAATCCTGACAATGTGTATTCACATCTCATTGAGGTGATATTGAGCTAGAGATGGGTGGAGGGAGGACTATTTTTTGGAAAAGTGGGCAGGTTATTTTTTCATTCTGAATAGAAGGAGGGACTGTTAATAATTGCTCCTGCAGTTGCATGTACTTTCAGTAACCTGAAAGGTTTGGTTGTGCAGGCAAGAAGGAACATGGCTTAGAGGTGGGAACACAGGTCTGGGTGGCAGGATTTCTGGCTTTTATTCCCTGCTCTGACACAGACTTACATTTTTCTTCTCTAACACTTTAAAAAGACTTAGAGCCTGAGTCTCCAGTAAAAGGCAATGGGAGCTGTGGGTACTGAGCCCAGCTGAAAATCAGGCTCATACAATAAGGTATACATACACACAGTTTAAGGGACTTGTGTGTGTGTGTGTGTATGTGTATCTATCTATCTATCTATCTATCTATCATTCACAAAAAGAAATCATAAAAGAACATTATTAAGGTTGCAAAGTCAAACACTGAAAATTTAGGAAATGCCAGAATTATGGTTGCTTGTGCAACCTTAAATTAGTCCCCTCATGCCTATGTGTTACAATAATCTTTCATTTCAGGACCCCTGTCTCATTCATTGCACAGAATGACCCTGCTCTGGTGACGAATCAGGGTTCTGTAGTGAGGGAAACTGTTTGCAGGGCCCGTTGTCATTTTATTGCAGAAGTTGGAAGGCATGTAGTGGACGAGGCAGGGGGTTGGAGGAAGAGGAATGCCACCTTAAATGCCACCGTGGGGAATTGGATTCTATCCCAGAATCTGCCACAGAGTTCATATGCTGGGCAAGTCACTGCAACCAAATTCTTCACAAGTGGTCGCTGATTGTCCTTTATTTTGCAGATGTCTTTCTTACTTGAGACCTTGGGTCTAATTTGCAGAAATGCTCAGCACTCCTCGCTGCAACCGAAGTCAATGGGAGCTGTGCTTTGAACAGATGAAATGCTATATAATACTAATTATTCTGAAAAATCAGGTCCTAGGTGTCTCAAATTTGGCATCCAAAAGTATGGATTTTTTGTATTTTCATCTTTGTGCCTCAGTTCCCCATCTGTAAAATGGGGATAAAACCCACGGGGGCATTGAGTTTGTGAAGCACGCAGACACTGTAGTGATGAACACCGCAGAAAAGTCTGAGGAATTAATAATTCAGTCTTCAGAGCAGGGTTTGAATAGTATGCAGTAAATAAGCACTGGGCCCACGCGTTGAACAATGAGGAGAAAACAAAATATTGAATAGACTGTGTTCACATAACAAGCAGCTGTTATTGTGTGCACTGAACGAGGCAGGGCTTGTATGGAAAAAATAGTATGTGATCATATAATTAAAGATGGTGTCCAAATTCATGCACCCACGGGGTTGAATTGGGTTGCTCAAGCAACTTTAATTTTGGCATTTGCTAACTTTTGAGTGCTTCACTTGCAACCAGAATTCCATCATATGAACCTATCAAAACACACAAAGGTCATCAGCAGGGTTGGAACCCTTAGATCCACCACAGATTTCAGTCACCAGAACTAATGGAATAATTGAATGCAGCAGTAGTAGTTTCTCCTTGGTGTGGAACTGCATTAGGTAGGAATGAGACATCTATTTTGCCAGTGGGTCTTACAGATATTTGCTGAACTGACACCCAGTCCCAGTCTCCACTCCTTAGGCTTCTCGTCCCAGTCTCCTTGCCCAGAAGTCCTATTCTTACCTCTCCCAACTCCCCATCCCAATACCCGTCTTCCCTCCATGCATCCAGTTCCACGCTCCTTTCCGAGCCAATCCCAGTTTCCCCCTTTCCCCCAGTTTCCCTTCATCCAGTCTGTCTCTTGTTTCCCCTCCCACCTGTCCATATTGCCAATTACCATTGGCTGCCAGTCCAAGGCTCCTCATCCAGTATCCGTATCCTCCCCTGCCCCCCCACAGTCCCTTCCTGATTCCTTGTCCCAGTCTCTCCCGTTCCTGGCTCCTTATCCCAGTCTCTTTGCTGAGGCAGCACCAGTTCTTTCTCTTCACCCTGGATCCTCCATCAGTTCTATCCCCGTCTCCACTCCTTAGGCTTCTCGTCCCAGTCTTCTTCCACTTCATTTCCTCAGTCCAATTTGTCCCCAATCCCAGTCCCCTTTTCCCACGGTGTCCCCTCCCACAACTCCTAATCTATTTTCCCTCTCCTCCCCTGCAGCCTCCAGTCCCAATCTACTCCTTCCTTAGGTCTGGCTCTTGTCCCATCTGCATTTGAATCAGGCAACTTCCTCCTCTATCTACATGGGGAACAGAAATTTGATATTAGAGAGCTCTTCAATCTAGCAGACAAAAGTATGGTAAGATACAATGTCTGGAAATTGAAGGTAGACCAATTCAGACTAGGAATAAGGAGCAATTTTTTAACAATGAGAGTAATTAGCCATTGGAACAATTTACCAAAGGTTGTGGTGGATCCTCTACTGGAAACTTGCAATTCAAGACTGGATGTTTTTTAAAAGATAGGATCTAGACAAGAATTAACTGAGGGAAGTTCTGTGGCCTGTATTGTACAGGTCAGACTATATTATCAAGTGAGCACTTCTGGTTTTATAATCTATTAATCACACTGCCTGGGCCCAGTGTGGGGATCACTGAGAGCACAGGAGAGAGTCTCTAACCCGACATATAGCAGCTAAAGCTGCAATTGTAGGGAAAATCCTGCTCAGTCCTGCACTAAAGTATGCCCAGTGGGGACGGAATCTTTGGAGATTTTAGCCTGAAACCTTAAGTGGGTGCCCTCAAAGACTGGGGGGAGGGGGGGAAGGGTGTCCAATGTGCAGCTAACCTGGAAACTATGACACCTGTCCCTTGTCTCCGCTCCTACTCTTCCATCTAATGTCACACTTACTTTGTTATAATGGCTGCTGTGTTGGAAGAGTACATAAGACACAACCTGATTGAGCCTACCACAATATAAATGTTAAATAACAAATGAAAGATGTATTACCACTTTTAATTGTAGTGTCTCTTCCTGAAAAGCTACATGTACTCTTGTGACAGGAAGACCCTTTATCTCTCACGCTCTGTGGAAAATGTTCTCTTTCTCTTTTGTCCTTTAAAAAAACAAAAACCAAAAACAGTCCACTTGTTTCTGTAGGTTCTCAACCATCTCAAGATTTGGACTTGTTTGAAGTTGAGAAGTCTGAACACTGAACAGCAACCTTTTTGTGTAATTTAAATAAACAAGCAAAAAGGCTGATAAGTGCTTTTGGGAGCAAAACCAATTTGTACCTAAAGAGCCTGATTCTTCTCTGCTGTATGTTGGAATAGCTACGTTGAAGTCAAGGGAGCTACACTGACTTGTGCTAGCCGAGAATCTGGCCAATAATGTTGCCTGACAAGTTAAGCACTCTTGTAATCTTTAGCAACTGAGATAGGGAAACAAATTCCAAAACATTTTCAACCTGTTAGAATATTGTCAGATAACTTGGAATAGAAGCAACAGAGGCAGTGGGAGCAGAGGGAGGTATGTCTGTGGTATTGATCTGGAGTTGCTGCAGATGAGCAGTCAGAAGCAAAGAATTTAGATAGAAAAAGGCTATTTAGAGCATCCAGTCTATTCCTCTTGCCAAAGCAGCATGGTACCTACAGGATATTCCTCAGTGTTTTGTCTACCTAGCCTTGTTTTGAAGAACTCCACAATGAGATTCCACCATTTCCCTTGAGAGACTTTTTTTCTAGAGAATCTGTGTTATGGAAATTTTCCTAAACTTAGCCTAAATTGTCCCTTGTTGAGTTCAGCCTGATTATTCCTCTTCATCCTAAAACACTTTGTTTTCCCTTAATATTTGTCCTTCCAATATTTGCAATATATAGTGTTATCTTGTCCCCCTTTTAGCTAAGCTTCAGCAAATGGTCTTCTGTCTTTTCTCTAAAGTCAAGCTCTCTGAACTCTTAATCATCATTGTTGACCTTCGTTGGCACTGCTGTAACTTATAAATCTTTCTTGAAGCTGCGGAGCCCTCCAAGGCATACAGTATTTCTACACTGTAAAAGCAGGGGAGAGGTGTTGAACAGACTTGAAAACCTAAGTTCATGAATGTTGGAGTTGAAGGCAAATCCTTGAATCTTGTGATGGGCTCTTGTTATGAGTGGTGTTTGCCTCTTGTGAATGTGCTTTCTGAGAGAATTTTCCAGACTTTTCTCCAGTCAGTGACACTCCAGCAGCAGCAGAAGGAACATATTTGGGAGAGAGGGAGTGGGTAGTGGGTTACATTAGGTTAGGCAGGCTGGGTATCAAATAATAAAACAGAAACTAACAGCAACAGAAAGGTAAGAAATGTCCTCCTTCCCGTAACCCACAGACAGGTGCCACAGCAGTTTGTTCACTCAGCGAGCTGGGAATGAGGACCCAACATTATGTTAACTTTGATGTCACAGCCACATTCTAATGTACATTCTGCCCACTTTAAAATCCCCCTCCACTTTCAAAAGTATATGATATTTTTCTTCACTTCCTGTCCTAAGCTGTTGTGTGTTGATTAAATAGCTGAGAGTTAGCATCAGTGCCACTGGTTTCCTGTATTTGGTGGGTTTTTGTTGTTTTGTTTTTGTTTTTTGGAAGCATTTTGGGAATTTTTCAGACTAAAAAGTGCTATGTTAGTTATTACTGTAATAGATCTTCCTTTGAATGGATAGAAAGTATTTATGCTGTCAAAAGCCTCTGCTTCCTGGGGTAGCGCTGGCAGTGTTGTAAATGTTATCTCTGCTTAGGGTGACCAGACAGCAAGTGTGAAAAATCGGGACTGGGGTGGGAGGTAATAGGAGCCTATATAAGAAAAAGCCCAAAATATCAGGACTCTCTCTATAAAATCGGGACATCTGGCCACCCTATCTCTGCTGCTGTCTTAGGCCCTGATTTCACACACTGGAAGTGAATGGAAACTTTGACTTTGATTTCAATGGCTGGAGGATTAGGCCTTTAGCTAATGTGCATAAGCTTGCTTGGCATATCCAAAGCAGACTATGGGCCTGATTCTCCACTCTGTTACATCACTGTTACCCCAGTGTAACTCAGCTGAAATCAGTGGAGTTACACAAGTGTAAACTGATGTAACAGAGTGGCTAATCCGGCCCTCTGTCTCATAGACCTATAGGGAGCCTCCTGACTTGAAGAATAAACACATTTCTTTATCCTGGTCTGTTTTCTGCCTTTCCATCAGGGACCATTATTTTCCAGCCATCTACCTTCTACTCAAATAGTCTACAAGACATTTATATGCAATTTCATACAAAAGCCATAAGTAAATATCTCAATCAATAATTAAAATTAACTGCTGGGTTGTGCACTCTGCTCTTCCCAGCACTCTATCTATAGAGATGCAGAGGCAAGCAATGTTTTTACTTCAAAGCGATATATAATAACATCTGCAAGTAGAAAAGAGCTCTTAGATCATGTAGTCTGCCTCTTGCCAAGTCACCATTGTTCCCTTCAGTGCATCTTCTAGTGTGTTTTTTATTCAGCTTACTTTTGAATGATTCAAAACCACCACTAAATTGCTTTGGGAGACTAAGGCCCTGATTCAGCGAGGGCTACGCAACACCACTCCTATGTTTAAAATTAGGCACATGCTTAAGCATCTCACAGATTGTATCATATTACAGATGAGGAGTTAGAAGTAAAGGATTTAGAGATAGGGAAAAGCCCTGTTAAAGCATCCAGTCCATTCCTTCTGCCAAAGCAGAATTTCAGTCTATTGACTTCACAATGGGACTATTTATATGCTTAAAACTAAGCACATACTTGTGTACCTTGCTGAATTGGGGCTTTAGTGTACTTCCTCATCCCTTTCTCTTCATTGTTCATCCATTCCTTCATTTCCACAGCTTAATCGACTTATTGTTTGCTGATATTTAGCTTGTCACCAGCTGGTACTTGTGTGATGATCTTCTCATTATGTGCCCTCAGACCAGAATTTAGCACGTAGCTCAAACTCCATACAGCTTCCCCCTTTAATGAGTCAAACTGTTCTCAGATTCAGAAAAGAAATGGGTAATGTTGCTCTTCTTTTCTCCTTCTGGTGTGAGATAAGACAGGAGTGTTTTTTTGTAGGAGGGCCAAAAAAGATGCTGAAAGTATATAGAATGTATCATGTATGTGTCCATCTTGTTCTGGTAAATAAGCTTATTTACAGACTTTATACAGAAACAATAATTGTGTGTGCAGAAGGAAAAACATACAGAATAAAAATGCATATTTATTAATGACATTATTAAATTAATAACTGGAAATCTTGCCTAGAAAATAAAACCGATCGTTCTTAAAGCATACAAAATGTAAACACAGCATCTTTGCTCCACTCTTAGACTCTGCGGAAAGCAACTTTGACACAGACCTTATATTGTGTGTAGCAGCCATCCATTTGTATTACTGTAGTGCCTTGAGTCCTCAGCTGAGAGGAGGGCCCCACTGTGCTAGACTATGCAAGCACATAATAAGAAAAGTCCCTGTCCCAAAGAGCTTACAATATCAATAAGCAAGACAAAAGGTGGAGGGGAGACAGAGGTTACACAGCATGTCAGTGGTAGGGCTGGGAATAGAGCTCAGGTCTCTTGAGTCCCTATTCTCTACTATATCACATTGCATCTTATCTCCTCTGACTTTCAAGGGTGAAGAGTGACTCCCAGCCATTCACTGCTTTCTGTAGTAGGCAGGGCCGGAGCAACCCATTAGGCGACCGCTACAATTTGGGGAGTGGCGAACGCGGTGGTATTTCGGCTGCAGGACCTTTCGCTGCTTCTGTGGGGGGTGGCATTTCGGGGCGGGACCTGCCGCCGCCGCCGCCTAGGGCGGCAGAAAAGCTGGCGGCGCTCCTGGTAGTAGGTAGGCCCTGTGATGGAATGCTAAAATGGTATTCTAAAGTTCAGCCCCTAGGCAGTGGTGCAAGTAAGCCAGTATGGTCAGGTACACCGTACCATTAAGACATTTATTGCCAGTATACCATACTGGAAAGTCACATTTTCAAGAATTAATTATAGAGCCCTGCGTGGATATGAATTTATACTCGCAGATGCAGATATCCACGAATAGAAATCTGTATCCGCTGATACACAGGGCTCTCCCGGGAACTGCGGCGGCAAAAGGAGGAGAACATGGGACTGCCGCTCCCAGGAGCCAGTGCCCCATGTGAGCAGCTCCTCTGGCGCAGCTGTACCACCCCTAGCCCTGTCCTCTGGCAGGGCTGTACAGACTCCAGACAGGAGACACAGCTGCGTGGAAGGGCTGGGGGTGGAACAGTCACTCCAGAGGAGCTGCCTGCATAGGGCGCTGGCTCTTGGGAGCGGCAGCCCCACGTTCTGCTCCTTTTGCTGCTGTTCTTCCCAGGAGAGCCCTGTGGTTCAGCAGATACAGATTTCTATCTGCGGATATCCACATTGACGGGTATAAATTTCTATCCGCGCAGGGCTCTAGTCACGAAACATTTTTTGTGAGGAGAGGTCAGGGGGTCAGTACTGTACTAGTAAGAGTTAAAATCTACTTGCACCACTGTCCCTAGGTCATGCTATGTGTAACATACCGTACCTGAACTGGTAACAGTGCCTTAAAGTATCTCAGAGAGAACACATCTCTCACTCCCCATGATGGAAGCACTGTAGCCAGTCCATATCTGGTACAGAAAGCTGACCTGCTAGTAGCAGCCCTGCAACCGACTATGTACGAGAATTACATGACTAATCCTTTGATGATTTTTCTGATGATCCAGCTTCACTGGCATTTCTTGTGTTTCCTACCACCAGAGATGAGGCAGAACCTGATTCTAGCCAGCTTTTGGATGTTTGTCTCATTGCTTTACAAAGGCCTTCCCCCAATAAAGAATCTGGAAAGCAAGTCCAGCAGCTTTCCTCCTGAAAGATAGTCACTGAGGGCCAGATTTTTAAAGGTGTGTAGGTGCCTAGAGATTGAGCTAGGTGTCTAGTGGGATTTTCAAAAGCACCTAGGGAGTTTGACCCCATAGTGATAGTGGCAGAACTGATGGTTCATGATTTATGTGTAGAGAGCTTATTTTTACGGGGACAAGTGCATTAGAAATGCTTAGCTAGATAAATCTATTTCTTCAAAACCTCTTGGAAAGATGAGGAATGTGTCAAAGTAAATGAATTAATCTACAAAGCTCCACTCGAGTCAGAATCAAAGTTCTTTGCGGCTCCTTTCCCTATATGTCTTTGGAACTGATGGTTGAGATTTTTTTGGATTTACAAAAATTGATAGCTAAATGGACCATAAAAGAGTCTCCTCTCTACCTATTTTTATGCATTTTTATAGAAGTCCAGACACACATACCATGTTGTTACTAGCAATTAAACCTAAGGTTTAAAGGTTAAACAATTAACAATAAAGTTGAACTCTGACCTCCTGAACTAAAACCCCTTCTTTATCACAGAGAGAAGCTAATTCAATAATTTCTAATACAGATGTTAAATGCAGATGACTCTCTGAATCAATTGGGGACCATTTAAAAATTCAATACTGTATTCACCACCTCTAACAACTGCAAGAATTGCAGTATCTCTGTGCTTAGAAGATTCTAAAGAAACAGAGGTGGATACTACGTTACTATAGACCAATATTGAGGTGTGCAAATATTGAATTTGAAGTGGTCCCTACTGAATACAGATTGTTTGTTTGTTTTCCTTTGCCAATTTCTTTCCATTACTCTGAATATAATATAAATGTTTCATACAGTTCAGATGAGCATCCATACTAAAGTGCTGAATCTTTTGAGACTTGTCCATTATTAGAGGACATTGGTTTTTTTTCTAAGGTTCTGAAGTTCGCCATTTTTGTTACGTGCCCTGACTCATAACTCTGTATAACATCACTCCAAGGCTAGCCTAAGATACAAGCATTCAAAGGTATGTCTACACTGCAACAAGACCTGTGGTTGGCTTGGGTCAGCTGCTTCGGGCCCATGAGGCTTGTAGAGTGAGGCTAAAAAATTGCAGTATAGATGTTCAGGCTGGAGCCTGGGCTCTGAGACCCCTCCAAGGGGGAAAGGTTCTCAGAGCCCAGGTTCCAGCCTGAACTCAAATGTCTGCATAGCTATTCTTAGCCCCTTCTGCCCGAGCCCCATGACCCTGGATGAGCTGACCCATGCTCTGATACTCGTTTTGCAGGCTTTTTATTGTGGTGTAGACCTACCCCAAGTGACTGTACTAACTCATCCACTCAGGACCTGTTCAGATCATCTCCTCCAGCAGAAAGACCTGGATGAGTTAAGCTCATCGTCAATCCAGATTTCATCCTCTTTGGCAGCAGGAATGAAGGCTGAAAAACCCACCTCCTGCCACAATCTCTCCCTTGCAGAGTGAAATCTGTTCTATTAATTCAGGTGGAATACATGGGTTAAAGGTGTTAACATAACCCAGTCACTGTGCAGCACTCAACAAGTTTGGGGTTTGTTATACAATCTGCTTAGTACCATGGCAAACACACCATTAAAAATCCTGTTAAACTTTCTATAACGTTAAAGAGAAGAAGGAAAAACAGTAAAAGCATTTGAAATGTTCTCAATACGGATTTCATTTTAACACCATCCCTTGTTCCCCTTCCCTATAGCAGGAGAGAGGTTTTAGAAGGAAATTATCCCCCCCTCCCCCGCTTGTTTGACAGGCTCTTGGATGGTATCAAAGATGGCAATGACTCTCCTTGTGAGGAAAAGAGAAGGTTAGCTGAGATAGGCTGGAGCTGTTGTTAAAGTCTGATCCGTTTCATCCCACTTGGTAGTTGGGAGTCAGTTGGCAGAGGTGGCAATATCATCTCATTCCTTCTCTCTGACCTTGTTTGGTCAGGACATCTCTAAGGATTAGGATGAAGAAGGTCTGAGGGGTCCCAGGAGATGGTGGCGTGGCAGTCATGATGGTGAAGCTTGTTTCAGTAGCCTCCATCTATTCTTCCCTATTTTCACCCCAATGTCTTTTTCTTTAAGGACCCAAAAAGGGAGTGATGGGTGGAATAGCACATCCCTTTATTATTTTGTCCATCAATTAGGCCTAGTTTCTGACACCAATTTTGTTTCACTGATTTCCAACCCCACATTTTCTTGTTTACCAAGCGTGATCTTAACACAGTCCTTGAGTTATATCAGTAGGCCTTTTTGTTTAGACTAATTAATTCACTCTTTCTGTCTCCCTTTCCTACTTTTTCTCATCCCCATTTGTTGTTGTAAGTTATTGTAACATCATGGGCGGTGGGTATAATAGGCCATGGTAGGCTAAGACTGCCCTGGCACAGCTGCAGCTGCCGGATGCTGGTTGCGGGTTTGGCGGGGGAAGTTTTTGCTTATTATTATGCCCCATGCAGGTTCTGGGGTGGCTAAGGTGGCGGTATCTACTATTCAGCTTCCTGGGTTCATCAGTAATCTTCCTGGACTCCAGCTGAGTAGCACATACCACCTCCTCAGCCACCCCAGAACCTGCATGGCACATATCAAAAGCTGAGGCTCTTCTCCTAGAAGAGGAGAAACAAGAGCTTTTCCCATGGTATGGATTGGGGGCCTCCAGCTGGCCCTGGGCTCCTCTGGCCGCAGAGGCGGGGGACCTGAAAGCTCCGGCGGTGGGGGGGGGGGGGGGGGGGGGGAAGGGGGGGGCACAGGGGGAAGAGATAGGGTTACCAACCCTCCAGGATTGTCCTGGAGTTTCCAGGAATTAAAGATTTATCTTTAATGAAAGATTATGTCATGTGATGAAACCTCCAGGAATACATCCAACCAAAATTGGCAACCCTAGGAAGGGAGCCTCCCCGAAGGGGAGCTCCACCTGTCGCCCATGTGTAACATCTTATGAACTTTTACATACTTCTTGCAGTTGAGCTCACAATTAAGGTACATTTTTAAGCCCAATTTTTCTAACTGATCAACGTGGGGACGATTCACAGATGCTCCTTTCCAACACTATTGATGTGGACCCACAAGTTGTGAGGTCAGCTCTTCATAACTGCAAACTTATAATTCATTCTCTAGCCCTTAAATCCAGGCCTTTCTCAGCAATATGGCTTTCCAAACATCTCCCTCCTGTTACATAGCTGTGTTTTGTATTCTTTTCTCTTTGATGTGTTAGACTGCATTTTTCCAGGTTGAATCTCACTTTAATTCCTGCCATTTCGCTAATCTCTTTCGATCCATTTATATTTTCTCTCTTGACTCTCATATGCCTGCAATTCCCCTTCACTTTGTATTGTGCATAGATGTAGTTAATGTGCATTTATATTTCCTTTCCCAAGATCATTAATGACAACATTTAACAAAGTAGGATCCAACAATGACCATTGCATGACCTTGCTAAAACAACTGAGCCGAACTAAGTGCAGTCATTGCCATCTATGATTCTGCTTTGCCTACAATCTGTTGATTGGTTTTGAATCCATTTAACAGTACCGTTGTTCAAGCCTATTTGATTTAATTTTTCTAATAGAATTTTGTGAGGCAGTGTCTCATGCTGTAGTTGGACGTAGAGAGTCAAGATTGCTCTCTTCTCCCCTGTTTAAAGACTGGAAACAAATCTGCACTTTTAGTCATCTGAAACTAGCCCAATTCTTCAAGAAGCTTAGAAAATGCCTGATGATAATGGTTTAATAAGTTCCTCTACTAGTCTCTGGAGACTGGAATGTGATTCCAAACCAACAGATATGTATATATTGACTTTTTCTAGTACTCTTTCACATAATTTGTAGACTGTTATATCCTATGTGTTGTCATTCATGTGATGATATTTGGTCTGCATGATCTTATTTCTCTTGTTAAAGAGACGAGCAGTGTTTGAGAAGCTGTCAGATGGAGTTTCCAAAATACACTCATACAGTAAATATACCCAATGTATTGATCCTTATATACATGTAGTAATAATAATGGCTATGAATTTAAACAGTGATGACTACTAAAATAAGCACATTTTCCTAAGATTAGTAGTGCCTGAACTGGGGATGGGTAGGAAGTGATGGGATGCTTTTACTCCCCCCATCCCCTCAATTCCCTCCCTCCCTTTCAACCAGCAGAGCTGAGAGTAGGGTATGGCATAACCACACACATAGCAGAATGAGAACCTGTCAACATGACAAATCTCCTCATCTAAATCACTGACACGAATGAAGGGTTTTGTGTGGTGTTTTTTTTTTTTTTTTTTTTTTAAGAATCTTTCAGCAATATGATCAAAGCTCCCCCCTCCCAATATTTATACTCCATTTCAGTAATCTCTACAATATGTATTGTAACACTTTTCCCCCCCAAAGGGCTTTAGATACAGCCATTTAGATACAGCCATCACAAAACTCTTATGAGGTAGATAGTTTTTAACTATTAATTATTATTGCAGATAAGAGGAAACTAAAGTCCCAGGCCACAGAGACAATCAATATCAGAAGTAGGAATTAGAAATCAAAAGGCCTTGGTTCCCAGTCCTATGCTCAGTCCCCTAGGAGACACTTTCTTTCTAAAAAGTAAGAAAGTTATACTAAGTCCATGGACTACTGAATCCAGATGAAAGTTTTTGAATTGAAACCTGCATTATTTAACAAAGCATTCACCAACAGGCTCCTGGGAATTCTCCTGTTGATTTAATTGAGCAGACTCAAAGCTGGAACATCACCCTGATCCAAGCTCACACTGTGTGTACTGTTCCTTGATTTCAAAAAGGCAAACTTTAAAAAATGAAGGGAATTAGGGAAGTGGACTGGACTGAAGAACTCAAGGATCTGAATGTTGAAGAGGCTTGGAATTATTTTAAGTCAAAGCTACCAAAACTATCTGAAGCCTACATACCTAGCAAGGGGCAAAAATCCATAGGGAAGGGTTGCAGAACAAGCTGGATAAGCAAGCATCTCAAACAGGTGATTAAGAGAAAGCAAAAGACCTACAAGGAATGGAAGATGGGATGGATCAGCAAGGAAAGTTACCTCTTGGAGGTCAGAAACTGTAGGGATAAAGTGAGAACAGCAAAGAGCCAAGCAGAGTTGGACCTTGCAAAAGGAAATTAAAACCAATAGTAAAAGGTTCTATAGCTGTGTAAATTTAAAAAAAAAAAAAAATCAAGGAAAGAAGTGGGACCGCTAAGCACTGAGGATGGGGTGGAGATTAAAGATAATCTAGGCATGGTCCAACACCTAAACCAGTGGCTCTCAAACTTTTGTACTGGTGACCCCTTTTACATAGCAAGCCTCTGAGCGTGACCCCCCTTTTATAAATTAAAAACACTTTTAATATATTTAACACCATTATAGATGCTGGAAGCAAAGCGGGGTTTGGGGTGGAGGCTGACAGCTCGCGACCCCCCATGTAATAACCTCACGACCCCCTGAGGGGTCCTAACCCCCACTTTGAGAACCCCTGACCTAAACAAATACTTTGCCTCATTAATAACTGAGGCAAACGAAGAGCTTTGGGTAGTGGCAGGGTGGCTAATGGGAACAAGAATATGGAGATAGAAATTACCACATCCAAGGTGGAAGTCAAACAGTTTAATGGGACTAAATCAGGGGGCCCAGATAATTTCTGTCCAAGAATATTAAAGGAACTGGCACATGAAATTGCAAACCCAATAGCAAAGATTTTTAAAGAACCTGTAAACTCGGGTCGTACACTATGGTTAGAGAATTGCTAATATAGTTCCTATTTTTAAGAAGGGGGGGGGAAGTGATCTGGGAAATGAGAGGCCTGTTGATTTGACCTCAAAAAGGTCTTGGAACAAATTTTAAAAGAGAAAGTAGTTAAGTATATAGAGGTAAATGGTAATTGGATAAAATACAACATTCATCCCATAGATAATTAAAAAAAAAAAAAAGAGATATGGGTTCTTAAAAAAAATAATTACATGCTTATGCAATTTCCTGGTTTCTGCTGGGTGTGGAGGTGAGAGTATAAGATTAAGAGTTAGTCAATACATGTTTAAGTGATGATTTAGGTGTGGGTGGAGGGGAATAATTACAAACTACAACTATTTGAAGGGTGTAAACACCAGAGAGAGAGAGGGATTATTGACTATGATACACAGAAATATAGCAAGATGTGTTTTTTTGAGGTTGAAAATTTAGGCTGAATATCAGAAAGAGGGCTTGATAGAGAGATGTATTAGGTTATGGAGTAATCTCCTCAGGAAAGCTGTGGAGACTCTTACCCTGGGATCTGTAAGACTAGACTGTGTGTGTGGGGGGGAAGACCACTAGCAAATATATCCTATTAAATGATCTAGATAATACTTAGGCCTGCCTTGAATGCAGCGGACTGGACTAGAAGATCTCTTGAGGTCCCTTCCAGGCCAATGATTATACAAAAAAAATCCAGCATTGGTGAGAGGCAGAATGGGTGATTTTAACAGTTCTTTCATATGTAACATACATAGTTCTATCAAGTTTGCTGATCACTATTCCAAAATCCAACATGCTGTCTACCATCACAAAAGAACGACATTGAGAAATATCTGCTGCAATCAGATGTTCCCAAACATACTCTCCATGAGAAGGTTGCACTTGTTGTAAGAATGGCCATACTGGGTCAAACCAATGATCTATCTAGCTCAGTATCCTGTCTTCAGACAATGGTCAATGCCAGGTGCTTCAGAGGGAGTGAACAACAGAGGTCAATTTCTCAACTGATCCATCCTTTGTAATCCATTCCCAGTTTCTGACAGTCAGAGATTAGGGACACCCAGAGCGTGGGGATGCATTCCTGATCATCTTAGCTAATAGCCGTTTATGAACCTATTCTTTTTTGAACCAAGTTATAGTTTTGGACTTCACAACACCCCCGGCAACGAGTTCCACTGGTTGACTGTGTGTTGTGTGAAGAAATACTTCCTTTTATTTATTTTAAATCTGCTCCCTATTAATTTCATTGGGTGAACCCTGTTCTTGTGTTCTGTGAAGGGGTAAATAACACTTCCTTATTCACTCTCTCCACACCAGTCATGATTTTGTTGACCTTTATCATATCCCCCCTTAGTTGTCTCTTTTCCAAGCTGAACAATGTCTTTTTTTTTTTTTTTTTTTTTTTTTTTTTTTTTTTTTTT
>NW_020664436.1:48624151-48625377 GCF_002925995.2 Terrapene triunguis
TAGCATTATGATGTTTACTGTCTTATCTATCCCTTTCCTAATGGTTCCTAACATTGTTAGCTTTTTTGACTGCCATTGTACGTTGAGCAGATGTTTTCATATGCACCCTACATAATCAGCACCTGCTTAATTAGCACTTTTACCAGGAAAGAAATTAAGTATAAAATTACTTAAAGTCAAGGACTGCTGCTTAATTGGGACAGTTTTCCTACTTAACTGAGATACCTGCAAGTGATGAAGTAACTTGCAACAGGATTAGCCGCTCCCTGTCCTTGTTGCTGCTAGATAGTTCTTGGAAGTCTCTCACTGGTGTACTACTCCTGGCATAGCTCCATTGGTAGCAACATTAATGTAGATATGTCTTAGGCTGCTGTTGCCGTTTTCCCCACAGTTTGATTCACTGGAGCTGTCCGGGGATTTAGGGGGTATCTCTGGCTCCTGGACACTGGCTGTGGTGTAGGAATGCTTTTCTTCCTTCCCAGGCCACATGGCAGGATGTGGCATGGAGGGAACTGCTTGAGGCTTGGTGCGCCCAGAGTGGAGTTGCCTCAAGAGGCCTAAGTCCAAGGGACAGAACCGGGGCTTGCTGGTCTTCAATTGCTTCCTGCTGCTGTTTTCAAATCTTTGGATGCAAGTGGTTTCAGGTGTCAGTCTCCGAGGTAGAAAGGATAATGTCCATCAACAAGGATGCTTGTTCTCCTGAAAGTATGTGTTGTCTTGGAACTCAGTGAGCTTAATCTAGGACAGTGGTTCCCAAACTGGGGTTCGTGAACCCCTGGGGGTTCGTGAAATGTTACAGGGGGTTCTCAGGAAAAAATTCCCTAATGGCGGACAGAACTATCCCTAGGGATCTTGGGCAGCACAGGGCCAGCAGCCCAGAGCCCCTGGACTTCCAAGAGCTAAGCAGCTCAAAGCAAGCCTATCTATCACACTGAGGAGATTTAAACTTCAAGACTCCTTATAAGAAATGGAAAGGGAGGTGGATATTTTTTGATATTTTTAAAATTAAATAGGCAGCTAGTATTGTTTTTAAAATTATTATGAAGAAAAAGTTTAAGCTTTGTTGTAACATGCGTTGTTTGCCTGGACTGCTCAAGACCTGAATGCTTGTGTAGGAGGAACTCTTTGAGTTGGCTTCTTAAATACCTTCATGCTGTTTCACATCTGATACTCCTTGAAGAAACATAGGAGCCTTGTCTTATAACAGGCTTATTCAAAGTGATACA
>NW_020664436.1:48630377-48716482 GCF_002925995.2 Terrapene triunguis
GGTGAGTCATCCCTGCCGGGGCCCCGTTAAATCGGGCCCCGCACTTCCTAAAGCCGGTCCTGTTGTTTAGGATGAACACCATCGTATTGCACTCTTCATGGAAGTGGTGAGAGAGAAAATGGTTCAGCTGCTTGAATGTAGTGAGAGTGGGGACAAAATGCATGTTCCCCATTCTAGCAAAAAAAATTTATAGCATTCTCTTTTTGGACAGCCTGGGGATTGCAAAGTGAAACTGGGCATGGAAAACTCCTTCCTTCAGAAGGGCTCTTCTTGTTTCATAGGATATTGATTTAAATTTGACTCATTTCTGAGCAGTTGCAGTCACATGCTGAATCTGCACATTAGCTTTGTTTTAAATGGAAACTCCTAAAAGAGCCCAGTGAAACCAATGGAAAGATTTCCATGGGCTTTGGATGTAGCTAAGGAAGTATTCATGGGTCATGTATTGGGTGACTAACTTGCCCACAGAGAGAAAAGTCCATTCAGATATCTGCTGTGACTCCTGGATACCTGGGGCTGTGAGAAGTAATCCTATAGGCCTTGTTAAAATCTGAGGGAGGGCTCTGGGGACTTGTGTAGGAAGTGCAGAGAGTGCTAATGGCTAAGATGCACAGGGGAAGGGCTCACTCCTGCACATCCTAGGAGATTCACATGCGTCTGACGAAGTCACCCACGAAAGCTTATGCTCCAATACATCTGTTAGTCTATAAGGTGCTACTGGACTCTCTGTTGCTTTTTACAGATCCAGACTAACATGGCTACCCCTCTGATATTAGGGCAGTGGTTCTCAACCAATAGTCTGGGGCCTCCTGTGGGGGCTGCGAGCAGGTTTCAGGGGGGCTGCCAAGCAGGGCCAGTGTTAGACTTGCTGGGGCCCAGGGCAGAAAGCTGAAGCCCCACCACCTGGGGCTGAAGTTGGGGGCCTTGAGCCCCGCCACCTGAGGCTGAAGCTGAACTTAGCTTTGTGGGGGCCCCAGTGGTATGGGGCCCCAGGCAATTGCCTTGCTTGCTACCCCCTAATGCTGGCCCAGTAGTTGTGGCACAGATGGGCCGGGGAGTTTATCTAGCATGTTGGGGGGGGGGGCTGAGAAAAAGGTTGAGAACTCCTGCTCTGGGGAAGGGCTTGCTAGGGATCCGTGCAGATGTACACTGAGCTTATTAAAATTGGATTCCTTATGGCAAGCACTAAACTACTGTTTCAGTTCCTCTGGAACGTGTAATATTCAAAGGGGGTATAGCAGGCACTACTGTGGCCTTTGCATGGTGCAAATGAGAGACCTTACTCTGGTTCATCCCCAAAGCTATTTTGAACATGAGGAAGGCCCAAAGAGGGTTTCTCTATGCTAGGGACTGTATCGTGTGTGCAAAAGGAAGGAGCCCTTTTGCAGCCTCCTAAGGCGTGCTTGAGGAAGTTCTGCTCTGGGGCACCTGAGGAGCTTTGCAATGGAGGGAAATGCCTTAATTCTCTATTAATGTAGTTATTTCCTCTGTGGCATGCTATATATTTGTTTGTCAAGTGCATTGGGCTAAATCAGGAGCGACAGTTATATGGAAATTCAAAATATTACAATAAACGGATTTACCTGACCAAGTGGAACCACATGGTCCCCAGTTCATGCCCTGGATGTTCACGCCCAAAAGGTCAGCACAGCCTCTTTTCCTTCAGTCTTGGGCCTGCTTCACGTTCAGTGTTGTAAATGTTACCCAAATTGAGTTTTGTTCTATTTTGAAACCATACTGAGGAGTATCTCGAGAGAGTGAATCAGCAAAGATGGCTGGAATAAGGATGGAAGAAACTAGAAATCGCTATGAAAGGAAGGTTTTTACCCCTGCATCTTGATCTTAGAACTATTCTCAATGCAAGTGGGTTGTAAAAAGTGGGATCCATTTCTCGTCTGCTCACAAATCAGGATGCAATTGTGCAGACAGGAATGCTCCAAAATAGAGAGACTTGCTTTCAAGTCTGGAAACTGAGAACACCTTCTCATATGTTCAACGCCTACATTTGCATCTCCCAGAACTAACATGAAAACTAAAATTATAGAATTTACGGGGGGGAATGACTAGTTGATGACAGAACTGTTTGCACAATTGGCCAAAATAGGTGGTGTATGGTACAGTGGCTGTCATGTTGCTAAATCAGGCAACTATAAATAAAAGAGAATGTATAGTTGATGAAAGGATTAGGTAAAGTAGTCTCATATGCATGAGATAATGGGAAGTTTTGTTCACCGGTCAATTAATGAAAGCCAAAGCAATGCATTAAGTTTGTATTTTTCTTCTGTCTGGTTTATGAGGTCACTGACTCTCCTGAAGGACACAGCGCTTGAGATTAAAACCCCCTACCTATTAAATATTTATCACAGCCACTTTCCTGACAAACGGTTGGAATTTAAGCCAATACACGGAGGAAGAACAAATATCCTCTGTGTAACTGAAAGAAACCTGATACTTTCTATTTTATGTGTGCAATGCACTTTACAGACACTGGTCTAAACCAAGCATCATGCCACTGACGTGAATGGTGCAACAGAGAAGACAGGCCTTGTAGAGACTGGGAATCACTCCCCCTGAAAAGGAGCTACTGCACCTCCTATGTTGATTTACCCAATAGCCATTCTGTTCCAGCAACACTGTTTAGGAGGAAATGAAGATAATCTAATTGGAGTTACGTGAGAGCTTTAGGCAGCAAAATGTAATTAGCCAGAATGGAATTGGACTCTGATGTTGGGTTTAACGCCCCCCTACTTTTTGCCAAAAGTGCCGTTAGATTATTAAAACATAATGCCCACATTTTATTCCTTTGTAATCTGCTTTAATACACTTCTCTTTGCACAAAAGCCCAATGGAAGTAAGGGTCTGTTATACACATCAAGGGGACAGATCCTGTCTTGCTTTAGATTCCAAAACACTTGTTGAGTGCAATAGGAGTTTGATGTGAACAAGGATTGTGGGGTCCAGGTCTGTGTTAATGTAACTGCTTCTTTGTACTGCGCCCAAAACCAGAGGCCGCACTCTCATTACACCAGTACAACAATTCATTGTATTTGCAGCTGGTTAAAATATTTTGAACTTAAGCAAATTTTTGATTTTTTTTTTTAAATGGGGGGATGGGGAAAATGTTGACAACGTAGAAAATGTTTTTTAGTTTGTTGACCAACACTAGGGCTTGACAAGTCTGGCAGCAGCCATTGTGAAAAAGTGTCCCTATTTTTTAAGCAGCTCCAGCTGTCCTTGCGTTTTGCTTATAACAGGCAGGAGTGGCTCAAGGAGAGAGGTGCCATTGGTGCTATCTTTGTTTGTGGCTTCTAACTTGTATGGCAACCCAAAATCTGGTTTCGCGCCATCTGCCAGCTGTAATACCTCATATGGTGAGGATGGCAGCCCCTTTCTAACTTCCAGTTTTTGGGACCTTGGCACTGTTGATTTGGTGGAGTATATCTGGTACTTCCTCCTCCTCTGAGTAAAACTAGCCAGCATGCTCAATGATAATTATTACATTTTACATCCAAGGCAGGTTATTGTACCTTAGGTTTCTCTTACTATGGTGACACTATAGTAAATTATCTGGCAATTTAGCAACTAGTGTTCTCAAGTTGCTGTTGGCATAGATCTAAATTCAAAGAATGATCAAGAATTGTTTTTTTTAAAGCATATATATTTTGGTTGCTGAGTGTAACAAACTAGTTAAATACAAATTAGATTTGCTATATATTTGCTGAACTATGGTTGGGGTTTTCAAAAATTGATTAGATTTAGGGTAAAAATTGCCTAAATGACTTAGGCTCCCATTTTCAAAGGGAACAAGTATTTTCAGACACCTAGGCACCTAAACATGAAGTGAGGTGCCTCATGGGCTTTTCAAAAGCATCTCTGCAGGTTAGGTACCTAACTCTCATTGAAATCAAAGCCAAAGGGCTCTCATTGATTTAAATGGGAGTTAGGCACCTATGCCACTTTTGAATATGCCACAAGGTGCCACTTTGCATCTTTAGGCACATAAATACTTTGTCCCTTTTGAAGATGGGATTTAGGGTAAAATTTTCAAAAGTGCCTCAGTCTCACAACTCCTATTTATTTCCATGGGAGTTGGGTGGCTAAATCCCCGAGGTCAGCTCTAAAAATTGCAGCCTGTATCACTAAATAACAAGTATTGAATGGTTCCCCCACTCTGCTCCTTCGGTTGACTGAACTGTGAAAGGATTATATGATACTGTCCTATCAAAAACAAAATTTAGATACTATTTTTTTTGCATTTGCTTCTTTATTCTACAACACAAGCAACATAAATACAGTTTGTTTATAATTTGTTTTAAAATATTTTCCTTTCAGAATTCAGTTTGAATAAAATATACAGAAAATACATTTTGCAAGCCAGTTTACAGTGACCTGTTGGGCAAAGGACACACAATAACCAAACAAATGTAGCGGCACACAAGAGCACAGCGGGTATAAGGCAGTGTTTCTTGTCTAAAGGGCACAAAGAAAGATAGGAGACAAAATATCTGGGCATCACTGCTAGATGAGCATTAGGGCCCAGATCCTTAAGGTATATAGGTACTTAATGTTGGTCTAATTACCTTTGAGGATCAGGGTGTAGATAACTATGTGTGAACTGTATAGAATGTAAACCAAATGTATTAACTCCCTTGACAAGGCCAGTTAAAGTCACTGGAAAATTATCAGAGGCTCCTCATGAACGTATGACCGTGAAGGTAAAGTCCAGGGATTAGAGTTTTTTGTAGTAAAATGCTTGTTAGGGCAGTCATCACTGTGGGAATATTGTAGTTAAATCTCATGGTCACTTTCAAACAGAAAAGATTTAGATCTTTGGCATAATTTTAAGAGGACAAATGGAGTGTCAACTCCCTTTTGGCTTTATTTTCAATTCCTTGTAGGAGGGGGAAAAGGGTTTAGTTTGTTATAGCATTATATGTTGCAAACAAACACAATTAGGGGAACTGCAAGAAGCTACTGGATGCTTGCCACAGGTCCCAAGGGCCATGAAGCAATCTGCTGTGACAACCCCCCCATTGTAAGCCTCATTGTACAGTACATTGTCTTGCAGTAACAGAGAACTGCAGAAGCAGCAGCCTTCACTAGGTCCTTCTCATCTTCACTGTCTGTGTAGAATGGTGTGTTTGACGGACATCTAGGCTCTAAGCGGTCATAGCCATTTGGGTTCATTCACTGCTCAAAGCTAATCACCTACACCATCCTACCAGCACAGCTGTCATTCATTTCAGTCACTTCTTGTTAAATCGTGGTAGTTTCTCTAACTCTCTCTTTTGCTTAGCTCAAATTTGGGACAGGGAGAGGGAATAGGAAGTCAGAGTGCAAGAACTTTCCTATGATAATGCTATTTTTGCTAAAGAAACTTATCCCGATCTCTAAAACTGTTACCTGACTCAGTGGTTCTGATGCTCAATTCTTTACAACAGCAAAAAGGAGAGAACACTAAATAGTAAATTTGGGTCTAAAATGAAGGGCAGTTTAGAGGTATGATCCCATGCCCTGATTCACTCTTACATTGCTCTAGTTTTATGCTAGTGTAATGCCACAGACTTCCAAAAAGATGTAGATTTTCCCCTAAAACTTTTAGTCTGAACCTCTGAATAGAAATAAATATATATTTTTTTTACATGCCGACATTACAGAAGCAGAACTTTGCAGCACTCCTTTATTTGTATTTTTATGGCCAAAGCGAAACCACTTCTGGCCAAAGCTCCTGCCTGTTTGTCTGGTACATTAGGATACTGACTGTGCTGAGGACTGAGCCTGGGGGACTGCGTGTTCCAAGTTGAGGCATTAATTAAAATGAATTGCAGGGAGCGCAGGAGATGGTGATCTAGTCAATGCACATATCCAACATATTGGGGTTGTCATGGTTGCTAAAGTAATCCTATGCTGTAGTCTCATGAGCTGTAAGGAATGCAGGGGATGTGGGAAAAAATGGTTCCTTTGCAGCCTGGTGCTATTATTTATATTACACACAAAAAACCATTATGGTTGTACGCTATGTTATCTTGGCATCTTTTGCATTTATTAGTAAAAAAGTGAGTGCCAGTACTCATTCCTTTAAAATCCAAAGAGTTTCTGAAAACTGGGGTGGGAGTGGGGGAATCCTCACATTCCAAATGAGAAAAAAAACATCCACTTCTGGTATGTGATTAGTTAGCAACACGTGTATGGCCTCGCCTAAATGATTTTACCGAGTAGAATGTTCAAATGGGCCACTCAAGAGTAGGCTCATTTTCTCACACACTCAACAGTATGGGCAAGGGGAGGAATGAAATTGTATAGAAAAATTCCAAACCGACTAATGTATCTCCCGAACAAATCATTAGCACACATTTTAGATATTTGTAATTCTTCAAGGTCATGGGAATGTTAACAGTCTTCTGTTTCACCCAGAACACATGGGCAGGATAGTTATGACTTAGGCTTATATGATCAGGCGACTAAACATAAAACTAGGGCTGTACTAAACCTGAAGGATTTTGTTTGCAGGGGTTCATGAGTACCTCAGCAGATGCACTAAAATGAGGGCCTGTATACATCCAGAGGTTTTTGAAAAGCTTTGCAATCTCCTGAGAACCTGAAAAGGCAAGCAGGATAAGGGTCTGATCTTGCTCCCTTCAGACTTCAGTAGTGCAGCATAGAGTCCTAAATTCCTTAAGGAGATACAAATCTCAAGAAGGGCACAGTACCAGATTTCTCTCCTGCATGCTTAAGGAGGTGTGCATAAAGGGCTACGTCTCATTAGGGTTCCTATCCCGTGGACCCTCCATGAGCTGTGCCTAGTTTGATCAGAAGAGAGCTCACAATGCAGTGATACAGTGACAACATGCTGCATCTGAAACAGGTTAACTGTGGTGGATGCACTGCACCAGTCCAGGTGGCAGTGGTACAATTCTCCAGTGTAGGCTATTTTTGTTCAGTTTGGATCCCTGTATACAGCCCATGAGTTCCAAAGCTGAATTTGGAATCTCAAATTTGTTTTCTTGAAGGGGCAGAAAATCTGAGGAGGGGCTCTGAGCTTTTAGTTGTTGTGTGAAACAAAAAGAAGGGGGTACATTTTAAACATGACAAGAGGGAGTTCCACAAATAAAATCTCATTAACGAACAATACTCAGGACTGCCATGCAACACTTGAAAAATATTCCCTTTAAAGCTCCACCTTGACAGGACAGCCTTATAAAAACATTGCATATTTAAATTTAAAATCACCTTCAAAACAGGAAAAAGAACAACACGGATTCATGGCATCTTATCAGAGTTCAGGTGCAGTTTCTTTCACTGACAAAATGATGGGGAAAATATTTTATAATTTACTGCAGATTATTTACAAGGTTGCAGAAGCTTGTACATTCATTGTCTTCTTTCCAATTAAAAACAAACACACACAAATGTGTGACACAGAAAATGGAAATAAGAAACACAGAAGCAAGTCAGGTGAAGAATCCAGCCTTTAACCCAGAGCTAGGAAGAATTGTGTCTGTCTAACGCATTGTAAACCAGGCTGACTTTAAAGGCTGTTACAAATTCTCCAATTAAACTAGTAATATGCTCCCATCACCTCCAACTATTATGCTAGCAGGGCTTGAAATATAAACTTTAATGATTTCTGTAGGACTCGTGTGTGAAAGAGGATACTGTATTTCTTAAGTGGAAATCCAACAGTGTCTGCGCCATGAACGAATGTGCTCCTACACTCCTCAGTTTTACCATTACTACCTGATTAGTATACAGTTCTTTTCCTAAAGCCAAGACCTTGCATTTTCCACAAGAGTTTCTTTAAGCTTTCACCACCTTGAAATCTAGTAAGTTTTTTTTAAAAGGAGTTAAAGTAGTTTGATACTACAACTGCCTCAGATTCCATCAGCCAGTTGTTGAAGTTTTAGTCACATTTTACTATTTTTAAAATGTTTTTTTTTCTCCTGTTACTTTGTGAAAGAGCGACACCAACAATAGGCAAAACAGTGAAACTGTTATACATAAAGTGCTATCAAATACAGAGTCTCGAGCAATATAAATCTTTTTCTCTAATCTTTCAATTACTACAGTAGCTGTTACTTATATCAATACTAGATTTAAAAAAAATCAGCTCAAGTATGTGTTTAAAACATATGACATCCCTTTGCTTTAATTTTGGAACAAAAGGCCTATGATTCAGGACCATTTAATCACAGTGTTGCAGCTGTGTTGGAGACACAACGTGGGTGAAGTATCTTTTCTTATTATATTTATTACCTCCCCCACCTTCTCTCTCTATTTAATCATACAATTTACTGTAAGCAGGGAGGGCTGTAGCATCACACCCTGGCTTGCAGGCAGATAGGAAAAACACAGGCAGCGTAGCGAGCTGGTGTGTGTTGTAGAGTCACACCCTGGCTTTCTGTGCACTAACTTGCTGTGTGGAAAAGCCCTCCGTTACTTGGATGGGGGTGGGGAGGGTAATGGTACCTTTAAGCCACTTTTATACTCCCCATATTTTGGGGTTTTGCAGCAGCAGCATACTGAACCCCTGGTATAAAAAAGATCCTCAACAGTGCTCTAACTTGCACTCTGTTCCATCATGCCACGGGAAGCAGAAAGTGGCCATAGGGCTGTGCTATCCAGACATGTCCCTGATGTGTCCCCTTCTCCACCCCCCCCAAGACACGCACACCAGAGGGCTGGGAGGAGGATTGGGGGAGAGCTGTTACATCACCTCTACAGTCATTGGAGAGGTTCCCAGAGGGGCCACAGTCGGGGGGGGGGCCATTTCTTCCCTCTATAAACCTAACTGGGCCTTAGCATAACTCAGAATTAGCCCCTCTGAGTTTGCTTTTCCCTGGAGTTTATTGTGCCTCATCAAGCTTTCTACACAAATTATTCATGAAATTATCGTGGTTGTGGTTGTTTTGTTGTTTACATAAAATGTTAAAACATCAATAATGGCAAATTGAGGCAGTTAGACTGGGGCTGTTTTAAAGACCTGTCATAGTGGGCTAGACGTACCCTTTTACACTTAAAATGTAGGGAATTTTTTTCTTGCAAATATGTTTTTTAAATGCCACCAATATTGTACACACATTTCTTAATGTCCTCTTAAAACCTTAGGCACCGGGCGGGGGGGGGGAGTGGGCACATTATTTTTTTTCATTTAAAAAAAAAAAAAGGCTAAAAAAGGCAGTGATTTTGTAACCAATTAGATGCAGGAGTTTGGCTTCATACAACAAAAGTCAAAAATGAAGGACTTGTCTCTCTCTTTCTTACTATGAGCAGAACTCTGGGCAGGTGGGTGGTGGCGGCGACGGCTGGTCAGGAATTTTTCAATTAAACATTTTTCATATAAAAAATGCCCATTCATTGAGATTGAGGCCAAAAGTGTTTGTGGGAAAAGAATTTTGTATGTGTCTCAAAATGTCTTTTTTTTTTGAGACTTTGTTTAAAAATTAAAGTTATTCAGACCTGAAAATTTGAACTTTGTTTTAAAACAAAGTCAATTTATAGCACAAACAAACCAACCAACCACAGAACCAAAGTTGAAGTCAAAGCAAAAATGGGTCAGTTTTTTTGGTTAGTGAAAAGTTTAGAGATTTAGCCTTTTTTTTTTTTTTTAAAAAGCACAAATTCTCATGAAGTGGGCAAACCCTTTCCTGCCCCACTGTAGTCATGGGGATGGTGGGAGCCAGTGACAGCTCCCTATGGGTGCCCATCTGCCCCAGTGTGAGGTGAGAGGATGCTGGGGAACCACATGCCAGCACGTAACTTGCCCTATCCTGGGGTGGGGAGAGTGGTTAGAGTAGAAGTCACTTGTTCTCGTTTCATGCAAGTTTCGAGATCCTCCGTCAGGGAATGCGCAGCGAGCAAGCTATGGTCACGTTCTGCCTCCTTCGTGCTGCCTGAGCAATGCACAGGAACAAGTTCAGAGGAAAGAATATTGCCCTAAGATTGCATCCATAGGGATGCTGCCACTGTGCCCACATATTGCAGCCAGGGTGGAGCAGGGCAGGGGGACGGTGCAGACTTAGCTGCCATTAAGAGTCAAGTTGTACAGAATATGCTGCAATTCTTACATGGCTCGTGAAGCTGATTTTAAGTTCTTTTCTTCTGTTAATTTCAGATCACTAATTTAACTTAATCATATATTTTGACCTTAATTGCCCACTATGCTGTCAAGGGAAGGAAAAAAAACCCCACATGCTCCAGACTGGTATGAGAGAGCTGACACCACAGAATGTATTAGCGCAATTGTAGTGTGCTGGGTAAAGGTGCGTGCACAAAATTTAACACACATCAGATAAACCCCCTCAACTTTTTTTGGCAATTAGATAGATGTGTCTTTTAGACAGCTGTTGAAACTGCACATTTAAGCAATACAGCGAGGGTTGCCAATGCTGACTGAAGGTATTCCGGGAGATTTTGTCTCCCAACATGACGTAATGTCATTTTCTTAAACTAGCCTATTAAAATCTCCTGGATTGCTTTCAGTAGTCAGCGGGAGATTGATGCAGATTCTGGCTCCAGGCTAATCCTGGCGGGTTGGCAACCCTAAATACAATGCACGTATGGGCCCATTTCAGGTCTGGTGTGAATCGGTGAAAGTCTTGTGGCAACAGATGCTACACAGCAAATATGCACTAGAGAGCTAAACTGCCCAACTCATGCTACAGCGCTAAAATTGACGTGTAGCTGCTTGGGCTCTGAGCACCATAGCATAGCCTAAGTGTCAAACCGGGCTCTGAGACTTGCTGCCGTGGGCTGTATAGACATACCCATAGCGGCTTAAGGTGTAGAGGTACATTTAAGTCTATATGTAAAGTTGTTAAAATCTCTATAAGTACAATAGAGGAATAACCAAAAGTATGATCAACCTAGGGGCTACTTATTAAGGGAGCACCAAGTGGACATTGTCTATCTGTCAGAGGGACTGTGTTAAGATTCCACACAAAGAGATGACCCTCCATTACACCTACGCTGCTTATTCATCAGCCAGCCATTCAAACTTACTGGAAATATCCTGGCTGTTTTAAGTCTTTTCTTCCCCCAGAGTATCCCAAAGCACTGAGATTCTATCAAAAACTTAGGCCCCAATCCTGTAAGGAGATCAGCACAGGAGAAACCCTGCACCCACATGGTATTCCACAGATTTAAAAGGTGTGCCATTCGCATGGAATTCCTTGCAGAATGAGCATTTTCTTGTTAGCTGAGGTTCATCTTTTGAAATGAAGATTGTTTAGCTCACTAGTGCATAGTCTTCACTAGCGTCACAAAAGAACTGCCACAGTGAGAGTTATGCATGTGGAATGAATGTAATAGTATCTGCACTGTGGATTAGCGGAGAGGGTTTTGTTATATATGTGGCTGACAGGGGGATGAAGAGGAGCCCTGGCAATTCCACCTTTCTTCAAGCCATGCCCCATATAAGGACCCACTACCCCAATGCTATGCTACAGCGACCTCTCCTACCCAGAGGTGACTCTCCTGTGACTGGTTTACAGCTGGGATCTTCCTGAGGTGCAACAGAAAACAGCCACACAACACCCCAGGCTTAAAGCTTCTGCATAGAATGTAAATTTTAATGACTAGTAAGCAATGAGGCCAATAATAGGTTTTTTTGGTGAGCTTTATGGTGACTTTTTTCCCAGATGCATTTTAGTTTCATGTGGAAAATTTAAAAGAGTACCACAAACAAACAACCACCCCCCCCCGCCTTCACTTGTTATGCCCTCAGCTTTTTCCTCACAATTATTCAGTTATCTAGGTGTGTGTGAGTGAGGTGATCCAGTTGTCTACATGCTGGGTAGTGAAGCACAATCAACGCCTGTACTTAGAGGTCTAAGTGAGAGTTGTATCCACCAATTATTGAAAGTACAGAGGATTCAATTAGTGGGGTCCACAATATCACATGTTCAAAAAATGGAGACCAGGTAAGGCTAAGCTGATAATTTTGGTCGTAAATCTTGGGAATTATAGGTATCATCTGAGAGACCTATATTAGGTGAACAGTTGCTTTCATCCCAACTGCAGCCAGGGAGATTTTGACTATTTCTTCTCCTTTCCTCACTGCAGAAGTGCATTCATACACAATCTAACTTTTACAGATGAAAATACCCACTATGAAATTTACTGAGCCTTTATGTACCAGCCTGATTTACCAGCAATTTTCAGATTCATCTCTTGCTGTTATGTCATGCTACTTAATGTGAAGTGTGGCGCTTCCTTTGTTGGGGTGAGAATGACAGACATACAATCTTAAGTGGGCAGAGGACATGTTGGAGAGCTTGCGGTTTCAGAATTTATCACCACGAATAGGCATTGCATGTGTAGCTCCGTACCAGTTACTTTCAGTAACAGCATTATGTTTGTATACCTGTAAAAGCCTTTGATTCCTTCTCCCCTTGCTAATGAAACATGTTTCCTTTATACAATGATATCATAGATCCTTCCCACTCTTCCGAGCCATTCTCTCACAGCCTGACGGACACGGATATCGGTCACGTGACAAGTCAGCTGACTGATGCAGGGGAACACAGCTGGCTGGAGGGCTGTGAATGTTTGGTCAGGCAGGGTCTGTATCTGGTTGAGAACTGTCAGCACCATGTTGGTCCATGCCTAAAACAAAATTAGAAAAAAAAAATTCTTTGCTGTACAGAATCAGAAAAGAGCCCCATAAATAGCCACTAGAAGGCCACAGCACAGTCTGGGTTTCAATTTGCTACCAGTGGCACCAGTGTAAATCAGAAGTAATTACCCAATAGTCAATGGAGATACACTGGGGTATGACTGACATGAGAATCAGGCTCTTTGTCTCTATCCCATCACTACATCTTAAAAGCAGATTCTAATGGAATGCAAGGTTTGGAAGAATCCACTTCATTTTTGTTGTTATTATTAAATAAAGTCTTGGGCCCTGCTTCTCTTTCCCAAGAGAAAAAGAATTCAGTGAGGGACACACTTGCTCCTTTAAATTCAAAATACATAAGCATCTTCATCTTTGCAGTGTTTTGCAAAGGGAACAGTCATAGGAGATTTGAATAAAGGATTAGGATGAACGGGGCCCTCTCTTCACTGAACAGATTGCAGACTCTTAAAGAAAGAGCACTACAAACTATACTTTCATCTGGTTAGGGTCAGGTTGTCATGGAGAGGAAGGAAGCCCTCACAACTGTGCCTCTGGGCACCTAAAAATTGGCAACTGTTATGGAGTCTGGAACTTGGTTCTAAATGGCAAGGCCCAGGATCCTCATGATCCTCTGGGGTGGGAGAGGAGAGATGACATGGGTGGCCTTTTCTGTCCCTAGTAAGCTCATGTAGCAGCAAGGAAGATTGGTGGAGGGTGTCTAGTTATTGCATCAGCTGTCGCTCTGTGGCCATGGCACTCAGTGCACATGCTAAGAGGGAGACGCAAATTGCTTTGTTTTTTTGAGGTGCAGCAATTTCCAGGGGGAAATCTCCACACACAGTGTATGAGTAAATCCCATTGAAGACAGAAATTACTCGCACTTTCTGGAGAGAACAGTCTCCTCTTGGGTCACATTACACGGTAGAAAATAAAGAGATCTTGAGGCTATGACAGCAGGAAAAGTCCAGAACGATGCTAGCATGTTTCATATTCATAGGGTACAACAGGAATCAGGAAGACCCACAATATATCCCTCATGCGATTATAGATAAGGGTTTTTTTGGCTTAACAGTGAGCACATCACCATTGTAGTGTTTCTTCACATACTATCCTATCACAAAATGAGCACAAATCCAAAGTTTGGTGCCTGTAGTGTCTGTGTCTCATCCAGAGATGCAAATAGCAACCAGTCATCAGTTCAATATTTCTGCTCTGGAATTGACAAAAGAAGCAGTTCTATTACAAGAGGATCACAAGTAAGGCCCTGCTTAAATTGCGGGATGATTGTCAAACAATTGCAGCTGAGTTACGGACAAGACATGGAAAAATTGCAGAAAAGTAATAATGGACCTTTATTAATTGCGGTAATTTGGAAAAGCCAGAGAAGACCTATTTGTTTAAGAAAAATTTGCTGGAACAATAAAAACACTCCAGTATTGTGTTATGCCTACTCATTTTTTTGATAACTAGATATTTTGCTGCAACTATATTACAGTCATTAATGCACAGGGCTGACAATGGGAGTCCTGCTTTGCATGGGGCTGACAGCTCGAGCCCCAGCTGCTACCAGCTCAGATAAATGGAGTTTGACTGTACTACTGGGGAAAAAAGTGTGTGTGGCAAACCTCAAAATGTATGCAAAATTGTGGACTGTGCAAAGAAAGCTAATTAAAATCAAAATTGCAGTGGAAGTCTAATATTGCGGGATCTGCAATTTCCGCAATATCGCAATTAAGTAAGGCCTTAATCATAAGACATCTGAGACAATTGGTAACATTTCCAAAAGCACTTAGGGGTATGTTTGTACTGGAGCTGGGAGGTGAGAGTCCCAGCCCAGGTAGACACTGCTAGTTCTCGTGCATTAGCTCAAGATAAGCTAGTGCGAATGTGTCTACCTGCGCTAGGAATCACACCTCCCAGCTGGAATTTAGACATATCCTCAGTGACTTAGAAGCCTAAGTCCCATTTTCAGAACAGACAAGCAATTAGCAGCCTAAGTCTCATTGAAAGTCAATGGGACTTAGGCTACTAATTAGCCAAATTACTTTTGAAAAATGGGACATGGGCTCCAAAGTCACTTAGGCGCTTTAGAAAATTTTACCCAGTAGCTCCCATTCCAATTTCCCTGAAGTCTCTGATGATTCTTCTACACAATACTCTTTCTCTGATTTGATCATGATGTAGGGTCACATAAATTCCAGCTTGTGGGGATACTCGGTAGATCTCTGATGCTAGACACTTTGGTTTAATCTTTTCTACCCCTTTTGGCATTACCCTACCATATAGTCTACCAATTGTCCTACCTGTATTTGTGCCTCTGCATCTCGCACAGATATGTTCAAGGAGCTGACTGTAGATCCTGAGCGCGGCCTCTTCTCTTGCCTCAAGATCTCTGGGCCGGCACTGAAGGAATGCCTCATTTGGCCCTGGTCCACCAGATGTTGCGGTCGCTGGGGGAGTGGTGAATCTTGCCCTCTTGAGCCCAACAACTCTCCCTTCTTTTCCACTTTGACATCTTTGGTGAAAGAGGTCAAGTTTTGTTGCTGCTTCCTTTTCTTATACTCCGTCATGAGTTTGGAGATAGTTTTATCAGTGGCTATGGTGTAGATTTTGTTGCCAGCGCTCTCCCACCATTCTTTTTTCCTGGCTTGGTCTTTTTTCTCCATTTTAGGGCTCAATGGTGGTAGCAGCAGCATTTCTCCGCTCCCTCCCTTGGGCGTTAGATTGTCTATCAAGTGGTCCCTACTTTGACTTCTGTCATCTTCTGAGGGTGTCTCTTTTCCAGACTGCCCTCCGGTTGATGGGGTGGAGGTTTCAGATTGAAAGGATGGTAGGATGAAAAAAGGGTCGCCTTTGAAAACTGGAGGTTCCTCCACATTATTCTCCAAATCCAGATGCATTTGGATATAGTTGTTACAGAGTTCCATGCATAGCTTGTGAAGCCTTTTGATTAACCAAGCCCAGTCTGCATTGCTCACTGGCTGAACACTCAAAGATGGTATTCTAGCCCTCCACTGTCTCTTCTCCTTCCCCCTTGGGGGGCTGACTTGGGCAGTTTCTTCAAAAATGTCTTCATCTTCTGAAGAGCACTGCTGGGAGGAATCTGTGCTTCTTTCATCATCCTCAAATAGGATCTTCTTCACCTGCTCTGCGGTGATGTTCTCCTGGTTTGTCAGTATAGCACAGACCAATGCATGGAAGTAAATGTTGAAGCTCATTGCCGACTGGCGATACAAGTTGGCAGCTCCACAAATGCCAGACACTTTTTTCAGCAAGCACTTCAACCCAGGTCTGGTGTCAAACTCTCTGGCTGTCCGATAAGAATCCAGCAGTAAGTCAAAGATGACAGCCAAATTCTGCATGGAAATGTACCTGAGGAAACCAGCCAGTTTGGTTTCTGGCATTTGTACTGTCTTCTCTTCCACGTGAGAGGGGCCCTTCACAAACTCTTCCAGCAAGATATCATATAAATTCTGGAGCAGCACTTGATGAGACAACAGACTCACCACTATTGTCCTGAAAGGGATACTTGATACCACCAAAAAAAAGGGAAAAAAATATAAATTAACACTTTATAATTCACAAGTTATTTCACTGAGTTATAGGCATATACTGTATTTTAGAATGACTTATGAAAGCTACAAACTAAAGGTCCAATCCTGCAAATCCTTATTTGCTTTAGCAGTCATAACTCACACCCGTAGTCCCATTTATTACAATTGGTTGGGTAAGGACACTGAGTAAAAGTTTTCTGGATCAGGCCCTATGCTACCCTCATTCAAATTGTAATAGTTATTTCAATACTGTATTATGCTTTTGCTACTTCTGTAGCCTTTTGGCACATGTGACATCAACTGCAGGATTAAATGTTTTCTTTTTCAGTATATCTGTAACAAACATTGTACACTACTATAACAGGAAGACTACTATGTCAGCGCCTCCTGATATTGCTTCGTTTAGGTCCTTGTACTTTCTTCTCTTTTTATTGCACTTTGACTCTCTCTAGTGGCAGCAACCCTGCCACTCCTCTCTATAAACTTAATCAAAGCTCAGCTTTGCTATGGCACAAACTGACATGCTTCTGAAAGACTAATTCCTGGTTTCCATTTCCCCTCTAGTAAGGCCAACAACCTCTCCCCAGAACTTCAGGACACAAGCATAAGGAATATGGCGGAGACTGCATAGAGGCTCTTGTTCTAAAGCATATTACATGGTTGTTGGTAAAACTATCTAATTTAATGCAGATTGAATGTGTTAAGAACAGATTCCTCAACCTATATACACCTAATATGGGATGGAAATTACAGTACCACTCCTAGTGGGTATTATTCCCAGACATGCAGAGTTGAGTGTATATATCCCTGCTCCTCTCAATGAGATCAGGAACATCCTGCGACCACATCACTGAATTAATGATCTGCACAGGACGCCCAGGAATGCTAACATGTCGTCTTGTTGACATGATCAAATTTTGCAGATAATTCACCAGTGAATAATGTTTAGAATCCTACAGCATAGACCAGGCTAGGAAGAAAGTATCCTAGCCTGTTTTTTAAATCCTACAAATCACTAGCATCTTTGTTTATGATAATTTTCTTAATCTCTGCATACAGTCACATGATGCTGTGATGTCAGAATTGGAACTGATGCTGTGGTAAACATACCTGGACAGCAGTGCCTGTCATGACAGGAGGAACTGAGTGCTAGTATCATAGAGCTTGTGCAGCATGCTGCTGGATGTGCAAATACGTGTTACTCTAGTATAGGAGCTAGCTCTGATATTGTGATGCAATTCCTATGTGCAGCGGTCACAGGTCAGACAATGTCGTATCAGTGCTGTCATGGCAAATCTATCCATGCATGGGTGTTTGCTGTGATACCTGTGGTCAGTGCAGGTGACTCAGTAAATTTCTCTGTGAAATCTGGAATGGTCTCATATTACATGATGACTGTGATGATGACAAAATCCTGATGATTATACAGGAGCTCTTTTCTAGCAGGTAGTCTTCTGCTTTACAAACATTACTGACAGACACTCTGATTCAACAAGGTACTTAAGCACGTGCAAATGAGTACTTCCATTGTCTTGAAGGGACAGACCCCAGGACCAGAATTGGGGAAATCCACACACCCTTTAATAGGCTTAGGCCCAGATTTTTAAAGGTATTAGGTGTTGCAATACTGAGGGCAGCAACACCTATACTGATTTAGGAGCCTAAATCTCATTTTCAGAAGGGATTTAGGCACTTAGGAGCCAAAATCCCATTGACATTCAAAGGCAATTAGACTTTATTCCTTTTGAAAATGAGATTTAGGATCATAGATCAGTTAGGCTTTGCAATGCTGAGCACCGCAGTGCCTAAGCACCTTTAAAAATCTGGGCCTTATAGCTTAATAGGATATTTGTTTGCAGCACTGCTTGGCCAGGCTGTCGTTTCCGAGGTAAAACACCAAACTAAGGTGCTGGCACAGACACATAAGCGAGAACACAACACCAATCCCATTTAAGCAGAACGTTATTTTAGCTTTTGTTTGCGACTGCAAATTATGAAACTATATTGTAGGAAAAAAAAAAAGCTCCCTTACCCCAGCTTCCTGTGGAACAATGTAGCATTAATGAAGCAAAAATCAAATGGGAAAAGAGAAATCCCACGAGGTTAAAACAAAGCTTCAGAATGGTTACAATTTTTAGCATGCAAGATTGGCACCAGATGTATTGTTGTAGAAAACAATGGCACAGTCAAGGTTGAGCCTTATTCTGGTGAAGAGTAGGCTAAATAGTGGAAACTCACTTATGAAAACAAAACCAAACTCCTGGTTATTGTTTAGACACTACACAGGTCTAATGATGCTGGAATGGTTCAGAGTACTTGTGTTCAGTACAGTGATGATTTCAAAAGGCCCGTGTTCCCTTAGAAATGCTTGGGAATAGATTGACACTTATGTCACTGCCCTGGGAAGTGCTACAGTCTCCACTGGACCTCTCTATGCACACTGAGTAGGTAAAGGAATGTTGCACAATCTGTCCCATTCTTTAGCATGGAGCTGGTTATTCCCCCCAGGCAAGGAGAGGGTTAACGTCATGATCCCAACCCTCCCTGACCCCTTTTTGGAGTCCTGTTCCTTGAGGGGAAGCAGGAGAAAGCAGTCCCTGTGCACCCTCGAGAGGAGGTAGCATAGGGATTGCAGCTGGGGGAGACCTTTGCACACCCCAGCAAGGAAATGAGGCTTCTTGCATTGTCCTTTCTCCTCAGCCAAGGAAGGACCATCAAGATCTGGCCCTCACTGTGAACAAGACTACAGCTTTACAGAATAAGGAGGAGCAAAGGGGGCTTGCCACAACGCCTGCTTGCAGGCCATTTATCACATACATTTCATCCCCAAAGGTTTCATTGTTGGCAATACATTTCCAACAATATAAATGTAGGTCCTGGATTCACAATTCTGACTGTGTCCCATTTGTGCTATTGGGGTTGATGTTAGTGTTCAGCAGTGCCAAAAAGTATCAATTTAAATGTTATGTGATGAGCTCAGAACGTGAAGTGCCAGGCAATCACATGCTGAAAGATCTGTGATGGGATGACTTAATACTTGAAGAGTTCTATCTACAAACACACAAAAAATATACTCATCTTAGTATATCGAGCATTACCCTGGTAGTTTTGGACAATGCTTTTGCTAACCTAGGGTTAGCTTACATTGCTCCACGAGACCCACTGTCCTACATTTCTTTTTTGTTCTTAATCCAATAATTTTAACAGTCATTTAGCTGGAACAAGCAAAAGTTTCCTCTGCATAATTTTGGTGTTATGGTTAAAAAAAAAAAAAAAAAAGTGGAAAATTTTACTGACATTTGTGGAGTACAAATTAATAATTCTGGTTCTAATTTCTACATACTATGGTCATTTACAAAACAGCATAACCATTTTTCCATTTATCTCCCTGGTGCCTGCAAATTTTTGAAAACCGTTGAAGGGAATTTCTGCTTTTGGCTGATGAAAAATCCAGAGAGCTGCACCGAAGGAAACAGAATGAACCGTAGATATTGTAGATGGACAAGAACTAGCACTGTAGGTTATTGAGTCCAACTCCATCCCTCACTCACATACACACAGTTCCCTATAAATGATTTCCTGGCTCTTTTTCCAGTCTAGTTTTCATGTACCATGTGATGAGGTTACCGAACTGATTGTGGATCCCTGGCATAGGTGAGCACTCACACATGTAACCTTATTTACTTCAATGGGACTACTCATGTGAGTGTGTGCTCACCAGTGGGAGGGTTGCACAATCAATATTTCCTCACAAATGGGTCTCTCCTGTGTGCTGATGATGGTTGTTTCTCTTCCCTAAGTTCCATTCTATTCATTGATAATTCATATTTTTAGCAAAACTGGAGGACAGATCTGCTCTTCTGCTTTCACCTCACTACCTGGCTAAAAACATTCTTTGCCTCCTGCTTAGCCCTATGAAGGCCTTTTGGAATGGCTTCTCACCTTTTCTGGGTATGCCCGTTGTGTTTCTTGTCAGCAGGCAGCTCAATGATAAGCACGCAGGACTGAGCATGTTCAAATCCCTCCTTGTTGTTGGGGGTCTTTGGTGAGCACTGGGTGTCTAACATGAAAACCTAAAAAAACACACATTATGCACAACAAGCAGCTCAACACCTGCACCGTTTGAAAAGGTAATACTTATAGGAACAGAACAGCCCCTTCGCATGGCTAATATGTCCCACCTGTGAGGGCTGTGCATTCTGAGGGGGATTATTTTCAAAGCCACTCAACTCCTGTTGACTTCCCATGATCAACCAAATCTCAGCTCTTGTGGCTTGTCATGCTTTGTATTGTAACTGAGCAGAATTCATCTCAGGAGATGTCACTGAAGAGACACTGTGTATGCATACGTGCAACCAGATAGGGGTTACGGGAGTTGGGCTTCTCTGAACTTCATGTGTTAAAAAATTACAAAACAAACACTGCCAATGCCACCCACCAGTCTCTGTCACCCACTGGGTTGCCTTTTTGTTATTGCCCATCAATTCCAGGTCTGCATCTTATCTGTGGAAGGGGCATTCCAAGAAAGCAGCAGGTACAATCAATTACACACAGAAATTGACAGAAGTGACCTGGTGGTTCATCTAATCCAGCCCTTTCCCCCAAGCAGGATTGTCTGTAGCTTCAAGGGCTTGTCCAATTTATTTTTAACGTGACCAGACATTCCACCACTACTTTCGGGAGAATGATTATTCCTATGTCTAAGAGGACATTTACCTGGATTTACAAGGGCTGCTTGGGGAAGTAGTTGATGTGGTGCTGCCTTAAGTGACAAGCAGGCAAGGTAAACTCCAGCAAGATGCTATTTTAATATGGAGCTTCACAAGCCTACTGACCTCCATGGGGAGACAACACATAGTTGGAGGGAAACACTTCCCCGGACCTCCAGTAACAAAGGTACTGAGCAAAGACTCTTCCTACAGTACAATTATTTGTCCTTTCCAAGAGTTTTTGGAAAGAAAATTCCCAACCTGCCTGTTGGTTTAACTCTTGGTATATAGTTTGTTCTCTTGCTTCCTTTGTAAGGAGATCATTACCTGTTGCGCCATGGCTCGGATTCTCCAGTACTCAGCTTCGGCACTGGGAGAGAGAGATGGGGCCGCCACCTTCACTTCACAGGCATCGCCACTAAAGCTTTCAGAACCACTGTGGAAATAGCCCAATAGGTTCTACAGAGAGACACAACATCAGTCTTTCACTGTGTGTAAGATCAACCAAGTAGTTGTAGAGCCCTCTATCCTTATTAGCACATGTGTATTACCTGATTCTGAGCGATCTCCCTTAATTACCCTGGCATCTCCCCTGATATTTTATTTGAACTAATGCACCGTGATTCCCTTTCAAGCAGCTTGGACTGTAATGACTTACCAGGGTTTTTGGTTACAACCAAAGACTGAGTCAAAAGAGAAGTGTTTTAGTCTCGACTCAGTTTGTAGCAAAAGCATCACTAAGGCTATCATTTGTTTTCCCATTGCGTTTGTAAATCCAGCTGAAGAACTGGATACAAAGACACGTCATGCAGATAAAGTCTGCTCTCACTTGCACCTGTTCAACCCTGCTGATTTCACATTGGCAGGGCAGCATGAAGAAGCCTGGCCACTTCCCTCCCCAATCTTTGGTGCAATACTAGAGCACTGTCTTAGGAAGCACGGCACCATGCCACTGCCCATGATGTACACGTTCTTTGGAAAAAACAGAACACTTCTGTTTCCAGGGTTATTAATCTGAGACCTTATCACTAAAACTAAATTAACATAACAATAACTAAAATATATGATAATAGATCTGAAATTACTTTTCTGATGTTTTTGATTTTCAGGCAAACAGTCTTTATTGTGGCTTGGGTGAAATTAGACACAAAAGTTTATCAGAAAAGGGAATCTATCTATCTAGCAAATATCAGTGAATTGACGCTGGTTGGGATGTTGGTTTTACCTTTACTGGCTCAAGAGTCGCAGAGAACGCGTCCTGTAATGCACAGCATGCAAGCCTCCACATCTCTTCAGTAAAAACGGGCCCTGCTGTCACCAGGACATACCTGCAAGTAAGGACACTGGAAGCTATCAAGCTTGCAGGCCCTACAAAACTTTTTCTGACTCAAAGGAAGAAGGTAGAAATTGGGATACTGGGTAGAGCAAAATCTAGGCAGCTGCTTCACAAACATCGAGCTAGTAAGATGTATGCCAATCATCACCCTGACCATTTTGCCTAGACATTGTATTCCTTTCCTGGCTGCTATTTGAGTGCTTTTTATCTATATAGATAAAAGATAATATAGATTGTAAGCTTTCCAGGGCACGGGCTGCATCTTTCTTTGTCTGTTCAGTGCTGTGCACCACATTTTGGGTTTGACTGCAATAATAATTTGCACAATGTGATGGGGATACTTACCTCAGGAGACCTGTGAATCCCACCCAACAGCAGTTTGATTATTTTTTCTAGAGGCTGTGTATTGACTAGTGATGTAGATATTAGTGTAGAGCAGATATTTTCATGGGAGGAACATGCATGTTTATTTACATCATTTCCCAAAATTATGGACTCTCTCCTCTGCTCTGACAGCATCCAGGCAATACAGATGGGCCATGGACATTCCCACACATTCCTACCTTCCCCTTCACGACTGGAAATTTGGTTTGATAACAAGCAATCAGAGTCTGGCTAATTGATGAAAATTTGATTTCAGCCCTTGGAAGCTTTTTCAAACTCTAGATTTTGCTTTTAAAGAACAAGAGAGGTACTGGCCAAAATGATCAATCTGTATGTTTGGCCAAGACTTCTCTACATCACTTCTTTTTTTTTTTAATATGCTGATGGGAGAAAGAGGCTCTTCTATATTACCTGATACATGAGCAGCCAACTCTGGAGATTGTTTCTGTAGGCTCTGCCACACAGGCTACCAACAACTTGAAGAGATCTTTTAGCATTGTATTAATCATATTCTCGTAGCCAATATCTACAGGGAAAAGAAAGTTGTTTTTAGCATTCCCACCTTCGCAATATCATCTAGACAAACAGCAGTCAGTCTTCTTTTTGATATCTGGATGTTTTACAAACTTGATTCTCTTGAACACTAATGGCAGTTTTATAGGTGTCAAAACACAGCAAATTAAGAGGAGAGCTGTTCTCTTCAGGCAAGTATATGGGAATGTAAAATATTCCCACTGATACTGGGGAAAGTACTGTGTTAGCTCCTATTCCTGCCAATTCCCGTCCATTATATTCTTGAGTGTAATACTCCATGACTTTATATTTTTGGAAAGTTTAACATAATCCCTTTTAAGGTAAAAGTGACCTTCCCACTCTCGCTGATTTTGACTTGTTCCTGAGCAACCAAAACCAAGCCATGTCTGTGGTGGGGCGACCGCCCCACCCCCTGAGAAAAGGGCTGAAACAGGCCTTTGAAGCTGCGCAGACCAGCAGCCAATCAAGGGAAGGAAGAGGCAACCAAGCAGGGCGGGGCCCTATATAAAGGCTACCTAGCAGGAGGAGAGTCAGTCTCTCTCTGGCTGGCAAGGGAGAAGGACCGGCTCCTGAGGAAGGAGCTAGCACCTCGGACAGAGCAGTGCTGGGCAGGCTCGGGAGAAGCTAGAGCTCCCGCCTCGTTACCTGTCAGGCTGCGGCCCCTGCTATAAAGGGCGGAGGAAGTGTACAGGGCCAAAGGGGAAGTGGCCCAGGGAAGAAAAGCGGACAGGAGGGGAACGAAGGAGGCTGCCGCTAGAGGGTCCCTGGGTCGGGACCCAGAGTAGTGGGCGGGCCTGGGTCCCCCCACCCCCTCCCTATACTGCACCTGGCCACAGAAGACAGTGGCCAATACAGACTGCAACTTGCCCCTGAGCTAAGGGGCTAGACTCTGGGTTGCGGTTAGCCACTGAGGCAGGTGCGAGTCCTAAAGACTGCTGTTAACTGCCCCCTCCACCCCCGCTCCCTGGAAGGGGGTGAGTCTGGAGTAGTGGGCACTGCCGGAAGGCAGTGTCCTGAAGGGGACACCGCCGAGTGGAGAGCAACGTGGGTCCCAGAGCAGAACGGACAGCAGGCAAGACACCACATGCTGAGGGCGCTCCACAGTGGACAGAGCTAATTCCCAGGACGACCAGCGAGAGGCGCCAGCAGTGGTGAGTCGAACCCCGTCACAATGTCACACAGTAAAACCCTGCATCGTTAGTGAATCACTAAATCTGATGTTGAAGGGACACTGCTTACCTGAATGAATGAAACTTTGAAGGTGCTCCACTACCAGTTCACAGGAAAGGCCAATGGCATGCTTGAAATTAGCAGATGCCGCATCCCAGTAAGAATGGTCACCATGGCTACGATGGAGCCAGAGGGACATTGTGGGGAGTAGAAGATGTACAACTGCATAAATGCCAAATCCTGGGCCTGGAAGGAAAACACAACCATGGTAAGAATTTCTGGCTGCAAATACCCACTCAAACACATGCCCAAACTAAGAAATCCAGGATCCTTTACCAGACTGAGATCATAGATTGAGTGATGTTAATGAAAACTACTTCCAAAATATCTGAAACACTTGTGTTGTCTTAACTAAGAGCCAGTAATGTTTGCAGCAGTGCATACACCTTAGATTGTCTGTTGAAGGTGTATAAATTGCCACCCATTAATTGAAGGGTACATGGAGAATCCAACTATTTTCTTGAATTTAGTGTAGATTTATTGTAAGATGTAAGAGATGACAGAGCAACTATTTTCTGGGGAGAAGTGATCAAGAGCATGGCAAGATATTCAGCTGTTAATAAAATAAATACTGGGCATGACAGTACTTAATTCTAGGAGTTTGACACCAGCAACGTGTTTTTTATTCATCAAGCCAATTATTTGTGTGGTTTTAATATAAAACATTTATAACCATATATGGTGTGGTGTAAAGGCATACGTTTCTGTGTTAGGGTGTCTGATGCACAGTTCTGGTTCTGACTATAGGAATGCAAACTGAGCAGTGCAGTTTTATTCTGGATGAACATTCAAGGAGGATTTCATGAAGAGTGTCTAATAATATACAGAGAACAGTCCAGCACTTCAAGAAATAGGAGAAGTTTTTCAAGCAGATCCAGCTTTTACCTTGCTCTGTTGTAAATATTTGTTCTGGATAAAATAGCAGATGTGCAGGGAATGTACCAATATATAGTGATGTCATATCATTCTACAGATTGGCCTTCAAGGGAGTGGAGAAAAGAATACTTGCATATCATGATGTGTCAAGAACAAGGAGAATCGTGTACACTAGACAACAGTACCAATTAAAAAAATTAACACATGCCAACAGCTACCACACAGTTACCACAGTTATCCCTTTCCCCTCCCCTATGCAAAGACTATAATCTTTTTGATGAAGCTCCCTTGGGAGCCAGTCAATGTGATCTTTAACCAAGCCGAGAAGTTACTGATGAACACCACAAGGTCAATGTCTCCTCTCTAGAGGAGCTAAGCAAACTATCTTCACAGTCCTTGCTAGCGTAACAAGGATTTTTCTGTGTTTCAGTAGCAGATGTTCCATAAAGTCGTTGAAATTACCAGGAATTTTGGCAACATCTCTCAGCAGCTCAAAGAGTAAATCCAGGGTGGGTGGCTGGTGCTGGCGGGGACAGTTGGATATGGCAGTAGTTAATTCTTCCAGCAGAATGATCCAGACATTGATAAGGCCTAGAAATATGGACACATAATGAGAAGCTAGGAGTAAGCTGTGGGGAAATAGACGAGAAGCTATTTATAATGCATTTACTGGTTTGATCATGGGCTGGGGTTGGTTTCAGAATGCAAGGGAGATGAATGAAAAATCTCCTGTGAGCTAGATAATGGGTTTCTAGTCTTTACCCCTATCCATCCCAATACAGTTTGTGTGAGCGGTGGTGATGGGGCATTGCCCATTTGAATCTCTACACTCCACTCCCTTCTCTCATTTATAGAGCATCTATCCCCCTCCCGCCTTACTCTGCTTTTTCTCCACTCATACCCATTTAGTGGATGGAACGGTTAGGATTATTAGGCTGTCATTGTTATTACTTGATCCCCTCATCCCAAAGGAGTGTGGGTCTGTGTATGCAGTGTATCACTGAGTATAAATGAGGTGAAATCACCTGAGTATGCATGGGAGGATATAGCTAAATTAGACATGTGTTCTCCCCATAGAGAGGAACCATCACAACAGTGCTTAACTTGCTACATGTGTGGATATGTAAACAATATGGACGCAGGGCGACACCATATTTCTGGACTCTTTTTTTCTGAACATTTGCAGCAGTTGGCCGGATTCACAATTACACGTGGAGCTGATTAACTTCTTGTGTAACCACAGCCATTATTTTAAAATCACCTACCAGAGTCATCCTCAAAGTCAGAAAGGACACACTCAATCCCATCCTCACTGCTGGCTGATCGCTCCTGCACTCTTCGGGGCAAGTTGGCCAGCCGGCCACTGAGGAAAATTGGCTTCAAGGGCATTTTGTAGATTTTGGCTAGCAACTAAACAAAGAAAAAATGTAACATGGGAAAGTGTGGAAGTGCCATCATGCCGCACACCGGCAAAATAACTATTAGAGTGACATTAATATTTGGGATTGATAGTGGCATTATAAGGTCCATCTAGTGGCAACGTAGTCTAGGGCACTGAACAGAGGACTAGGAGTCAAGAGCTCCTCCCTCTGTGACCTTGGACAAGTCATTTAAATAACCTGTGTGTCAGTTCCCCAAGCTGTGAAATTCAAATAATACTGGTCCTGCCTGAGGATTAGTGGTACACAGAGTACTTTGAAGATGTAAAGCACTCAATATATACTAAATATTATCGTTATCTATCAGCCATCCACCTATCTGCAGAATATTTTGGAGACTGTTTTTTTTCTTTCTGATCACTAGCCCAGTAAAGGTTGATTGCTCCTGAAACAATATATACTGGTTTGCCAACTGCAATGAACACGATCTCTGCAGCATTATATCACCAATCACCAGAGATAATGTTAATGCCTTATATGTTCTGAAAGCTGGGATTCCACATTTTCTGGTGCCATAAATCATTGGTACCTATGTAACTTCAGAAGTTCTTGAGTGAGTGAGTGGCTGCTCACCATATGAACTGAACGGATTAAAATTCAATGTGGTATTCAAAATGGTCACTCACAATCGCACATTGGTGCCCGTGGTCCAAAGCTAAATAAACTTTAGCAGTGTAGTGCCACTAACATTTTCACTCCCTGCATTTGTATCATGTCATTACCAGTTCCTATAAACTAAATAGTGTTTCTCAAATTATGAGGCAGCCTCCATGGCCTGGTTCTCCAACATCTTCATCAGACTGCGATACCCAACAGACAGCAAGGTATTTTAAAACCAAACAAACCATAATTTAAGGGCCTGATTCTGCCCCCTAACTCATATTGAATAGGTACTTTGCCAGCAGTCCCTTTGATTTCACTAGAGCTATTTACAGATTAAGGTACTGCTTTGAGCATGGTAGAATTAGGACCTAAATTTCAATTTGTGAACAGAGAGAAGTCCTGTACTTTGCTTGTTAGGCATTTTTGCATATAATAGAGGTATTTGTAATGTACCTATTGTATTTTTTACTCTTCTTTTTTTCTGGTAAGATTAATTAAAATTTATATCAGAGAGATAGATAGGGTGGTTCCCTTTCTTTGTGGCTGTGGTGGGGGGAAAAGGATAATGTGATGTGTAGCAGATTTTGTGATTCACCAAATGCTTAACACTATCACACAGAATATTAACAATAAAAACGAATTATGATTTGCGGTGACTGCTGCTTATCTTGCTGACCAGTACTGTCTTGTTATTTCCTTGTGCCCATTCCCCTCTTGGAGTCTGTCTGTTGCATCTACTTGTTATCTCTCATCTTATACTTGGATTGTAATTGCTTTGGGGCAAGGACACTCTCTCTGTTATGTATTTGTACAGCATCTAGCACAATGGGGCCCCAATGCACGATTAAGACCCTCACGTGGTACTGTGTACAAATCAATAAAAATAATATCAAAGTGCAGACAAAAAAAGTCCAAGCAGTCCTGAACAGTAACCTATGCTGTGAGCACTGGGTTTATACAAAATATTTATAACTTTGCTAGACACTAAAAATCATGGTCTTAATAAAAACACTGGAGGTATGGCTCATTACAACAATCTGTAATCCACTAACCCTCCTTTTCGTCCTATGACTACAGGGTGTTAACGGGCCACTTCACCTTGAATGATCCCTTCGAATATGTGCCAACTCCTTATGCTAAACTATCTATTTGACCTTGTATTTAGCTGTGGCACTCTGAGTGCCCTCCCCAGGCCTGAAGAAGAGCTCTGTGTAGCTTGAAAGCTTGTCTCTCTCACCAACAGAAGTTGGTCCAATAAATGATATTCTCTCAGCCACCTTGTCTCTCGAATATCCCGGGGCTACAACAACACTGCATAGAAAATATGCTGGCATTCTGACTTTTTAGAATTCTGCCCTTGCCTTTACATATATTATTATGGTATAACCAGGCTGCTGACCTATTTCAGCAGGTGGAGTCCATCACACTTCTAGAGATGTGAGGATTCTCACTATTTTTTTCCTCTCTGAAATGTCTCCACTCCCCAAAGTCCCAGTGTTGCTGGAGTAAGACTGGATGCACCTTTGATCTTGCTAGTATCATATCTTGCTCATTCACAGAGCATACAATCCATTTCTCTCTCCTCAGGACTGAGTCTACCATATCCTGAGCTTTGCCCCCTTCAGCTAGCCAAGAGAATAAGAAACTCCAATAAAGAACTGACCCTTGGCCTCCTCTATGGCAGTGCAGGATATTACCACTAAGCTTGCCACAAAGATTGTATACATAAAATATTCTATTATGTGCATACAAACAGTTCCAATGATTGCTGTGAGTCAAGAAACCTAGAAGTGGTTTTCTAGTTCAGGTCTGTAGCTCTCTGTGATCATTAGGCATACCTGAGAACACCTCCTGAGGTAATCAAGAGCAGGAAGGCACAAGTCTGTAGACATAGATCCTGACACACAATCACCAATCTCCTTACAATCCACTTCTCCTAGGGGTGGAAGGGCAGGGTGAAGGAGAAGGGGGAAAAAAAAGAAATGTAAACACAGCATTAAAAGTTATGCAACACATATTTCTCATTCAATCTGGCTATTATGTGCTATTGACTACACTTTCCATAAATGCAGCCTTTAGACCTCAGTCCAAAGAGTTTGGGGAGACTTCTCCCATTGAACAACATAATAATGGCTGTCACACTTTAGATTAAGAGTACATTTACAAGCACTTTAATAAATGGATAATTAATTTAATTACAGATGGTTATAGATCCCATAGGTTACTTATATTATAACCGGAGTTTATATTCATCTACAACATCTTCAACTGACATGCTTATAACCATCTATACCACACACATCATATTATCTATTTCTCATTCATGAACTATTTATACATGTACCTTTAATATAAAGTGTGACCACAGTGTTTAAGAGAGAGGTGACAAATCTTTGATTCATGTAGGTATAAATTCAAACCTGCTGTAATTCCACTGAAGTCACTGGAGTGCGACCAGGGATAAATTTGGACCACTGTGTCTCCCTAACTTAGCAGTTACTCTGGAGATGGATTTGTCAATGAGATAATGGGATAAATTGGGTTTTTTTTCCTCAAGGAATTTTAGACAATTTTATTTAAACTTTTCAGTGCCTATTGCAAGGTGCAGGTGCTTTCCAGTAGTTAAAGCAAATTAACAGATCTGTGTATATTTTATTGTTAAAAATATGGTTCCTCATAAGCACTGTACTGTAGGTGCACAAGATCTAGGGCCTTATCCAAAGCCCATTGAAGCCAGTGGGGAGACATCTGTTGATTTTGGTAAGCTTTGGAACAAAACCCCTAATGAATAAATGTCCTTTCCTTTGTTACTGAGTATCAGCAAAACCCGAGTAACATTTGTTGATGGTCTATATTTGCAGATAACTAGAACAACACTTGTAGGTAAATATTACATATAATGAGACATTTTGTTAAAATTCAGAATTTGATATATAGAGTAGGAATTCCATTTGTCCATTACAATTTTACAAACAAGAAATATCCATTTCTTTTCCCTTTGATAAATCCTTCTCACCAAATGGAAAACATATTTTTTAAACCACCCAGAGAAACATCTGTTTCTGAAGACAGCCAGGTTCAGCGTTTACCAGTTTGCTCTTTGCATACAATTTTAATTTTCCTCAATAAAGTAGCAAATAATTGAAGTTCCACTCCCTTCCCCTCCTCAAGGGCTAGACCCTGCGCCCACTGAAGTCAGTGGTAAAACTCCCATTGACTTTAGTGCGTGGGGTCAGGCACAAAGTTGCTGCATCATTTATGAATTAAAGGTAGAGTTAAATAAAAGAAGAAAGTAGGGCCCCATCCAGTTTCCCCTGGCATTTTGCTATTTACATTAGTAGGAGGAGAATCAATTCCATAATTTCTTAGAATTTCTGACAATTGTTTTTTAAATGATCAAAGCAAGACGGGAAATGTGAATAAGAGGGCAGAACAACCCATCCGAATTTGCCTTTGTTCTGAAATTTCTCCAAGCACTACAATCAAAGTACAGGGTCACCTTGACTTGGCATACCCTATCTTCTCTCTCACTTCCTTTACCCTATCAGAAAAGAAAAGTTAATCTTGCTGACAGATTGTTATTACCTGTGATACTCATGTTCTTACTGAAGGTTCCAGCAGATTTTTGGCAGTTTGTGTGCCAAACGCTGCTGCTAGGGGACTGGGGAAAAAAATGTGGCTTTGATCACTGAATGGAAAACTGCCCTTATGAAAAAATGCTACAGTGTTCTTTGTGCTAATCCAACCCCAGCCCCAAATATTACAATACCGTGACTGCAGAGTTCTGGACTATTATTGTACTGTAGAATTCTATAGTATTTATATAGGGGTATGGTAGGTCATAGTGAAAATTAGAAAAAATTAATAATTAGATGGCTGAATCTTTGTTGCTGTGACATGCCCTAAAATCCAACAGCATCAAACGTGTTTTTGAATAATCCTTTTATTTTGGTGTCTTTTATACAGTACCCCTGCTTACCATCTGCTAAACTTCTCTCCAAGCATATTTTGTACCTTATAATAAACGAAAGTCACTTCTTCCAGAATAACCCTCCCACCCCCACCACAGAAAGGTTGCGCTTAATGGAAAAAAAAAGGAAACATCATATTTACCCAGTCCTTTGACAAACTTCATAAGGCACATAATGTAACTAGTGGCGGCATTGGCAAAGACCTGGATGTTGTCTGTGTTGAGAAATGCTTCAAAAACGTCAAAAACTGGAGCCTGGCATTTCCCTGTGAGAGCAGTAGGAGATGAAGGCAGCTATTTATTTATTTATTTTTTTAATAAGTTGAGGTTCCCTAGCTCAGCTGAGTGTACCGTACCTCTCCTGTGATTGCTAAGCAACTTTCTGACAGGCAAATGTTGTGATTGCCTTGGAAGCTGCATCTACTTTCCTTTTCTTCTGGCTCCCAAGGGACTAGCAACCTGAGGCTACTCATGCAACCCACTGGTGACTGTTTTACAGGTTCCCCTCTGTGCCTGATCAGCAGAGGAGTGAGTCACAGTTTCACAGATTCCAAGGCCAGAAGGCACCTTTGTGACCTCCTGTATAACACAGGCCAAAGAACTCCCCCAAAATAATTCCTAGAGCAGATCTGCCCCAGCTATCGAGACTTGTCTCTCTAGCTCAGGCTGGGCTCACTTCATGCTTTTAGCTCTGGTTTAGGTCCCTGGTTCAATTCCTGGTGTTGCTGGCCAACATGGTGGCTGTCACATTCACAATCTTGATGCTATTTGACAGAGGCAAAACTGGTGTGTTTTCCTGAGTTGAAAATACGCCTTTTAAAGCCTGCCTAATGTAGATAATGGATCTGAAAGACTAGATTCCAGCAGGCACATAATACATGCCTATATTTTACTTTAAAACATTTTGAAATACCTATAAAGTTGATCAAAAGCCAGAATAATGGCTATTTCTCCATATAAGTGCCATAAAATTGACATGCTGTGTTCAGGAGAGATCTGGGACTGATATACCACGACTGTTACAGATTAGACTTTAGGGGTTATGTGTTAGTGTTATGTGAGATGAAGCTTGCTCACCATCTGCCCAACACTTCTAATGCTAACAGTCCTCCTCTTACAGGAGCACCTGTTTCATACTGGGGGCAAAATGTAGGCTGCCTGGCCTGAGTGCATAGACAAGAGACGGCTATAAGAAGCATCTTTCTTTCCTCCAGTAGGACAACCGCAGAGGAACCTGATGGACCTAATGTTCCAGCAGCAGAACATGGCTCAGGCAGACTGCTGAACAGCTTTGTTAACGTCCTCTTTCTCTCACCCCTGTGTGTCTGCTAGTGTTTGACAGGAATCACAGGATAAAGTATTCAGAGATTTACATTTGTTTTCTCCCTTACTAAAAAATATTCTAGATACTGTAGAGTACTGCAGTAAGGACCCAACACACTGCAATGACACTACTGAGTTTTGCAATGGATTGTTTTGGACCCTTATTGTAGATTATGGTAGTATTTTTATTTACTTATTTATTATGTCCTAGAGATAATGGGACGAAGAAACAAAGATATATCAAACAAGCAACAGAGAAAACTCGTACCCATAGAATACTCTCCAACAAGGTACTCCTTAAGCTCTGACTTGCTACTGCTGTGCACTGTTTCCAATGCACTGAACAAGGGCCTCCACCCGGACTGGATCTGAATGGAACACACCTCCACCAGCTCCCCTATAGACGTGATCACCTGTTGTAGGCAAAGCAGAGAGAACTTTACAAACATAAACCCACCCAGTAGAACAGGTGGAAGGAATGACTAACAGAAATTACCGTACAAACATCTACAGAAGTAACTGAAAAATGTAGATTTTTCTATAGTTTTTTTCAGAGAAAGTTACTTTTCATTAACATCTATAGGACTGGAGGTGGATTTCTGTTGAATAACCATGTTCCTGCTCTAAGGAAAGAGAACAGCTAAACCACCAGGCATACATTCCAAAAGCCTAGTGCTTCTTGGCTGCAATTGGATGTGCCCCCTCTTTGAAGATGTGGCTCTAATGCACAGTGTATACTAGGCGGAATCCCTGACCTCGTAAAAGTAGTAATTTGAACCTGAGGTGAGTCCTGACAAAGGAGCAGAGCAAAATATAGTACTGCTCAACAATACACTGCACTGTAGAAAAGCCACTGTATTGAACTGCACTGGGGTGACAATGGTCAGGGCTCCTTTTACAGAGAGGAGCTTATTACAAAAATAATTGTGCTCTGTCTACCACAGTTTGTGTTGGTGCTATAGCTAAGGAAAAAGGACCCTTCTAAAACCCCAAAGAGAGATATCACCCCATTAAAGGAAAGTAGGCAGATACTCTAGCCACTAGGTGTACACCTGAGATCGCCCTCATTGTTTGTATGGCACAAAGGGTGTAGGCACCATCATCAGGGTTGACTTGCCTGGTCCTGGACATCCTCATCACACAGCTCCAGCTGCATGATGCGCTCAAAGGGGCGGAACAGCGCCTCACTGAAGTGAAAATGAGGGGGCTCATTCCAGTCTGTCAGCACCTCGGTGAGGATATCATGGATGAAGGAGACAGCCTTCCGAGAAACATGTCTCTCCTTATGACAGGCAGCCTACAGGGACAGAAGGGATGAAGGAAGAAATACCAGAATTTTGGCCAAGCAAAAAAAAAAAAAATTGCTTTTCGATTAGGCTGTTTTGCGGGAGGCAGAAGTAGCAACTTGATAGTGCCAAAAATAGCTCCAGCATAGTGTGACCAGAGGGTCCTGCTTGAATGAACAGAGTGATTGTCCAATGGAAAACAAGGAGCTGTGGATCCGAGATGCTTAGTATTCTGGAGACGCAGGAAGATTTATTGAGAGTTCAAAGAAAGCACTAAACTCAAAAGTTAAAAAAAGGGTCTACAATCTTCCCAGCTTTTTCAGATTACTGTTTATTTGAATGGTTAACGTGAGAGATTTAATTTTTCTTCATTCTCATTGTATAAATATAATGTTTTCTTAAAAGGCCATTTATGGATAAGTACTGTACTTAGTATGTTCTTAGACTCCAGAATAAAAGCATCTTGGGAAAGGGACCTGGTATCTGTTTGGAACTGGCTACCTATAGCACAATAAAAATGACTAGCAATAAAGTATACTAAAAAAGAAATGGCATGCTGTCAACAGTACACTGCTCATCTGGCAAGAGCTGGAGTGAATCTGGACAGAAAATTATTCCACACTGGGGGACTACCCCAGGCATCTCTAAGCTCAGTCCCTTCACTCCATCCAGCCGTTTCCTCCTTAGGCTTTCACCTATGCCAAAGTTCACCAAAAGAGAACTATACTGACCCAACATTTTGAAAGCGACAGGTGATTCTGGGAGTCTCACTCTTTAAAATGTCTTAATTTTGGCATCCAAAGGGGCCTGGATATCAGAAGGCGGGTGCTCAGCAGCTTCTGAAAATTGGGCCCCTTTAAGGTATCTCAAGCTGGGCATCCAAAATCACTAGTCATTTTGAAAATTAAAACCACTTGTACAGTCAAAACATACCACTATGGATACTTTAACAGGCCTTAACACCTGACTTCAAATATTTTCTTTATCGTAGCTCTTAAACACCTGAGAAATGTGCTTCCTGTGCACCTTAAAAACCTGAACGCATGATGACATGTTCATTAACATAAACAAAGTTCAGGCACACATACTTATTCATGTGAATGACATACACCCAAGAAACCCAGCTCCATTACATAGAACAGTTTTCAATTATTTTAGGCACAACTAGTTTCCACAGGAATATAGGAATTGCCATGTTGAAATAGACCAATGGTCTGTCTCTGGAATCATGTTTCCAAATGTAGCAATTACCAGATGCTTGAGAGGTAAGTGCGAAAGTGCCAACAACGTACCTATCTCTAGCTGTGCAATACTGTACCATAAGAAGAGGAGCATATTTCTTCTTAACTCTAGCTAATGAAGAAGTTTAATAACCCTTAAGATGTTATTCTAGCCAGTATAACTGCAGATATTCTGCTTTAGTCATTTATAGGTTCAAACTTTTTCTGAATATCTCTAAGTAAGGTGCGTTTATAATATCTTGTAGCTGTGAGTTCCACAGGTTCTTCTTTCTCTCTCGCTCTCTCACCTCTACAAGATGAGGTGCCACCAGACTCCAGCAGCGCATGAGGTGGAGCAATGGGCGGGATTTACTCCGTACAATCCTGAGCATGGCATCCCCAAGACGAAACAAATGGAGTGCGCTTCTCCTGTCCTGGGTAGACTTTACTTCACCTACAAGAAAAATAAGGTGCATTAAGTAAATAAATGTGAAAATTAATTGTTATGACCAGAGGGGTAATTAACAGAAATTAGGCATCTGCAGCATTTCATATCTGCAGGTCTGGGTTTGAATTCAGATCTGGTCACAAATTATTTGATTTTAATTACATACACATCAAGACCAGTCCAGAAAGAAATTCAGCATAGCTAGCAGTCTGTGCTTGCAAAAAGCATAGGAATAGACTGAGAAAAGGACCTACATTGTAGGAACAGCTTACACAGCTATGCAGCTTCGGCATGTCTCGCTGGCTTCAAATAGTGTGGATTTTTTCAAATGCATTTTTAAAGTGGAAACACTTGGAGAAAGTATAAAATAATAAATCAATGATAACAATAAATAATAAAGTTCAGTACTGGCAAATATGCAGTCTAAGTGGGCAAGTGGTTTATGATTCATCCTGAGTACAACGAGTTGGCTTTAGAAGCCTTTGGTAACATTTACAGGGAAGAGTATTAACTACAATTTCTTTATTTTCTTAGTAGTGGAAGGTTATAAATTATCTTTACTGAGTTGAAGAACTCAGGACAGAGAACTTAAAAACATACTCTGAATGTTCCAACAGACAGTACATATTCTTAATTCCCCAACACTTTGAAAACCATCCTAACACGAAGAATTTAATCTCCCACTGCTCTCAAAATGTTGGGAAATTCACATCACTGACTGGCTCAAAAGGATGCCCCTGCTTTTATCTCTAATGGAGAATATAATTAGGAAGGTTACCTCTTTTTGACACTGAAAACAAATATTTAAGCAGCTGTGTGCACTAGGCTAATTATTAATGGCATGAATCTTTAAAATGGAATTATTATTACTAACATTTGTTGATGGAACACTGTGTACAGAACAAAGAGGGAGACCATTTATTAATAATAAAGTAATACATGCTGTTGAGTCCTGTAGAGAGAAGACGTACGAGCAGAAAATAACAAATTGAGTGTCATTCTGGAACAATGCAAAGTAGCACAAAACACAATCTGAATTCACTCGGGGTGAAACTCACCCTCTTGCAGAGGAACTGTGCTAATCCTGTGCACCACTCAAGCCTCATTTAGATCTTGGTCCAAAGTTCTTTGAGTCAATGGAAAATTTTCTTTTTGATCAGGTCCTTATGCCCAGTCTGAAGACCTATGGGAGACTTAAGTATTGCACAGCCCTTGTGCTACAGAGGGGTGGATTCCACACACAGGGAGAAACCTGGAGAACATATCCCCCCCTGCTTTATCTTGAGAGCTCCTGTTGGGTCCTGTCTACAAATTGCCATGTATACCCACTCAGCGACATGTCACCTACACCTGCCATCTAGCTCACACCTGAATTTAGCCCACAGATGTTACTAATTTGGAATCTTAAAGGACATTTAAAATGTATTATTAATGTTTATATTACACTAGCACCCAGATGTCTGAGTCAGGATTAGTGCCCTGTTGTGCTAGGTGCTGCACCACGGAAGTTGAAAGCTCTCTTGGTCAGGGACTGTAGCTATCTATTGAAAATGCTTTGCAATTCCTCTACAGAGGGATTTTACACTGAACTCTGTATTGTATTGTTGCCTTTGAGCTATCTGTCCTGGGCATATTGTAGCAAAATGAACACAAAGTAAATCATGTAGGAAATGCAGAAAATATACAAGAAACACCTGAATCCTTACGAGGCCTTTAGTAGATTTACCTGGCATTGCTAAGGAGTAATCAACTGTATCTGTGACTGAGTAGAAGAGCTGGGACTGAGAAGCTTTTTTGAGCTGGTATAGGAAGCCACCCAGTGCCATCAGGTTTAGCTTGTGAGCAGCATCTTCAAATAGCCTGTAAGCAACAGTGCAGAGAATGTAACTTGAAAATGAGCCATGGAGGTTAACGTTTCTATGTGCATTGAAGAACCTCACCTACCCTGCCAGTGTTAGCAGCAGATTAGTTTACATAGTGTTACTGAGTCCACTTTGATTCACCAGCTTTATTATTTTTGGGGGGGAGGAAAAGCAGGGGGGGGTCCAAAATTAACCAGAACTCTTTCTGGGACTTTAACTGTGGCACAGACCATTCTTAATCCCACCTCAAAATACATCTAGTGGTTTAATGCCACAATTGGTCCAATAGTTAACAATCTAAAATATGACATGGGTCAGCTCTTCAGCTGAGGTGAATTGACATAGCTCCATTAACTTCACAGTTACACCAATTTGCACCAGCTGAGGAGCAAGCCCCATATATATGTATTAATAACTGAATTAATCTTACTTTGAGAAATTTAGGCCTACATTTTCAGAGACGGGAGCCTAAAGTTCAGCACCTAGGCAAGCGGTGGGATTTTCAGCAAGAGTGCACATCCAAAGCTCCTACGGAGCTTCTGAATTTTCTGAATTAGGATTGTAGTTTAAAACTGCAAGCTGAACTTTACATTAATATAAAACTGGGTTTTTAATTTCTCTATTTATTTTGTATTTTAAAAAAAGGAGATCACAACACTAATCTTGACTGATATCACAGTGAAATTCCCTAACAGCAGAGTCAAAAACCGAGACAGCCAGGGCTTAATCTTGCTCTCATTCAGTCAACAGAAAATCTCTCCTTCACTTGAATGGGATAGGATCAGGCACCTATTGAGGTCCACAGTGAAGTTACATTACAAAAATCACACCTATATAACGAAGAGCGCTATTAAGCATTTGTATTATTCTGTAGTCCTGTGCACAGTGTTTCAATTCTGAAATAAAAAATGATGCTGCATAGGAAATACGCTGCCAGGCATTAACTATTTTTTGCTGATAATATACAAATACATTCCTCTTGGGGATGGAGCCCAAGCATGGAAAATTTCAGCAAAAAGGAGATTTTTATTTTTTTAGCATGTTACGAGTATGAGAAAATAGGATGTGTTAATAGAAATCTCAACCTCACCTCAACTATAGCATTGGCTGCTGAGCGAATGGCATAAACATTTGTAAGGTCCAGAACTGGCAGCCTGTTCCCTTTACTTTACAGGAAGGCTCAGGAGAGGTTTTGAGAAGTCAAAACCAGGTTTCAGACATTGCCATCCATACCTGTCAGCCTGCGTGGAGAGGATGAGGACAGCCTTGGCAGCATTGCTTCCACTTAGCAGGCTGCCTCCACGAAAGTCGAAAGCTCTGCCCTTGCTGCCCTCCTTGATGAGGTCCTGGATGGAGACGGGCTGGATGACGGGATTGTTGCTCAGGGTGGTCTCCTGCTCAGGGGTCAGTTCCTGGGGAGAGTTTGCAGACGGATAATCCACCTGCAACCCTCCTGTGACCTGCTGCGATTGGGTTATAGTGAGAGGGGGCTGAGATGCGCCATCGCTGAAATGGGTGTGCTCCAGAGTGCTGATGTATTCACACACCCTGAGAACAAATGGGACAAGATGGACTGTGAATCCCTAGAGTCAGTCACTATAGAACTGTTTGGTCCTGCACTGCACTCGCTCCTTAAAGGTAATCTGGAAACATCTGTAGAATAATGAAGTCCAATGTATTTGTTTTACTGGTCTCTAATAGCGTCTGTCACTGCAGCTAGTTTAATCATTTAGAAAACGCATAGTGATGTAGGCCAATCACATTAAAAGGGGGGCATAAAAGCGAAAAGAATCCCACTACCAGAAAATGGTAATGGAGACCACTGGCAGGTGGTCACGTCTGCTTTGGAGCCATCCTGGCCTATGGAGTCCAGCCTATCTGGTGCCAGGCAAGTGGAGGTTTGTTGTGTCATATGGCCTGGAATTTCTCTGAAGGGGATAGTGCACTTATTTACAGTCTGAGGGGGAGACTTCCAGAAGTGCCTGCTGGGGTTTGTTGCCCCTAAATGCCTGGACTTTCAATAATGACCTTAGAAAGGAAGGATAACCTGGTGGATAGGGCACTCGCCGGAGACCTGGGTTCAGTTCCTTGCTCTGCCGCAGGCTTCCTATGTGTCCTGGCACAAGGGGTGTTAGATGCCTTAATACCCTTTGAAGATCTAGGCCATAACTCCCCTGTGCCTCAGTTCTCTGTGAGTACTATGGGGGATAACAGCACTGCCCTGGCTCACAGCAGTGCTGTGAGGATCAATATATTAAGGATTGGAAAGCACTCAGATGGGTGTATCTAAGATTATCCTTAGGCCCTTTTAAAAATCTCCTCCCCTTTCACCCACTGAATTGTACTCAGTCTCCTAGGTCCACTATTTGTGTGTGTGGCACTGGAGCACCTCCCAGAATGATAAAGTGAATGCAGACAGATTTATTTCTCTCTCGCTCGAGGTAGCAGGAGTTGGATTCTGTTAAAATAAATTTTCTGACCTAAAGCTGGTAGATTCCTGTACCTGAACACATGTGGCCAACAGTCTTGATTGTGGCTTCCCATTTCCAGGCCCACATTGAGGATGGCATCCATGCACAAAACATGAGCAGGGTGCAGGCAGACTCCCTGCACTTTCCCCATCTGTTCCAGCTTCTGCTCCATTTTCTGTTTCACTGTCCCGTTAACAATAAAAGAATATTATTTAAGAACATCCATCACTTAACAAACAAACAAACATTTGTTCCACAGATGGTGGGGATGGAGAGGACTACAATATGAAAGAGATCTATATTAAGTTGGCGTTTTAGGCAAAACATAAAAGCAAACACCTTTTTCGGATGTACATGCTAAAAAAAAAAAATCCCTTTTTATTTGTGTGTATGTGTGAGAATGTACTGCTCATGGAAGGTGCTAAACTGACTCCATTACAGATTCACATCTTCTTGTTATTCACAACAGACACAGCATTGCAAGACACAGTGCAAGCTTCCCTCTACAGCTGGTTGGAATAATTTTTGACAATGTCTTTTCACTGAAGCTGAGATGCTTCATAGAGATGTATTAGATTTGACAAGTTCCATGACAGAAAGGTCTCTGAGGTCCAGGGTGGACTTCTGGGTCACCTGATAAGCAAGAGAGACCCAAATCGAAAACCTGATCTTTTTGATCAGAAAACAGACGTTTCAACACCATTCCTTTTCACTGAAGCACTGGAAAGGTGGAACAAACACCAATTTTGAAATCTTGAAAGTTGTCACGAAACAGAATTGTCATCCTCCAGCCAGCTCTACTTCCCCCATATTGATCGGCCAATATGCCCCAAGTGTCATTTCCATGGCTCTCTTCTAGGGGTCAGAGGGTTTTCACTCTCACAACTATTCAGTCTTTGGCCTCTGCTGACTGCCACTTAGGGCCAGCTGTGATGGCCATTTTTGTGTCATGAACTTCTATCCAGTGGGAACTGGAGTGAGGTCTCCAAATTCATTTCACTCAGGCCACCAAGTAAACATGTGAGGTTGACAACTTTGGGTCACTAACGATCTGGATTGGCTTTGAAGCAGTAATCTAGAAGTGACAAAAACAACGAGGAGTCCAGTGGCACCTTAAAGACCAATAGATTTATTTGGGCATAAGCTTTCATGGGTACTCCTCGTTGTTTTTGTGGATACAGACTAACACAGCTACCCCTGTGATACTAGAAGTGACAGACTTTTTATCCCATTACTACAGTTTTTCAACTTCATCAAGCTTAACTTAATACACTTTAGAGGTAGGCAATTTTAAACATCTGAGAATGTGTGATGGTAAAGGATGTATATGTAAATAAGCAAGCTGAGTGAATGTCATGAAAATAAGTAAGACTGAGCACATTTTGGTGTCCTTCTGAACTCACGGTAGTATCTGATACATAAGATGTAAGTTTTTATAAGTTATTATTACTCAGGTGCCACTATAGCTGCATTTGTGTCCCCAAACTTTAAAATACAGTTTGAGTTTAATGGTGTTCAACTGAATCAGTAGAAGTTTTATACAGAATAAAATGGAGTGTGAAGTAATAACAAGGTCCTGGTACAGTGAAGTCTGTGTGAGACTAATGGTTCCCCCAGTAGATGTACTTCCCATATATTTGCATGGCAATGTAATGTGGCAGTGAAATCCCCCCATCCCTACATTTCCCATAACAAAATACCTTACAATGTCATTACTATAAGGAACATTAGATAATAAGGATTACTTGGCCAATAGTAGCTACCTTGAGTTATAGCATCACTGGGCTCTTGGGCGTCTCTTTCCTCCTTCTCTTCTTGAACACAGGAGGCAGCAGCCATTTGGGCAAGGGCAGATGCACAATTAGCAGCAACCCCTACAAAGAGGCACAACAGTTATTGTCTAATCAGCATTTTCATTTTGGATTTATGCAATCTTACCATCAGACAGCATCCCGAACAGGGCTTCTACACCAGCTTTACCGTGCTTCCCAGTTTGCTTCCCTCTTTCCCAAATTCCCCCCCCCCCCCAAGAACATTTACTATGCACTGGTCCATCCAATTACATGAATCCATCTAGGAATTCAGTCCATACTGATACCTAGAGCACAGCTCAGCCGGGCTGCCTTCCTCAGTCCATCCAGGCTCATACAAATGGAATCTTTCTCCTTCTGGTTCTGCTCCTTGACTCCTTCAGCTCCCAGGATGAATGCTAACCCTTTGGAGCTTCCTGCCATTCGACCAGTCAAAGGTGTGGATAAGGTATCAATCAAATTCTTCCAGCAACCGATCAGAAGGTATCGGGCAAAAGCAACACCTGGAGCAAGAAATGCATCCATCAATTTCCTGGAAAGTGAAATAGCTGCTGCTTTGTCATTAGGGGGAATCAGGCCCCGTTCCTTCTCTACTTGCTGGATCATCTGATCTTTTGACTAGTGCATAGACTTTATTGACTTAGGCCACTTTACATTCTAAATGTTTGATCTTTTGTTCTTGAATGTGTTTTACTTTATATGAAAACACAGTTAAACTATTTAAAGCCTGCTGCAGCACCAGCTGTGATTACAAAACTTAAGCACATTAGGTTAAATTAATCCATGGTATAACTTCACTGGGCTTAGTCCCCCGTTTGTCTGAAGCCTTTGCACACTTGAATAAATTCCATGGGGTCCTACTGTATATTATACGCCTACTAATGGTGGACACATACACGTACACAATACAGACTCACTACCTGCCACAACAGAATCATCGGTCTTCTGGTTCTGGGTGAGAGGAGATTGTGTTGATGCAGATGCCATCAGCTGCCCACCTATAGCACTGCTCCCCAAGCCATCAATGTCTGCCAGACCATAAACACACACACATATGGGGTCAGAAGAACATTTCATATTGAACCACTGCACTAAGAGAATTCCAGAATTTCTGATAGTATATTTTTTAAGGGTCTGATTCTCAGTTATATGTCTCTGGCAGTGTGAAGGGACCTTAATGAGGGTGCAAAAGGGCCTTTGGGTAAATAAGAATTACATCCCTGAGTGTTCTCTTCAGTGCAATTTTAAATGATTCAAAGAGAAGGGCATCCATCACTTTCCTTGGTCCATAGTCCAGTAGACCTCACTGATAGGAAATTTTCTCCTGGTGTTAGTCACAGTTCAGGGTAAGCCACATCTTTGACTCTGCTAGCCTCTCTAAGTGGGTGCTTGGGGTGCAGGCCCATCTGCATTTGGGTACTGCAAGCCTTCCCTTTGGGAACTGGGACCAGTGGGTAACACAGTGACCCAAAACAGCCTTTTCAAAACAAAGTATTGTTTAATCTTAACAGTAGGAACAAAACATAACCAGAGAAAAGGGTTTTTAACACAACGAAAGATGTACATGCATATCTATCCTACCTATAGGCTTAGGTAGGGCTAGTAGTGTAGCCCAGACACTCCAAACTTTAGGATTGGGTTTCGGTCTGGTCCCCAGCAGTCTCTGCCTTTGGGGGCTGCCTTTTTATCCATCCCAAAGTTTTATGTTCCAGCCCTTCCCCCATTATTACAAGCTGGATGACTGCAGTCCAGCATTGTTGGAGGTAAAACCTTAGAATGAATGACACCTGTCCTTTATGTACCAGTAAATGGGGCTACCTGAAGTTATTGTTCCTTAATACAAGAAACCCCTACGTGTATGAGCCCCGTGTAATCATATTGCACATAACACTGAAACAGAATGTAGAATACTGATACAATATTACAGGCATCCCCACCCCTTCACAATATTCATCCTAAATTTTTTTTCTAGGGAAATTAAAGGGAGCACTGAAGTGTTTGTCAGAGGAGTCCTGGTCTTTTAGCTTCTTAGCAGCATATCCCTGGCATAGTATCAATCTAAGTCAATGGGAGTTCAATCAGTGAAAAAATTGCAGGCTCAGACTCCCAGCATTTATGCTTGTACAGAGCCCTGGGTACACTGACATTACATTGCTGTGATATCATGAAACCAGTGACCTACTGCTGCTCCAAAAATCTGCCCGTGAAAATACAAATCTAGGATGTGTGCCCAGAACATAAAGAACATGGAATGCTCTTTTCAAAAGATTCCCCCTGAGAGACCTGCAGTGACAAAAGAGTTTGGTGCGTTGAACCACACTGTTTCTAGGCAGTTACACAGCTTCCTTTCCCATTCATCAGTATTTACCTACATGTGCTTGTCAAGTTTTAAAAGCCCCTTTGGCTTCTTTCCAAAACTATACATTTTTGAACAATAATGGCAGCTTGCTACTATGGAGGCAAATGCCGTTGAATTCTGTAGAAGACAAACTCTATAGAACACTGGGACACATCTTCTCTGGTGTAAATTGAAATAGCTCCATTGACTTCAATCAGTTATTAATAAAATTGATGAATGGAGAAGGAAGTTTTTTTGGGACAGAACTGCCAAGGAGCAGCAATAACAGCAGCAACAGTTAGATCTTATATAGTGCTTTACAAAGGCGGTCAGTGTTGTTGCTCCTGTTTTTACTGGTGGGGAAACTGAGGCACCAGGAGGGACGTGACTTGTTCAAGGTCACCCAGCAGGTCAACGGCAGAGCCAAGAGTAGAACCCAGGTCTCCTACAGTCCAGTGCTTGGTCCACTAGGGCATGTTCTTTATGTTCTGGACACAAATCCTAGATTTATATTTTTGCTGACAGATTGTTGGAGCAGCAGCAGGTTATTGATTCCAAGATATCAAAAGAGGATCATTTCAGCATCTGCCGGAAACAATCCCTCAAGCTCAGTTACACCAGCTGAGGATCCGTCCCTATAATGTCTCTGACAAACCTTCAGAGCTACTTTCAACATGCTCTGATCATTCAAATCAGTTAGTGAACATTCCTATACAGCATGTTTCTACATTGCCTAGCACAATTGAGCCCTGATTCTGATTAGAAACATAAAATGGGCCATACTGGGTCAGACCAATTGTCCATCTAGTCCAGTATCCTGTCTTCCAACAGAGACCAGTGCCAGATGCTTCAGGGGGAATGAACTGAACAGGGAAATTATTGAGTGATCCATCACCTGTCGTCCAGTCCCAGCATCTGGCAGTCAGAGGCTTAGCCATCTTGGCTAATAGCCATTGATGGACTTATGCTCCATGAACTTATCTAATCTTTTTTAACTCAGTTATAGTTTTGGCCTTCACAACATCCCCTGGCAATGAGTTTCGCAAGTTGACTGTGCATTTTGGGAAGTGAAGTACTTCCTTTTGTTTGTTTTAAACCTGCTGCGCATTTATTTCATTGGGTAACACCTGTTCTTGTGTTCTGCAAAGGGGTAAACAACACTTCCTTATTCACTCTCTCCACACTATTCACAATTTTATAGACCTCTATCATATCCTCCCTTAGTTGTCTCTTATCCAAGATGAACTGTTGCCGTCTTTTTAATCTCTATTAATATGGAAACTGTTCTATACCCTTAATCATTTTTGTTGCCCTTCTCTGTACCTTTTCCAATTCTAAGATATCTTTTTTGAGATGGGCGATCAGAAATGGACACAGTATTCAAGGTGTGGGCATACCATGGATTTATATAGTGACATTATGATATTTACTGTCTTGTTATCTATCCCTTTCTGAATGGTTCCTAACATTGTTAGCTTTTTTGACTGCCATTGTACATTGAGCAGATGTTTTCAGAGAACCATCCACACTGACTACAAGATCACCTTCTTGAGTGGTCACAGCTAATTTAGACCCCATCATTTTGAATGTATCGTTGGAATTATGTTTTCCAATGTTCATGACTTTGCATTGGGTCTTGCAGCACTGCCATAAACACAAACAAAACAAAACAAAAGAAACAAAACAAAGAATCCTTTCAGAGTCTATTCAGTTTTTGGTCACACAGGCCATAAGGAATCAAGGTACTATCACGTATATTTTTAATTTGATCCAGGATTTCAATACAGAGTGTCTGATCCAGATTAAACAACCAGATATGTGCCATAACTGAATCCAATTTCTTCTCCACTGGCATTTTAGTAAGCACCATATTTTAGCCCTATGGCATGTTGATCTACAGGTAACTGAATGAAGCCTAATGTTCAAGTATTTAATATTTTAGGAATCTGCAGAATGCATTTAGAAATTAATCTGTACTATTATGAGCATAATACTGTGTTCATATGGCCATGGTAACATAATACTGACCGGTCAACATGGTGATGAGCGGAAGACGGTGCTCCTCAGGGCTTCCCCAGTAACCAGCCTCTCCCAGGATGTTCCTTTCCAGTACCTGATGGTAGAGCTCCTCAACCCATGCCTGAGAGAACACCATCAATACTCCACTGGCCTGAACCTGCTTCATAAACTCCTTCTGCAGAGAACAATACAAATCCAAATGTAATACGACAGTCAGTCACCAGAACGTAAGCCTCAGCCAGCAGATCCACTACTCCTCTCGGAGTGCATCAGACTGATGAAGAAATGAGGAGGAAAAGGATGGGGGTATGGAGCTTCTGTAAGAGTCAGAACTGACCTAGGACTAGACTGTGCCTGGCCCATACACACCTGGACAATGGCAAGTGAGATGGTGCAAGGAGCTTTTCACTCTCTTTGTGGCAGCTCATGTAGGAGACAGGCACAATTACAGTTCCTGTGGTGAGGGAATTGGTGGGACAGGTCCTTCAATACTTCTCCTGGGCTGTACAAGACCCAAAAAGGGTGTGGGAGACAGGCAGGCCATGGTCCAATACCCTCAACGTCAGCCTGTTGAGTAGGACCCGACTGCAGGGAGATGTGATGACACCTGCTGCTCTCCATAGCTCTGCACTAGCAACTAAGCCCTTAATGAGACAGGGCCCATTCCTGAAGTCCTTACTCAGGCCAAACTCCCAGTGACACACAAGGCCAAGTTCAGGCCTGGTGCAAGGGGTCCACCCCCTAGAGACTTCAATGGAAATTTTGTAAGGACTGAATTATTATAACTGATAAAAAAACATATGGGAAATGTTAATAATGTTCAAGGATTAGTTTTGATAATCACTGGAATCGAAATACTCTTTGATATTACTGGTAAGGACTGTTTCCCCCCTCCTGCCCCAAATGATGCCAACTAGAGCTAGGTGAATTTATTTTGGCCAATAGTTTATTCATCAAAAAAATGCATTTGGGGTGTGTGTAACAAAAATGATTTTCAAATTTAGGTCAAATTTAGTGAATAGCTTATAGTAGCTTCATGATTTGAAAGTATCAGGTTAGTTTCTCTGCCTACTCTCAAATGGTTGATAGGAAATGAACATATTTCAGCTGCTCCAAATAAAATAAATACTGCATCGTCAGCCACCCACAGAAATTTACACTTCTCACCATGGTTTGTTCTATATTCCTCACTCACCTGCAACACAGGTGCTTGGGAAGGTTTCTTCCTGTAGTAGTCAGAGTTGGATAACTTCAGGTTGAGCAGAAGGGTGTAGTGCGAGACCATGTAGATACTGTCTGCATTCATCAAAGTCTGGAAGCTGAAATTGGGGTTCCCCTCAAATCCTGGTGAGAACATCATATCTAATGAAAAGGCAGAGTGAGCCCTCACACTTCAAATAGATTTTGCTCTGGAACAATCGTAACCTAATTCTAGTAAAACACAGGCCTTTCAGTAGTAATGAATATATATTATATGTGTCTATCGTGAACATTTAATATAATCAATATTTTTCTCCATTGCTATCTTGAGTTTGATCCTGAATGGTGCTGAACACTCTGATTCTAGTCCAGCAAAGTCCTTAAACATGTGCTTAACTTTAACTATATGACTAGTCCAAGACTTCAAAAGGCCAACTGGTATGTTTAACGTTAAGCACATGTTAAATGCTCTGTAAAATCAGGAGCAAAGTGCTCAGCACCTTGCAGGATCAAGCCCTGTAACATCATCCACTCTTTGACCTAAAATTAGAATTACAGGGAGAAATATTTGGTGCTAACGTGGCTGGAACTTGGCACACCTCAAATTGTCAGCAAATGCTGGACAGCTCATGTAAGTAGCATAAACAGCTGCTTTTCAGATGTGCAAAGCACTCCCAACTCCACTTGATTTCAACAGAAGCTGTGTCTGCTGAGAACCTCTGAAAATCAGGTGTGTTACGTATTTATATGTAACTACGTTGTCTGACCATTTTCATAATGGCATGATCCCTCCTTCTCAGGCAGATATTAGACAGAACTACACATGTTCTTCAGGGTTAATTAGTTGACTTATTGGTAGGAAAACAGAAGTCAAGTAACTGGAATATTTATCTGAATCCTTGTTTTTGATTTTAAACTATAGATGGCCACAGTATTTTAGGGCCTTCACCTCTGTTGTTAAACTCCAGAATATTAATTGATTGATTAAGGGATAATGATCATCCTAGAGGAGTATTTGATATGAAGCAAGAAACCGCTTCTGAGGTTGGTTATACGTTTCAGCAAAGCTGAGTCATTTGATAACTACCCAGTGGTTTATTGCGAGTAGACGCCTCCCACCATAAAGATCATGCCTGTTCTTAGACAAGATAAAAAAAAAAAAAAAAAAAGATACAAAAAACAAAAAAATAAAAAAAAAAAAAAACCACACAGAGAAAAAAAATAATGATTTTCTTGCCTCGTGAGGGTTTGAAAGTTCTGTGCTGCTGCCTCCTTGGACTTTCCATTGACGTCACTTTGGGGGCGTGGATAAGGTGAATAACTGTTTGAGGGCGGATTTAGAAAGTGAATAATTGTTCACGGGTGGGTCTAAAAAATGAATAACTGTCTAAGGGAGTGGTGTGTGTGGAAAAGGAGTGATGGGACTGGACACGTATTGTGTCCACAAAGATTTCCACATTACTTGTGAGGGGGAGAATGTTTGATATTCCTGTGGTCACACCTGGCAGAAATCTTTATCTTGTCTTGTAATAGGCCCCAGGTTGGCAAAACACTCCACCATGTTCTTAATTTTAAGTCTATGAGTAGTTCCAGTGATTGCAATGGAACTACCCATGTGTCTAAAGTTAAGCGTGTGTCTAAGTGCTTTGGTGGATTGAGACCATGATAATAAAACTTGCAGCTACAATATATCAATTTGCAACTTAAGGTCAGCTTATAAAAGATACATCAGATGCATGAAAGAATAAGGCATTCAAGAGGTATTTTAAAGAAAATATGGACTATTATCTTAGGCACAAAATTTTGCATATAAAATGCATGCAAAATTGCACACCAAACCAATGTGCACAATTACTGCAATTAAAAGTGCAATAATTTGCAAAAGAAAATGGCTAAGCGTTCATGCAAATTAGGTATGCATTTGTGTGCCCAAAGTGTTTGAAAATCTGACCCCCTGAGTTACCAATTCCTCTAAAATATGGGAAAGTGGCAGTTCCCTCACGTACATTGAATGGATGAGCAGATGCTCAGCCTCAAAAAGGAAACTAGCAGCTAATGTGTAGGCCTGCATTCATGAACTATCTGCAAGGCATAAACACCTTAAAACCCTGCCACTAACAGAATATGATAGATGACTGATAAGCTGTGCTAACTGTCTTGCTTGACTATCCAAACAATGATGTCTGGTTTGTTAGAATTAACTCCCTGGTACTGTTCTGAAAATAGTTGTGTCTGCGTTTAAGGAATGTTGGTTACTAATTTTAATTATAAAAAGCTGCACCCATAACAAACTAACTCATTGTCTGGATGTGGACAACAATTCATTTGTATAGACAGGTCACAGAAGTCATACCACACAGATTTAATATTTTGTTTAAATCAAGACTGTGTGCCGAGAGCTTTTTGGAAATGAAGTATTAAATTATACTGTATAAACAAGCACCCAACTTAGTGCTATTAGTTTTCGTTGTCACTGTTTTGATCCAGCAACAAATAGGAGAAGATTTTTCTGGGGAAAAAAAAGATTAAAATTGTAATCATAGGATTCCCAATGACATATTTCTGACTCTTACCTTTCCTGTATCTCTCTACCTGGCTGACTTTACATCTTTGTTTTTCAAATCTCGTCTGAAAACACATCTGTACTCCTTTCTCTATACCTCATAAATTCATGCTCTCTCAGCTGGTTTTCAATTCTATAATTGTATAAGTATTTTGGGACATAGCTGGTATGAAAGACACTATTATAAATAATACTGTACTGCATTGTCCCAGTGCATAATAAAAAATATAAATGGAACAAAGCAGGTAGGATGGAGGTTCTCTGTTGAAACACAGATTTACTGAATATTCACAAGTTAGCTTGTTAGCATCCACACGTAATGGATTTAACTGTATCTACTGTAGCTGTCAGTCAGATCTTTTGCTTAGTAACTGGGTTCTTTATGGAAGCTAAGCTTTCCATCTGTGACCTTCACAAAGAAAACAGCAACAGATCTTTTAAACACTGAATCATCAACTGAGACTTGCACACAGGTGTTGGAAGGACACAACAACTTTCCTTGCTAATATGCAACCATGGATCAATGAAAATATCAGGATACTTCTTCCCATGTAAAAAATACCTGGGAGCTTTTTATGACTTGTTGAGTGTTGATGGTTTTTTTTGTTTTTGTTTTTTTTTAATATTTGGCCAAATCAGACTAGAAATAAGGTGAAAATTTTTAACAGCGAGAGTAATTAACCATCGTGATAGCTTAGCTATGGGTGTGGTGGATTCTCCAGGACTTGCAATCTCAGTCAAGACTAGATACCTTTCTAAAAGAGATGCTATAGCTCAAACAGAAAGTACGGGCTTGATGCAGAAGTTATTGGGTGAGGTTCTTTGGCCTGCATTCTTTGGGCTGAGGATATATAATGCATCATTTCTGAGTTTGTGTGTGTGACAGAATGAATGAATGAATGAAAAAGAGAGGACCAAGGGTAAAGGCTGTTGTGGCGAAATCAGTTAAGAAACAGAAATATATATTTTAATGAACATTTGCATGTTGGATCATCGTCAGGATAAAGAAATCTCTTTACAAATAGAAAATATTTATACTAGCCTAAAGTATATTTTCAATAGAAAAATCAGCTTTCACTTGGTCATCTTTTGTTTAATTTGCAAAGATCAAACTCCCAAAGATCCTCACCCTGAAAAGTTAAGTGTAACTATTTGACCTCTTTTAATGCCCATGCCCCTTGACTATTTTGCACTTGCTGTGGCACGAGAGTCTGTTTAGGAAACATATAGAGTAGTAATAGGAACAGATACCCTTTTAAAAATTCACTACTGTGAGACTTTTGGTTTCTTCTTTGTGAGGTTTTGAATTGTTAATACTAATGCAGGTGCATTGCAAGCTATATTTAATCAGTTTTAAAATAGGAGATGGGTTCATGCCCCTTTTATCTGCTCTTTTGATCAACAGTACAATATAATGGGAAACTTAGCTACCACATCAAAATTTATCTTCTTCCTTTATTGATTTAGGGCCCGTCTATTAAAATCAATGGAGAGACTCTCATTGATTTCAATAAACTTTGGATAATTTTGTTTCACTCCAAAGAACAATAGTTTGTTTAAAGGAACATTTATATGCTTGGTACACCATCAGCCTGCCTATTCTAGAAGTGTTTTATGATTGCTTATTAGAAGAGAGGCTCTTCAAACATACTGCATGTTGATTGCATAGTAAATATCTGCTTTCAAACCTGAGCAGAAGGTCGAGGAAAAATTCTGGAGCGCTGAATCCACCTCTTCTACACTATGGAGTGTTATAAGTCGAGGAAGAAGAGCTTCAAGGGACTGCACAAACAGCTGGGCACTATGCTGGTCTGCTTCTTGGTTCTTCAATAATTTCAAAGAGAGAGCAGCGGTACGCAAGGACCTATGACCTGGACAGTCCCTTGGGGTCTGCTCTTCGTCAGCCAGGGAACAGTTATCAGACCCTATGTCTGAGACATCTGACCTCCCAGAGTCTTTCTCTGCTGCCATGGAATATTGATCACATGAGTCAAATTCAGTCCTAGAAAGATCTTGTTCATCAACGCTGAAGTTACTTTCACTATATCTGGATCCATAGGACCGTGTCCTGCAATCAACCGACAGGAAATTAGTTATATCTGGATAAACGATGGTGTGACTCCTTTGAACCACATCTGGCTGCTCTATTGTTTCTGATTCTGGCTCTTTACAGCCAATCTCTTTAAAGTCTTGGCCAGCTGGAGACTGCAGAGAGTTTTTTTGATCTTCAGGATTATCCTCCGGAGTAGTCTGCCCCACATCTCCCTCCAAAGTGGTTTGACCAGTATCTGTGGTAACACTAATGCTAATGTCAGGACTTTTCTCATTTCTCAATTCCCAGGGGGTATGTTCCGATGACAGGATGCGCCTCTGCCACCTAAAGTCAGCATCGTTGATCTCCATGGAGTCTCGGCTTGTCTCAGCCCCATCCCTCAATTCTTCCAGGCGTCGGAGAAGCAGGTGGACCTGTTCCTCATTAAGGCCTTTCCCTTGGCTTAGTTCATCTAATGCCCCGAGCAGGGCACAGACACAAGAAACGGAGGCATAACATGCTTCAATACCACCTTTTATGCAAGCTTCAGTCATCCCATCCATGATACTACAATTTCAAAATAAAAAAAATAAATGAAGTTTATTCTAGTTGATTAATCAGATTCCTAGAATAAGCTGATATTGCTAACATACATCATCCATTTTCATAATAAGCAGAAATAAAAAAAAGACAGTGGAATAGTCCTACAAGACTGTTCATGGCAAATCACCACCTTGATGTTCCTTTCAAGGTGAACTTGAATTTAAAATAAATAAATAAATACTAAAAAATTAAATATCCCCAAGTAATTAACTTAGATTTAAAAATGGCAAACCAAGAGATCTAAAACTAAAATTATGTAAAATGAGTCTCTATTTTTAAAAGCACCCATACAAAATGATATTTTCTAACTCAACAGATCTGCTCTTCTTGTGTATTCAGAGCTACAACGGCCTGTTGTAGGCCCTGATCCTGCAACGCTTCTGTATGTGCTTAACTTTAAGTTTGTGAGCAGCCCCATTAACATCTAATGGAACTACTCATGCTTAAAGTTAAGCATGTGCATAATTGTTTTCAGGGTCAGGACCTAAATGGCCAGATTTTCAAAGGTATTTAAGTAGATTTAGGATTTCAAGGGAGTTAGGTACCTAGCCTGCTTTTGTGTTTTAAAAAATTCCTCTAGGTGGGACTATCTGTATCTTTAGTTACATAAACACCTTTGAAAATCTGGTCCTAAGAAACTAATTTTTACTACATTTTATTCCTCCTCCGTTTTCACAGCTCTGTTCACTAGCATGTCTAACTAGGAAGGAAGTTTACATGGTTCTCATTTGTGTACGTTCCTGGTAGCGTGGTTTTCCAGTAGATACTCAACTGTAACAAGTGTGTACACCTAAAAGAGAAGATGCTAAAGAAGGAAATAAAGCATACAGTTTGAGAAGATCCAGATGGGACTTCCTTTTCGAGATTGACCTCTTTCTGGATTCTGGTTCAGACGAGCAGGGTCCTGCCAAATCACAGAGCCGTCGTGGACTACCTAGTATCTAAAAGAAAAGAAAACCCAATTTACCCAAGGGTTATCTAAACAGTATGCAGCTTAAATAAATGAGTTTTTGTTCTATGGAGTAATCTGGATCAAGGGAAAGCTGAGCTACTAACACTGCCAAAGGACAGGTCACATCAAAGGAAAATATATCTTATTTCATTTATTAAGGCTACATTTCTTTCTCTCTTTTCTTTTTAAAAAAAGAGGAAGACCTGGGGAAACTGCATACATTGAACTATGAATCAAATACAGAATGCTTTACAACACTTTAAAAATAAGCGGAAAAATACAAGAGACAAACGCATTTCACTTTGTACTTTTGTACAGACAAGAGAGTAAATGCAGAGAAACTGCATAGGAGACAAATCAAATATTAAGCATAAAGCAAACATCTTTGATAGTATAACAGATCTAGGACCCCACACAGGGAGGGCAAGATGGGGCGGGGGGATCATCTGCTGAGTCACCCAGTTGTTAGGTGCTAGGATCTTGCATAAAAATGCAGAAGAATTTCTGTTGGTTCATAGTGGCAGGTAGTGGCTCTTGTTAACTCCAATCAGGAGATAAAAGTGGAGGCAGTGTGCCTCTCTCGGGAGAGGGAACCAAGAGGATGGGATACACGTGTCAGGCATGAAGAACCCTGTTACAGGTTGACTAGGCCCTTTAAGGAGATTTGGTCCATTACCCAAGGTGAATGGCCCAGGGCAGGGCTGGTAAAGAATATCTGCCTAGGAAAGGGAGCTAATGAACACCCGGGGAGGTGATTGCCCTCATTTGGTACATCTGGAGAGGGTGTGGTAGGCTGACGGAGGAAATTAAAACAGGGAGTTGAGGGTAGTCAAGGAGAGAAGGAGTAGCTGTCTAGAGCCAGAAATAAGTGGATTTGGGAAAGCTACAGGGATGGATTAGTTCCTGGGAAGGAGCAACACTCGAGGGTGGTGGCCCTGTGAGTCAGTGTCCCGAGAACAGAATGAAGGAACAAGAGGAATGGGAAGAAAGACTGAAGTCATAAGGCCACAGGGGCAAGAGAGTTTTTTATGGTATTCTTTTTGTTTGTCATCCTTCGGTGTAGAGACTGAGACTGAAGAGGACCACCCACCCCCAACAGGGGCAGAATATGATTGAGTGGAGAATTTGAGAGTTACTAATCAATAGTGGGCATTATTTGGGATTCTAAGGAACCTGGTCAGAGGGCCATGCAAAGGGCCAGAAGGAGGTGTTTGGGGATGGTGGGCCTGTTATAAAACCTTAACAACAATTTGAAGCCCCAGGAAAAGCTTAGTTGAGGTTTACATTTTGTTATTATTTAAATCACAAAGAAAGGCAAACCCACAGAACGGCAATGAGTTGTGAAGACTAACCTAGTGGCTGTGTATGTCCTGTTTAGAGACTCTTCACTCCTACACAACCTGTTTTTTGCGTGCTTGAGCTATAAAAGTGCCCTCGGGTGAAATGTATTATATTTTTTAAACAAGAATGTAGGTTGAGACTGTTGTTACGCAACAAGTGAAGGAGACTGTAAAGTAAAGCGCAATCCCAGCAAAAGGTACTCCATGGAGTCAGCAACAGCTCAAAGGAGCTCCATGGAAGTTTTTTGGTTCTTGGTGGCTCTCCCAGTTATTAGGAAGAGACAGGTACTAGTAATGGGGGATTCGTTCATTAGAAATACAGATACAGTAATTCCTCGCTTAACCTTGTAGTTATGTTCCTGAAATATGCTACTTTAAGCGAAACGATGTTAAGTGAATCCAATTTCCCCATAAGAATTAATGGGGGGAGGTTAGGTTCCAGGGAAAAATTTTTCACCAGACAAAAGACTGTGTGTGTGTGTGTGTGTGTGCACAGTATAAGTTTTAAACAATTTAATACTGTACACGCCAATGATGATTGTGAAGCTTAGTTGAGGTGGTGGAGTCAGAGGGTGGAAGAGGGTGGGATATTTCCCAGGGAATGCCTTACTGCTAAATGATGAACTAGCACTCAGCTGAGACCTCAAGGGTTAAACACATTATTGTTAATGTAGCCTCACGTGCTACAAGGCAGCATGAATGGAGGGAGGGGAGACAGCATGGCAGAGAGAGACAGAGACACACACTGTGTGTGGGAGAGAGAGAGATGAGCATTGCCCCTTTAAGTACAGTGACCTCACTCTAAGTACATTGCCTTTTTAAGTAGATCAGCAAGTTGAGACAGCAGCTGGTGCCAGCAAACTCTCTCCGTCCTGAGCCCCGTCGTGTCCCCCACCCACCCCTGTGGAGATGGGATAAAGGAGCGGGAGGGGGACATCCTGACATTAGCACCCCTCTTTCTCCCCCCTCCCCCCGCACAGCAAGCAGGAGACTCCAAAGCAGAGGGTAGGAACAGCACTTGGCAGTGGCGGGAGGGACAGCTGAATTGCCCGACACTTGATAGCGTGCTGGGCGGCTGCCCCACAGGGAACTTAGGGGAGCAGGGAACTGATAGGGGGGCTGCTGGTCCACCCTAGTTCCAAACCCCCACCAGCTAGCTGCAACGGGCTGCTCTTCCTGCAAGCAGTGGACAAAGCAGGCAGCTGCCAAACAACGTTATAAGGGAGCATTGCACAACTTTAAACGAGCATGTTCTCGAATTGATCAGCAACATAACGACGAAATGTTAACCGGGACGACTTTAAGTGAGGAGTTACTGTAGCTGGCTTTATGATGATCGGGAGAAGGGCATGGTGAATTGCATGCTGGGTGCGATGGTTGGGGATCTCTTGAGACATCTAGTCAGGCTTATGTGCAGTGTTGGGGAGGAGCCCTTGGTCGTGGTACATGTAGGTACCAATGACATAGGGAAAGGTAGGAGAGAGGTCCTGGAGCCCAAATTGAGGCTGCTAGGTAAGAGATTGATGTCCAGGACCGCCATGGTAGCAGTCTCTGAAATGCTTCTTGTTTCATGCACAGGGCCAATTAGACAGGCAGAACTGCAGGGTCTCAACGTGTGGATGAAATGATGGTGTAGGGAGGAGGGGTTTAGGTTTATTAGGAACTGGGGAACCTTTTTGGGAAAGGAGGAGTCTATACAGGAAGGATGGGTTCCACCTAAACCAAAATAGACCTGGACTGATGGCATGTAAAATTAAAAAGGTCATAGAGGAGTTTTTAAGCTAAGGGCTGGGGAAAACTGCCAGGTGCAGAGGAGCGCATGGTCCAGATAGAGACATCCCTTAGGAGAGGACTTATTAATGGGGATTCTCTAGAAAAGAGAAGAGGATAGAAGTTGATAAAGTAGAGGTAGGAACTGAAGAGAACAGTCAAATGAAAAAGAGTCCCATTCAGTTACACCACATAATGGCAGCTAAATAGTGACAAATTTTATAAGTGCTTGTATACAAATGTTAGAAGTCTAAATAGTAAGATGGGTGAACTTAAGTGCTTGGTATTAAATGAGGATCACAAAACCTTGGTGGAACAATGATAATCAGTGGGACATGGTAATACCACGATACAAAGTATATAGGAATGACAGAGTAGGTCATGCTGGCTGGCGAGTGGCAATATATGTGAAAGAAAGCATAGAATCAAATATAGTAAAAATCTTAAATGAATCAAACTGTACCATACAATCTCTATGGATAGTATTTCCATGATTGAATAATAAGGATATAGCAGTAGAAATATACTACTGACCACCTGACCAGGATGGTGAAAATGCTCCAGAAGATGAGAGAGGATACGAAAACGCAATAATAATGGGGGATTTCAACCACCCTCATATTGACTGGATACATGTCACCTCAGGACATGATGCAGAGATAAAATTTCTAGACTCTGTAAATGATTGCTTCTTGGAGCAGCAAGTCCTGGTACTCACAAGGGGAGAGCACTCGGCTAGATGGACCATTGGTCTTACCCAGAATGGCCATTCTTATGTTCCTGTTCTAGTGTCTCTGGTACTGAGATGCTTCCCTGAACAGTTAGAGAAATGACTGGAGCTGGCATGGCTGCTCAAGAAGCTGACACCTACCTTGTAGCTATCCTACTGCACCTCAAAAACCTGTCACTGAATCAAAAGATGTATCCATCTTGGCTTTCTGAACATTACAGTGCCAGGCTGACTGCCTCCTTTTAGCAAGAGGAGAGAGTGGGAAAAGATGCCAGAGAACTTGGAAACAGAATAATTTTACTTTCTATCATCCATCAGGACTGTTCTGCCTCAGGCACAAGACCTGCTCCCAACAGAGTAATACAGCACAAATATTTCCAGTGTTGCCAAGGCAGCTGGTATGATTGAGGCAAATATGATCAGAAAGGAGTATTAAGTGTTGGTCAGACTAAATACATTTAGCAGAGTAGCCTCGACTGTAACAGCTCTGATCAGAAAGGATTATTTTGATATCCATATGGCTATCCCATATACTGGACTTCTACACACACACCTCACTATAATTTACAATTAGCAAGCGTTTACTTCCATTGCATTTTGTTTGAATTCATGTCTCAATTTTCCTACCTCTTTCATGATCTTGATGGCTTCCACTCGGTGCTGGGGTGGGGGATACAGCAGCATACGGTGATAGAGTGACTGGAGCACAGGTTTCATGGATTCTACTGACCCCACCAGTCGAACCAGTTCTGCTGCAATGTAATATATGGTCCGAGCAACGGGGCCACTGAGGGCAGGTGCTGTGGAGGAGCAACCTGACCCTCGGCCATGATCAGCAACCCCTGAGGAGGGCGAATCGGCCTCGAGACAGATGCTACTGTGGGCAGAGGTGATTGTTTTGTCATGGATTGGATTTCCCAGGATTACTACAAGGGCTGGACACAATTGCTTCCTGGGGAAAGAGAAAAAGGAACAAGTGGAAATAGGAAAAAAAAATCTCCCAGACACAGCTTTACAATAGGCTTTTCAACCCCTACACCTCAACTCTCCTGTATCTCTGGAGCTGTTTTGCGTGCAGGTCTTGTAATTTTTTCAGGGACCATGTGACAATGAAAGCCAGGGACATACAGACTTTGTAAAGGAGTTTTGAAACCCATCACACTTTACTCACAGACAAAACCTGCATGCGAAACCCTCTGCGTCCTCACCACTCTGAGCCCTTTGGGTTTTGGTAGGTCCTCTCAGGGTCTGATCTCCCCCCCGAAACAGTTGTTAAAAGAGCCTTTCTTTGACAAAATTCTAGTCCCCCTCCATCAGGTGACTCTCCTCTGTGGCTTCAAATCCTGCATCAGGTGATCCATTATTTGGTTACAAGAGAGAGAGCCTCTATCCAGCCCCAGCCACCCTAAGAGCACATGGGATTCAAAAACCAGTAGGAGAACACTTCAATCTCCCTGGTCACTCAATTACAGACCTAAAAGTCGAAATATTACAACAACAAAAATTCAAAAACAGACTCCAATGAGAGACTGCTGAATTGGAATTAATTTGCAAATTGGACACCATTAAATTAGGCTTGAATAAAGACTGGGAGTGGATGGGCCATTACACAAAGTAAAACTATTTCCCCATGTTTATTTTTCCCCCCTACGGTTCCTCACATCTTCTTATCAAAATGGCCCATTTCCAGCAGTTGACTACCACTACAAAAAGTTTTTTTTCCTCTCCTGCTGGTAATAGCTCACCTTAACTGATCACTCTCATTATAGTGTGTATGGTAACACCCATTGTTTCATGGTTCTCTCTGTGTGTGTGTATATATTATATATACCTACTGTATTTTCCACTGCATGCATCCGATGAAGTGGGCTGTAGCCCACGAAAGCTTATGCTCAAATAAATTTGTTAGTCTCTAAGGTGCCACAAGTACTCCTGTTCTTTTTGCGGATACAGACTAACATGGCTGCTACTTTGAAACCTGTCATCCAGGATTGTAACAACTTGGTAAAGACTTTTAGCCCAGGGCCAGCCAAGGCCAGATTCAAACTAGTGACACAGAGCGAAAGCACCTGTATGTATCCCATTGCCATTCAAATCCCTTCTAATGACTTTTTTAAATATGCATGCAGAATTAATAGCTTCAAGCAACATATTTGTGCTACTCGCTTAAATCTCTGATCCACACCTATTACACAATATAGATACAGCACACAGTGGGAAGGGCCTATTTGAGGGCCACTTGATGTAATTAGGTGCCACATTACACCATAAGCATGTAAAATACTTTTCAGCACCAGCTACGGTATATTTTTCCGAGACACACTGGCTATTCCCATCCCAACTTCTCTCTGTAAGGACTCACTTCCTTGCAATCCATCACAGCTATTGTACTAAAAGTGCTTCCTTCTAGCCCTCTGTACCAGGTGCGCATAAATACTGTCCATATCTGTAATGGGGAGGATTATCTACCCTCTACTGTCTTCTTTCTCTAGCTGACGGTGTTCATCTAAAAGAAGCTCTATACTCTTGCTGTCTAATCTTTTCGGCCTGAGGGCCAAAAGGAGTAGCATAAAGGAGCAGAAACCACTAGCAAGCCCCCTGCTGGGGATTCCCCTAGGATGAGAAAGTCCCCTATGGGCATAGAGCTAGCACGGCTGACTCCTATGCCTCTCTCTCTTCACCGTCTGGCACAGAGGGCATGTCGGGGGTGCAGAGGGAAGGTGGCTGGAATGAGGTGTACTCTGGCTATTCCCAGCTGGCACATGGTCCCTGACGGACCATACAGCAGCTGGGACAGTTAGAGTAGTCGTCAGCCTGCTTTAACCTGTGACAGGACTGGGGCAGAGAATCAGGAAGCTGTAACCGGTTGTTGGTTCTCAGCTCCTTTTCCCCTCTCCTGCGCTGTGGTGGTTGTGTTTGTATGTGTGCATGCGCACGCTACGCGCTCTCCTAGGCTTGTACAGCACCAGTAAAGCTCCCACCCTGCTCGTGGCAGGGCTCCAACACTCAAGTGAGCAGGCAATGGAGTAGCCAGAAGTACTCTGTCCTTCCAACCCTGTGATGCAGTAGCTGGTCCTCAGAGTAGCCGCTGAACATCTGCACTGGGGAAGTGACAGCTGCTACTTAGAGCTTCCCCGGCTCTTGCCAGAGCTGTGCCTGGAGCTGCAGGGGAAGTGGTGGAAGGGAGCTGGAAAAGCCATGCTCCTACCTTTTCCCCAGAGAAGTGGGCCTGATTCAAACACTTCTATTTAAAAATCACAGGGTGCAGTAGCTCATGGAACACATTTTCAATTCACAATCACATGCACATTTGCTTCTCAACACAGTCACCTCCAAGGGAGATTTAGAGCCTCACGGGCCACAGGTTGGACATTGCTGCTCTTTGCAGACTTTGGTAGACTTTATGTTAATTACACTTTTCCCTTATTTCTAACACCATTCTTGGGAGCCAGGCATCTAAACACTATAGAGAGGCGTTGCCACAGTCAGAAAGTTGGGTAAGGATTCATTCAGGTGATTTGAGCAGGTGGTACACCATATAGTAAAATAGTTAATGGCTTGAAAATGAAAAAAAGGGGACCTTGTAGTAAGATGAATTAGACAGGGGAATAACTTGATAAAATGGGTCTTGGCGGTATCATCACCAGAGCCTTCAAGAATATACTAGACTCAGATTTTTAAGCCAGAAGGGACAATTAGGATCATCTAATCTCCCCTCCTGTGTAGCACAGGCCAGTAACTCAGGTAGTGATGCAAATGATTATTCCCTATTACATAAGTACCACTCCTGAGCCCAGTCACTTCTGGTTGAATTTAAATAAAATGTGTATGTTGAGTGCAGAGTTCAGTCCTGCACTGTTGCAAAAAGATACACAAAGTGATCAATGAATTCCTTTCAAGGCCTAAATAACTGGGATTCCATGATAATGATGAGATTTACTATAGGGTTTCATATAGCTGGACCCAGTGCTCAGCAACCTGTATTACCCAACAAAGTTTTAATGAAGAGCTTTCCAGTGAGGGCCGGGCATGACTTCTATAATGTCAAATCTGGTGGTGGTGGCGGTGCGGGGGGTTATGTTTGCTCAGGTGAACCCCCACCCCCAAACATTAAATCAGTGGAAATCTAAGCTCCCGTTCTCTTCATAGGAAGGTGCAAAACATGTGTACTCACCAAATAAGGTCAGTGAATCCTCTGTGGTTGTGCATGCCGGGAGAGGAACTATTTAGCATTGAGAGAATACATTCCAGGTAGAGAAGCTGCAGTTGCTGATTTTCACTGACAAACAGAAACAAAGAATGTTCAAATATGACTAAAACAAATATTTTTGAGACTTTATCATCATCATCATCATTATTCTGTTTGGAGAACTGCATTAGTTCATCTGCATGTTATCCGGTAATTTATAGCACAGTGTTATTTTGCATCTGCCTGAAAATGGTATGGATTTCAAATGTGTGATCCTCTTTATCGCCCCATTTGCTCTGCACTTAATGACAGTCAGTAAAAGCAGGCAGTAGAGAAAACAACAGGGTGATTAGCTCATCCCATTTCACGAGAAATGAGGAATAAATATCCTCTTAAAAAAGAAAAGAAAAAAGTAGATAGAAGACAGATGCCGTTATCTAAATTTGACTTAACACAGAAGAAGATGGGATTTTTGCACAAATGAATAGAAACCTTTTCAAACCCCACTAGAGTTGTTACAGACTCTTCATGCAAACTGAGAACACTCAGCAGCTGCCTAACATTCTTATTATTACAGATATCTTATTTTCTGCCTCTTTCTCTCCCTCTCTCTCTTTCTGCTGTCATCCTTTTCTGTTCTTCTGATGACAGAAATCATGGCAAAGAATGCAACATCAGGAAAGCTAGACTCTGGGGTCAATGTGACTTTTGAGGTCTAATTCTCAAGTTCTCAAACTGTGGGTCAGAACCACAAAGTGGGTTGCGACCCCATTTTAATGGGGTCACCACAGCTGGCATTAGACTTGCTAGGGCCCAGAGCCAAAGCCCGAACCCTACCGTCTGGGGCTGGCTTCGGCTTGGGCAGCAGGGCTCAGGCTTCAGCCCTGGGTGGCAGGGCTTGGGCTACAGGCCCTCCTCCGCCCAGGGCTGAAGTCCTTGGGCTTTGGCTCTCACCACCCTGCCCTGGGCAGCGGGGCTCTGGCTTCAGCATTCGTCCCCCCCCAGGCTCATACGGGCTCATGCTTCATTCCCCCCTCATGGGGTCTTGTAGTAATTTTTGTTGTCAGAAGGGGGTTGCGATGCAATGAAGTTTGAGAACCCCTGGTCAGTCAGCTACAATCTTAGTATCAAGATGAGTCTCAAGAAAAGTATATGGAAGGATCTGTAGACACCACAAACAGAACATGTTCTTATGCATATTTTGAGAATTAACTGCAAGGGTTAAGACAATAGATAGGTTTAAAGTTGCTTCACCATGTAAAGATAATTTTTTTCCATTAGGATTAACATTCTGTTTTTCACTCAGCAAGTCAGGGAGGGATCTTTCCATTCCTTTTGGATTATTGTTTTTGATAAGGTGAAGGCTATGAAACCATATTTTCTGAGGTACAACAAAAAGTAGTCAAAGCTATAGAGACATGACTCATCTTGATTCATCATCTTTGCTTTTTTCCTGGTTCTTTTGCTGAATATATTTCTGTGTGGCTTGCCGAATGAATTATCCCTAAGTAGAAAAGACATCTTTCATATGTCTGTTGGCCAACAATTTGAAGCTTGAGGGTGTAAAACTAGATACCTAAATCCATATTATGGATGGTTTGAAAATGATGGCCTACTTTCTTTGCATGTGTTTCATAAAGATATGGATTGGCATATAAGAAATGGGCCATTCCTGCACTACTTCATATGAGAGTCTCATAAATCATTATATATATATATATATATATATATAGGAACATGTTACTTATATGGCATTCATGGATTTTTGATCCACATAGATACCCTTGCCTCTGAATTCTTTCCAAGGTCTATTTACTACAAAAACATCTCTCCACCAGGATGAAGTTGATCTGCAGTAGGCAAATAGCCTATATTGCCGTATACCTCAGTGCTGCCCATCTGCTAATAACCCTGCTAGAGCAGGTTTCATTGTTTCAGGGCTCTGGGAACCATAATGACCAGAATTCATCTCCCTTAACCCCTCTTTCATCACCCGTGCCTTACCTCCCTCAGAAGCAAATACCAATATGCTTGAAATTAAGAACAGTGTGTTAAAGTAATCATCAGGCTAGGAGATTAGAGCAGACAGTTTAATAATCCAAAGCCTTGCCTCTGTGACCCAAAGGCTGCACAGGGTGAATCTCTCTGACAGGTTGTTTCTGAGGAGAAACAATCATTGGCTGAAAGGAAGAACAGCTTTCTACTCCCAGCCTCCCACATAATTACTTCAGTAAGTTTTTTAACAAGCCAGCTACATTTGTTTTCCTCCAGAACTAATTAGAATCCTTCATTATGTTTCTCTGTTAATTAAAAGACCCAATTAAGAAAATAGGTGCAGAATTACCAGTTAGTGCTTCTGTGCTACCTGGATATATTACTGCAGTAAATCATGGTTCACTGACCATATTTTTAGGTTCTATTAATCTCTTTAAGGCATATTGTAGACAGGTACAAAATCTGTTCTAATTCAGTGCAGTCTTCTGGGGAGCTGGGATTGCAGATAAACTTCACAAAGGATCTTTCTTTCCTTTATTTATTTATTTTCAAGTCAACAGTTTTTAGGAGAGCTCCTGTTAAGTAGTTTAGTTTTGGTATTACATCCCCAGTGATTTGAAATGGTTATATTTTGGGGGGCAATGCCTATCAGATGACATTAAAAAAATAATTAGCACACAGACAAAACTCCAGTTTGTTGCAGGGGGTGAAGTGCCTAGGACAACTGAAAACATCATTATTTTTGTGCACACAATTTTGAAGACCTAAATTATTGCCCCCTAAATGTGCATGCAGCCCCCCTCTCCACATGATTTCCAGAACATCCAGGGAAATTTTGTGTGCGCTTCCTACTGCTCACACTGATCGATGCCTCTTTGCTCATTAACAAACTTGTCCACTCCAATTTGTGCTTTAATTTTGTACCATGTAAAACAGCTCCTTTTTCCTTTTCACTCAAGCCATAGTCTTTTGTAACCAAGCAGAAGAGTAGGAGCAAGAGAGAGCTTAGTTTTAATGATATGGAGGCGGTGTTGTTAATTAAAAATAACTTTTTTCCCTCCAAATGTCGCCCAAATTTTCACCAAGATTTTAGTTTGTCATATTTATACCTCTGAAATAATTGCCCCATATTGCTTTTATGCTACTTTTTCATTTTGATTAACTTATTTTCTCATAGTTTGGGTTTTTTTCCTGGTTGATTAATTAGTAGAATGTTAGCAGGGCTTGGCTTAAAATACCACAGCTAGGATTTTTTCTTTCAACTTATTTCATTGTACTTGCAATTAGATTGTAGGCTATTCTGAGGCCACAAAATGTTGCTTTCTACAAACTATTCATATAACGGTACTGAAACATGTGAAACTCTGGAATTTTGCATGTTTGGATACATAAATTGGTTACTACAGGAACCATGTTACCCACGTGCAGGTTTCCATTCTTAGTCCCAATCTCGCAAAGAATTATACATGGGTTTAACTTTATATATTGTGGGTGAAATCCTAACTCCACTGAAGTCAACTGCAATGCTCCCTCTCGCAAAGGGATTACTCAGTGTGTAAAGTTCAGCACATAAGTAAGTCTTTGCAGGATAAGGGCCTTAGGTTCTGATTTTGTAAGCAACTACAGGACTGGCAGAGCCTTGCATCTGTGTGGATCCCACTGAAGTCAAAGGAATTTCGAAATGACATTTTTTGAATAAATCCACAGTCTATCCTGTTCTTAAGTAAGGTTAATATTAGGAAACGGAGAGCAACACATTGCAAATGAAAAGCCTGATCCTGCAAACCTGACTCCTGTAGGTAGCCGATACTCACCTACACAGTCCCACTAGTATCTATGGATTTACTCGCACAAGCCAGGACTACTCATGAGAATAAGAATTGTAGGATCACATCCAGAGGCCTTTTCAGTTAATTCATAATGCATTAAAAATGAAAACTGGCTACATTTAGTCCTCAAGAAATGGTGCAGCATGTGCACTTCTCCGGAGTGCTGGACAGCTCCAGAAGGACCTGTGTTTCCAGAGCTGTATGGCTCTGTGCCACTCTCAAAGCATGGCCACGTGTAATTCACAGAATCTGGCCTTATGGCACTGACTCACTGTGTGACCTTGGGCAAGTCCCTTCTCTGTGTGCTTCAATTTCCCCCTGTGTAAAATAGGGATAATAATGATCGCCTTGGTGATCTGCTTTGAATTCTTTGATTGAAAGGTCACAGGAAGGGTAAATCAGTAATAATTATGTTTTTGATAGTTTATTCAGTCTCTGTTCCATCTAAGACATGCTCAGGAATCTGGAAAATAGTATTAGAGATATTAAAGAATCAGTGGGCCAGATCCTCAGTTTGTGCAAATCAGCAAAGCTCCATTGACTTCTATAAAAAACATGCTAGTACTATAATAATGATGATAAATAAACGATTTAAACTTGAATATCATCTTTCATGACTTGAATGAAGCTGTGCATTTTAAAACCACCTGAGAATCTGGATCAATAGTCAGATGTATAGCATCATGGTATTTTAATGCAATATTATCGTACATATGGTGGTTGTAGTTCACAAGAAAACTTACCATTTGCAAATAACTAGCGTTATCTGAGTAAACTTGTCATTATATTCCCAATATTTAGGTTAGGGAATACCAGTAATACCTTCCAAGAGATCATTGTATTTTAGTCTTGCTATACTATTTGTTGTCTTTCTCCCTCTCTCTTCTGTGGAGGTGTTCATTATGCACAGCATAGCAAAAAAGCAAGCATTTTTCTGAAAGGTGTTGTTACTATATAGAATCTATTTACAATAAGGGTTGCTATCACTTACTAGAGTTTCTTTAAAGTGAAACTGTGTATGTGGGTGATAAATCAATTTTTCACCACAATTGTGGGCTAAATTAATACAACATGATCAATCCAACAGAGGGCAAGGTACCTCTGACAAGTAACTTAGTGCAAGAATTGTTTGCCTTGTTATCCTAGAATGAGGACAGTACGGTCATTTATAAGTGACATTCCACAAGAAAATCTGCAGCAACAAATATGAATTATAGCTAAATAACCCACTTACTTTATGACAGCCTGAAGCTTCTCACAGAGCACAGTGAGGACAGACACAACATCATCGCAAAGGGACTCTACTGTAGAACCTTCAAAAAGGACAAAGGTCAGTGGCACTATGTATGCTTAGCTGGTTTACCACCACGACTCTCCCCCACATCTTTCAGGGCTCACCCAACTTCCGTGACTTGGGTCTGTAGTTCTCCACTGTGGCCCATGGGCTACCAGAATTTACAAAAAGAATGCTGTGGGAAAGGTATTGGAACAGGAACTGATTCTGCTACAGAATCTCTTTCTGAGGGAGTGATCCACAAAATGAAAAAGTAGTATCAGGATAACACTAATTGCTTAAATGCATTTATGGAAGTTTGGGCCCATTCCTCCAACTCAGACAAAAAGAAAAATAGCAAGTGGCTCCAATACTTCTGCATGGCACCTGACTATAGACAATTCATCAGGATTATTAAAATATTGGTGGCTTTTCCTATTGTTTGTCTCTGTGCTGCTCCTTCTAACCACCAGAAATCTATGTAGCAACTAAGGCCCCAGTCCTATACATGGAACTGTGTGGGCAGAACGTAATGCCTGTGTGGAGTCTCATTGGAGTCAATGGGCTCCACATGGGGCACAAGGTCCACCCCCACAGATCCAATTGTGGGATCAGGGCCTAATAAAGACAGGGCATAGGAAAAACCTTAGGAAACTAACTGATGCTGTGGCATGATGAAGGTGAGGCATATTAGCACTCCTCCTCTAGCAGAGCTGTCTGTCAGGACCTGCAAAAATATTAAAATTATCCACTAGTTATATAACAGGGCTGGCTCAACAGGTAAGAAATTGTGTGTGTGTGTCTCCAGACCCCTCCTAATCTCTGAAGCAAAAGTCCTTAGAACACTGTTCAAATTTTGGAAGGGAACCCACTTCACTTTAACCCTGCCCACAACACTGAAGCCCTTAGGTTGCAGAGACAGCATATTGTAATTATTAGTTATTGCTTTCCTGTAGGGAACACCATTCACGCGATGCAGATGAAGGTGTAATTAAAGGTGTTGCAGACACTTGTCAGTTCTGAAAGTAACCAGAGCCCTTGTACAACGAGTGGGGTGATACCAATAAGGTGCGAGCAGTGGAAAATGAAAGGACTCTGCAGAAGATGTAAACACTATGGCAACCGGGTGTCTTGGCAACAGTGGGTGAATACAAGAAATAATGAAAAAGAAAAGAAAGTCAGATTTTAAAGAGTCACCATAAAATAAAGTGGCATAGATACCTTGGCTCTTGAACTCTGGCATGGCTTCATGGTTTTCAGTTGTCTATTGAGGGAAAAGAAACATTGTAATTAGAACAGGTGGAAGAAAACTGCTCTAGGTATATGCAGCACTTTAAAGTACTCCGTTCCTAATCTGAAAAAGCCCTCAGTGTATCGTCAGAAAAGCAAGTGTAAAAGTCACAACTTCCTCGGGTGTCGGTAATACATGTTTTTCTTACTTTACTAATTTAGAGGGAGAAATTTTCAAATGTGCCTAAGTCCCATTTTCAAAAGTGATTTATATTAAGGCACTTAAGTCCCATTGAAAGCCATTGGGACATAGACTGCCAGTTACCTAAGTAACTTTTCAAAATGGGATTTATATTCTTAAGTCGCCTCAATGCTCTTGAAAATTTTACACTTTATCACTGTTAACACTACAGAGCCAATACAGCTAGAAATGCCCTCTTAGATCATCTAGTTCATTTCTCTGCCAGTGCAGAACTGTTCCCTGTGGTACATACAGCACACAGAAGAACAAGGTCAATTCTCTTGTCTCTCATGTATCATCAGAAAATTGTCAGGAGCTAAGTGCAGTTTGCAGAATCTCCATTATAGTCAGGATGTACAAGCAGAAGTAAATCAACTCAGTTTTCAGATCCAGATAGAATTTGCAGAGCTGCCAGCTTGGAAAAAAAAATCTTTTTACTTATAAACTGGACACACTGTATATGGAGAAAGGATAAGTAACCCTAGAATTACATTTTACAGTTATTTCTCAGATTAATGCTATACTTAAATTCTGGCTATTTAATTTTTAAAAAAAGGATCTGTTTTACTGAACCCAGCAGAACTGCTTTAACATTAAACCTCTACACAACTGACAGATGCAAAATCCGCTAACAAACCAAACAAACACACAAAGGCAAATAATTTTTTCATTAATATGCAAGGAAGTGCTCAGAAGTGCAAGAAGCCAAAGTCATTTCAAATTTGCCCAGAAGTGCTTATAATTCCATCTAGACAATACGTTGGAGTTTAATGCAAACAGCTCTTGTGGATTTTAATAACACAATAAAGGCAATAAAAAAACCACAGTCATTTTTTTGACAGTAAGCCAGCAGGTAAAGAAGCCCTCTGGCCCAAATCATTTAATTTGATATACATTCAAAAGGATTTGGCTTAAATTTTGTAATTAAAAATTACTTAAGTAATACAAATATACTTTCTGTAGCTAAGAATTTATTTGGTACGGGCAACATTTAATATTTAAGCAAGTTTTGGCAAAAGGATTTCAACTGGACTTCACCAAGATAAACACAAAAAATAAAAGAACAGAAAAAGGAAGCAAAGTCAAGACAATCTGACATCAGAATGAAGCCTTTCTTGCAAATCAAAACGTAGAGCCTGTCTGCTGGAAGGGAAGAGTTGTTTCTGTTGAAGGATTTGTTAGGCATTCGTTAGCCACAAAAGGAGGCAGTTTTAAACAGGACTGATGCTGGAACGCCAGAAGGCACAGCACCCAGCCACAGAACACTGCATGCAGAGACACAAAAAGCACACAGCCATGGAATACTGAACCATCTGTTGATGCCGGAAGGCTCACCGTATTCTCTTGCTTTTGCCGTAACTGTAAAGTCAAGTCACTCAACATTTGGCTGAGGGTTGCCCGCACAGCGGTGTTAATACTCCGCTGGTGACAGCTAGATACATATGTCTCAATGCAAACCTGGTGAGGAAACAAGATAGCAGCACATAGATATAAACAACAATTTAACTGTAGACCATCTCGGGAGGAAGTGAAGGTCTCTTCATGCAGAAAGTCAGCCAGATTTACTAGTGCATAGTGTTAGAAATTTTTTCAGCCATGCGAATAGCCCAAAAACAATATGGTTTAAAAGCAGCATGCAATTTGTCAGGTTTCCGAAGTGCTGTGCATGTTGAGGTGGCAAGACAAAAATGGCAACCACTCCCCATCCTGTTAAACTATGATGCCCAGGCAGTAGCTTGTGCTTTGGATGTTGCTTTCAAATATTAGCCCTATTGTTTAATTCCAGTGATGTATTCATGACATCAACAGGGACCAAATGAACCTACAGGGACCATTACTCTGGAATTCTGCCCCTAGTACATAAGCAGTATCATCCTCTCATATGAGCTCAAAAAGGTTTTTGTTTCTTTTTAGGTTATTTGCGTGGGTTTTTTGTATGAGTAATATGTTGGGGATTTTCAGACAGCTTCTGCTACTAGGATGCAACTAGGCATCTTGATTGTTCATTGTAAATCATGGTTTTAATTTATGGTTGTTACAGTATCCAATAGCCTTTTAGTGCCCATAAATGGAAAAAAATTCATCTGTTTAGTTTTATTATAGTGAGAGTGACAGTGACTGCTACAGTTCATGTTGCATCAGAGTTTCCATTCTAACTACATTTTCAGTTGCTTGTAACTTTTGCAAACTTTCATCTTTAGGGCTGAACTTTTCCATTCTTGGACTCTGTCCAAAGACAATGTTTTGCAGATAGTATCAAAATGCAATGGAATGCTGAGAATATGGTATTATGCCCACTGCAATGTCCTTTACCAGTTTTCTTTTAAAAGGTGTTTATCTCAAGAAGAGTTTGTAATTACTGTGTTGTCATTTTTGATGCAGCAGCCTCTGGTTTGAGATATGAGGTAATTGGTGCCTCCTGTAATCTATATCATGGGATTGGAACCAGACTGTTTAACACAAACTTATTAATAAATTGTGATCCAAAGGAGCAACTTCACTCACTTTGGCATATGTTGATCTCTGTGATTCTGTCTATGACTGTGAAGTTATTCACACAAGTTCAGTCAGCCTTTGTGTAAATGGGTTCGTAACACTACCTGTTGTACTCTTCAGGGTGCGGTCATTCAGATGTGTCAGTATTTCTATCATACAGTCATCTTTGAAGGGTTATAACTCCTCTGTAAAGTCATCCTGGCAATGAATACATACATTCTGCATATGCTGTATGTAGAGAGACACAAGGCGTGTGAGGTAATATCTTTTATTGGACCAACTTCTGTTGGTGAGAGAGGCAAGCTATCAAGCTTACACAGAGCTCTTCTTCAGGTCTGGGAAACATACTCTGTGTGTCTCAGCAAAATACAAGATGGAACAGATTGTTTAGCATAAGTAGTTAACATGTATTTCAAGGTGAAGTGGCCTGTTAACACCCCTCTAGTCATAGGGAGAAAAGGAACAACACTGCATATACTGTATGTACGCAGATTAATATACAGCTGGTATATTCTGTACAGACATCTTTTTAAACAAAATTTGAATTTAACTGGTTGTCCTTTTTCAAAGTATAGGAGCATAGATGGAATAAAAACAACGTTTTCTTGTTTTAGATACTTATATTTCCCTAATGAGGAGGAAGTCCGGCTTGTAAGATGAAAATTTAAAGGTGGTTAGCTCATTATGTGGACTAATCAGTGCTGATATGTACACAGTAACAGAATCAAGAGCCTGATCCAATTCCTACTGAAATCAAAAGGGAGCTTTGCCATTAACTTCAGTGGGAGAAGGACAGGGAGTAAAGTTAAAATGGAACTGCTGTCCATGTGCATTACTTTTAATATAACAGAATGGAGAATAAGACAAGATCCCAGAATCCCTTTGAATTTATCATCTCTGCTCCTTTCTGCAGACATATCCAGCAGATGTGAGAGGTGCTAATGCTTTTAGGATTTCTGCCTCCTGGCAGAATTTTGGGCACAATAAAGCATGACTGAATTCCTTGGTTAGAAATATAATATGCTTGATTAGTGTACATTGTGAGAGCCAAAATGCCACACACTGGAATAATCTGAACTATAGCTCTTGCACCATTCTCATCCCAGTCACTCTGTTATGTCCCGGTGTAGCATTATGAGAACACTATATGTAGCATATGATATTTTGTGCCTCTTACGTGACAGAGGCAAGATAAAGACGAAATTAATTTATTTCCTTTCTCAGGTTTGCATGTGTCCCCATCTTAACAATACATTAAAGCCTGATAAAGCTGAAGGCATTTGCATCAGATAATGGACAGAACCTACAATTCATCTTGGCCTTTGGGGCATCTGTTGACCTTTGAGAGAGTTATATTTCCAAAGGTAAGTGAGGAATTTCATTCAGCATGATCTTAATTAGTAAATGTGTGAGGAAGATTCCAAAGATGCATGAGGTCTCACACTGCACAGACTGTCAATGCAGATTAAAGCTTTTTATCTTAAATGTGTAAAAAGGTACCATGCAGCTGTCACTACTGTTATTTATATAGTGCACAGTGCTTCACGACAGGAAAACCATCTTAACAAATACAGAATTCCTACACTGAACAGGGTACATTCTAATCCTGCAGTCAGACCTATATGAACAGACCCCGGAACTGTGCATCACCTCATTGGCTTCAACGAGGAGCAGGGATCTGCCAATACAGATCCATTACAGTACTGGGGCCTAAGGAAATACATATGAAATACCTCAGTTTACAGATAGCATAATGCTCTATCTTGCTGAGCCAGTGTGATTTTCTATTTATACTTCTCTGACAGCACAAGAATATCCTTACTCTTCTGCCATTTTCAAAAGGAGACGTGGAACAGAGGTTGCCATCGTATACCACACAAGAATTCCAGTGGGCAAGGAATACAAAATCCTATCGACCACTTACAATCATGCAATTCAGACCTTGCTGAGGCCGAATCATTCATAGGAACTGTGTGTGCTGCGAGGGTTTGAATAGTAATATTCTTCTCTAATTCAGCTTACTGAAAGAATTGTGGAAAGACTAAATTTAAAGGCAGGCTGACTTTCTGGAAAGAGCAGGATCGATTTCCCCTTTTTTCTTCCCCCCGCCCCTTGTGTGTTAACGTGCAGCACTGTAGCTCAGCTGAGCTCCAGTCTCGCAAGCCAAGCATGATACCTTGTGAAATGTCATTGGTGGGGATGCACCAGTAAAAATGCGAGAGCACAGGGCACTGAAGAGGTGTGCAATGGACACTTTGATCATTTCATGCATTTGGGGGCTTCCAGCTTTGTGACATGCAAAACACAGCTAAGAAAGCAAAACACAAAGGATTAGACAAAGCAATGCAATGGATTAAACAAGACAATCTCCAAAAACATGGGTGGGAATAGATAAAAGAAGATAAACAAGTCACAAAGCATGAAATAACCTTTCATGCAGGGGCCTGACCAACATTAAAGGTATTGTATGCAATTAGGAATGTATATAGCTAGGTTGACTGTAGGTTCAACACTAATAATATTTAAGCCATTTATACAACACTCTTCATGGTCAGAGTACTTCACAAATATTATCTCCTTACCCTTCACAGAACTCCATTGAACATTATGGCCCCCAGATTAAAGATGGGGAAAACTGAGGCTGAGATTAAGGCCAAAATGCTCAGATGTATCCACTAATGTGGGGTGCCTCCATTATGGACTGATCAGGTGGTGCAAAGTGGCCAGGTTCTAGCTGTAACTTGCCAGAAGATAATTCCCATTGGAGGGGAACTCCCATTGGCAAGAGATGAGCAGAGACAGAAGAGCTTACTCTAGCACCAGCTCCACCCTAGTATGGGACACATCAGGGAAAGGAGGAAGAATAGGCACATGGCAGAAGAGAACTATGCCAATTCTCCACTGAAATAAGTTTGAGCAGCTGATGCTGGGGCCAGGCCAGTGCTGAATCACCCCACTGCCTACCACCCCAGCACTGGGAAGAGTTCAGATGCAGGGGAGAACTGAGTCCTTGGGTTTCAAATGTTAAAGCCTTTGTAATATCTATGGGCCAGAATCACAAAGCCAAAGGTGCCGATAGGTTCTTTTCTGTATAGGTATACTAGCAAACGCTCCTAATGTAGTCAGAGCTGATACGGGTTTTTGCTTGGATAGCTGATACTGATTCCCTGAACAAAATGCGCTAACCCAGCAAAAGAACGTTTTTTTTGTCCAATATAGTTTCACCTACACTCAGCTTTTGCTGATAAAAAAATATCATACTCCTAATTGACTTTACTATGCTGGCAAAAGTTTTAAGGGTAGACATGGCCTTTTAAGAGTGAGGATATGGCAGAACCACTAAACAATGGCAGGATCCAATACTTAACATGAAGCAAAGCTGGCGTTGATCAGGGTGTTTTAAAGAGAAAAACAGTCATGTATCATTTGCATATCGTTATCTGAAAATGCACAGCAGAAATAGAAAATAGGACTTCAGATAATGCTCACAGTCTTTGGGATGTCCCCAGGGAAGAAAGAACATGAAGCATGACAATTGATTTCCACTACCTGAAGTAGCAGCTCAAAGGTTGAAATACTGGAGCTATTAAACCCTTTTTCCAATGTGTATTGCATCTTACTGTATCTCTCGATCTACAGTTCATGGATACATTGGGCTAGATTCACCTTCAATTTTCACCAGCTTCTGCCTTCCACAGTGGAAGAAAGTCTGCCAAAGAGAGGCTGCAGTCGTGTAAAGGAGCCATAAGTTTGCCTCTGTATGGGGGATTGGGGCAACAGAGGTTTAGCACAGCCTGAGAAAGAGGGTTGCCTGGGCAGGGAGGAGGTAGGTGCTGCTGATCCAGTACATCTTTGCTACAGCCCCAAGTAGTGAGGCTCCTACAGAGCCCCTAGGAAAACAGAAGTTACTCTTCATGCGTTTGGATTTCCTAACATTATTCAGGGGGGTGAAACCATGAGTTACACAGGTCATCCCAAATTAGTACTATCATGTATTCTGTACATGGCACGTTTTTAGGACTGTCTTAGAGAGTTTTAACATTTTGTATGGAGACAATTTTTGTATCCATCTGCCTGCAAAGTCAATTAGTGACGTTTTAGCAGTTAAGTTACCATGGTAAGACAGCTAGTTTTCTTAGTTACCATGCTTTTCCCCCCTAGGTAGCAACAGGGTGATGCAGGATCAATTTCATCCCCAGATTTATAAAACGCTACCACTGCCAGGTAAAGCTAGGCACTTCCATCCGGTTTTCTTTTCTTCATGCACCAAGGAAAAACTGACATTGACTCGCAATTGTTAGCCATTTTCTTTCTCTGCTCACTAATTTCACTTGTAACTTCCCAAGCTGTCTTTTAAATAACAGCAGAACACAGACTGATATCTCCATCTGTAATTATCAATGCAGAAATAAATTATTATGATTATTCCCCACTACTGAAAAGAAAAGCTAACAAGTGTTGTAAAAGCAGAGGGGTGTTAGGTCATGGGGTTTTCAAGGATTTTCATACAAACCTTTTCATTGCTGTATTATACATTGATGTTAAGTGTGTATACATTCCCCTCAACCCTATGCAGTGTAATTCAATATAATTTTATACTATATTATATACACAACAGCCCCTGCCATGCAATAGGGCTGAGTATTTCTATGCATTTCTTCCTTCCTGGCTACATGGAAGGCTCACTGCTTGAAATTCACTGTGCAACTAAATAGAGCACTTGTCTGAAAATGCTCACTTATAAACAGATCTGCTGTTGGCAGGTGCATTTTCCAGCTGCCAAAGCCCTTTTTACAATTTAATCCAGACAAATGTAATGAGGACAAAGGAAGACTGATTAATGCCAGTGGAACAACTTAATAAATCTAGGGATGTAATAATTCCATTTCTTGGACGCATCAGGAATAAGGGACACACTAACAATGCACATTATAGGTCAATCTCATCTCTGACATAACTGTATTAAATTTGGTGGAGTTTCACCAGGGATGAATTTGGCCCTACATGTTGTTGTAAAATTGAAGGAGAAAATTTTATTACTGTTAAAGGCAAAGCAAAACATGCAAAGTTTTAAACACAGACAATACTGTAATACACAGCAGCCACTAAGAAGAATTTCCATGAGTAGAAAGTGCATCTTCCAGTGCATTTCTACAGCTGTCAGCACTGTGGTTGCTAATCATGTTGACTAATAAACGGTAACAAGGGTAATATCAATCATTAAGAATAACTGCAATTGTTTTGATTACATCAATCCCAGTCTATGTATAGAAAGCACATTCTAGTTAGTGGCAATAGGTCAAGAAAAACAAGCAATGTTAGTGGGGGATGGAGGGCACTCACCTCAGCAATCTTTAGCACTGAACTTCCATTCAGGTCAAACGTGGAGGTGTACGTGATACAGAGCAAAACCTTGAACACAGAGAGGGGGAAAGCACAAGAGCTTTAGGTTCATCCACCATTTCTAGTTTGTGGTTGAGTTTTTATATTGTCTATTGTGTTCCCTAATAACTTTTTCTTCATCATATCCTTTTAGACACAACAACTTCCATTTTCCACAGCAGCAATTACTAGGGTTGGGGAGGGCAATGAAGTTGCTGACTGGTTCCTGCTTGGAAAATTGTGACTGTTGACCCAAAAAGAAAAGAGTCACCGCAACCACAGATGTTATGTTGCTCTATATGAACATGTCTTTCAGAGAGGAAGGATGGTCCAGTGGTTTGGATATTACCTGGGACTTGAGAAATCCAGGTTCAATTCCCTGGCCTGCCACTCACTGATTTCCTGTGTCAGCTTGGGAAAATCACTTAGTCTCTCTGTGACTTACTGCCCCATCTGTAAGCTATCTAACAGGGACGGAGTCGGGATAAACACATTAAAGATTGTAAAGCACTCCGATACTATGGGAAGTGAGGAGCCATGCAAATAAATATAAAAGAAAGCAGTGAGCAATTTAGAAACCAGTCCTTGCATTGGCATTGGTTTAAAAAATGATTTACAATCAGTAACTTTAATTAATCCATAAAAGATCCCTGCCAAGAAGGAAAATAGAAAAGGGAGGGTCTTGAAAGGACTGGGGAGGCTTAAAGGGATCCCCTTTGTCTGACAATATTTTCATCTTATTATTTGTACTACACTCATGTCTAGAGGATCAAAATCCCATTGTCTAGGCATTATACCAACACCTAGAAAGAAACCTTCTTCTAACCAGCCTAGATTTGCTCATGATTATTTGTTCCTGTGCCAACATTGTCCTTCAGCTTAAATAGCTCTTCATCTCCCTAGTATTTATCCTCCCCCCAGTATATTTACTGGGGACTCCAAATATGGGAGAAAGATTCCTCCATGCAGCTCACTTGCACCTGACACAAAAATAATCCATTACTGGAGGTATGTACAGGGAATTTAAGCTTTGGTACTAAGGATCCTTTGATCATCATCTGTCAGCTCTTACAGGTACAGAGGAAAAACCCATCTGTAGAAAAATGTGTCATTTTCCCCTGAGCATACAAATGTCTGTATCCTCCTAAGCATTCACTTACCTGTCAGCCTGAAAAATGCTTGTGTTCTTTGCACTCAGAAACACAATGGATCTTTAAAAATGATATGGGATATAACTCTAAACACCAGAGCACAGAAATGGACAAGTTTGATTTCATGCATTTACAATTTGTCCTACCAACGAGATACCCCAATTTTAAAAAACATCTGCAAACAAGTCAGGAAGATCCAGAAGCTGAACCTTGTTAGCCAATACATATATGTTAGGTGTAGTATATATCATATTAATTGATATTATATGCATGGCAGTAATAGGATATACATGTGTTGGGAAATTATGCTAATTTAACAGATTATGCTATTCCCACAATTCGGTTAATCCATATAAAATTTCCCACAATACTTTGCAAAGATGATGTTAGCTTTAGCATTAGAAAATAGGAAACTTGTCAAAGCAAAGATGCATGAATACTTTGTACCAAGCACAGTTAGGGTGTACTTTCACGGCTCATCAACACTTGGAATGTAGTATTCAAAATGAGACATAGGAAAGTATAGGGACATATATTCACGGATCAGTACCTGGAATATCAGTATCCGAAATGAAGACAAGGAAGGTACAGAACAACAAATTAAGGAACTGGTACGAACAGGTGGGTTGGATTTTAGTGACATATAGAAAGTTTTGTAACTTATAAAATCATACTGCAAATACCATACTATACTATTTTACATACGTGTAAAATCATACTATAAATAGCTGAAATGCATATCTTTGAAGTACCATCTTCTGTGTAAGGTGAGCACGCTGAGAGAATTTGCATCCTGGAAAGAGGGTATGTATGTCTCCTTTTCGCATTGTACTGCTTTGTCTTCGGACAATACATTTAGCTAAATTCAGGTATTTAGTCTCTTGAACATTTTAAGAATGGACCATGAGAGTAGTCAAGCAATTGGCTATACCTTTGAGTCAATAACCTTAATCTAGAGAAGAGGAGATTGGAATTAAATCCTCAAGACCAGACAAGTAGGAATTACTGAATTTCAAAGTCCTTCACCAATATTATTTTCTCGAACCCTCAGCCCTTTCTAAATATGAGCTGAACACTGTAGATAAATGCCAGAGACCCAGGAGAATGGAATAGGAAGAAACAGAATAGTCTTGCGACGCACAGGAATTCTGGATTCTATTCTCAGCTCTTTCAAATTTGCTGTCCAACATTGAGTAAATCAATTAGACTTTCTATGCCTTAGTTTCCGCATTTGTACAATAATATTTCCTCACCTCGTAGAAGTGTTGTAATGCTTAATGTCTGTAAAGTGTCTTTAGATTATCAGGTGCAAGTTGCTCAGTATCATTATTTCCTGGTGTTGCCAAGAAATACAACCCTCTCTGGGTACCTTCAAGATATTAACAGTATCATATTTTACTCATCTTGACAGAAACATCTCCTGAATTTGGGTGCTGGGACACACATCCTCAGCACTAACTTGATAAACAAAGAAAAGACAGGAGAAAATGGTACTCCTCAACACTCCCACAAAACAAATAATAAAGAATATTGTAAAAAAGAAAGTAACATTCAGAAGAGTTCAGATACTCCACCCAGATATACCCATTTCATTGATGGGTGAATTCTGTACATGATTTGGTACACCATAAACATATTCCATAACTGTTCATTACTGGAGTCACAGCATCTTTCACTTGAAGCCTCTTGCACTGCTTATAGCTGGAGACAGGATGAACTGCCAGATGGATCACTGGTCTGATCTGGCAATTCCTGTGTTCCTGTCTCATACAGATGTAGTATTTCACATGCCACAGGTCTCCAAAAGGTGTGCAGCTGCATCTTAAACACCCACAACTGAATATCTGATCCACAATTTGCAAAGTGCTATTGTACCCTTTAGAATACAAAGCCGTACGTCAATGTAAGGTACAGTTTTTTCCCTGGCACTAATGACACGCAGCACCCCTTGTGTGCTTTGTGTGATTTCTCTGCTCTTTTATGGCAGCTCAGCCAAATATAGCTTTGTAAAAGATTTCGTGCTTTGTAGAACATTTAATTGTAACAGCATTCTGTGAAACACAAGGGAATATATCCCATAACCATGTATTCTTACGAGGCTCTGCTTACTGAAATGATGATTCCTATTTCTTCGCCCTCATTTAATTCTCTCTCCATATTCTGCCCTTAAATGGCTGCAATTTGCGCAGGCAGGAAATGTGTCTAGTCTTTCCTGTCAGAAATGCCAGTGAGTCTCAAGTAGTTGGCAACTGACTCAGTTTCTGGTATGGGGTCAAACACAAAACATGACAAATCTGATCAGCTGGTTGCTGATGAAGAGGTGACAATGAAAACATGTTTTGAAATAACAGGGCATTCAAGCAAAAGTAGATTTGACTACTAATAATTTGTAGGGTTAGATTTACAACAGAGGGGGGGAAGCCACTCTCTCACACAGGCTGTGGGCCCTACTGTCTTCTAAGGCCTTGTCTACTGACAAAAACAGTATAGTTAAGGTTGTCCCTCCCCGCCCTGCCTCCCAGTGTGGATGCAATGATACCAGTATAGAATGCTTAAGGGGAACAAGCTATACTGGTATAAGCACTTCAATACTGATATAATTGTGTCCACATTAGGGGTTGTACTGGTAAAACTATTCTGATTAAAAAAAAAAAAAAAATCACATCCCTAACTGAGATAGTTATACTGTGTACAAAATCTGTATGCCAACTTGGATTTGTCAAGAACAAATCATGTCAAACCAACTTAATAGAGGGGAACAAGACTTGTGGATAGGGTGGAAGCAGTACATGTGATATATCTCAACTTTAGTAAGGCTTCTGCTATCATCTAGCATGACCTTCTCAAACAATCTAGAGAAATACAGCCTAGACAAACCTACTATATGTGGTTGCATAACTGGTTGGAAAACTGTATTCAGAGAGTAGTTATCAATGGTTCATAGCCAAGCTGGAAGGGCATATCGAATGGGATCCCACAGGGATCTGTCCTGGGTCCGGTTCTATTCAATATCTTCAGAAATGAAGTAGATAATGGCACAGAGAGTACATTTATAAAGTTTGTAGGTAATACCAAACTGGAAGGGGTTGCCAAAACTTTGGAGGACAAGATTAGAATACAAAATTGTCTTGACAAACTGGAGAAATGGTCTGAAATAAATAGGATGAAATTCAATAAGGACAAATGCAAAGTACTCCACTTAGGAAGAAATAATCAATTGCACAAATACAAATGGGGAATGTTTACTTAGGAAGGAGTACTGCAGAAAAAGACTTGAGAGTTATAGTGGATCACAAACTAAATACGAGTCAACAATGTAATATTGTTGCAAAAAAAGCAAACATCTTTTTGGGATGTATTAGCAGGAGTGTTGTAAGCAAGACACGAAAAGTAATTCTTCCACTCTATTCAGTACTGATAAGGCCTCAACTGAAGTATTCTGTTCAGTTGTGGCACCACACGTCAGGAAATTGACGAAAGTGCAGAGAAGAGCAACAAAAATGATTAAAGGTCTAGAAAAAACATGACGTATGAGGAAAAATTGAAAAAAATGGGTTTATTTAGTCTGGAGAAGAGAAGACTGAGGGTGGCCATAAATTCAGTCTTCAAGTACATAAAAGGTTGTCATAAAGAGGAGGGTGATAAATTGTTCTCCTTACCCACTGAGGACAGGACAAGAAGTAATGGGCTTAATTTGCAGCAAGGGAGATTTAGGTTAGACATTAGGAGAAAAAACTTCTTAACTGTCAGGGTAGTTAATCAATAGAACAAATTACTCAGGGAGTTGTGGGATCATCATCAGGGGAGGTTTTTAAGAACAGTTTAGACAACCACTTGTCAGGGATGAACTAGAATCTATAATACACCTCTACCTCGATATAAAGCTGTCCTCGGGAGCCAAAAAATCTTACTGTGTTATAGGTGAAACCGCGTTATATTGAACTTGCTTTGATCCACCGGAGTGCGCAGCCCCGCCCCCCGGAGCACTGCTTTACCGCATTATATCCAAATTTGTGTTATATTGGGTCGCGTTATATCGAGGCAGTGGTGTACTTAGTCTTGCCTCAGTGCAGGGGACTGGACTAGATGACCCATTGAGGTCCCTTCCAGTCCTACATTTCTACAACTCTATGTAGACTAGACCTAAAATAGAAAAGATGGTCTTTTGACTAAAGCCGAGGACTAGTCAGGAGTTCTGATTCTTTTCCCAGCCCTGCTGCAGGCTTCTTTTGTGACCCCGGCCAAGTCACAAAAGCCCTGCAACTTCTCTGTGCCTCAGCTGTCCAAAAATGGGGATAAAAAGAGTTCCCTACCTGAGGCTTAGGTCACGAATGCTCTTGGAGGTCTTAGATGGAAGGTGTTATAGAAATGCAAATTATTAGTGTGTTACAAATGATTATTTAGATCTACTAAAGACACTGCTAAGCTGCTTATCTCCACCTAACATGCTCCAGCCACAGACTAAATATGTTAAACACAAAACACAGGCAGATTCTGTTCTGAAAAGAAATAATGTGCATTTCACTGGGCCATGACATTTTACCTTGGCAATGAATGGTTGTGAAAGTGTAAAACAGACTACCAGGCAATTTCTAGTGGCATCTTTCATAACAAAAACCATTCTTCCCTAGTATATCAAGGTGGACATTAGAAAGGGGACTTTATAGTAAAGTACAATGATGAGAGAAGCTAGAGTGAAGGAGCCTCACACAGTTAGGAGAGCCTGAAAAGAAACAATCTTATAAATAAGGAATATTGTTACTGCTGTGATTCCTGCAAAGTCAAACAGGTTCTATTATCTTGTAAAGGTTCTGATCAAATCTGATTTCTAGCAATGGGTGAGCCATAATGAAAACTGTTCATTTTAATTATTGGTGGAGCTCTGCCCGTCATGGAACAAGAAATACTGTCTTTCTCCCCAGAGCCCAGGATACAAATGGTATTGCAAGGCAATATCAAACTGCATGCACAGATGCGTTTTCACAATGGGCAAAGGGAAAAAATAATTGCTTTTTGTAATAAACTGAAAGTCACTTTTCACAGAAGGACTTTACTGTATAAAAAGAGGGTCACTTTAATTGGAATTGCAATTTCTACCCTGCAGTGCATTGCAGTCAATGAGTAGGAGAAAGTAAGTACTACCCCCATTTTACAGATGGGGAAAGTGGGTGAGAGAGGATAAAAATTCCAAAGTTCACTTAAGTCCAATGAGATATAGGTGCTTTTTAAAAGGTTACCCGGGGAGATCAAGTGACTTGCCCAAGGTCCCACAGGAATGTCTGTGACAGAGCTGGGAAGTTAGACCAGATCTTCTGAGTCCCACTCCAGCACCATATCCACAAGACCAATAGGGTCCTCCACTATTAAATTTAATTATCATTATTTTTTGGGGTGGGGGGAAAAGGGAGGGTATGGAAACTGGTTTTCTGTAGTGCTAGGATCTGAATACCTGTTAATAAGTATGAACCTTTCTGCAAAGAAACGCAACCAGGAAACATCTTGATAGCTGATGGAATATCTATTAGTTTGATCATACAGGTTTCTCTGGTCTTGTAAGGAAAAAAACAGCAAAAAAAAATGAAGAAGTGCCTTAATGACTCTATATGGATTATGCAATCCTGTATCATTGTATACAGCATGGCAGCTTCTAATTCTGGGGAGGTTGAAGACAGTGGTTCCCCATGAATCAGCAGTGCTGTGAAAGGCTTGGTTATCAGTAGGAATTGGTGTTCTGGGTTATGAATGCACCACGGTTTCAGACAAAGACTCATATCAGGTGTGGAATAATCTCACAAATTGTAAGTGATGACATGCTGAATGTTCCCAGAAGAACATGCTCACTAATTCACTGGACTAAAAACTACCACTGAAAACTACTTAAGTGTGAAACTTCTGCTTATGTAGCACAGGGGTAGGAAGGAAGGAAATAATTTAGGGCAGTGGCTCTCAAACTTTTGTACAGGTGACCCCTTTCACATAGCAAGCCTCTGAGTGCGATCCACCTTATAAATTAAAAACACTTTTAAATATATTTAACACCATATAAATGCTGGAGGCAAAGCGGGGTTTCGGGTGGAGGTTGACAGCTCACGACCCCCCATGTAATAACCTCGCAACCTCCTGAGGGGTCCTGACCCCGCGTTTGAGAACCCCTGATTTAGGGCAATCACTTAATAGATATTTTACAAGTTTTTTTTAATGGCTCTGGCAGTGGCTTTTGTCTTCAAAATTACTATACTCTAATGTAGGGAGGATTATAAAAAGCTGACTAGCAAAGCCAGGATGAGGTATTCTGCTTAACCAGCTATAGTAATATTTGTAAATATCATGTTACTCCATAAATTAAATGACAGTTAAATTACAAGCAAAACCAAAGCAATCACAAGAAAAACTATAAGGAAAACAAATGAATTCCATTACCAAATGGAAAAACTCAGAGCCAGACTCTGGTGCCGCTCCTCATGTTCATGTTGAGCAGTACTGCATGGGTAGTTCCACTAAGTAGGGGTATCCATGAAACCACTCATGGCATTAGGTATGAGTCAGCATGATTAGAATCTGGCCCTATAAGGGCAACAGAAACCAATACAGCTAATAAGAGATAAAAAGGAAAATGACAGCTAGACAATAGGCTTTTTAAAAATACAAAAAAAAAAAAAAAAAAGGGGGGGGGGGAGAATAGTAAAACCAACCAGAAAGAAGTAAAAAGAAAAATGAGAGAAGCAAAAAGTAATAGCTAGTGGCAAACTGCAGAAAACATAAGAAACAACAAAGGGGAAATTAAAAAATATAGAGAGGCAGGGCCACCCGGGGGGGGTGGGGGGGGCGCAAGTGGGGCAATTTGCCCTAGGCCCCGGGCCCTGCAGGGGCCCCCACGAGAATGTCGGAGGCTCCCCCCTGCCTCCGCCTTCCCTGATTCCCCCGGCGCCTCAGCGCGCCGCGACCAGGAGCGGCCCTGGACAGCACTGCAGCGGTGTGGCTCGGGCGGGGCCTGAAATCCTCCCGCTCGGAGCTGCATGGTAAGGGGGCGGGGCTGCAAGCTCCGGCGGGCCAAGGGGCAGGAGCTCCTGGACGCAGCGCGCTGAGGCTCTGGGAGAGGTGGGAGGCGGGGGTAAGCGGCATGGTAAGCCCCTCTGAGCTGGGCACCCCCCAGCCCTGACGCCCAGCTCTGAGCCCAGCACCCCCCCGACCCCATCCCCCCCACAGCCCTGACCCCCAGCTCTGAGCCAGGCACCCCCCGACCCAGAGCCCAGCTCCCCACCCAGCCCTTGGCAACAGTAGCGCCACCCCCAGGCAGCGACAGCCCATTGGCACCAACCATCACCATCACCCAGCGACAGCCCATTATGTAATTGCAAATGTATACATACCATTAAAGCATTTAATGTTTTTAAATAATATATTTCGTGTATTTTCAAATTATTAAAAATTAAATTTTGAATGTATTTCACTGGTTATCTTTTACATTTCCAAATACATGTTACTGTAGTATTGCAACTTTTTTTTATGGAAGGGGCCCCCGAAATTGCTTTGCCCCAGGCCCCCTGAATCCTCTGGGCGGCCCTGTATAGAGGATCAAAGAAACCATTGAGCTACTTTACAATGAATGAACATAACCGTCTATATTCCACAGGGGATCACATTTGAGAGAGAGAGAGAGAAACAACAAGCAATTTGTTTCCTCCTGTTTTTAATGCTATTGAATGTTGTTTATTTTAAAAAGCAATTAGTATAATAAAAAGATTTAGCAAGAGATAGAAAAGACAGGGTAAGGAAAGGGATTGTCATTGACAGGCAGGCAATAGTGGCCAAAACTTTAAAAACATGTAATAGAGGTACACCTCTACTCCAATATAACGCGCCCCGATATAACATGAATTCGGATATAACGCAGTAAAGCAGTGCTCCAGGGGAGAGGGGGAGGGCGGAGCTGCGCACTCTGGAGGATCAAAGCAAGTTCGATATAACGCGGTTTCACCTATAACGTGGTACGTTTTTTTGGCTCCTGAGGACAGCGTTATATCGGGGTAGAGGTGTATTCCTGATGTATTAAGATCATTTTATTATACCACACAATAAACGTCACAATAATGATGTCAGTGAACCTCTCCAAATTGTCCTAACAATTCGGTGGGCAAATGTTATAAGGAAGTCTTTTTCTTTCTTTTATTGTGATCACAAATAAACAAACAATAAAGCTGAGGTTAAATGAATCCAAGAGAAAATATGAAAGTAATAAGGGAAAAAAAAATCACATGGATCTCTATCAAAAGGTAAGTCATTTGCAATCACATGTTTATATGCCCCACGAATGTATGTGATAATATAGCGTGGTGTGGTCTGTTTAGAATCTATATTACCTGGTGTACGATAAACAGTAACAATTCTGCTAAAGAGGAGACATGGCTGAGCCTACTAGAATTACCATTCGAAAGTGGTCAGCTGGAAAAAACGTAGAGTAGCCTGAAGGCTGCTCTATGTCATGCGTTTGAACAGAACTGGTGCCTGGCAGCCAGGCTATACCAGGCACATAAAACCCATGGGTCTGACCCAGAGAACTTTCAAAGCGAAAGGGATTATGGGTGGTGAACCTCAGGAAATAGTTTTAGGACCTCTGCTATGAAGTTATATTTTGGGGAAATGCTTTGCTAATACAATGTTGAGATTTTATTTTTGTATTTATTTTATATATTTTTATATTTAATTTTATTTTCTTAGAAATCAGGAAATAAAAAATAATTCTTCCCAGAGCAATTGTATCTATTAGGGCTGTCAAGCGATTAAAAATATTAATCGTGCTGTTAAATAATAATAGAATACCATTTATTTAAATATTTTTGGATGCTTTCTAACATTTTTAAATATATTGATTTCAATTACACCACAGAATACAAAGTATACAGTGCTCACTTTATATTATTTTTTATTACAAATATTTGCACTGTAAAAAACAAAAGAAATCGTATTTTTCAATTCCCCTAATACAAGTACTGTAGTGCAATCTCTTTATCATGAAAGTTGAACTTACAAATGTACAATTATGTACCAAAAAAACCTGCATTCAAAAATAAAACAATGTAAAACTTTAGAGCCTACAAGTCCA
>NW_020664436.1:48716882-48748661 GCF_002925995.2 Terrapene triunguis
AGCGATTGGCTGAACAAGAAGTAGGAATGAGTGGACTTGTAGGCTCAAAAACAAAACAATGTAAAGCTTTAAAGTGCAGTTATGTAACAAAAAAAAAATCTACATTTGTAAGCTGCACTTTCATGATAAAGAGATTGCACTACAGTACTTGTATGAGGTGAATTGAAAAATACTATTTATTTTATCATTTTTACAGTGCAAATATTGGTAATCAAAAATAATATAAAGTGAGCACTGTACACTTTGTATTCTGTGTTGTAACTGAAATCGATACATTTGAAAATGTAGAAAAACATCCAAAAAATTTAATAAATTTCAATTGGTATTCTATTGTTTAACAGTGCAATTAATCGTGATTAATTTTTTTTAGTTAATCGCGTGAGTTAACTGTGATTAATCAACAGCCCCAGTATCTATATTTTAATAATGCACAGGATTTTTAATGTTAATGCCTTAATTGTGGGTGAAGCACACAGCAATACTTAAAAGTTAAAGAGCTACCTTAGGAAGTGCTAAAATTTAAGGGTCATCTTCAGTGGCTTATGACTTTTACAGTGTTCTTCCTTTTGAGACAAGCTCTTGGCCAAGGAGTTAATTTTTTGGAAGGTTTGAGCTAAAACGGTTCCACCACTTTCAAGACTGATGAGAGTGGAAAGAAAATACATTTTTACTTTCAATTTTTTTTTTTTTTTTTTTTTGGTAATTTTTCTTAAACAGTTGAAGTGTCTTAACAGTTTGAAGTAGAAACTTGAAATTTGGACAGGAGATAGATACTTAGGTTGCAGATGTAGTTTTTGGTGGTTTGAGAAAACCCTGGTAGTGATTTGTGAAAGTTAAAAGGCTTTAAAATACGACTCTGTGCCCACAGTGACCTTTCTAATTCAATCCCTTAATGGTTTACAAATGCTCTCCTGGTTTTATGACAGCATATGTGGGTTACGAAAATCTGTAAGGAGTTCTGCCTCCTCCCACACTATACCTGAGAGTTTTTATGAAGGGATGCAAGGCTCAAAGCCACACCTCCTTCCATGGGACATAGAAAGATGTGCATCAAATGAGACAAGGGAGGCTGACGGATTGGTTGCACTTGCTGCATGGTACTATTCTATACTTTATAGGATTTTATACCACACATCACCATGGCATCTGGTATATAGTACACAGTATTTTACTGTTAGTTAAACTAATAATTAGGGCCGTACCAAATTCACGGTCCATTTTGGTCAATTTCATGGTCATAGGCTTTTAAAAATTGTAAATTTCATTATTTCAGCTATTGAAATTTCATGGTGTTGTAATTGTAGGGGTCCTGACCCAAAAAGGAGTTGTGGGGGAGGTCACAAGGTTATTTTGGAGGGCTTGCGGTACTGCTACCCTTGCTTCTGCGCGGCTGCTGCTGCCACAATCTGTAGAGCTGGGCAGCTGGAAAGCGGCAGCTGCTGGCTGGGAGCCCAGCTCTGAAGGCAGAGCCACTGCCAGCAGCAGCGCAGAAGGAAGGATGGCATGGTATGGTATTGCCACCCGTACTTCATTAAATGCCTTACTTCTGTGCTGCTGCTGGCGGAGCGCTGCCTTCAGAGCTGGGCACCTGGCCAGCAGCCGCTGGTCTTTAGCCACCCAACTCTGAAGGCAGCGCAGAAGTAAAGGTGGCAATACCTCAACCTGCTACAATAACCTTGAGCCCCCCGCCCCCCGCCTCCCTCCGCCCTGCAACCTCCTTTTGGGTCAGGATCCCCAATTTGAGAAATGCTGGTCTCCCCTATGAAATCTGTATAGCATAGGGTAAAAGCACAGAAAAGACCAGGTTTCATTTGGGGGGGGGGGCAAGGAGGGAGGCCACCAGATGTCATGGTCTGTGATGCATTTTTTATAGCCATGAATGTGGTAGGGCCCTACTAATAGGTAAGCATGGTAGAATTTCTTTGTTTCTTCATTTTTATTTTTAAAGACAGTAGCAATTTCCATGCACAAAAACCTATATTACAAGAACTTGAAAGCTGAAAAGTAAAGCAGTCAAAAAATAGGAAATGACAAAAGTTCTGGTTGTCTGTGAAATCTTAACTCTGCCCCTTTGTACATCCTGTATTACAGTTGATCACAATATCGTCTATTACAGTTGATCACGTTATTTTATCCAGAAGATTTGCCTCGTTTATTGTGTATATTGGACAAAAAATGAGGCAGGTTTGACTTAGACAGGGGCTGAGAACTCTCTCATCTCATTCACTGTCTAAATTGTATGTTATAGACTGAAAAAAGGTCTGCTGAAGAGGAAAAATGGTGGTATGGGTAATGCACTGGACTGGGACCAGGTAAACTGATCACACACAGAACAATATAGATACCTCATTCACTGAAAACCATCCATCCTGTGTAGTGAAGGAGCTGGGATCATATAGAAAAAATAGTGGGCCAGTTCCTGTCCCCCTGCCTTGTTCACTCTGCACTGCTCTGGAGAGTTGTCCTAACAAGGCAGCTGGAGTCTCCCCAATACAGTTGTGGTATAAGCCAACATAGCCAGCTCTACATCACTCGTTCTCCCCCTCTACCTGCTGGGGAAAGCAGTGTTCGTGGGTAGGCCAGGCATGTGGCTTCACCCCAGCTGAACGAGAAACTGCCTATGTACCATTCAGAGCCGGCTCCAGGGTTTTGGCCGCCCCAAGCAGCCAAACAAAACAAAACAAAAAAAGCCGCGATCGCAATTGCGATCTGCGGCGGCAATTCGGCGGGAGGTCCTTCGCTTCGAGCAGGAATGAGGGACCGTCCGCCAAATTGCCGCCGAACAGCTGGACGTGCCGCCCCTCTCTGAAGTGGCCGCCCCAAGCACCTGCTTGGTAAGCTGGTGCCTGGAGCCGGCCCTGGTACCACTCCACCTGGCATAATTTATGGAAGCTCTTGGGCTGCTCTAAATTAAACCAGGGGTTGGTTCAGCCCCCAGTCAGGTTGAAGATTAGAGCAACCTTTCCCTTTCCACACTTGGCCCTGCACCAAGCATAGCTCAGCCAGACATGAGGATATAGCCCAGTACATAATCATGTAACAAAAAAAAATGTATTGCAATGCATAGGCACAAAGGGCAGAGTTAAGACTGCACAGATAATATCACTAGTCATTTCCTGACTTCTGAATGCTTCATTTTAAAACTTTAGGGCTAGGTTATAACCGACCCATATACAGGCTCACAGGGGAGTAAGGAGGTATAAGACTTCCCTTCTCTCATTCTTGTGTGGATTGACAGTCAAAGCTTGAAGAGGAGAGCAAGCTACACTGGCCAGAGGGGGGCAGGGAATGGGTGGGCGGGGAATGGTTAGAACTTTGATGCTATCCCTTAAACACGGTGGTCAGTGGAGCTAAGCTGGTGCATGGTAATGAGCTGCAGTTACTTTCCACACAGCTGTAACTCACACACCTCCTGGCTGTGGTGCTCTGTCCCCCTCTAGTGGCACCGAGACCACATAGAGATTAATGAGCACCACACCTACAAGTGTGGGTTACACAGCAATATGGGAAATAGGGAATGAATTGTGGCTTTCAGACAGTATGTCTATACTGCAAAAAAAGACTTGTGGGAGCCAGTCTCGGAGCCTGGGTCTGCCGACTCAAGCTTGCACTACAGGAATACAAATAGCAGTGTAGATGTTTCTACTTGGTGGTGGAGGGGGGTGGATCTCAGACTCCGGGCTCCAGCCTGACCAGGAAGGTGTATATTGCTATTTTTAGCCCTATAGCATTAGCCCTGTGAGCCTGAGTCTGTAGAGCCAGGCTCTGAGTCTGACTGCCATGAAGGCTTTTTTGCAATGTAGACATAGCCTGAGTTATACTTCCTTCCCTGGGCTGATGGAATTCAGCGCAGTCCCTCACACAGGGCTAGAGGTAAAGTCTCAATCTCACCCTTAATGTTCTTTTGATGTAATTTTTTTTGCATGGGGTATGTATTAAATGGGGACAAAATAATGCGATGTTAAGACTATACATTTCAAATACAAGTGTAAGGATATGAAAGTGTTGACGTTATCATTGTAATATTAACATGCCAACATTGCACATAATGGTCAAATGCTGTTCCCTGCCACACCAGTGCAACCCCACTGGGTTTCAGTCAGCGTAAGGCAAGAGAGAGCAGGGAGCAGTATAATAGGGATGGGAGGTACATTCCTGTAGCTACAGCTTCCATCTGTTATAGCTGATCAGTGGCCTCGTCTCAGGTGTCCGCAATGCTGAACAGAGCGAGCGTTTCAGGCCACAAGCTTACACAGATGGGGAACAAGGCCATTCTTCTCTGCAAATGCTTCATAAAAGCACTGACGGACCTACGTTTGCATTTAACCTTACATTAAAAATGCCATACCGGGTCAGCAGTGAATTCATTTTGGAGTATCAGTGACAGTCACTCTTTGTACCTAACTTCTAGAAATTCTGAGCCAATAACATGAAATGCTTATTTTGCTCCTTTGTAGTTTTGCTGGTTCAAGAAGGTTCATGGGGACAGAAAATGCATCAGAGAGAAGTAACCCAGGGGGCAGTAATTTAATTGGATCCATACCCTAAATTGGGGCTGTAAAACTGATGAAGTGTGGTTTTCTTGCCAGGTGCTGCCCATTTCCTCATGGTAGGTGCTTTGGATATGGAGGAAAAAAATGCTTCATGTCCTTGGATTGCCATGTATTCATCTGTGGAAACGTGAGGCTCCGCATAGACAATGCCAATTATAGCCTTTAGTGCCTTTCTGCTCTGCTCAGGCTCACTGCTGAATGATAGAATGGGTTTTTCACAGTTTGTCTAAGAAGTCTGGTTTGGCCTGAAAGTTAAATCCTAGCAAAATACTGCTCTGAAATAGTCCCTCTAAGGTCAGTCCTGCTGGGATCATCACAGTGGATTGCAGGGCGCTGCAGCCTGAATCCCTTCTCAGGAGAGAGAGGGATTCGGGGCCCAGCCCAGGCAGAGGTGAATGCTAGGGGCCCGACCCCTAGAGAGACGTACCTTGAACAGAACACGGAAGGGGTCAAAGGTGGTTTCCTTGAAACCATGACCAGTAGATGCAAGTTTTGTCTATAACACGTGTCAATTTTCAGTCAGTTGGCCAGTAGACAACTTAACTGAGGGACACAAGCGAGGGGGCTCATGTGACCACACATACTACACAGGCCATCTCCCCCACAGTGCAAAGATTTAAAGCACACCTCTAGATGGTAAGGTGGTGAAACAGGCCACTATCTACTTCGGCTCTTTATCCATCACTGTTTTATCCACTGAACATAGTGAAATTTCACACGATTTCTCTTCCCTCCCCCACTTCCACTCTCTCAAGATTAGTTCTTCTGTGAAATTTGATCAATTTTGCCCCCCCCCCCTTTTTTTTTGCATTAAACACAAAAATATCACATTTTGACTTTCAAGTTTCAAATCCACCCTTTGCTTGGAACAGGACTATCTTTGCTCAGAAAGGGATTTGGTTTTGCTGGAATGTTTCTAATTTTATGGTGAAATGGACCCGTTTAAGTTTGCACCAAAATTTTAAGTAGTCTCCCTTTTCATTGCAAATATTTGGCACACTTCTTCTAGTGGGAGAGGGATCATTTCTGTTACAAAAATCACCAAAGGCCCATATGAATTTTTTTTTGCGCTAATATTTCTCTCTCAAATTTAGCTGTTTTAGGGAGTAAAAATGATTGGAATAAAATCCAAGAAAGCACCAAGTGATATATTATTTAAGAGGAAACTCAACTACAGATTGACAGCAGAGATCAGCAATTGCTTCCTAGTCTGTATGCTCAGTATAGTCTCTCCCTCCCCCCACCCCCGGTTACCAAATTACCATTTTTATAGCTCCTGCAATTAATTCCTATTTTTATGGACAGTGAAATGACTCTTACTCCTACAATAAAACCAATCATTATATGTATAACGTCTCAAAGAGGCAGCATAAGGAGTAATGCAGCTTATATACAGTTTAAAACATGGCTGTTTCAATCCAACCTCCTCCTCAGTTTAATTATGCTGTGCAAGGAAAGGCACAGTAGCTACAAATGCTGCTCCATTAAATGTAACCAACTGTATGTATCAGAGACACAGAGAGAGATATTTCATACACACCGACCCTGAAATACCCACAGATGTGCAGGTTCATCACAAACCTTTTCGCTGTCTTACTATTTTAATAAGCTTCTTTATAACTTTTTTATCCATAAAGTGCAGAATTTAGTAATTCAGAGAAAGATCTGAAGTGTGGCTTCATTCATGCTCTCTTAATATTTCCAGATCAAACACAATCCGTTTTATAAATCAAAAGAAGATGATGTCTAACTATCAGCTCTTAAATCTAGAGCTGGTCAGAAACTGGGTATTTTTTGCCCACACCCAAAATTTTCACTGAAAATCCCCAAACCCACACATTTTTAAAGTTTTCTGATGGGAAAAAAAATCAAAAATTTTTGAGGAAAGCAGACACTCCCCATGAAAGGTTTTGTTTAATCAAAACCACCCCAATTCTCCATAAAAAAAAAGTTTTGAATGGAAAAATCTTATGTAAAACTCTCCCTGGGTTCTGCTTCCTACACCATCACTAGGGCCCTACCAATTTCACATCCGTGAAAAACATGTCACAGACTGTGAAATCTGCTCTTCCACTTGAAATCTGATCTCCCCGTGCTGCTGGGAGCCTGGGGCTCCTAGCTGCTAGTCTGGCTGGACAGGGACAGGAGTTGACTTTCTCTGCACGGCCACTCTTAGTGGGCAGATCAGATTGACCTCGAGAGGAAGTGCAGAAATGAGGGTGCTACACCCTCACTTCTGTGCTGGACCAGCCCGGGAGCTGGGTTCCCAGCTTCTGCCCCTGCCCCTCCGCCAACTTCTAGTTTGAGGCTTCCTCCCCCGGCAGCTCCTGCTGGGGCTGGAGGCTTCTGCTCCCGGTGGCTGAAGCTGGGGCATCCCATTCTTGGGGCTTACACCTCCCGCTGCTCCAGCTGGGGCTTGGGGCAGACCAGGCTCAAGGTTTCCGCCCCCATGGCTCCAGCTGGAGCTCAGGGCTTCAGCCCCAGGCTCAGGGCTTCAGCCCCTGAGGCTGCAGCCGAGCTCAGTGTGCCCAGGCTTGGGGTTTCTTCCCCCACAGTTCCTGTCAGGGCTTGGGGTGATCAGGTAGGGGCTACCGCCACTGGGGCTTCTTCCAGGGCTGAGGCACCCATTTTTCTCAGGGGCTCACAAATTGGCCAGGGGCTCTGCCTTAATCTGCCACTGGCCTGGACTAGTAGCTAGGAAACCCCAGCACCTACACACTTCCACCAACCTCCTCTAGCCCAGTCCTGAAGGCAGCACAGAAATGAGGGTGGCAATCTTGGGACCACCTTCCCCCCCAACCCTCATGAACCCATTTTGGGTCAGGACCCCCACAGTTAGAAGGTCCGAAATTGTGAAATTGACCAATTTAAAAACGCTCTGGCCATGAAATTGACCAGAATGGACTGTGAATTTGATAGGGCCCTAATTATGAATGCTCAATCTGATATCAGTATTTTAGAGGCAGAATGATTTGCTGTGGTCTGTCTGTGCTGGCTGTACCTAAATTTATGACTGTAGAACTGTAATTTCTATTTTTGGATTTCCCTTATGCATTTAGACAAAGTGAATGCTGAAATCACAGAAAATGCTGTCTACATTATTGCTGTAGGGTTCCCAAATACTGTATTAATGGGTAAGTAAAGAGGTACAGAAAAAGGTTGCCTTAAAGCAGTTTTAGCAAAGGTTCATTAAATCTCATGCATGAATTAAACAGAGCACTGTCAGTGAAAGCCTATAGAACATGAAAGATAATACAAATCAGAGAGCAGTACACCTAATCCACCAACAAATGTGAGTTTGCAGTTGCTGGGAATAAACTAATCTTTACTAAATCAAACAGTGGGTCACTATGGACAACACAAAGACGAGGATTAGCAGAGCCCTTCCTTCCTCTGACCACCCTTTTGTAAACTGTATCCTTTTTTGCAATGCTGCTTGTTTCCAAACCATGCCATGCGATATACCAATCAGTGGCTGCTAACTGCCTTATAAGAAGTTTATTTGGGCTCAGAGAAGAAGATGGGGAGCCCTGCCTATTAGAGCTGCAGGAAATATTCAGAGCCTATAACCAGAACATCTTTATCACATTAACTAAGAGTGAAATAATGACTCATAAATACTAGAAAAGGTCACCACTGACACTATCTCAGGCAAATGGCTTTCTATCAGAGATGGCCTTAATTAAAGTATTTCCATCTCTTGATCATCCCATGCAGCGTCTGTCTCAGTAGTTTCAGGTTTTCCATCCCAAATTCTTTTATAGGGTCTAATCCCACATTCCTTGTGCGCCCAAGCTTCTCAGTGACGTACTAGAGCTCATTAATTTAACTGAAATTACAAAGAGAGCAAACAAAAGTGGTGCTGAGAGAGATGGGCACATCTTAAATTGTCAAGTGTTACTTTCCAGAATGATTTGCCTGCTATTTTAACATTACTGCTGTTACTCCACAGTGTTCAGAAGCGTGTGCATCATACTTAAATATAGGATTTTTCTGAGCCTCTCTCCATGACTGTTAAAAAAGAGCATTATGTCTGTTTTGCATTGGGAGGAACCCCCTAATTAAATTTCTTATAAAATAAAGAATTAGGCTGCAAACTAAATCAGTAGGAAGATTGGCATTTTACAAATAGACATCACAATAATGTGGTAAGAATGAATATTGCATATGATAAAACTCTGTGCAAAAAAAATTGTCCTTGTTCTTTCTTGTCTAACACACTTTCCTTTTATATTTAGCTTTACTTGCTTTAGAGCCAGAAGGTCATGTTCTGAGCTAAATTCCTTTTGGGTACCAGCAGACCCAGAAAAGAAGGGTGCTAGTCACCTGTAATATTATCACAAAAGAGAAACTAAAACTGTGCAGCAGCAGATCAGTTTCCTCCTGCACTGCTGACCTGACCATATCTGATAGTATTCTTGTCAACACTGCACATGATCTTGCGAGTAAAGTGGTCTAATTTTATAAGGAAAAAAATGCTAAAACCATTTTACAAGCTTTTGGAGCTCAAGACAAAAAAGTCTGTTTGTCTCTAAATTAATCAAGAGCCTTTCCAGAATCTCTTCAGACTCTTGGCTAGTTCTCTGCTAACTCTTTCAGTGCCACAAGTACCAGCTGTATAAGGTAGTCCCATACAACCCTAAAAACTGGATGCATGCTAGCATTTAATTCATTGAAATTAAGATGTGGCCCCTAAAGCTAACACAAGCAATTTCAATTCAACAACACCTTTGTCCTCAGTGCACATGTCAAAAGCCTGAAAACCTCTGCAATGCAGAACGTTAACTAACCTATTTATTATTTCATTATACAACACATCACATTTGTAATCAGCATTGGTTCAGTTTAATAGCATATACTTAAGGATACCTCGCTCTTATATAATGCTTTGTAGCTCTTAAAGTGCTTTACAAAGGAGCTAAGTAACATCATCTTCATTTTACAGAAGGGGAAATTGAGGCACCCCTGAAATGCCACCAGCAAGTCAATGGCACAGCCAGGACTTGAACCCCAATCTTCTGAGTTCCAGTCCAGTGCTCCATCCTACAGGCCACACTGCCACCTGTATAAAGATATATACATAGTTGATCTGATTATCGTAAAGTTGTATGAGTTGCTGAATTGGAATGGAGCATGTTCGAGAGGGTATTAGTGTTGCGATGATAGTGGACTAATGCTTGGAGACTAGTATTGTGTTGGGTACAGTTGTTGCCTTATCTCCTGATTTTGTCGCTTTTGAGTGTTTTTGTTATGAGGAAATGTGCTTGAACAACCTTACATTAAATTAACAATATGGGAATAATAGTGAGTCTGTGCCTTAGTATTTCACAGCATAGAATGGGGTTGGAGGTAGAGAAGAAGTGTGAAATGACCCAGCCAGAATAATTACTGAAATAGACCTTGTATCATGCTCACTATATCAATGTATCCTTTTCTAGACAAAGAGCAACAATACCATATGGAGATTATCAGATTTTTAGGCAATCAAAGAACACATGACCTGAGTGCAAAAGTTTGTTGGAGGAACGAGGCCAGAAAGATCATATGCAACCTAACAGAAGCCTTTGAGATTTGCCATATATGCTTGGTGCTGCACAGATATAATCCAGAGAGGTCTTGGATCTTTCATTTCCTTGCCTTGTGGAACTTTCAGAGCTTTGCAATGGGAAGTTCGGCACTAGGGTGCCAAATATCAGAAAAGTTTACATAAGAATCACCCAGTAACAGTCCATGGAAAAATACTGATGTTAGACTCAGAGATGGGTCAGTCACCGGGCCTCCGACATTCACAATGACCGAGAAGTGAGAAGCGGACTAGGATTTCAAGAGGAGAAACAGTACTCCTAAAGAAGGAAGTGATAGGGAATCCTCATGCATTCATAGAGTTGCCAACTCTGACTGAAGCTATACTGGGAGATTCCCCCGCCCCCCCGCCCCACACACACGACGTAATGTCATTTTCTTAAAATATTCTATTAAAATCTCCTGGATTGCTTTCAATAGTCACCAGGAGATCAATATCGATTCCGGGAGACTCCAGGCCAATCCTGGAGGGTTGGCAACCCTATGCATTCACTCTATATAGGATGGCCTTTACGAAGAGAGACAGTCCACGGTTGGTTTCAGAAGGATTAATATTACTACCAGCAAATCCCCACCTGAGTTTTGATTAATTTAATCTTGTTTGCTTATTGCAAAGTGAAATTCCATTTTTAATTAAAATTCATAGTTTCCTAGAAGAGATAAGAGGTGCTGATGTGATCCTTCTACATACCAGAGCAACAGGCACTATGAGAGATGAGAGCTTCGAGTTCCTCTTGGCACCTTCATTTTGGACAGTGTATAGCAGGGGATCTGCTTGTGTTCCTAATGGACCAATCGAAAGCCCACTGAAGTCAATGAGAGTCTTTCCACTGACTTCAGAGGGCTTTGAATCATGTCCCAAAAGCATATCAGGGACGGAGTTAGTAACAAACATAGGGTTTAAAATACGATGAAAATAGATCATATACTCTATACAGATAACTCTCCAGAACAAGAGGAATGCCCAAAACTGCAATTAGCTGGGGACATTAGACAATATTAATATACAGTTACTGTAATTAAATGTATTAATATTACTCATTTTTATACATTTTAATGCTGTGTATTTTGTTACCAACAGAAATTACAATTATCCTTTGGGTAATTTCCTTTTTCCTTAAAAAAAACAAAACAAAACAAAAAAACCTATCAGTGAACCTTAAGTAGTTAATAAATTAATTATTAGATCTAATGAGGTATTCCTATTGTTAATGAGATTTCTTTGTAACACAGTTTGTAATATTTTCTTTAAGTGATCCAGGTTACACTTTAAGTGAAACGATGCCCGATTGGCAGCCTTGGAGATTAAGTCCTCTGTTTATCCATAAATCTAGTAAAAAAGTGGGCAGAACAGTATATGTTTACCCACACTATCCAGCTGAGATGCTTCAAATTTGACCTGGAAGGGACCATCTCCGGAAATGAGAGGGTAATTCAGGTACACATTCATGCCCAAATTTCAGAAGTGGCCTCCAGTTTTGTGGCATCCCAGTTTTCCCCTGCCCTCCAGTTTAAATGATTAACCATTGGAACAAACTACCACAGAAAGCAGTGGATTATCCATCTCTTGAAGTCTTCACATCAAGGCTGGATGCCTTTCTGAAATTTATGCTTTAGCCAAAGCAGTGATTGGCTGAACACAGGGGAAACTTGATGAAATTCTGTGGACTGTGTTATACAGGAGGTCTGACCAGATGAGCTAAGGGTCCCTTCTAGACAGGAAGCAGAGCCGTTACAAAGCATTTTAGTCCCTAGGGCGAGTAAGCATATTTGTGCCCCCTAGAGGTGATGCGTGGGAGAGGGGAGGAGTTCCCAGCCACTTTGCACAAAACAGGAAGCTGGAAACTGGTTGCCACTGCCCACAGAGAATTCCCCTGATAGAAGAGAACCCCCTATCATTGCAGATGTGTTGATTCTTAACCCTGTGCCAGTCCCCTCCCACCACAGAGGGCATGTTGAGGGGGAGGGAGGGAGTGTGTCTGAGGTAGGCAGGATACATAGTTGATCAGTGCTTAGGATCCCTCTCACCAGCTTTAAGTTGCATCAGAGCTAGGGCTTACCCCAATAATGAGGGAGTTGAACCCAGTTCCCTGACAACCCCCACCCATTGCACATCTTCTTTGATAGGCTTCACTCTTCAATTTGTATATGTGCATTGGGTACTGCACACACAAATGATCTTTGCTAGGGGCACAAAGGAAATGATGGGCTTTGAATAAAAAAACAGAAAAAGCAGCAATTTGCACAATTGGCCAATATGGAGCAGTTTTAGCAAGGGCCATTTTTAATCCTTCAAGCAGGGGCACCATTCAGTGCTGAGAACCACAAAGAAATACTGAAAAGCAAACAAAATCTTTAAGGCAAATGAGTAGGAGTAGTTGGATCTAGGAGCAGAGGTGAGTCAGGTCCTTTGGGCAAATGGTTTCATAAATCTTAATTCTGTATGAGGCATCTAGACACCGCAGTGTTGGGTGCCTTAAACATGCAGAAAGGGCCTCTCTGAACATGTTCCTCAAAGAGTTTCTCCTGGAGTTCCCTTCCTAACAGTAAGCATCTATTTGGAAGAGGATAGTAAAAGAGAAATTCTTTACATCAAGTATAAAATTCACATCTGAAGGACTGGAATCCATCCATCATAGTACTATTGCCTGTCAGGAATGTGGTTAACTGAAGTTGATGCTCTAATGTACCTTTAATAAGGGATCATGAGATGGCATATGAAATGCCGGTAGTTACTGGAAAGCCTGTTGGCAGGACAGGTCATTTTTTGACATCCTCTCACTTCTGATACAATGGCAGCTGCCAACTGAGCATTCTGACTCATATAGCTAACATCCTGAAGCAGTACAAGTATTTCTAGGAATAAAAGCTTCCTTTAATCATACAAACTGTGGGTGGCTCCCATACACTAGTTCAAAGATATTTTGGGGGTAACCAGCAGGTGCCCAGATAAGTCAAAATTCCCCCCGGCTTTGGCCAACCACTATTTGTAATCAATTTTTTTTAGAAAGAGACAAAGAACAGATAGAGAATGTGGTCCAAATTTTCTAAAGTGTGTGCGCACAACCAGGGTTTTGAGTGTGCAAATCCTCAGTCTGAGCACACACAACAAACACTGAGCACAAACAAATGTGAGCCCTTGTGACATCTCTGAACTCCTTCCAAGGAAGTTTTCAAACCAGAGTGAACGCTTTATGCCGTTTAAATTTGCCTCCTATCATATACATGGGGTAACAGCAACAAGGGAGATACCTGTGTTAAGAGGCAACACATGAAAGCTGGTGTGTAACACAATTCAAATAGCAATGCAAATGAGTGTTCATTATTAACAAGGAGGGGATCAATTCCTGGCAGGAGGTGCACAGGTCCAAGACACTTCTAAATTTGTTCACAAACCCCTGGAGTGAGTCAGACAGTCTCTGTCGCAAGCACTGACAGCAGTAAATCACTCACCTTCATCACTTCTACCTGCAGGTCTTCGTTCAGGGAAGGAGTCACTTTGACGGCATTCAGCATCTGATTTAGTAGCTGCTTCTCATCTGAGCCGGTTTCCACGGATACAAATCTCTCATCAGACAGCAGCTTCTGCAATAAGGCACAAGGTAGTTCAGTCTCAGAGACTGTCGATTCTCCCCCCTCCCCATTATTTAACTCGGTTGTAACCTATTGCGTATTGGTTCTTTCTCTGAAGGTCTTCAGGACGGGATCTAGGCTTTGCTGATGATGCAACTAACACTTTTGGGTTCATTACTGAATTCTACAATGGCTTTTTTATTTCTTTTCTGGCAGCTCAAATGATCTCAAGAAGGTCATTTCCCAGTGGACTCTCAACATGTCAATTTCTGCAGGCTGCTGGACTTGGCTTTGGTGAAGCCCCCAGCTAATGTCATTTTAGAAGTAACACTTCAACACATGTACAGAGTGGAAAATGAGGCTGGTGTGGAGACCTAGAGCTACCACTACTTTACATTTTGCTTAGTGGGAGATAAAGGTTTAGCTATCATCCCACTCTCTCCCTTTGAGCTGCCAGGGGGACAGAAGCACTGTGGAGGTGGCATTGCTAATCACTGGCAGAGAGTGGGAAGAGGCATTTATGTATCTTTCAAGAGATGACTAATCTAAAACATTAACTAAACCCCCGAAGAGAAGGCAGCCTGACCAGTGGGTTGTGCTGGTGGTATGAAATTTGATGTGAATTTGCCGGGGGTAGGGGTTGAGAGGTTGTATAAGGGGTAGATTTGACACAGTCCTACTGATTTTTTATGGCCTGATCAGGTTCCCTTTGCTTGGAAAGAAGCCAGTACGTGAGTAATGGAGTGTCACAGTGGGTATTTCTAGACAGCATGACAGAGCTAGAAAAGGTGGCACAAAAGAGCAAATCCAACTTAAAAAAAAATAATAAAATGGACTTGAACTGAATTTTTATGGGAGCCTGTTTTCAAATCTAAATATTGGCCTTTTTATTATTCTCAAAAAAACAAAACTACTTTCAGCTACATGGAGGTGAAACGCAGAGACACAAAAGGCGTGTGCACTACTTAAGTCCTACTTATGCTCTCAAAACAAGACCTCACGCTGGCCCTTCGCACAGGGATGAATTGCACCTTAGTGAACAGCAACTTGTATTTAGTAGAATAGCAGTATGAAGCTTTCCCTACAAAACTATATTCCTAGCAATAAACATTAATTGCATACTTGTGCAATGTCCATTTTCCCCTCAATGAAGCGAAAACATACGCTCCGTTTCCATTTCGTTACCTACAAATGCTTTAGCTCTCTGAAGCCTGCATCTGATTTTCTTGGTACATGCATTGCATGGCTGTTTTCAGTTGTCATTTATAAAACCCCTTCAGTTCACCTAGTGCTACTGAACGTGTGGGGAATTTTGATTTCAATATTTCAGTGGCGGTCCCATACATTTATAACAGAGCCCTCACTACTTATGTCTACGTTACGCTTTCCAGCCTCAAAGCAACACTGTCCTCTGAGCTGATCAAAGAGGGCTGGATGGGACTCTTCAGACTCTGTCAATGCAGCTCCTTAGTCGTTTGCTGGAGTCCAAGCACAAAGCCAGGCACTATCCATCACTTGCAGAGCATGCAGCTTCCACAGAATCTTCTGCCTCTGCTAGCGCAGAGACTAGCTCCTGGATGCCTTCTCAGCAGTGCCCTTGCTATCACTAGGTCACCCCAAGGTTTGATGCTTTGTTTACAGTACTTTCTTTCATTTTAAACACCTATATTTCCTTTGAATTTAAATCATACGGGAGCTGCCATTTTCTACATCCACCCTCCAACCAAGCAAGTCAAAATCCACCCAAGTCCCAAGCCATACCTGCATCCCTGCTAGAGCATGTTGGGCCAACTTCACGTTCTTTGATTCCAAAGCCAGCTGTAGTGGGAGGAGACACTTCTCCCTACAAAAACGAGAGGAAAATAGTGCTGAGAAACTGGCATTCACAAAAAACACAGCCTTCTGGATTTTCCTCACTTTAAACAGGGTCAAACTCCAACAACCATTGAGCAGAATTTAACACTAAACAGCTGCAATGTGATATTTATCTTCCCAAAGAAAACAACACAGTGGTTTTCCAAAATTTTCAAAGAAGCATTCCTCAAGAGAAACAGCCACTTATGGACCCACTTCCCAAGCAACTTGGTCCTTAAAATGTTTCATTTTGTGCAACACAAACACGTGATTTGCAAACCACTCATGGACCTATAGGACACTTGAGAAGCACTGTGCATCAGTCACTTGTCTTCGGTTTACTAGTCAAGTTGCAGAAGCGGATACCAAGTTCCACATTCATCTTCTGTGGAACTAGCTTTGCTCCATGCCTTGTGTACAGTACAATTTGTAATCATGTGTTAACTAAGCCGAAAGTAATTTGTGCAAAGAACAAACATTAAAGGATAGAGTTTACAATGAGTCAATTAACACATTTTAAAAACACAATTACAAAATGTACTTGGACCGTAGAATGCAGCAAGCTTTTGCATATTAAAAGATACTGGGAGTTAGGATGGTCACAAGTAGGTCCATAAGCACTGGAGAAAATTCTGACTTAAGATACAAATAAAAATGAGGTTCGTGGACCAGTCAGTGTACATTTGCTCGTCTCACAAATCCTCTCACACAATAATCTGGCTGAAGAGAGGCCCTGAATTGGAATAACTGAAACTACTGCAGCTCGTGATTGAGACATATTAGCAGAGCTAACTGGGGAATGCTTATAAAGCACCTTCCTACACCATGTCAATCTCTAACCAAAACAGCAGTTCACAAATGAAACGAGTGTGGTGGTCTCAGCCTAAATTATATAAGCAACCGTGTGTCTCTGTTTTTGGGAGGCCAACTTGAAACCCTTTAAAGGGATCGGTTTTGTAGAAAATACTGAGTCCCTGCCCCTGAAAATCAGGTCCCTTTAAGGGGTCTCCAGTTGGGCATCCAAAAATCAAGGCACTCAAAATCACAAGTCACTTTTCAAAACATAGGCCCGCGTCGTTAGTGCCAATTAAAAACCTCGCCACAGAGACCAAGGCTACCAACATAACACAATTTAGCAAAAAAGTAAAAGAGTGAACTCATGTAATTGCAAAGCTTGTTTGGGAACTCGCAGGACTTCCCATACTCTTTCCCGAATTGATGCAAATTTACAAAACTCCACCTAACATATCTTGCGGCAGCACAAACATCAGTAGGTGGAATTCTTGCTTTTTTATTTTTAAATTGGAATAGAGTTTGCACGTATATTCAATCAGCTATTTAACTGAAAATTACCAATATGCCTGGCTTAGGATGCTTAGAAGAACAAACATGCAGAAAGTGTACCTATTTCAGAAGCTCCTCAAATGTTTCTGGAACATATTTAGCTAAAATGACTCTTTGTAAGCATTAGCCGCAGCATCCAAAGCTGTGTGAACAGTGCAACACATGGGAAAGAGCTCTGTTGGAGTGTTGTAGACCTGAAGACTGGAAATCCAAAGCAGAGATAACCCACACAAAAAAAATCTATTACAGGTTTTACACAATAACCCGTTTGTAACCTACATGTCATGGGGGCATGTGGATTACCCGTGCATGCTGGGGCAGGAGGACACTTTGGGAGATTACGGAGATGCATGGTGATGCCACTTCTATCCAGTACACATATAGATTTTTTTACGGTATCTGATATTCCAAGACTTGGACGCACTCAAAATGTTGCTTTCTTTTGTTCTTCATATTTTTTTTTAAAAACAAAATATCACAGCTAATAGGCCAGCCAATACTTAGTGCTGTCCCATTTTGGCTGCTGAATCCCGGTTTTGTAATTGTTTATGTGACCAACCAGTAGCAATCAAGGTCGCTGTGCATGAACTCATGTAAACACGCATTTAGAAGTGAACCACACAAAAAGTATATTTTAAGCGCAGTCACTGTGGTGTGTTAAAAAGGTCCCACTTATTTAGACTGTAAGCTCTTTAGGGCAGGGACTGTCTTCCACCCTATGTACAGTGCCTAACACAATAGAGCTGTCAGGGCTACAGGCACTACTGCAGTACAAACAACAAATATTAATAGATGGGACATAGCAAACATCGGACATATTTATTATTTTAGTAACATGGACTGAGAAACGGGGGTCGGGAGGGCAGTCATAACCCAATGGAACTGAGCCAGCTGACGCTCATTACGATGAAAATGGCCTGGAGCCTTTATGGCTGGCTCACTGTATAACTACCACGCAGTTCAGCACAGTGCCCACCATCTGCAGCTGGAGACTGCAACTAATAAAGAATGAAAGTGATTTCTTGATACATCATCCCAAGCTGAGCATAAAATGACAACAGGAGGATGGAAATGAGAACAGATTCAATTAGATGAACTTCTCAGCTTTGCTAAAAATGTTTAACTGAAGATCTGATTAATACTGCAGCAATCTCCCTTCCCATTACATTCTCTGAGAAAATGAGCTGCCACTGTGTCATTTCCTGTTCTTGTTACAATCTCTGTCAATAAGATCTTTATCATCTCCTTGCTACGGTCATAAAGCACCTACAGATATCCTGCCAAGACTGGACTCACTGAATATTCCAATACTTCGACCTACATTTTAAGCACAAAACTTAGCAGCATCAGTGTACAAAGAGCTAGTCCTGGGACGAGTAGATAAGTTAACACAATATGTCACTACTGCACGTCCATCACTTTTAATAGTTGATCTTAGTGGGGCTGGAGAGGGTGTAAGTCAGGGTAGAATTTTGCCCCAGAATTTTGCTTTTTGCTTAGAAAATGAGAGAGATGGGGGGAAAAAAAAAAAAAAAAGTCTCAGGATCACACCTTCTGGTCCCTGTCTGTGAACATTCCCAAACCAGTTTGGTCCAAGAGAGGCCCATGAATGGAATACCAGCCTGCGGCAAGTCAGGTATGGGATCCATTGGTCAGGGCCAGCTCCAGGCACCAGCTTAACAAGCAGGTGCTTGGGGCGGCCAAGGGAGAGGGGCGGCACCTGCGGCAATTCGGGGGCGCAGGTCCCTCACTCCCTCTAGGAGCGAAGGACATGCCGCTGAACTGCCGCCGCCGATCGCAGCTTTTCTTTTTTCCAATTGCCGCCGCCGATTGCGATCGCGGCTTTTTTTTTTTGCTTGGGGCGGCAGAAATGCTGGAGCCGGCCCTGCCATTGGTGGAGCTTGCATGGCAGTTTGTAGGGGTATCCACATGCCCTCAACATTTGGAGTTTAGATTGTAAAGTTTTGACTGGGATACCAAGGCTGATACTGTGTTTATCACTCACTGTCCATTTGTCCCTGTCCTCCCCACCTCCTCCTGCCGCTATCCATGACCACCTTGACTCTTCATGCTCCCACCCATCCCATAAATTCTTAGGTAATTGCACCTTGCCTTGGATGATCTCACTAGAGAATCTCTTGTCACTGGCTGCATGTCTGCAGCTCTAGGACTCTGGTGCTGCTCTGTTCCAATACTGTATGCTCTAGAATGCTGTGCACAGGGGAAGCTCCAAAAAACACAGCATGAGATTTACACAAGGCAACATCTCAGAGCCATGAACGAGACTGCTTACCTTCACACAAGGGATTATCAAAGGAAGCGTGAACACTTTACTTGCTGGGGGCTCATGGGGAGAGAGGCAGTCAGAAGTTTCAGGGGGCAGAGGTGCTGTGGGAGTTAAGGAGCTGGAAGGGAGGTGGTGAGAACGATGACAGGGAGGTAGCAGGGAGGAAGTGGAAAGCATGAAGGGAAGTCAGGGAGTGAAGGGAAGGACTTCGAAGCCTAAGGAAGTTGCAGGTGGACAAGGAAATGGGAAGAGATAGACATAAATGATGTTCAGCCTGTGCATCTTTAATATTTGTGTTCCTAAGCAGAGCCAAACAGTGTGAGGTTCATGGTACCATTAATCACGTCTGCACGCATTCACAGAGTTTCACACAGTGTCATCCTCAAGCTAGCGCTATTAGCCACTTGCTCACAAGAGTGCCAGAGCCACTCTCAAATTAAAAAGGAAGAAAGGTAGAAAGAGTGAATGCCCTGATTCAGCACAGCCTCCTGGCAGCGGTGTTCTTTCCCAGCTAGAGAAGAGAGGATAACGAGAGCTCCCTTAGTGTTGTCGCCATGGGAGGTATAAGGTCACATTACACGCTGAGCAGGATTTAGTGTGGACTCACTGCAGAATAATATTACCCATGAGCAGTGTTTCAGCAGAGAGCACAACGGTACTTACAGAAACAACAGTGAAACCAGACAGCCTTCCTAGCCATGCTGCTCCCTTTTCATAGTGGGGGAACAGTAATAATGAATGTATTATGCTGTCAGACCATTTTTCTTGCATTAAAAAAAAAAAAAAAAAAAAAAAAAAGACACCCCAGTGCAGACCATACTTACTGGATCTTCACAACTCTAGATTAAAAATAACAGCAACTTGCACGTAGGGGATCTTAATCAGAGGATCTCAACACTCTTTGCAAAGGTGAACCTTATTGTCCCTATTTCACAGATGGGGTAACTAAAGGAAGATCCAACCCTGCTCCTATTGAAGTCAATGGGAGTTTTGCCACTGACTTCATTGGCACCAGGATTGAATCATAATAAGCAACTTGCCCAAGGTCACAAAGCAATTCAATGACAGAACCAAGAATATAAGCTCGGAGCAATGTCTCCCAGTCCCTAGTTTTAACCAGAAGCACGTGTTACCTCTCAAGAGATGTTGTTTCATGCAGCTGTGGACTATTCCATTGTTGTTGTTAACTTGTTAGACTGCAGAATGCATTATTCGAATGTACATGTCACTTATATTCAGCACACTGGGATACAATGACCTTTAATATTCTGTGCTGGTAATGACTTGTCTATCTACCCTTCAGGTCCAAGAACCTGTCACTAGTGTATGATAGTATGGCCAGCCAATCAAAACACAGAACACTAGAAAGATCCAAACAAGACAGCTGACTATTATAAATAAGAGATCGTGAAGATCCTGCTACCTCATCCTAGTGGAAAAAGACTTTGAATTAATGAGCCATTATTCTCTTCTCATTAATCTCATGCTGAAAATTGTAATGAGGATAGGAAATGGCACAAACTTAATTCTTTCTTCTTAGTGTCAGTGGAATGGAATCACATGGCCTGCTGAGGCACAGGGAAAAGTGCACGTCAAATGCAAACAATTTGTCACCTCAATAAACGTTATTACTCTTCATATAAAAGCCAGTGATAGAATTCGTTTTCATAAGATTGGTTTTAAAAAAAGACATTCAAAATAAAATCTCTTTCCACATTATCTTCCACTGTAAATTATGTAGAAATAAAATTAGGAACCTTAGGGCATATCGACATGCAGTTTGCATTCTACAATGTAACACAGAGCCGATTCAAAGAATGGCATATAAAAATACTGATTGCCGTTGTCTGATAATCTGCACCTGAACGGCATACTCATACGGGGAGCCTGGCATGAGAGGTCAGATTCAGATTGTTGGTGGGAAGAAGCCGGTCAATCCTGAGTTTGTCCCTTTGTGAATCTGGGTATAGTCCAAATAGTTACTGTCATACATATTATTAAAAGATGGTTCAGTCCAAAAAGGCAGCAAATTTTACCCCAAACTGGTTAAAAATGTAATCCTGCAGACACAAGAATTTTTTAAAATTTAAATATCTACAGCTCTCTTTAGCTGCTGTAGTTTATTTAAAGCTAGTGAAGTCTCTATCAACTCTATGGCTGAAACTAAGTAGCTGGCAGTCATAAAAAAAAATCTTTCAAGTGACGGTTCTCTAAATAGGCTGGGGATCTGGGAAGCAAGAAAGTGTTTTTGTGCATTTGGGTAATTTTAAATTATTTGAGTCTTACTTATTAAGGCAATTATGCTATAGCTCACACAGACATTATGGGCCTGATGCAGAAATTAGTGGGTGAGGTTCCATCACCTGTGTTATGCAGGAGGTCGAACAGATGATCAGAATGGTATCTTCTGGCTTTAAAACGTACATGTCTTTAAAACTGATTTCAGACTGTCTTTAAAGATTTTCTTGAGCAAGAGGGGAAAAAAGGCAAAAGCTGAAAAAATCCACTAAAACCTATGTTCTCTGCCTCTTATTTATATTCACACAATACAGTACATTCCTTTATGCTATTGCATCATTACAAGATTATCCTGCATTACAAGACAACACCGAAAATTTTGAAAAAGACAGAGCATGCACAAAGTCAGCATCAATGTTGCAAAAATACATAAAAAGTAGTGATGGGAAAACAATTCAAACTTCTAAGCTTTGGGGTTTAGGATCCTAAAGTTAGACGGTGACATCCTCATTCCATTGAGGTCAATTGGAGTTTTGCCATTAGTATCCACAGGCCCAGGATTTCGCCATGGATGCTTACCCAGATATACAGCAGCTTCCACCAAAATCCATATTCCTCGCCCAGAGGCTCACCTCTCTCCTAACAAACTAAATTGGTGAGCCACAGCAACTCCTTGGGATGTGCCCCGCTCCACCTGCAACATCTTTATGGGATTTCTTATCCTATTTTGCTTTTTTTCCGCCCACCTGAGGTCCCCCTCTTCCAGGTGCCACCCTCTCACTTGTAACATACAGTACCTGGTTAGTCAAATCCACAATACACCCATGTTTACACAGGAAATCCACTCCCAAAAAGCTATTTCGTGATTTTGATCATTTAAGCAAGGTGAATATGTGGACCCTCCCTGTGCTTCCCACCTGTATTGGTATTTGCAACGTGCTGTAGGCTACAAATCCTGCCTTGTGTGCTCCACCCTGCTTTCACCTGTTCACCCTGGGGACTCCTCTCATCCATGAGGGGATGCCCTTTGTCTTCCCCTCCCCACTGCCCCAATGTTGTTCCTCTGTGGCACTCCCTCTCTCTCCCCTTGATGCTTCCTTTCCAGTAGAGAATTCTCCCTGCTCTCTTTCCTAGCATTTCCTCTCCCCTTGCTCCATATATCTGCGCCTCTCCTTTTGCTTTACAAACTATACACACAGAAGAATCACATCACCCACCTCTGAAAAATGAATGCTTCTGGGGTGGAACACAACGGCTGTTTACCACAGTGCAGTTTAGGAGAGGACGCATGTCTAACTGAAACTTAATGGGAGTGTATGTTAGCTGGGCCTCACACACTTATCCAATCTGGAATTTTGGAAGGGTGCCACAGCTAACATCCCTATTAAACATAAAACAGACAAGCAAAAGAATACAGAAGACAATACAAGAACATTTTCATTTACATAACGTCCACAGAATCTGAGTTGCCATCACAGAAGTGTAACGGTCCTTATGGGAAAGACATACTTGAACAAACTAGTTCATCTCCTGTACAAACTAAAGCAACAGAGACTATAGAATTCATATTGGCTATCATAATTAAAGAGCTCTGAAATCGTCACCCATCTGGAGATAGTTTCTAAGGTTATTAGCGGCTTTGCTATGCCCCTTAATAACATCTCTATTTAAATACAGACAGAGTCCACTCAGCTAGCAGCTCGGCACTACTGTCAAGATGAAAGAACATTAGGCACATAATGTACTATTGCTCAGAGGGTAGCAGTACTGTACAAAGGAAAAGGTGAGGAAAGAGCAACAAAGAAAACATACATCACAATATTAAAATGTGTCAGTCTGTGGACAAAGCTAAAAGAAATAACCAGCATGTCCTTAATCTCCAGAGGAACTTCTTTTTGATACATTTCTAATGGTTTTCCTACCACATCCCTCCCCAAAACTCTTCTTTTTTTTGCACTGTCTGTACCATATGTAACTGATTCCAGCTTACTCTGTTCTTAAGGAATCTGGTGACACACACAACTCCCCTTCATTATAAGACAACCAGTCTTATAATTGCCTATTTTACTTGCAGCTATTAAGTTTCTTCAGTGTATCTCCAAAAGCAGAAGAGCTGAGATTTAAGAGATTATTAGCTGAAGCAGTGTGAGAATGTGAGATAAGGGTCGGCAAATACATCCTTATTGGTGCACCTTCTGACCTTAGCTAAAAGATTTCCTGCACATGCCCAGTATGCCATTTTAAAAGGCTGACAACTTGGTCAAATCCAAACCAGTTTTCTCTATAACAATGGAAAGCACTGCTCCCCAGTTAGAGTGATTCCCATGACAAATCTCTTTCTCCATCCCTTGACTGTCCAGATTGCAAGTTCTTTTGGGAAGGAACTGTCTCTTAATATTTGTCTAGCACAATGGGACTGGAAGTTGGTTGGGACCATATAATAAACATTTTCTGCCAGGCATTCACCTAGTACAATTCAATCAAACATTATCATTTCCATTATGTGAAAAGATTCCACAATCTGTCATGCATCTGTTGGAAGAAATTACTGCAATCTTAAGAGTTCATTCACTATTAACTATATTGTACAACACAAACATTTTCCACCACCACCTCCAGGGTTAGAGCCAGGGACATATGTAGTGGGAATCTGGACTCTCAGCAATAAAGGAATGAAAAACTCTTTCTGGTTAAGTCTCTTGTTTTGACACTTCAAACATTCTTCGCTCCCCGACCCTGCATGATGAGCTGGATGAATTCTATGCTAATTGGTCCACTGTGTAAGCAAACCTGGGGCCATACAATCAAAAAAAGCTCTGTGAGGAGACAAGAAGGGATGAGCTGTATTTCCAATTATTACAGGCTGAGTTTTAAAGGTTAGTCCTGTGTTTTGGGACTGCATTCAGCTTTAGCAGCAATGCAAACAGTCTTAAATCTTAGCAGATCTAAAGGATGGTTATTAAAATAAACAGAGTTGTTTAAACACCACATTTGCCATGCATTGTGCATTTACACTCACTGGGCCATAGTGTATTCAACAATAAAAAAGCATTACGTTCCTAAGCAAACAAGGATTAAAAGAAACCAAACATGCAATGTACTTTCTGTGCATTAGAAATGGCCTATTTTATGTGCAGCTATTAAGCTTTTTTAGTCCGTAAAGTGGGGAAGTTTAATATCCCCATTAAGGCTCAGAGAAATTCAGTAAAATTCAACATCACATAGAATCTGTGGCAGAGCCCAGAATTAACACAGATCTCCCATGCCCCTTCCCTGTGCCTTAACCATAGAAACATCCTCTCTCTCCTAAAAGTGTACAGACCCATCCCCACCATCTCTCTTCCACCCTGAGAAGTGGCTGGCTAGCCCACATGCTATTAAAGGCTGTGATTCTGCCTGGCAGCCTGGGAAGGCACTTGCAGCTGAGTCATGCTCAGAGGAGGAGTGTGCTAAACCAAAAGGTACAAAAACAAAGAGGCAGAGAAGATAAGATGGAGGTGGACAGCTGCAGATCTGGTTGAAATGACTCTGAGAAGAGTTACAACCTAGGGGAAGTAAAGGGCTAAGAACTGAGGGGAGGGGTCCACAACCAAACCTCAGGTGAATCACAGCTGTTTTAAAGGGGACTAAACAAGGAACATATATTTTTGAACTGCTCTACTGATGAATATCAACAAGGGCTATGAAAAAAATGGTCAGGGGCCACGAGTGGCCAGCAGACTGTATGACACGGAGCCTGTAGGATGCAGTGCACTGTATTTCTGTGATGCCGGTCTACATCTGACTGAAACTGCAAAACATTTGCCTTTCATCATTGAGAATGATGAACAACAGCTGATAAGCTGTTCACCAGGGGAAAGTATTCCTAATGGTCTTATGGAAAATTCTCACAGGCTGAAACTGATGGCAATGATATAAAAATAATCATATTCCTTGTGTTACATGGATTTCTGTGCCCATCAATGAGTCTCCCTCCATCTTACTTCTAAATGCTGGAATGGGTCATTCCTTCGACAATGATCACTTGTGAAGCTAAACTTTTCCAACCAGGATTAAACACTATCCACCTCTGCTCCCAGGAATGATGGCCTGTAGGACAGGTGAGGCCCACTCTTAATGAAACTTCTCTGGAGCTTCATCTACACTGCTGGTGCTAACAATAATTCAGCTGTGCTGGGGCTAGTAATGTTGGGAGCCCTAATGTAGATGGCATTTGTGGCTCCAGTAGCTTTTTCACCATTGTGGTGATTAGTAGGGCTCTACCAAATTCACGGTCCATTTTGGTCAATTTCACGGTCATGGGATTTTTTTTAAAAATCTGTATAGCATAGGTTAAAAATATACAAAAAAGACCAGATTTCACGTTTTCATGTTCCGTGATACATTTTTCACGGCCATGAATTTAGTAGGGCCCTAATGATTAGATATGCTTTGATATCAGTAGGAGGTTTATAAAAAGATCAAGGCCCCTTATAAGAGCCCCTTACAATTATTTGTAACTAAATTCTAAGTCATCATTTATTATTCATTCAGTACCTACTGTCACGTTCAACATTATTCAGTGGGAAAATATGCTCACATTTAGGATCGCTGCTACTTTTGCCCTTCACCCCTCCCCTTTGCATTCCCTTCCCTCAGGCAATTTCCAATTCCCACTTGCTCTTCCTATCCTCTTACTCATCCCATCTGCTAAGTCAGTACTGATGTTTAAATTGTCACCCTAAGGCTTTAGAGTCAAAACCCCAGTGACGTTAATAGCCAGTACAGGAGTTCACGCATCTGAGATGCATTGTTTCAGGCTATTTGCATACTCAGGCAGACAAACACTGCATAAGTTTACAAATGGTTCTCACTGGAAGATTATATTTGCAACCATAAGGGCTAGAAACTTCTTTTTAAAAAAAAATTAAAGTTGAGATTCTGCAGAATCTGAATACGCCAAGCACGCCACAGAAATTGCCAAGCAGGATGGATCCAGCCTGCAAACTGGGTGTTTGAAACCACCGGGTACACTAATCAGCATGTCTATGGTGCTGCTGGGGTCTCCCCGCCAGTGGATCAATGACTTGCTTCGATTTACTATCAGATAGTGGCCATGTAATTGCAGAGCAGCGTGGGGCGATTCTCTATCCAGCACTCAGATGGAGGAGGAAGGCACAAGAGCACTAGCACCAGGTAGGCGGTGGCAGGCAAAACAATTTGCTTCATGCTCTTAACATTACTTTGTCATAAAGTGTAGCTAACTAAGAGTGAATGTACACAGGATACATTCATAGTTCTATCATTTTTTGCTATTGCTGCGGTGGATTCAACACCCAGAGAAAATACCCTTGAACAAAAGCAATGCTAAATTCAGCCTAAAGTTACAGGCAGTGTTAACTGGATTCTACGGTGCTACCATCTTCTTACATGCAAAGGGGCACAAATATCAAGTGACTTGCAAACAAACTACGGCAATTTCAATCACTGATTTAAATCATGATTGAAATCACCTTCTTTGTAAAAATCATTGATTTTTAATTCAGGTAGGAATATTGTACAACCAATTTGAAAATTTGTGCTACTGCAACTTTATAGATTAAAATCTAGAATGAACTGAATTATAAATGCTGGGTTTTTTAAATGCCACCACAAGTAGAGTGTCTTGTTTTATTTTATGAGATTTCAGTATTTTGCTTATGGCAAATTGAAGACCTAATCCTGGAGACATATAAGCAGCTTCATAACTTTACTCTCATCAACAGTCTCATTGACTTAAAATAGGACTACTCGTGTTTAGAGTTAAGCATGCGTAAGGAGCATTATGGGAGGAGCTCCCTGTAAATATCTGCAGAACAATCTCATTATTATCCTTCAAAACCCTTCCTTTTCCACCATGCGTACAAAAACCACTGGTGTGCTGAGACCACCGCCTATCATGCTGAGCAACAGTGTCTCACTGTTTCCTCATACTCCCCCATCTGCTTTTTAGTATCCATTGTTGTCTCGGTTTACACTAGATTGTAAGATCTTTGTGGCAGGGCCTTTTTGTTCTGTGTTTGTACAGTACCTAGCACAACAGACCAAAATTTTCAAGTTAGTCTCCTAGGCCCGTATTTGGGTCCCTAAGATTTTTAACAGGTCCTAAGTGTCTTAGGAGAACGATAGGGTGACCAGATGTCCCAATTTTTTAGGGACAGTCCCGATTTTTGGGGCTTTTTCTTATATAGGCACTTATTACCCCCTCCCCCGTCCTGATTTTTTACACTTGCTGTCTGGTCACCCTACAGCACAAGTCCCACTGACTTCAAACTGTAAACTTGAGTGGGAATATAGCCTGGTTAAAGCATTTCAGCTTTCTTGATTTCTAGAAGTTCAGTATTGGTAGGGTTAGCTGCAAATATAGCACAGGCTATTTGCTTATCAATTCTGGGTTTGTCTTTGTGTTAGTCTCAAAGTAAGGATGGTATGTCTGATCACAGAAAGAAAAAGAGGACCACCTCTGCCCCCCAAATACCAGGGATTTGGGAGATCCAGGTTCAAGACCCTGCTCTGCCTGATTCAAAGAGACTTGAACCTGGATCTCCCAAAGCCAAGGTAAGTGCCCTCCCCACTTGCTTACTAACTATTCTTGGGTCTCCCTTGCTCTGATTTTTCATGAAAAATGTCAAGGGGTCTCTGGTTCATTCCAAAGCAGAACAGGAAAAATTCTTGAAATCTCCAAAACAAGTTTTGCAGGAAGGAGAAACTGTTCCCCACTAAGCTCTAGAGACGAGGCCCTGAATTTGTCATTTTCAGCATACATGAGCATTCTAAACGTGAAACTTCTTAGCAGAAAAAATATTCAGTATTTAAAAAATCCAAAGTTCTACTATAAATTAGCAAACTAAGTAAAGAAAAAAATTCAAAATATCAACTTTAGCAATGTAACAATATGAAATAGGAAGAAAGTAAAGACACCAACATGTAATTTAAACAAAAAAAAAAACTGATTTAAGTTTAAAAAAAAATCTATTTAAATAATAAAACAAAACAAACAAGGATCTGCTCCCCCTGCCCAGTCTCTCCCAGTGGAAGGAAACTATCCAGAATGAGGAAGGAGAAGAATGAAATGATAAAAATCACCAACATTCAAACATAAAGGAAGGGCCAAACTACATTCCAGTCTCAGGACTCTCCAGATGTATGGACCATCCATGTGATTAGCGGGATGTCAGATCTCCGCAGTGCGGAAAATCTGGTGATAATCATGCAAATAATCCCATGAAAGGCCACAACTCATGTTGTTGAGTGGAGACAGTGTGCAGATGATACAGAAGGCAATACAGTCCCTGACCTTGAGAGCTTAACAAGCTATTATTGCTTTCCAGGACATAGACCTCTGTCACATGAGGAGCTGGAGGAGGATATCAGAGACGGAAAGGGAAGTTCTTTCTGAACTGGTCTGCTATCTGCTTTTGTCCAACGCTCCAAGAACTACAGAAAAATTCACATACATACCTCAGAGGTCAACTACCTTTGATGCTAACTTCCTGCTCCTCACTGAGCAGGCTTCCTGAAGTTCACACATCAGTCTGAAAAAACGAACACTGGAATGAAATGCACCATGGCAAAAAGAACGCACTGAGAAAAGGCTAGACGCACAGGAACTGATTATAGTTTGAGTAAGCTATGCTGTGTAGGATAATGTGAGGCCAAGATGCAATGGTCTCTTTCTTATCCACTAATCGGGAAGGCTGTGCCTTCATCAGAGTTTACCCTGAATACTACAAAATGTTGTCACTTTTTGACATTAGCTTTTGTTTTGCCCTTTTAGTCCTGAAATCCTTTCCTCCTCAGACATTTCTGCAAAAATCAGAGCCCCTTTGCTGAATGTATCACCCCAAACTTGGAGAAATCTCTCCAGCAATGGGAAAAAATCCAAACAATATATAGGCAGGCATGTTCTTGAAGGTACTGGAGGATACACACTGTCATAGCAATTGCATCATTTCTATTTGCTGCAGGGGAATGACAGTCTATTTTATATAACAACGGAAAAAAATAAAACACATGTGAAATCTACTGCAGAGGACACTTGCAGGTCTGTTCTCTTCGTACACCTATGCAACTCTCTTGTCTTACTTAATGGATTGGGTCCATAGGGCATGATACTTATCGAGTATTATCCCGCTACTGGATACATGTTCTTTGAAAAGACAGTTTTACTCTAACACCAATGAGATATTTACACATTCTTGGAAAATGTTAAGACTAGCGATAGAGATTAGACAAGTTTAAAGGACCACTGCTACACTCAGGCAAGGTTTATTTTTTAAAATTCTATCGATCACTAAAATCACGTCATGTACCTTTGACCAAGCAAATTTAAAAAATAATCGGGCAGCAACTCTCTCGGTCTTAGTAGCCAGCAACAACGATGGAGGAAGAGTCATTTTTCCCTTAACATACGTTATCATCTTATAGCTAGCACTGGCAATATCCAGTTTAGTTTCATTTGGGGTGTTGGGGGCGTGTGACCTAACAAAGCTCACTAGAAGGAAGAAGTATCATGGTTAGAGGAGGGGCATGGGAGTCCAGGCTCACGAATTCTGACTTTATCACCTAATTGCTTAGGCCACATTTTTCAAAAAGATTCATTAAATGTGGACGCCAACATGAAATACCGAATGGCTTGATTTCTGTGTGTGCTGAGCACTAGTAAACAGAGTTGAAATGAACTCACCCGCTCTTAAAAATCAGGGCCTAGGGGTCTCTTTTCTGAGCACCAAAATTAGTGGACACGTCTGAAAATTTGGGGATATCCTCTCTATGTTCCAGTCTACACAGCTCTGAACTGGGCACCATAATACACAGCACAGCAAAGTATTTCAAAGTTTAGTAAATAAGGGTTTTTAAAGCATTCGGAGAACCTTTGCTGAGCAATTAATGCATACAATATTATTCACAGGGTCCTACCAAATTCACAGTCCATTTTGGTCAATGTCATGGTGATGGGATTTTAAAAATCATAAATTTCATGATTTCAGCTATTGAAATTTGAAATTTCATGGTGCTGTAATTGTAGGGGTCCCGACCCTAAAAGGAGCTGGGGGGGGGTCACAAGGTTATTGGGGGGTTTGAGGTACTTCTACCCTTACTTCTGCGCTGCTGGTGGCGCTGCCTTCAGAGCTGGGCAGCTGGAGAGTGGAGGCTGCTGGCTGGGATCCCAGCTCTGAAGGCAGAGCCACCGCCCGCAGCAGCACAATAGGAAGGATGCCATGGTATGGTATTGCCACCCTTACTTCTGCGCTGCTGCCTGCAGAGCTGGGCATCCGGACAACCGCTGCCATTCTCCGGCCACCCAGCTCTGAAGGCAGTGCAGAAGTAAGGGTGGCAATACCGCGACCCCCCTAAAATAACCTCGCGGTCCCTCTGCAACTCCTCTTTGGGTCAGGACCCCCGATTTGAGAAATGCTGGTCTCCCCTGTGAAATCTGTATAGTATAGGGTAAAAGCACACAAAAGACCAGATTTCACGGTCTTTACTCCAAGCCCTCCTGCCTTTCTATTTGATGCCCTTGTTGGACAGAATGGCATCTGTTCCCAGATTCCCAATGTTCCCAGTACTTGGCATTTGAAGTTATTAGAGTTGGTTGGAAATTCTGACAATACTGATGCATTGAAATTGAAACATTTTGTGGAGATGGTTTGTTTTTAACAAATTTGCAATGGAAATCTACCTGTTTTCCTGCCAGCATGCCAACCCAGGTCTTTGGGAGCTCACCTAGCAGGATGGCAGATTTCTTTGACGGTGTAACAATATAGGGGGAAAGCGGTAGATGTAGTATATCTTGATTTTAGTAAGGCTTTTGATACTCAAACTAGGGAAATAAAACCTAGATGGAGCTACAACAAGGTGGCTGCATAATTGGTTGGAAAACCATTCACAGAGAGTAGTCATCAGTGGTTCACAGTCAAGCTGAAAGGACATATCGAGCAGAGTCCCACAGGGATCGGTCCTGGGTCCAGTTCTCTTCACTATCTTCATAAATGATTTAGATAATGGCATAGAGAGTATATTTATAAAGTTCGAGGACCATAACAAGCTGGGAGGGGTTGCAAGTGCTCTGGAGGATGGGATTAAAATTCAAAATGATCTGAACAAACTGGAAAATGGTCTGAAGTAAATAGGATGAAATTCAATAAGGACAAATGCAAAGTACTCCACTTAGGAAGGAACAATCAGTTGCACACATACAAAATGGGAAATGACTGCCTAAGAAGGAGTACTGCGGAAAGGGATCTGGGGGTCAGAGTGGATCACAAGCTAAATATGAGTCAACAATGTGACACTGTTGCAAAAAAAAAAAAAAAAAAAAAAAAAAAA
>NW_020664436.1:48748761-48782222 GCF_002925995.2 Terrapene triunguis
AAACATCATTCTGGGATGTATTAGCAGGAGTGTTGTAAGCAAGACACAAGAAGTAATTCTTCCACTCTACTCCATGCTGATAAGGTCTCAGTTTGAGTATGGTGTCCATTTCTGGGCGCCACATTTCAGGAAAGATGTGGACAAACTGGAGAAAGTCCAGAGAAGAGCAACAAAAATTATTAGAGGTATAGAAAACATGACCTACGAGGGAAGAGTGAAAAAATTGTGTATGTGTGAGACATAAAAACAGTTTTCAAATACATAAAAGGTTGTTACAAGGAGGAGGGAGAAGAATTGTTCATCTTAACCTCTGAGGGTAGGACAAGAAGCAATGACTTAAATCGCAGCAAGGGAGCTTTAGGTTGGACATTAGGAACAAATTCAATAGGGAGGTTGTGGAATCTCCATCATTGCAGGTTTCTAAGAACAGGTTAGACAAACACCTGTCAGGAATGGTCTAGTTATTATGTAGTCCTGCAATCATGGCAGGACGACTGGGCTAGATGACCTGTTGAGGTCCCTTCCAACCCTACACTTCTATGATTCTATGACAGGGAGCCAACAGCCTGGAAGCCCTGACAGCCCCAGCTCCTAAGCTCCCATCCCAGGCTCTTCTGAAACTCAGCTAGTGGGCTGCCACCGAGTGGGGCTCCAAAGGCTCCCAGAATCTTGGCTCCCTTTCAGCCTATCAGGCGATCTGATGAAGAGCCAGGAACCTGGAAGCCCTGGGAGCCATGTTCCAAATCTCAGAGGCTCTACGGTTAGCCAGGACTCAGAGCGCTTCCAGACACCTGGTTCCTCCACAGCTCACCAGGCAGTCTGACAAGGAGTCAGAATCTGGAAGCCCTAGGAACTCCAGCTCCCAGCTCAGCCAGGGCAGACCTGGAGATTCCCAACTGCCCTTCAGCTCACCAGTCTGACTGAAGAGGAAGTAGCTTGGAAGAGCTAGCTCCCAAACTCCTAGGCTTGTAACTCCTCAGCAGCCTGGGCTCCCAGGGTCCACGGCTCCAGGGCAGTCCACCAGGCTGACTGCCCCAGAGCTAGGACGTCATTCCCTTTCATGGGAGATTGTGAAATGTTTGAATTTTATTCCAAATCGGAATGAAATCAGTTTTCAAAATATCAAAATCCTCCGCAAAACGGAATTACCTTTCCCCACCCCACCGTACCCTATGCCAGACAATCCACATACACCTCCAGATGACCGTAAGAGGAAAAAAACATGTCCTCGGAATCAACTGCGAGCACCATGCCACTGACAGTGAATTTTGAAGGCAAGATCAGAGGTTTAGGGTGCAAGATGGCACACAAAGGGGGTCTATACTAGGCTTCTTTCTGAAAAAACTGCTCCCTCTGCTACGGCTCCAGTCACTTGGCAGTGCTAGTGCAGGAAAGGCTCCTATGGCTGCTGCTACTTGTTTTTAAACCATTCTGTTTATCCCTGTTCTGAGCAAGTTTCAATGATGTGGTAGTAAAAGCACTGGCAGCTGCCAGAGCCTTGTCTAGCCTAGCAGTCCTGATGTTGCTACCACCCATGCAGCTGCACCTGGGATAACAATGCAGTGAGATCTGTCAGGAAAAAAAAGTCTAGTGTAGACAAGGTAAAAGCTTAGACTTGCTAAGGAACCCTAAAGCAACTTATGAACTAAAACTCGAACTGAAACGACAGACCAGGGATTTCAAACCTAAAGAGTGACCATTTGGAAACAACATACTTTTCTCAATTTCAATTTACTGCTGGGCTAACAATGAGAGTTCACTGCCACTTTATAATACGGAAGACTGAATAACTAAAATAATAATACTTAGCTCTTACATAGCATTTTTCATCAGGAGATCTCAAGGTGCTTTACAAAGTCAGTCAGTATCTTTATCCTTGCTTTTACAGATGAAGAAACTGAGGCACAAAACGATGCAGTGACTTGCCCAAGGACACTAAGCAGGCCAGTGGCAAAACCAACACTAGGTTTCCTGAGTCCCAACCCATTGTTCTATCCCTAAGACCACACTGCCTGTCCCAATGGTTGCTAATTTCCAGTACACAATGAATGATCCAGATCTAACAATACAGTATATGAGACTGAAAGGAGCAGTGAGAATAAGCAGGCTTCCATCATTAGTGTCAGTCATCCTGCCACAGTCCAGCCTTCCTTTCTCACTGAACATCAGTAATATACTTCTGTCCATTTCTGACCTTTTTTGTAGGCTTTGCCAATACCCATGGCGTCACATGATCCAAGAAATTTATGTTTCCTTACCTCAGCTGATATGGAGGGATCTTGGTAGCAGCAGCATCAGAAGATTCCAAAGTTTCTGTATGAGTAAAGGAAAGAATAAGAATGTTAAAGGAGACAATGTATTCAGAATCTAAATACTCTACATTTCCACAGTTCTGAATGATTGTTCCCAAACCTGACTTCTACCAATAGCACTGACAGTTAATTTACAACTTATAATTTCAAAAAATTCTCTGTGGGCCTGATCCTGTGTGAGGTATTGAGTGCTTTTCTCATTGTAGGGAACCCTTCTAGATGTCAGCATGGTGACAGACTATCCTGTTCCAGGGTCCTGTATATATCTACAAATTTGCACCAAAATAACAGCATCTGTGGATTACAAATGATTTAATTATTTCAGTCCAAATCTCTGTGTGGACACTGTTCCAAAATCAGCATCCACCTGGACTTGCAACAAAATAACTAAACTGGTTTTAGGATATTGATTTAGTTACATTGGTGCAAGTTTATATATAGATTAGGACTGTCGATTAATCGCTGTTAACGCATGTGATTAATAGCACTATTAAACAATAGAATACCAACTGAAATTTATTAAATATTTTTGGATTTTTTCTTCTACATTTTCAAATATATTGATTTCTATTACAACACAAAATACAAAGTGTACAGTGCTCACTTTATATTATTTTTGATTACAAATATTTGCACTGTAAAAATGATAAAAGAAATAGTATTTTTCAATTCACCTCATACAAGTACTGTAGTGCAATCTCTATCGTGAAAGTGTAACTTACAAATGTAGATTTTTTTTTGTTACATAACTGCACTCAAAAACAAAACAATGTAAAAACTTTAGAAACTACAAGTCCACTCAGTCCTACTTCTTGTTCAGCCAATTGCTAAGACAAACAAGTTTATTTACATTTACGGGAGACACTGCTGCCTGCTTCTTATTTACAATGTCACCTAAAAGTGAGAACAGGCGTTGCACGGTATTTACGTGCCAGATATGCTAAACATTTGTATGCTCTTTCATGCTTCGGCCACCATTCTGGAAGACAGGATTCCATGCTGATGATGTTCATTTAAAAAATAGTGCATTAATTAAATTTGTGACTGAATTCCTTGGGAGAGAATTGTACGTCCCCTGCTCTGTTTTACGCATATTCTGCCATATATTTATGTTATAGCAGTCTCGGATGATGACCCAGCACTGTCACTGCAGATTTGACAAAACACAAAGAGGGTACCAATGTGAGATTTCTAAAAATAGCTACAGCACTCGACTCAAGCTTTAAGAATCTGAAGTATCGGAAAGGGACGAGGTGTGGAGCATGCTTTCAGAAGTCTTAAAAGAGCAACCCCCTCAGTTCTGCGGCAACTACAGAACCCGAACCACCCCCCCCCACAAAAAAAAACAAAATACAAGAAGCAAAAAAAAAAAAACACCCTCCTGCTGGTGGCATCTGACTCAGATGATGAAAATGAACATGCATCGGTCCACTCTGCTTTGGATTGTTATCAAGCAGAACCTGTCATCAGCATGGATGCATATCCTCTGGAATGGTGGTTGAAGCATGAAGGGACATATGAATCTTTAGCGCATCTGGCATGTAAATATCTTGTGATGCCGGTTACAACAGTGCCATGCGAACGCCCATTCTCACTTACAGGTGACATTATAAACAAGAAGCGGGCACCATTATCTCCTGCAAATGTAACCAAAATTGTTTGTCTGAGCGATTGCCCGAAGTAGGACTGAGTGGCAGGGCCGGCTCCAGGGTTTTTGCCGCCCCAAACGGTGGGGGGGGAAAAAAAAAAAAAAAAAGTCGCGATCAGCGGTAGCTCCACCGCGCCGCTTTCTTCTTCGGCGGCACTTTGGTGGCAGGTCCTTGCCTCCGAGAGGGACCGAGGGACCCACCGCCGAAGAGCCCGACGTGCCGCCCCTTCCCCATAGCCGCCCCAAGCACCTGCTTGCTCAGCTAGTGGCTGGAGCCGGCCCTGCTGAGTGGACTTGTAAGCTCTAAAGTTTTACATTGTTTTATTTTTGAATGCAGTTTTTTTTGTACATAATTCGACGTTTGTAAGTTCAACTTTCATGATAAAGAGATTGCACTACAGTACTTGTATTAGGTGAACTGAAATATACTATTTCTTTTGTTTTTTTCAGTGCAAATATTTGTATTCACAAATAAATAGAAAGTGAGCACTATACACTTTGTATTCTGTGTAGTAACTGAAATAATTATATTTGAAAATGTAGAAAACATCCCAAAATATTTAAATAAATGGTATTTTATTATTGTTTAATCGTGCAATTAATTGCAATTAATTTTTAATCGCTTGACAGCCCTAGTATAGATCAACCCCAGCACTGACTTATGTTGCTTGAACTCTCTCTCGAGTCACAGCCTCTCTCTGAAAATGTGTGTGTAGCTCATGACACTTGGTTCATTTTCACTAAAACAGACACTCATTTTATTAGGTAGTTAACAACAAGGTATGTGCAGTGAGGTGCTCTCAGAACTGACCTCTGAGCATAAATTAGTGGTTGAGAAGTCACAGAACAAAAAAATCGCATTGTAACAGAAAGCACGTTCATCAAAAGACACCTTATGTATGTGCTCAGTGAGAACTAAGAAAAAATACTTCCAATGTATTGTACTTGGTATACCACCCAACCAGCCTTATCTTTGTATGGAAGATACATATTTTTAAAGAATTCAGTGTTATATTAGACTGAATGATTGCATGCTATTAAAACAAGCAGTGGTTCTGCAATCATCTTGTTTGCTCAGCATCTCTATCACTGGCACTTTTGAATGGTAAAATATTACTTCTCTTTCCAGTGAAATAACTTAAGGGCCTACACCAGATCTTGCTCTCAAAGAAAGGTGTTAATAATTCCAATGTAATCAACAAACACAGTTCCCTTCATATAAATACTAAAATATCCATAAAATATGCTTATGGTGGTTTGAGTCTGAGAAGGAAAAAAAGCTACACATCATTTGTTTTTCACGTGAATAGCTGTTTATACACATATTTATACTGCTCCAATCACAGTAGTGTCTAGGCACCAATATGGATTTCCTCTGAAATCACTGGGCTGTAGCAAAGCACGGTTTGGCCACACAGGGCAACCTGCACTTTTAAAAATGACATCAGATGACTGAATCACAACATATACATTTGATGGGATAACAATAAGATACATGCCAGTGAAACATAAATTTATTCATTTTTTATTCTCTCTAGTTTTAACATATCATGTGATTCACTGCAATTAGAATGCACCTGAACATGAGAGTAAAATCAAAAGCATTTTTTTTTTAAACACAAAAGGGACATTAGCTTGACACCTGTGAGAGATGAGTAATTCCTCTACCCAGAAGTACCTCAACCTCAACAGCTGTCCTCATTAAGTCATCATACTTCCTTTTCAAATTTAATTAGCAGTTGTAACACCCTTTCATATGTTAATAGCTAACCCTATACAGTCTATGCCAGTGGTTCTCAAACTTTTTACTGGTGACCCCTTTCACATAGCTAGCCTCTGAGTGCGACCCCCCCCCCTTATAAGTTAAAAACACATTTTTATATATTTAACACCATTATAAATGCTGGAGGCAAAGCGGGGTTTGGGGTGGAGGCTGACAGCTTGCAACCCCCCATGTAATAGCCTTGTGACCCCTGACTCGTGACTATATAAGCTCCTCACTGTTGTGTCAACCAGGCAGTTTTTGGGTCATTCCCTTCTGAACAGTTTTATGCCAGCCTAACAAAAAAATTTACTTACCTAGCAACTAAGGTAAATGCAATTAATGTATTTCAATAAAACGAGTGGTGCTACTACAAGTGCAAGGAAACTGCCTGCAATGGGCTCACATCAGCCTTCCAGCAATGGTGAACCACTGAGTCATACACCTGCAAGCTCATATATGTTGCTCGAAAAATATATAATTAAATACAATCCTACTTAAGACTGTCTGCGCCCTGGCTGGAAAAGAAAACATTGCAAACAGCTCGGTTTTCCAGAACTATTGGCTGACGGCCAACAAATCGATAGCAATGTGTGCATTAGAGCCTCCAAAGTGGAGGGTGGGAGGAATCCTTTAACACAGGTATGGCTTAAATCAATGGGAGAAAGGACCCAAGAAATGGTAGGTAGAGATTTCCCAGGCACGACGTGTGCACAATTTAAACACTGCAAATACATTAACAGCGTACCCATAATGGGAGCCGGGCAAAGCAGGGCGCTGGGGCATGCACTGGGAGAAAGCGCCAAGGGGCAGGTGCCCCCCTTGCCTTGCCCGCTTCCTTACCAATGGCCCAGCAGCAGCTCTCCTTGATCGCTCTGTATTTGTTCCCCGACGCTTCCTTCTGCAGCTTCCTCAGGATTTCTTCCATCTTGGCTCCCCCAGGGACCCTGCGCGGCGCGGCAAGGAGACGCGGCTGCGGGCGGACAGCAGGGCAGAGCAGGTGTCGCCCCTCGCCCGGCTCTAAGCGGGGACGGTGCGCAGCAGCCTGCCCCGGGCGCGCTGCTGCTGTTGATGAATCACGCTAAGCTCCATGACGGAGACACGTCAGTTTGTGCCGCTGCCTCCTCCCCCTTGCCGGCTTCCCGGCGGGCAGGTCCCTGCGGTGCAGCTGGGCTCCGGGAGGCGGCGGGAGGTGTCGCTGCTGCCGCTAGGAAGCCGAATCCTCAGCCCCGGCCAGTGCCTGCCTGGAGCCGGGCTCCCCAGCCCAGCGAGGCCCCGGGAAAAGGTGGCAGAGGATTTCCTAGCCTGGGAAGGGACGGCAGGGGATGGACTGGGGAGGGAGAGCGAGCGCGGTTGGCTGATCCCGTGAGCAGAGCACAGATGCCGTGTCCGGGCTTTCCCGCCAGTGCACACCTGAAGCCCTGGTCTCTCCACCGCAAACTTATGTTCCTGTAACTACGTGGCTCCGGCTCTGTTGCACAGCCAAGGGCTTGCCGATATCACAGCCCATAGCCACTCCCATGGTGAACTGTCACTACACGTATTATTGCTGTTCCCTAAGCGTTTGCAGCCCAAGGCAATCGCCTCCTCTTGCCAGCCCTGTGTGCGCAGGCAGCGCTGAAACGCTCTCCCAAGCGACCTGGGGATTACAGGGCACAGAAACCCCCGTCCTGTTTTCACTGTGCATTTAGGTCCTAATCCTGCTGCCTTTGGTGTCGGTGGTCAAAATCTCACCGTCTTCAGTGGGATCAGGAGCAAGCCCCAAATACCTAACAATTCCCTGTTGTGTGCAGAATTAGTTTAAAGGAATAGTGTCAATCTTGAAACCATACGTTGTAAATAAAGCATAAAAATGGCCATACTGGGTCAGAGCAATGGTCCATCTAGCCCAGTATCCTGTCTCCAACAGCAGCCAATGCCAAGTGCTTCAGGTGGAGTGTACAGAACAAGGCAGTTTTAGAGTGATCCACTACTGTCTTCCCCTCCCAGCTTCTGACAGTCACAGGCTTAGGTCACCCAAGCATGGGGTTGCATCCCTAACTGTCCTGGCTAATAGCTGTCAGTTGATGGACCTATCCTCCATGAATTTATCTAGTTCTTTTTTTAACCCAGTTTTATTTTTGGCCACCACAACATCCAATGGCAATGCGTTCCACACCTTAATTGTGTGTTGAGTGAAAAGTACTTCCTTATGTTTGTTTTAAACCTTCTGCCTATTAATTTCATTGGGTGACTCCTGATTCTGTATTGTGAAAAGATGTAAATAACAATTCTCTAGTCACTTTTTCCACACTGTTCATTATTTTATAGATTACTATCATATCTGTCTCCTTTCTAAGCTGAACAATGCTAACCTTTTCACTCTCTCCTCATATGGAAGCCATTCCATACCCTTAATTTTTTTTTTCTTTTTTGCTGCCCTTCTCTGAACCTTTTCCAGTTCCACTACAGTATATTGTTTTTGAGATGAGGCAACCAGAACTGGACACAGTTTTCAAAGTGTGGGCATAACATGTATTTATATAGTGGTATTATGATATTTTCTGTCTTATTTTCTATCCCTTTCCTAATAGTTGCTAACATTCTGTTAGACTTTTTGTCTAATGCTGTGCCCTGAGCTGAAGTTTTCAAAGAACTATCCACAGCATGTGTGTTTATGTTCCTTATAAATTCTTTCACCACCAAAATCAATCCAATGGTTTGGTAACTGCTGATGCTCTTTGTTTACTTCGTGCTTTTTTCTTTGTTTGACTATGAAAATGAATAAGAACAATTTCAATTTGTTTATAATCAGTTTCACTGTCATATATGTAGTGCTCCAAAGTTTGGGCTTGAAGCGTTGCAAAGCAATGTTTAAGAAATCCATTGTTTCCATTGGACACCTTTTAAAAGTAGTGTAAACATTTATCTTGGTTTTAGATTTTTAAAAAGTTTGTTTTATAGCATTTACTTTGGAGCCATACTTAGGCTATCGTGTCTCTTTAAAATAATAAATAGGTATTAATTAATTATTATTTATTATTATCTCTTATATAACACTTGTTTTCTGTGACTATGTTCTGTACTTGCAAGTCTGAATTGTTAGATAACAATTTTGGTTTTTTCACTCTAACTACGATGAGCCTATAAACATGCTCTCTCAGTGATGTAAGCCACTCTCCCAGCTTCCTGCATTATAGCAACACACCAGCATTTCTATAATTCAGATAGCATCAAGACATCTGTTTTAGAGGACTTAGATTTGATCTTTAAATTGATGTGCTTAGTAGGATTTCTTTGAAATTTGGTGTGCCTCAGGAGGGTGCAGAATAAGGTTAAAGATGCAGATTCTGAGACATTTAATCCCCCTCCCCCATCCCTCCAAAAAGCCATTTTTCAAAAATGTTTCTAGATAGAGTTTATTTTTTTTGCCTAGAGCTAAATATCAAACTAGTTAAGTCCCAGGCAGACTGCGAAGAGCCACAAAAGAATCTCACAAAACTGGGTGACAGGGCAGATGATAAATGCAAAGTAATGCACATTGGAAACCATAATCCCAACTATACTTATAAAATGATGGGGTCTACATTAGCTGTTACCACTCAAGAAAGAGATTTTGGAGTCATTGTGGATAGTTCTCTGAAAACATCCATTCTATGTGCAGCGGCAGTCAAAAACCAAACAGAAGGTTGGGAATCATTAAGAAAGGGATAGATAATAAGACAGAAAATATCATATTGCGCTATATAAATCTATGGTACTCCCACATCTTGAATACTGTGTGCAGATGTGGTCGCCCCATCTCAAAAATGATATAGTGGAATTGGAAAAGGTTCAGAAAAGGGCAACAAAAATTATTAGGGGTATAGAACAGCTTCCGTATGAGGAGAGATTAATAAGACTGTGACTTTTCAGTTTGGAAAAGAGACAACTAAGGGGGGATATGATAGAGGTTTATAAAATCATGACAGGTGCGGAGAAAGTAAATAAGGAAGTGTTATTTACTCCTGCTCATAACACAAGAACTAGGGGTTGCCAAATGAAATTAATAGTCAGCAGGTTTAAAACAAACACAAGGAAGTATTTCTTCACACAACACACAGTCAGTCTGTGGAACTCTCTGCCATAGGATGTTGTCAAGGCCAAGACTATAACAGGGTTCAAAAAAGAACTAGATAAGTTCATTGAGGATAGGTCCATCAATGGTTATTAACCAGGAGGGGCAGGGATGGTTTCCCTAGATTCTGTTTGGCAGAAGCTGGGACTGGGCGACAGAGGATGGATCACTTGATGATTACCTGTTCTGTTTATTCCCTCTGGCGCACCTGGCATTGACCACCGTCGGAAGACAGGATGCTGGGGTAGATGGACCTTTGGTCTGACTTAGTCTGCTCATTCTTATGTTTTTATGATGAAATGCAGCTCAATATGGTCTCAATCTGTCAAGTTTTACACAAGGTAATGCATGGCACCCATTAAATCTTTGGGGGACCCAAACTGAAAACAATATACACATTTTTACACTGCTCATGAAAAAACAGCTAAAAGGTTTCCATTCCCACCATTTTATATACATAAAGCTTGGCTCTTGTAAGTGCTCTAAAATCCAAATGGTTAATCAAATTGCTCTGAAATTTGGTGTCCCTTATAAAGGCATAGGGTAGCATTAGTGATCCAAATTTCCTGAAAAACTCATTACCTTCTCCTCCACCTGGAGAACTCCCTCCTGTTCATTAGCTCATCTGGTAAGTCAGGAGCTAGCTTTTTAAGCCCCTGTTCTCCCTGAGTAGCCCCGCCCCCTGGCTCAGGGTTAATGGGCGCTAAAGGGCTTAGGGATCAAAGCCCCAGTAAGAAGCGCTCAGCCTTGCCTAGTAGGCTGCTAGGCTCAGCACATGACCCTCCAAACAAACGGACCACACTATATACTTCTGTAAAGCAGCAAGCACACAACAAACAAACAAACACACTTAAGGACTATATGATCCCCAAGGATCATATAGTCACTCTTTTACATGGAAAACTCCCCTGTTAGCTGCTCCTGTTCGCTAGCATTGAATAGAAAACATTTCAGACACTGGTTCCATGGGACTACTAGTCCCTTCTGTGAGTTGGCTAGAAGAGCTGAGACAGCATAATGCGGGGCAGTAAATTGTGCTCTGTAAAGAAATGCAGTAATTTACTTCACATCTGGAGTGAGGTTACCAGGGCCAAGGCTTATCCCATTCCCTGCCTTTCTACACTCATCTGTTCAGTGGATGGAGTAGCATGCATGCGGCATCTACTTACCCCCTACACATTGGAACCCAAGATCTGGGGAGGCCATGCACCTGTGGCTGCAGTCTGGCTTTAAATAAGTGTTTTAAGTGCAAAGTGAAAGGATTTATGGGTATTTAAGATATGGATATTTATTTCTAACATTCATAAATTCATTAATAAGCCCAGCCTCTTTAGCATCGATCCTCCCCAACACTTCCAAAAACCCCTGACCACCACCCAAAACCATCCTCATGCTGCCTTCCTCTCCCTTTACAATTACCCTGGTTCTTCACTTCGAAAATGTATTCAGCCTGTTTGTGGCTGTAACAAAGGGTTCAAAGTTCATTAGACTAACTGTATTATTTGTTTTTGGAAGCACCGGCACCCACAATTGTCCTCGTCACCCCAGAAATAAAAGAAGGCACATTTTCTACCTCACAACGGGTGTGATCCAGAAAGGGACTTACAATGCTCAGTGTCACAGCACCTAACTTTTAGGTGCCTAGAAAATCATAGGAACAACACTAAGATCCACAAAGCCTGAGTTAGGTGCTTAGGCTCCTATACAATGAATGGGGAGAGATAGGCACCTTAGACCATAATCCTCGATGGGGAACCACCTAAGATAGCCAGTGAGAGATGCTGACCAGCATAGGCTACTCCTGAGGGCATTCTGTGCCAAAAAATTAAAAATTCTGTGTACAATATTTTAAAATTCTGCAAATTTTATTTGTCAAATAAATGTGGAGGCACCAGCATGGCATTGGGGAGCACAGGCCACTGGCTGCACAGAGATGGGAGATCACTCTGGGACATGGGCTCAGCGGTGAAGCTGCACCCAACCCTGACACAGTACAGGGGCCAGGTCTGCCCCAGAAACATCCCAGGGCCCTGCCTCTCCATGCCAGGTGCACCAGGTGTGGGCAGGCAGGCTCAGCAAGGCAGGATTCAAGTGTGGAGGGGCTTAGTGTGGGGGTATCCGAGTGTGGGTTGAGAGGGTTCTGTGTGGGGCAACCTGGGTGCGGGCAGCTCAGTGGGGGATCCGGGTGCGGGGGCATCTGGATGCACAGGGGCTTGTTGGGGGGTTCTGGGTGCAATGGTAATGGGACTCTGCAAGGGGGTCCAGGTGAAGGTGGTTGGGGCTCAGCGGGGTGGGGTCTGGGTGTGGAGGGGATAGAGCTTGACGGGGGGTGTCATAACTATGAAGGGAAGGGTAACAGCTCTCTGTGTACAGAGACTCCAAATCCTTTTACCTGTAAAGGGTTAAGAGGCTCGGGTAACCTGGCTGACGCCTGACCCGAAGGACCAATAAGGAGACAAGATACTTTCAAATCTTGGGGGGGGAAAGGTTTGTGTGTGTGCTCTTTGTTTTAGGGTGGTTCGCTCTTGGGACTGAGAGGGACCAGACATCAATCCAGGTTCTCCCCATCTTTCTAAACAAGTCTCTCCTATTTCAAACTAGTAAGTAAAAAGACAGCAAGGCGTCTTAGATTTACTTTGTTTTCTCAACTTGTAAATGTACCTTTTTACCAGAGTGTGTATCTTTGTTTGCTGTACTTTGAACCTAAGACAGAGGGGGGTCCTCTGAGCTCTTTAAGTTTGATTACCCTGTAAAGTATTTTCCATACTGATTTTACAGAGATAATTTTTACCTTTTTCTTTAATTAAAAGCCTTCTTTTTTAAGAACCAGATTGATTTCTCCTTGTTTTAAGATCCAAGGGGGTTTGGATCTGTATTCACCAGGAGTTGGTGAAAGGAGGGTGGAAGGAAGGAGGGGGGATGGTTAATTTCTCCTTGTTTTAAGATCCAAGGGGGTTTGGATCTGTGTTCACCAGGGAATTGGTGAAAGGTTTCTCAAGGCTTCCCAGGGAGGGAATTCTTGTGATGGTGGCAGCGGACCAAAGCTAAGCTGGTAGATAAGCTTAGAAGTTTTCATGCAGGCCCCTACATTTGAACCCTAAAGTTCAAAGTGGGGATCCAGCCTTGACAGGGGGTCTGGCTGTGGGGTCCAGATGCTGGGGGAAAGGGGCTCAGTGGGGTGGGGATCTAGGTGTGGGTGGCTCATCGGGGTGGTCCAAGTGCAGGGGGGGTGGGGCTCATTGGGGGGTGGGTTCTATGTGTGGAGGGGGGGTGAGGTTCAGTGGGAGGGTCTGGATGCATGGGGGGGGCAGCTCCCTGTACAGGGATCCCTCCCCCTGCAGCTGAGGAGCGATGAGTGCAAGAAGCAGGGGGAGTTTGCAGAGCTTTCTGCAGCCGGGGGAGAAATTCTGTGGGTGGGTCTGACCCAGCCCCAGATGCCGTGCAGGGGAAGAGGAAGTCCCGTCCCTCCCAGCCAGGGCCGGCTCCAGGCACCAGCTTACCAAGCAGGTGCTTGGGGCGGCCACTTCGGAGAGGGGCGGCACGTCCAGCTGTTCAGCGGCAATTCGGCGGACGGTCCCTCACTCCTGCTCGGAGCAAAGGACCTCCCGCCGAATTGTCGCCGCAGATCGCAATCGCGGCTTTTGTTTGTTTGTTTGTTTGGCTGCTTGGGGGAGGCTTGCCTTCCCCAAAAAGGCTGACCATGCAGGAGGGCAAATACTGTGCATGCAGCGTGGGTCACCTCACTTTGGAGTTGCATCAGCTTGCTGCCTTTGGAGCTGCGGAAGCAAAGCTCCCTAGAAGTGGGGGGCCCACCAGTGCCCGGACCATGGGCCTGCCCATGCTCCGCCACAAGGCCCTGCCCTGCTCGTCCTCTTCCCCTTCCCCAAGGGCACTCCCCATCCGCCGCTCACTCCTCTCCACCACGGAGAGGAGTGGGTGGGCCTCAGTGGAAGAGGCAGAGAGGAGTGAGCAGCGGGCAGGCAGGCCTTGTGGGAGGAGGTGGAGTGGGGGTGGGAGTGGAGCCTCAGGGGGCGGGGCCATGGTCTGGACGACAGTGGTCCCCGCACTTCTAGGGAGCTTCCAGCGCTCGCATTTAAGCCTCCTAAATGGAAGACTCATGCACCGCCTATGCTGACCAGATAGATGTGGGCTGAAGCCTTGCTCTTCTCTTGGATATAGTTGCCTAAGACTGAGCTGCAGGTAGGCACCACGCTCTGCTAACAATGGGCTTAAGGAGAAACGTTCCCCAAGTGCAGATCCTTCAATAACTGCTTACTGCAGGGTTCTTGCACCTTCCTCTGACTTGTCTTCTACTGATCATTGACAAAGACAGGATTCTGGGCTAGATGGACCAATGATCTGATCCAACAGTGCAAGTCCTATGTTGCTATGAGATGGTTGCCATGATTTTAGCTCTCCATTATGTCTCAGCTTTGTTCTGGAGAGGTCATGTGCAGGGGGCAGAGGATAGTTCAGTTTCTGTACCTCTTCACTGCATGGCCTCTTTTCTGACGTTGACTACAAGGGAGCCAGTTGTGATCGTGATCGTGTTTTTATAACATGGGAACTTATCTGCTGGGGAATGGATAGTGACCACCATTTTACCTAGGCCATCTGATAAAATATTCATAATGAATAATTAATGGTAAATTTGTCCACTGTTTGCACACTTGCCTATTTTCAGGAAGCCAGTGATGACACTCAATTAACTCCAATCAAATTTATGATACATTTTCTAGATTAATGCATTATAAGTACATGAATTTGTCTCTCTGTGGTCTTGACAGCACTGCCTTTTGCAGCTGGGGTCCCTGCTAAAGCCACAATCTTTTCATAGAAGTTTGTCCAGGGAATCAAGACTCAGACTCATTTGCATTGCAGTCACTATCACTGCTGTTTGTTTTCCAGCAAAACGGATTCTGCACAGCTGAGCATTTCTTCAGGACTGATACAGCAGGGTGGGAGGACCCAGGTTCATGTTCAAACCCTCAGGCCATGCTTGAATTCTGCAACCCACTCCATGATAGTGGCTGGAGGGGAAAAGTCAAAGTAAACAATCATGTCCCTTTCCTAGCAGATACGTTTTAGAGTGCCACAATGCGATGGTTTGCCGACATCTATGACATAAGCCACTTCTCTTTGTTATCAGCCCAATAACAAATGAACAGGAGTCCATCAATCCTTGTCTCTGTTTACTGTGGTAACCACATAAATGTGCACACACCATATCAGCTTCAGCACACTGGGAGTCAGTCCATGAGCTTATTGAATACGCCCTGTAAGGTACATTACATACAATGGGCCAAATTTGTTTGCATATAATGGCTCCCTTCCACATTTAGCCCAAGTGGCCTGGAATGGCACAGGGGCCTTGGGTGGCAGGCACAAAGTGGAGTAAGGTGGGAGAAGGGAAGGAACCCTCTGGCCCCTGCCATGGGGTAGCAGCATGGCTGCTCCATGGCTACTACTACGGCACACTGAGGCTGCGGCGGGGCCTGTTGTTGTACCCTGGCTATGCAGGAAGCAAGGGCCAATAGGTCTGAATAGTGGCAGATGCAACGGCCTCATCTCAGCTCCTCCCTTAGCACATGTTGACCTGTCCCTCAAGCCCTGCTGGACAGTGATGTAGATGGCTGCTATACAGAACTGGGATCCATGGGATGCAATGGGAGGTAGCCCAACACCCATTGATTTCAATGGAAGCTGGATGCCTGACTCTCTTAGATCCTTTTGGGAAGCACATCCTGAAGTGTTGCAGATCTTTTGTACTGCAGCACTGCAGATGATATTTAAGTCCCCGTACCACGCCCAGCACTGAGCTCCTAAAGAGGCACCAAATATGCAAGTACCAATGAGGGGCATGATATAGAGTGGGAAAGTAACACATATTTAATATTTATTATTGTCTTTATTTATTATTTGTATTACTGTAATGCCTAAGAGTCCAGTCATGGATCAAGATCCTATTGTGCTACTATACAAACATGACAGAGAGACTGGCCTTGTCCCAAAGAGCTTGCAGTCTAAAGAGAAAATATTAAGTAAGAAATTAATAACATTTGGGTGGCCTCCCTAAATACCTGAAAAACATTTGGGTCCAGATTTTCAAAAGAGCTCGGGCCAGGTTTTCAAGTGCTCTGCACTGTCAGTCAAGGCCAGGTTTTCAAAATGGCTCAGCATCCGGCAGCAACCATTTTGTCACCACTGGCCAGATTCTCAAAAGAGCCCAACACCCAGCATGCTCTGAGTGCATTGAAAAAGCTGACCACATGTTTTGGTGGCTAAATTGGAGCTGGACTCTTTCGAAAATCTGGCCCAGATTGCAGATGCTGAGCTGTTTTGAAAATCTGAGCCCACCTCTCTTAATTTACACTGGGGCGTTGATTCAATAGAACAATGAGAATTTACACTAGCTGAGGCTCTGTCCCTTAGACTGCAATGAGACCACGTGAGTAAAGAGAGCAGGAGGAGCCCTTGTTTTATATTTTGCATGTCTGAGTTTTGGGATAGGGAGGGTGCTGTAATTTATACTGTGTTCAGGTAGGAAGCCACCAGACACTCTGTTAGTACTCGCTAAAGTTGTTCCTGCTCAGTGCTACTCACCCCACCCCTGCATAGTGTGTGACATTTGTAAACCAAGAAAAAGCTTTGTAAAGCTAGTGGCAATAGGGTGGGGCAAGCAGCAGAGATTAGCAGTGTTAGAAAAAAAAATTGAGGTGGGATTTACTGCTATCTACTCAATTTAACTTTGCCTTGCCTTGATTTGTAGGTATCATTTAAGTCTGATATAAGGATATAAGTAATAGGCTAGATTCTCTGGTCTTGCTGAGCTGTTCTTGGCACAAGACCAACAGAGAGTGGGAAGCAAAACAGGTGATCTCCTAGGAACTTGAAGAACTTCAAAAACAATTGAGGGAGGGTCTTGGGAGGGGGAATGAATAAAGGACAAAAGGCAGCACAAAAGACTTGAACTACACAAACAATCTACACAAATGTAATATTGGCAGAAGTCCACGGCACTGAAAACACTGCCAAGTGGGAAGGGAAAATGAAGTGAACCAAAGGACAGGGCTTGAGCTGGGCGTAGATAAACTTCAGCCAGCTGTCAGAGAAGTCACTGCACCTCCTAACCCTTTGCAAAAACTCTTTAGGGCAGGGTTGGGCAAAGGGGATGCTACAGCAGCTCCTTTATCAAAAAGACCACCTAGGGATGAAGCCTAAGCGGTCCAAATAACCAGAGTAGTGATGATAAAAGCCCTAAACTAATTCCCTAATAAAAACATTTCACCCTCTTCAAAACTGAGAGGTAGTAGGGTGCTAAAGGGATAATGGAAGTGTCTTCCCCCGAAAGAATAACATATTGGGCTGCCTTTTTTTCTATACTTTTATTATTGATATTTCTCTTATATGGCTTCACCTTATTGCTATGATTTTTTGCTGTATATGTAGATATATAGAGAGAGGGATTAAAGACATAGGACTAAATCCTTCTCTCTGGTGCAATGGGAGTAAACTCAGAGTAACCCCATTGACTTCATCTGGGTAACAGAGCAAAATTTGCTCCTTGAAGCCCAATACTGCAGCCTTTTCTTATGCAGGTTGTGACAAAGTGGGAATGTTCTTAATGTTTTATCTGAATACTGTGTGGGTGCCTCAGTTTCCCCTATGCATTTCTTAAGTATCTAGGTGGTGGGATAATGGTGTGTGATTGTTGCAGAGCCCTAGAGGGCAAGTGTGATGCTGTCTGTACAGAGAATGACATGCTGACACCCTGTCTCCTAGCAACTGATGGCCTGAGCTCCTCCCCTGCAAGGTGCCAACTGAAGTTGTTGGAGAACAAAGAGATCAGGTGGCCTCCTTGCCCCGCGAAAGAGACAAAGGTGAGGGGAGAGGCTGGAGGGAGTTTCAGTTTGGAGCTGGCTGGGGAAATAGAGGGAGGCCCAGAACTGGTGTCTGGGCTCCCTACCCCCCAAGATGGACCTGACTGAGGGGGTCCTGTTCTCTGTACCTATAAGCTCTGTTTTAGACTGTGTTCCTGTCGTCTAATAAACCTAGGGTTACCATATTTGAACTTTCAAAAAAGAGGACACTCCGGGGGGAGGGTGTAGCCCCGCCCCCTAGCCATTCCCTCCCAATTCCCGCCCCCCTGACTGCCCCCCACAGAACCCCCAACCCATCCAACCCTCCCTGCTCCTTGTCCCCTGATCGCCCCTTCCCGGGACCCCTGCCCCTAATCACCCCCCGGGACCCCACCCCTTATCTAAGCCTCCCTTATCTTTGTCCCCAACTGCCCCCTCCTGAGACCCCCCCACCCTACCTGTCCCCTGACTGTTCTGACTCCTATCCACACCCCTGCCCCCGCCAGATCCCCGGGACTCCCACGCCTATCCAACCGCTGCCTGTTCCCTGACTGCCCCCCCCGAACTTCCAACCCATCTAACCCTCCCTGTCCCCTGACTGCCCCAATCCCTCTCCACACCCCTGCCCCCTGACAGGCCACCCTCAGAACCCCTGACCCATCCAACCCTCCCCCTGCTCCCTGTCCCCTGACTGCCCCAATCCCTCTCCACACCCCTGCCCCCTGACAGGCCACCCCCAGAACCCCCACCCCATCCAACCCTCCCCTGCTCCCTGTCCCCTGACTGCCCCAATCCCTCTCCACACCCCTGCCCCCTGACAGGTCCCCCCAGAACCCCCACCCCATCCAACCCTCCTGCTCCCTGTTTCTTGACTCGCCCCCAGCACGGGGGAGGGAGCGGGGCTGGCCAATCAGGGCCGGCTGCCATGGGCAGGGGGGTGGCTTTCTGGGCTGTAGCGGCACAAACAGCTCCTGCTCCCGTTTTGCTACGGGCGTGCTGAAGCTGCAGGGGAGGGAGGGGGAAGCGGGGGAGGGAGTTTTGCTGCCGGAGCAGCCCCAAGTGAGCGGCTCAATCCGGCGCAGCTGCCCTGTCAGCCGCTTTTTGGTCTTTAAATAGCCTTCCCGGGGGAAATCCCGGACATTTTTAGCTTTTTACAAATTCCCCCCGGACGGCTATTTAAAGACCCAAAAGCCGGACATGTCCGGGGAAACCCGGTCGGATGGTAACCCTAAATAAACCTTCTGTTTTACTGGCTGGCTGAGAGTCACGGTGAATCACAGGAAGTGGGGTGTGCAGGGCCCTGACTCCCTCACACTCCGTGACACAAGTATTGTCATTAACTTCTAGGATTGCTTCTATCAGAAAGGGTTGTAAGATCAGGCACTGATTTATTGCCTGTATTTATACATTAGTAGGATCCTGAATGGACAAGTCCAAATAGCTTCAATTTGAGTAGATCTGCGGTCAAACAGGAATCCATCACATCCCTAGTTCTCACACAATAAAATTCAGGTCACTGACAGAATTAAAAATGCATTAAACACAATTCTTTAGGCCATTTACTGTTTTTACACCTGTTACGGCCTTTGATTGAGAAACATATGCCTCTTGTTATCAGGAAAAAAGGGAGGTTGGAAGGTAATGGCTATTCTGTATCTGTCAGGTACTAATGAGGCACAGTCCAGAAAAGGTTCGGCAGGAAATGGACAGTGACTTACTTATTCTGTTTGGCTATGAGCAGGTTTATAAATATGGTTAAAATGCCAGAAATATTACCAGAAAATCTGAAATGGTGTCAGGTTCCTTTTTAAAATAAAAATCCCTGTGAGACCAGAAATTTACAAGCCAAACTGCTTGTACATGATCAGATTTTCATGCTGAGTTCACCAGTGACCAATACCATTATTTTATATCTCTAGTGACATAGGAAAATGGAAGTGAAATGCCGTTGGTTTTTTTAAAAAGCAAATTAATAAAAAGCCTGTTTAAGAGCCTAAAACTTTTACAGAATATGGGCCAAATTTTGATCTGTTGCAGCAGTATAAATCTGGAGTAACTTCATTGATTTCAATAGCATAATGACAATTTTACACTGTCACACAAGTAAAATAAGAATATGGAATTTTTTGTGTAGGCTTAACATTTACAAATTAAAGCTTAAATAATTGCAGATGGTTCTTACATAACTTATCTGCTCAAGACTCAGGGTCAAGGTTCTGGGAAAAATTCACACATGCAATAAGCAGGTGCATTTGCATTTACATAAATGGTACTGGACATGCTCACGCCATGTTTATATTTGTCCCCCTGGTATTATTATTATCATAATTACTAATAACTAAAATTGTATAAGGAAAGTGGCTTCCTGCTCTAATTTTGGAATTCATGATTTAATCAGTCCATTAATGAGCCTCACTGTGAAACACCTAAGCACCATACAGTAATCACCCCAAACCCCCAAAACATTAAAAAATGTAAAAAGAAATAAATGTGGGTGTCAACTGTTATAAGTGAAACACAGAACCCTGAATTCAGGTCTTGTCAGAGAAAAAGTTTTTACAGTTCATGAATTTTTTAAAAAGTTTCTCTACCCACAGTATTATAAAGTGGATTTGTCATTTTGCTTGTGGCCTATGGGTTCTACGAGACGTCATCAATATTCCAGAATGTGTCTAAGTATCAGATTCTGAGATGATCAAATAAAGAACATTTGAAGATCTGAAACGTGCTACCAAAGCTGGAGACAATCGGTTTTTAAAGAATGGTCCATTACTTTCATTGTGTAATAATAGTTTGTCTGAGAGAAGGACTGATAAACATCACTTAATGCATAGGAGTGATGGCCAGAGGTTAGATTGGGAAAAATAGTGATGGCATTAAACTCTTACTCAGGGTCGGCTCCAGGCACCAGCCTACCAAGCATGTGCTTGGGGTGGCACCTGGAGGGGGGCGGCGCTCAGGCCCAAGAGCGGGGCCACGACTGGGCTCGCTGCCCTCCCCGCGGCGCTCCGGCCGGCCAGGGAGAGCAGGCCCCCGGCCGGGCTCTCCGCCCTCCTCCCGGCGCTCCGGCCGGTTGGGGAGAGCGAGGCCCCGGCCGGGCTCGCCGCCCTCCCCCCGGCGCTCCAGCCGCCGGGGAGAGCGGAGCCTGTGGCGGGCTCGCCGCCCTCCTTGCGGCGCTCCGGCCGGTCGGGGAGAGCTGGGCTGCGGCCGGGCTCGGCGCCCTCCCATGCTGCGCTCCCCACTGGGGGGGCGGCGGGAGGCTTTTTTGCCTGGGGCGGCAAAAAAGCCAGAGCCGGCCCTGCTCTTACTACAGTATCAAATGTTTTGGTAAAATGATCATCTGTCTAATGGTTGATGTTGATTTTTAAATTGCCATCATTGTGTCCCAGAGTTAACTCATCACTGTGATGAATAGGCTAGTTCATTTCTCTCAGAGTTCCTATTTCTGTCAAACTGCTGAGTCAGTGGGTCTAATTCTGCTCTACGTAGACTTCAAAGCGTTTCTCTGGATTTGCACTAGTCTAATCCAGGAAGACTGCAGTGCACTGGTTCATATCTGGTATGTGCTCTTCACAACCATAAAAGGTAAAAATCTTATTTTAAAGAAATTAGGCCTTAGGTTCTGACAGGGCCACCAAAAAGTGCAAGGAGATACCACACTCTGTATATTACTATATATGGGGACATTATCTCACATTATCCCATGATGTGCAGATACATGGCTTCTGAAATACTTCACAATGATAACATCAGTTTAGGAGACTGAGAAATGCATGTATATGTAACCCACATACCATGAATCAAATTCTGTCTTCAAATGCATGCACAGGACTCCTGAACACAGAATTTGAGCCCATGCAACTAGAGATTAACATGAAGAATCAGCCCAACAGCTTTCAGGTTAGCTGTGCAGTTACATGCTTGGAGAGTTATCTTGGAACACTCTCTCAAAAGATTCTGGTTTAAGTTTTACTGTAGATTGAACACAGCGAAACAAAAGTGACCGATATACTTTAGTTTTCAGCAAGGCCCTTATGTATTCATTATTACCCTTTATTAGTAAAAGTCACTATGAAATCAATGCTCAATTATTATTGGCACATACTTTTGCAAATATCATCATAGAGAATGTATTATTCAGATTTCATCATGTTCGAAGTCGACGGTAATTGCCTTTAAATCATGGTCAGAAAATCCAATACTAAGTATATATTGAACCACACAAGAGCTTTAACTGCACTACCAGCTCATTCCAAACCTAAAATAATATCTTTCTGCCAAGTACATTACTTAGCAGGGCCGAGGAACACCACTTATTTAATAATATTCACATTTTTAAAAAGATTTGCTTTGAAAATTGCTAATATTGGCCAAGTTTGGTGAGATTTTCACAGGAAAAGCAAAAGGTATGTCCCGGACACAAGAGCCTCCCCCTGCCAAAGTTCAAGTCCCTGCTCCAAAGCCCAAGAGCACTAGAATTTCTCAAAGAAAAGGTTGCCAGAATTTTTACACATGGGCAAAACAATGTATTTTTCACTAGCTACTTCCTTGGAAACAGCTGAACCATTTTGGTTGAAGTTTTCTGAAAGCAATTCAGCCTGAGCCAGGGCATGGAAAATTTCAACCCAAATGTTTAAAATTTGGCAAAGATGTAAGCAACTGAAAACAGGGTATTGTAGTGGGAAGTGCCAGGCAACCTTACTGATAGGTTGGTCTACCATCTGTGTCTATAACACAGATCAGTCTTATTATAACTCAGTGGTTCTCAACCAGGGGGCTGCAAGCAGGTTCCAGGAGATCCACCAAGCAGAGCCAGAGTTAGACTTGCTGGGGCCCCACTGCATAGAGCTGAAGCCCAGGGCCCTGAGCCTTGCCACCCGGGGCTGAAGCTGAAGCCTGAGCAACTTAGCTTTGCAGGGGCTCCTGTGGCATGGGGCTCTGGGTAATTGCTCTACTTGCTACCCCCTAACGCTGGCCCTGGCTTTTATATGCAGAAACCAGTTGTTGTGGCAGAGGTGGTCTGTGGAGTTTTTATAGCGTATTGGGGGGGTCAGAAAGAAAAAGGTTGAGAACCCCTGTTATAACTGACATAGCTGTGATAAAGTTATTGCTTTTGTGACACTCTGTGCCTCAAAGCAGCACCCTGGCACCCCCATATTCACCATGGTGATATAATTATGATAGGTTTTGTACAAAGTATGCCTTGTTAGGTATCATTTTAGCAGTCTTGAGCTGCTGAACATTAATATCCTGTTGGATTGTATGTGCTGTCATTGTATGTGAAGCTATGAAGTTTTGCTATGTATGTGTTACAACCAGCCTTTCAGGTGCAACAGTGGAGCAGCCATACAGCGTGGATGGCCCATTAAGGGGAATCCACACTACCAAGGACTACCACAGGATCTGTATACAATGAAGGCTTCTCAGAGGGAGCATGTAGACAATGGACACTGTTTGGCTCACGTCATAACAAAAGATCTTTCCAGCAAGCTGGAGGAACCTATAAAGGAGGGGAAGTGACATCATCATTTGGCCTCACTCCCCCCACAACTCCACACCTGTAAACATGTCTGGAGGACAAAGATTGAACTGGGGGGATGGTCCTAGGCTGAAAAGGAGAATCCCAGCTTGTGTCTGAAGGAACTATACTATCAGGGTGAGACACTGCTTGATTCAAATCCTGTCTAATTTATAGAACTCAGATTGTGATTTTACTTTTATTTCTTAGATAATCAACTTTGATCTGTACGCTTACTACTTATAATCACTTAAAATCTATTTTTCTGTAGTTAATAAGTCTGTTTTATATTTTACCTAAAGCAGTGTGTTCTGGCTGAAGTGCCTGGGAAATCTGCTCAGGAAAAAGCCTGGTGCGTGTCCTCTCCACATTGAGGGAGGGGAGGACTGGGTAATAAATGTACACGGATCAGGCTTCTGACCAGAGCAAGACAATACAGCTCTGGCATCCTAGGCTGTGATTGCTGTGGGGAATTGGCTGGAGCCTCTCTATTGTTGATGTATGAGTGACTGGCAAAAACATTCATGTAACTTAGCTGGGTGTGTCCCTGCCTGTGGAAGTCTGTGTTAAGTGCAGTACCTGGAGAGATTTGCAGCTTGTCACAGCATCACAGTGTGAGCGGGATCCCAGGTTGGTAAGTTAGAGGGCTCAGCGGTACCCCAGTTCCAGGTTGCATCCCGGGGAACCTTATCTTAGTCTTAGTTAATATAGCAACAAAATGTCACTAATAGTAGTAACTGATGTACATTTATATATTTCAATTACTTTGCCTTCTCTGATTGCTTTGGAGGGTTTAAGGGTTATTTTATTCTTATATATAAAGTGCCTCACTTTTATGATGTCTTCATTCATTAGGAACCTGGTCCATTCCCCACTGAAGTCAATGGAAAGTTTCCCATTGACTTGAACGGGTGCAGGACAGAAGAGCATTGCTGCCTCACAAATGTACATCAGTGCATCTATCAGACTAACAGGATTCCAGTTTTGTTCCAGTTGTCTGAGTTTACATGAGCACATGACATTCACAGTGTAAGTTAGCATCTCTGTTGTTTTTGAAAACGTGGTTTGAAAAATACAGTTCCCAGGCTCTGTAGTTCTAATTTCAGCCTGAAGCAAAATGTTGTAAACTGATTTACTGCCATTAACTGATGAAAACAGGCATGCCGACCCACACAAAGTCTAATTTCTATTATGACATTTATGTTCAGGACTGAGAAGAAGAAACTCTCCAATTGTCACAACCCTCCCCAAGAGCAAACATTAACACAAGACATGTATTTTATGAGAGCTGATCCTTCAGTATACCTACATTCACCCAGGAGGACGAATGCAGAACTCATGTATTCTCTATCATGTACGTGTGCAAGAGTGGCTGTATATAGCCTGTGTTGTTCAATGCCATCAGTCAAAGCACAGATCTGTCAAAAAACTGGACGGATGTTACAGAACTATGTTATGGGCAACCAGATCCTCAGTATGAATCAGCATACTGCCATTGAAGTCAATAGAGCTACACCAATTTACAGCAGCTGAGGAGCTAGGCCTATATTTTTAATACTACACTGTACCTAAATCATGATTCAAGATCCCTAATATCATTGGCTGGTCAAAGAGAAAAAGGCAAATGTCTTATGCAGTCAACACTGTTTTATTTCAATTTTCACTAGCATCAAAAGTAGATAAATAAGGAATAGGTATGCTGTTTCTAAATCTAACTCTTCTCCATTATTGCTATAATGAATCCAGGTAGATGGGATATGGCAGACCTATGCCACACATCAGAAATGTGACTTTATCTTGGAAATGAGACATTCGAATTATGGTGTAATGATCCATATTCTGTTGTGCAGATGGCCTTTGGGCTTTGGCCTTGTGTTTAACAATGCAGTGAGGAGGACTCCTTACAAGCTGTGCATCAATAGAAGGATTCTGAGTCAGTGGCAGGACAGAAAAATTAAATGTGATCCTGGCACATGTGATGAATCTTTATTGCCCCCCTGTGTGTGTATCCCGTCTCAGCACTTTTCTCTACATAGACCACTCACCATTATGTGCCCTCGGAAAAGTATTCATGTCTCCACTCCCCAAAGGAACATTACTACAAAGTCTGGGAAAGCAGTAGCACAGATTTTTCAAATCCTTACTAGGTAAAAAAAAAATACATTCTTGATATTGTCATTTGTTGAATCTTTCTTTCTTTCTTTCTTCTTCTAATTGAATAAGAGAACTTCGCATGGCATTGGGGCATATTTGCAATGAATGGCTTTTCTGCTTATCAAACATTTCACAGCTTGCGTTGGCATTCAGTCACCTGCAAAAGCCATTTATTGCTTCATAGATTCCTCTGCCGTGAGCATTATCCCTTAAATAATTCACATTCGGTTGTGCCTTATTGCTTAAGCTGCAAAGGGCATGCCAGATATTTAGAGATGCTCTTTACATAAAACTCACATATTTTAATATAAATACAGTTAAACCCTCTTCTGGAGTCAGGTTTGTTCAAGAAAACTTCAGTAGGCAGGAAATTTACTGTATCTGGTCTGAACAGTTTTCCTTTTGATTTGTGTCTGAATCATGAGAAAGAACATCTTTGGTGCAGGCTGCATTTTTGGAGGGACATATACAGGCAGTTAAATCATTTTTATTTTCTAGATGTTCCTGTGATTTGTTCTTTTTGCATTTACAATTAGGGGGCAGAGCAGATGGCAAAGGCTCAGCTTGATGTAATGTCCATAAAATAACAGAAGCTGTCAGTGATCTGTCTCTCCAGAGGGAGTTTATTTCACTACCAATAGCATTTTTCCTTTGCTGGCACGTGACTGTGACTTCAAAGAGAAAAATAACTGTCTTGTGACCTAGGGCAGTTCAGTCTCATCGAGTTCACAAGATTAGGGTTTAGCTATCCTAGAAATCAAATAAAATTCCTTAATATATCCTTGAATTATAACTGTGGTCTAGGGAAGGTGGAAGATTATTATTTATTATCAATATTACAGTAGCGCTTCGAGGGACCAGCCAAGACTAGGGCTCAATTGTGCTAGACACTGTACATATAATATTATTATGTGCATTTTACAGATGGGGAACTGATGCACTGGGAGATTAAGGTCTAGATTCACAAAAGTACTTAGGTGCATAAGCCCCTGATTCAGGTGCCTACATTTGGGTTTAGGGACCCAAATACCAGTCCTGGCTCCACTGCGATTCACAAAAGTCTTACCAAAACCTGTAGATGCCTAAACTCACTCAGTGCCTAAGTTTTCACAGTAAAAATTTCCCTTGGCTCCTACATTGCTGCTTCTGGACAAGTGCACAACTGCCTCCTCCTAAGTATCTGGCTGCCTATCTCCTGCCTAAGCCTCCAAGTGATTCATCAACCAGGGAAGATAGTCATTCGTCCACCTAACTCACGTGTGCGACCTGATCCAGCAGGCTCACTTTGATCAGGCCCTGCATGCGACTTCACACAAAACAGCTGGGAGGAAGGGGCTCCCTCATTACTGTGAGCCCAGTGGTTAGGGTACTCACTTGGGATGTGGGGGCCCCCCAGTTCAGGTCTCCCTTCCACCTGAAGGGGAGAAAGGATTTGAACAGGGATCTACCACCTCTCAGATAAGTGCCCTGATCACTGGATTGTGGGATGTTCTTATGGGGGGCTCCCTCAGTCCCTCCTCTTGAAGCTGTGCCACTGTGGTTAAGTAGTGAATGAGTCACTGGAGCAGGGGAACTAGATGCTGGGTTGCCCACATCGTAGGGCATGCTCCAACCACCAGGCTGCAGAGTCATTCTCAGGCTTGGGCCCTCTACCTCTGGCTTTTTTTACAGTCTCATCTACACTTGGCTTACTGAAAGGAGCAGCCTCATGCAGAATTATGTCACACACGTCACTGCACCCAAAACTCATACTGCACTGCCACTTCCTTTCTGCTATTATTATTGTTGTGGTGGTGGTACTGCCTAGAGGTCTTAGTCAGGGGTCAAGGTCCCAAAGTGCTACATGCTGTACACACAAGTGTAACAAAGGCAATCCCTGCCCCAGAGTGTTCACAGTCCAGGAATATGACAAGACACAATAAATGGAGAAAAATGGAAACAAGAGTGGGGAGCAGAATATGGTAACAGTAAAAGAGGGCACACCTGCACGTGTAGTCCCAGTGGTCATAGCCACTGGGGGCCACCAGCCTGACTCCATTACACATCTCTTCATTCTTACAACTTCTGTTTGGTTACTTTTAACTCTATAAACAAAATAGGTACACATTCGATTTTGTTTAAAAGACTCACACATTGACCTGTGCTCAAAGTCAGCTGGGAAGATCACAGGATCAGGACACACATTGGGGTAGCTCATATCAATAGCACTACTCCTTAGTCCAGAATCCCTATGTTTTCCCTTGCTGCTTATGTCACCTGAGATGGCTTCAATGTCTCCCTCCCTCTCCACTTCCCTTTTTCTAGCTCACAGAGTCCTCTGTAGCTTCCTTTCTCCTTCCCCATAGCAGGAAAGTCTTCTGGTGAGTGAAGTCAAGACTTGTTTTGTTTCATTTATTTTGATCAACATACTGTGTTTGAATTAGAGCTAAGCCTGAGTCCTGACATTTATATATTGAGCCTGACCTGAATTTCCCCAAAGGCTGTTGGTGGTGGGGCTTGATGCTCCATTCCAGCCCAGTCAGGTCTTAGTCAGAACATTGAGATTAGGATCCAAACAGACCCCAAACGACAGATGTGGGATCAGGTATTCTCCCTTGGGCCCCATCTAGCTGGACTCTACTTAATAACTGCAGCTCCCTTATTGTGTATTGATTTGCAAGGATTTCATTTTTCAGTGTATAAAAGGGTGAGTCATAATATAGAAGCAGCTCTGCTGAGAGAATAACAAAGAGTGTTTTGCAGTGCAGCACAGCTGATAAGTATCAGTGCTATTATCTGGGCATTGTCACGTCGATACTGACGTGAATGACAAGTCTCATTATAGTGCATTCAAATGATGTTTCTGGCAGGGTTTTTATTTTTTAAATTTTCTTATGTTTGTTTTGGTCCTACTATCATAAAAAAGGGAAAGTACAATACTAAAAAGAATTTGGTCCCAACAACCAGGGAGACAAGGGTGAGGAAGTTACTTTTAAATATACCTTTAGGTAAGGCCCGTAAGCCCAATCTTGCAAGGAATTATGTATGTGCTTAACTTTAGGCACATGAGCAGTCCCACTGAATTTAGTGGACTATTTATAGCATGTGTAAGTCTTGGCAGTGCCAAGTAGGGTTACCAACTTTCTAATCGCACAAAACCGAACACCCCACCCTACTCTGAGACCTCGCCCCTGCCCTGCCCCTTCTAAGAGGCCCCGCCTCCACTCACTCCATCCCCCCTCCTGCCGTCGCTCGCTCTTCCCCACCCTCACTCACTTTCACTGGGCTGTCTCAAGGGGTTGGGATGTGGGAGGGGGTGAGGGCTCTGGCTGGGGGTGCGGGCTCTGGGGTGGGGCCAGAAATGAGGGGTTCAGGGTGAAGGAGGGGGCTCCAGGCTGGGGCAGGGAGTTGGAGTGCAGGAGGGGGCTCAGGGCTGGGGCAGGGGATGCGGGGTGCAGGAGAGGGTGTGGGGTGCAGGAGGAGGTGCGGGGTGTAGGCTCCAGGAGGGGGCTCAGGGCTGGGGCAGGGGTGTGGGCTCTGGGAGGGAGTTAGGGTGTGGGGGCTGCAGGGCTGGAGCAGGGGGTTGGGGTGCAGGCTCTGGGAGGGAGTTAGGGTGTGAGAGGGGGTTCCGACCTGGGACAAGGGGTTGGGCTGTGGGAGGGGGATCGGGGTGCAGGGGCTGGCCAGGTGGCACTTACCTCAGGCAGCTTATGGTCGGCAGTGCAGTGGGGCTAAGGCAGGCTCCCTGCCTGCCCTGGTTCCACGCAGCTCCCGGAAGTGGCCAGCAAGTTCCTGCAGCCCCTAGGCAGAGGGGCCAGGGGGCTCTGCGCGCTGCCTGTGCCCGCAAGCACCATTCCCACAGCTCCCATTGGCCGTGGCTGCTGGACAATGAGAGCTGTGGAGCCGGAGCTGTGGGTGGGGCAGCATGTAGAGCTTCCCTGATCACGCCTCTGTCTAGGGGCCGCAGGGACATGCCGGCCACTTCCAGGAGCTGTGCGGAACCAGGGCAGGCAGGGAGCCTGCCTTAGACCCACTGCACCGCCGACTGTACTTTTAACAGCCCGGTCAGTGGTGCTGACCAGAGCCGCCAGGAACCCTTTTCGCCCGAGTGTTCCGGTCAAAAACTGGATGCCTGGCAACCCTAGTACCAAGGCCTAAGGTTCTTACTTAAATGTACACTGCTAAGATCACTAAAAGTCACTCTCTTACTCATGTTAGGAGTTATCCTCCTAGGCTCTGCGATGAACCTTGGAATGAATCTTGCAATGAACTCGGCACAGGCAGATCCCGGTGCCTTCATGGAGCTCATTGTAGAGTATTAAAGATGAAAGAGATTTAAATATCTGACAGTCTTCAACACTTACATTGTTTGTTTGCTTTCTGTATTTCCCAGCCACGTGGCCAATTTCACTAGCCAGGATAACAGTGCTCAGATACCATAATGATGAGCAGGGCATAAATGTCTAGCTAGGCCAGATTCACTTTCAGTTTATAGTCACTTTCACTTTCTGGCACTAGCGCCACATTGCATTGCAAGGCAATGTTTAAATCCACTCTACAAGGATTTGCACTGAAATTTAAAAAAGAGAGAGAAAACATGAGAACATTTTTGTTCAGCTCAGGGTTTGTAAATCGTCATCCCTTTTTTATTTTATTGTCTTCTAATCTTTACAGAAGCTACATTTTGGACCTAAATTCCTCACAGGTCCAAGGGACTGTAGGATCCAAGCGAACATTCTTTCTTTAATCCACACTATAATGCTTGTTCAGAGGCCTCAGAACAGAGGAGGATCTTACACCGTGGCTGTGCATAGAAATGGTCCCAAACCAAAAACCCTGTATCCAACCACCCCAAATTTGAGGAAGGGGTATATCAGTGAGTATACACAAAAAGAACAGGAGTACTTGTGGCACTTTAGAGACTAACAAATTTACACAGCCGCTGCACACCTGTGACCTCTGAGTGCCTTTCTACCTCCCTAGAGCAGGATGCTCCCCAATGCTTCACGTGGTGGGATGACTCTGCACTGCTCGCAGCTCAAGGCTGGTGCTGACATGACCTATGGAGATGAAAGGCGCCCAAAGGGGCAGAAGCAGGGATGCAGCATGAGACAATTTACAATTATCTCTCTGTGTGTTTAACACCTACCTACTTGGCCATATGTTCTTCTTGCCAAATTAGTGCTTTAACCCTTGCCTCTTTTTCTATATTTACAACAGAGGGGTCGTCATGGAGAAATGTGATCTTTCATTTGTTTTGCAAATATTTTTTATTGCCCCAGTCTATATTGTCTCATCTGTCAGTGCATGACCATTTGAAGTCTCTTGTGGTCTTGCTCTCCCAACTGATCAGACTGTACCTTCAATGTAATTACCATCTGTGAATGAGAGAGAGAGAGACCAGAAAGATGTGACTGTTTCATTTGTGGCTAGCACCCCACAATGTTCGAGTATACATACATTTCAATGCTAACTGATTACCAGTAATGGCAATAAAGATAATTCCTCTCCCTTCCCATTCTACTCAAGTCTGGTGCTGATATCTCATTGTTTATTACTGTACAGAACAGAAACACTCAGGGTTGGAGTAAGTGAAGAAGAGAAGGTCCCGTTCTCCCAAATATCTTCCTCAGAAGCGATGATCAGGTGCTGTCCCCCAGCCCACCTGCTAGAGAGACTCTTCCTCACAGTACCTCTGCTCCCGATGGCATCTCTTTCTTCCACTCCCAGTGCCACCAGTTTTCTTTTTCTCCCTTCCCTTTCAGTTTCCTCCACCCCAAGGTTGCCCTCTGCCCGGATCCTCCTCCTCCACTATTCCTGCCAATGTGGCTCCGACATGGTTGCACTCTTGCACTGCTACCAGGGCAGCACCTGGTTTTTTGTTTTGTTTTATTTATTTTTCTCCCAGCTCTTCAGCCTTGCAGGGATTACAGACACTATCCTCTCAGCAAGGCCTGCTGAGCTCTCTCCATCCTCTTGCTGCACCTAGTAGAAAACAAAGCTAATTTTCTTCCAATAAACCAGTTTTTCCCAAAATATTTGAAAACTTTCCAGTCCATTAGTAACTGAGAAGAATGTTAGAGAACATCTACTAGGGATAAATATTTATAAGTCAGCAGATGTGGATAACTGGTAAACAAGAGTTCTAAAACAGATGGTGGGGAGATCTCTCACCTGCTGATGTTAATTTTTAATACATTTTGGAATACCAGGGAAATTCTAGAAGAGATGGAAGAGTACTAATGATCAAAAAGGGCAAAGTGGGAGCACACAGGCGGACATCAATCCCAAGCAAATTAACAGAAAATCTGATACAGGATTCAATTGATTAAGAATTAAAGGATTGGAAAATAATTAATGGCAGTCAACATGGTTTTATGAAAAATAGGTCTTGTCAAACAAACTGGATTTCATTCTTTGATGAAATTGGGTTGACCAAGGTAACTGCGTAGATGTAATATACTTATGCACGGATCCACAAAGGGACTCAGGTGTTGCAATGCTAAGTGTCGTGACACCTCACTTTTAGGTGCCTGAAAAATCACAGACTCATAGTGTGATCCACAAAGCTGAGTTCAGTGCGTAGGCTCCTATACAATGAATAGGGAGAGGTAAGTGCCTTATAACACAGGCCACAAAAGCCAACATGAGCCGTGCGGAGACACCTAGGTTACCAATGGGAGATGTCGAGGAGAGGGGTGTGTGCTAAGTCCCATTCCTCTCACTGAGCTGGGCGGCTATGTCTGGGCTGCAGGGAGGTGTCAGCTCTGCTTGTGACCCATGAATGGGAACCCACCACCTGCTGTGAGGAGGCTTAGGCGCTTGATCTACTTCTCTTGGTAATAAGCTAGGCACCTGCCTCACTCCACACAAAACAGCCAAAGGAGGCAGCATACTCCACTTCATAATTTTTAGTCCACTGGTTAGAACACTTGCCTGGGACATGGGAGATCCAGGTTCAACTCCCCCTGCCCACCAGGGAGAAAGGATTTGAACAGGGGTTGTCTACCTCTCAGGAGTGGGCAGGGCTCCCATCGCTGGGCTATGGCATATTCTGATGTTGGGGTTCCCTCACTCTCTCCTTTTGCTAATGAAAGAATAACTGGAGCCAGGGGACTGGAGCCAGGGTCTCCCACCTCCCATGTGGGTGCCCTAGCCACTAGACTACAAAGTCAGTCTCACTATCGTGTCCTTTCTCTCTCTAGCCCAATGATTACTTAAGAATTTATCCACAGTGGAACAGTCATTTGGGTCAGAGAGAAAGAGAGACTGCACCTTACAATATCAATAAAGCACATGTTACATGTATTAAGAAAGAACTGGCTAACTGACCGATCTCCGAAGTAGTTGTCAATGGAGCATTATCACTGCATGTGGGAGTTTCTATAGAGTTCTGCAGGGATCAGGACCAGGCCTTATACCATGAAACACTTTCATCGATGATCTGGAAGTAAATATAAAATCACTGCTGATAGAATTTGCAGATGACATAACAATTGGCAGAGTGGAAAATAATGATGAGGACAGGCAGTCATACAGAGCGAAGTGGATCACTTGGTAAACTGCGCCCATTCAAACAATATGTATTTTAATACAGTCCAACACAGGATCATAAACTTATGAACAAGGAATCTAGGCCAGATCTATAAAGGGGGGCTGTATCCTGAAAAGCAATGACTCTGAAAAGAATTTAGGGGTCAAAGTAGACAAACAAATCAACCTAAGCTCCCAGTGCGATGCCATGGCAAAATGGGCTAATGCGATCCTTCGATGTATAAACAGAAGAGTAGTGATTAGGGAGGTGATTTTACATCTGTATATGCACTGGTGAGACTGATACTGCAGTACTGAATCCAGTTCTGTTATCTACGGTTTTAAAAGGATGAAGAATTGGAGAGGAGGCTGAAGAGAGCCAGAAAAATGATTCAAGAGCTGGAGAAAATGCCTTACAGACAGGGCCGGCTCCAGGCACCAGCTTATCAAGCAGGTACTTGGGGCAGCCGCTCCGGAGAGGGGCGGCACGTCCAGGTATTTGGCAGCAATTCGGCGGATGGTCTCTCACTACGCCTCGGAGCGAAGGACCTCCCGCCGAATTGCTGCCGCAGATCGCGATCGCGGCTTTTTTTTTTTTTT
>NW_020664436.1:48782322-48786709 GCF_002925995.2 Terrapene triunguis
CTTTAGCCTAACACAATGCATTGGGCACAATACAGGGGTAAGTGAGTAAAATTGAATGGCCTATGTTATGCAGGAGATCAGACTTAATGATCTAATGGTCCTTTCTGGTCTTCAAATCTATTAGTCTATTAATGTCATTTTTTGAAAATTAATTTTAAAATCTTTTCTAACTTTAATATTCTTAAAATACTTTTCTCAAAACCATTTTTTAAAATATAAACCTTTTGTTTCATTTTTAACAAATATTTCTTCTCTCTCCTGTGTATTTTCAGGGCTGGGTTGATCTTTTCTCAGGTCTCAGATGGATTTTTTCCCCCTGATGATTCTTAGGCCTGGTCTACACTGGGGGGGGAGGGGTGTATCGATGTAAGATATGCAACTTCAGCTACGAGAATAGCGTAGCTGAAGTCGACTTATCTTATTTCGACTTACCTCCCATCCTCACGGCGCGGGATTGACGGCTGCGGCTCCCCCGCCGACTCCGCTACCACCGATCGCCCTGGTGGAATTCCAGAGTTTACGGGAGCGCGTTCGGGGATTGATATATTGCGTCTAGACGAGACACAATATATCGATTCCCGATAGATCGATCACTACCCACCGATCCGGCAGGTAGTCTGGATGTACCCTTAGGCTGAACTGAGTTTAGAGAAGTTGAAATGGCCCAGACACACCTAAGCCCTGGTACAGCGAAGACTTACATCCCTGGGTGACATTTGGCACGTGCAGAACCTAAGGGGCCCCATTGAACTAAATGAGGCAACTCTTATGCATAAGTGTTGTTAGGATCAAGGTTTTAGAAAGGCATTAGCTCACTCGGGTGCAGGGGACCCACACAAGGACCTGCTCACCAGGGTGCTGGAACAATTTTTATAGTGGGGGTAATGCGAACCATTGAACCAAACTGTAAATCCTGTTTATGACGGAAACCACTTTAAGCCAGGGGGTGCGGCAGCACCCCCAGCACCCTTAGTTCCCGCACCTATGCTTGCACAGGATGAATTTCACCGTAGGGCACTGCCTATAGCAGAGTGGCAACATTTGCACCTACATGGGTCTCAAAATTCCTTAACATTTTTTAGTGTCTTCTGCCCTCTAGTGGTAACATATGGCAGCCTTTCTTGTATCTCCTAGGAATGAAAATTCAAAGGAGAATGGCTATTAATTATTATTATTAATAGTAATGAAGTAGCACTTAGGACCAGGACTCTGTTGTGCTAGACAGTGTATAAACAGAGAACAAAAAGCCTGCACGCATCAGCTGTCACAGTTGTCTTCAAAATAATATAATAATAGAGGTACCTTAATTCTGACTAATATGCAGTTTTGATTCTGAATTCAGCCTTGACAACTGACAATTGACTATGGCAGTGATTCTCAACCTGCGGGACTGCAGGCCACTTGAGGCCCAATCAGCACACAGCTGCAGCCCATGTGACATCCTCAGGGCCATACAGGTAATATATATATTGTGTGGATGCAGCCTACATAACATAGAGAGCTGCATATGCAGCCCACAATGGTAAATAGGTTGAGAACCACTTGGACTATGGAGGTGTTTAACGATTAACATTGGTCTCCAGTTGTTATCAGGATTGTATCAGGTAATATTAGCAAATTATTCCCTCTGAATCAGGTTGGGTTGTAAGTTTCTGACACCTAAACTTTGCATCCCCCGCTTCTATTCATCCCTTACATTCCATAAACCAATTACACTCCAAAATTAGCATCTTCCCCCAGTTTATGCACGTTAAGGTGAAAATGCCATTTTGAAAAAATAATTAAACTGCTCTACAGAAATTCTTCAGCCTCTTCTGTCCATCTGTGAGAGAACAGAAGCAAAAATGTAAACACATCTTCTATGTAAAAATCTACTACACTAAATGTTGGGCTTTGCTTTGGGCACATTAACATTTTTAAAAAGAAAAACAAAACATTAAAAACTGTAGGAAATAATGTCCAACTTCCTGTGCTGTGGTACCATTCCTGGACATGAGGTTTTCTATGTAATCCAGATAAATCTTAGCTCTTATTCCACTCTCTTAGGGTCTTGCAGACCTGTGTTAGCAACCTGCATAAGAAAAATCTCTAGATAAAAAGATCTTTAAGATGGAGGTTAAGGTTGTAATTAGTTCTTCTGTTTGCTTGTTTTTTCCTTCTTTACATCTTGGTAGGGAAAGAAGATGGCCAAAGAACTTCCTGAAAAGGAGAGGAGAGGCTGCAGTGACACTTTCCTGACCTTCGGTCATGGGCCCCTAGCTTGTGCTAAGGCCTTGGACACTGTGTGAGCCCCATCAAGCTACATGTGCTGTACCAGAGTCCTCAAATGAGCCCTTGAGTGAAATCCTGGCTCCTGTGAGGTCAATGGTAGTTTTGCCATTGATTTCAATGAGGCCAGGACTTCACTCGATATATCTGTGGCATCGGAGAGGCCTGTATGCTTACATAAGCCCAGGAAGCTAGAAATGCAGAGCCTCTAATCTCAGAATCCTGTGCCATGGCATCTACACAGCAAGCAGATGAACAGCATGTGCAATAAGAGGGTGTTCTACCTACTATCCCTTTTGAGTTTTAAGGGTGAGGTCAATCTCTGTTGAGCTGGCTCCAGGTGGCTTTTACCAATCCAATAAAATGCAGGCTGCTGACTAGAACTGGTCAGAAAATGGCTTTTTTATGTCCCTCGGAAATTGTCACCTTTTCAGCAAAAAATCAAGAACCAACATTTGATTCAGGAATGCCACCACAGTGCCTCATGCAAGTTATAGTTCAGGTGCCTCAGGTCCTATTCTCCTTTGTAGGCTGGGCTACCTGGTCAGACTACAGATCCATGATGCATGACGGTTGCCCCTCTTGGTGAGGGAAGGTGATACATCACATAAGGTTGCCAATTTTGGTTGGACGTATTCCTGGAGGTTTCATCACATGACATAATCTTTAATTAAAGATTAGTCTTTAATTCCTGGAGACTCCAGGACAATCCTGGGGGGTGGCAACCCTAACATAAGATTTCCATGGCTCTGGTGTGTCAACAGAGATTAAGTCTGGTTGGGGAGCCTGCCGAGAGAGGAGACTAGGTACAAGATGCAACTTGCAGGAGGCATCACGGTGGCATAGCCAAGTAAAAATATTTTGGTTTTCCAGGTGTTTGGTTTTTTTTAAAAAATCCAAATTTTCCATGGAAAGCAGACACTCATCATGAAAAAAAATCTGTTTAGGCAAAAACACAATTTGCCATTGAAAAACAGTTTTGATAGAACATTGCTGACCACCCTCAGAGACAGATATTGAGAGTGACAGTGGAGTAAGCTTCCGATAAGAGCTGGTGGAGTGGAAACAGATTTCAAAATGTATGCAGCTCAGTGAAAATGGATTATAATTACAAAGAATAAAAATATCTTAAGTACAGATATTTTCTTATTGGAAACCAGATGTGAAACAAATTTTGCACTCATACCTGTTCAACTCCACTGAGTCACTAAGGCTCTATGGAGGTAACTGAGGTCAGAGTCACTCCTGTTTACATTGGACTTGTTTAACTTAGGCTACATCTACACTACAGGGGGGAGTCGATTTAAGATACGCAAATTCAGCTACGTGAATAGCGTAGCTGAATTCGACGTATCACAGCCGACTTACCCCGTTGTGAGGACGGCGGCAAAATCGACTTCTGCGGCTTTTTGTCGGCGGCGCTTACTACCACCTCCCCTGGTGGAGTTAGTGCGCCGATTCGGGGATCGATTGTCGCGTCCCGATGGGACGCGATAAATCGATCCCCGAGAGGTCGATTTCTACCCGCCGATTCAGGCGGGTAGTATAGACCAGACCTTAATGATTCATAAAAGGTGAAATGTGCCAGACAGTAGCTTAAAGCCACGAGTCACCACAAAGAATGTTCAATCTCAACAGGATCCAGCAGGGGGCACTGTAAATCCAACTAAAGATCCAGTCCTGTAGTTGTGTGTTGGTGGCCACCTCTTTTAAAATGAGATCAAAACAAATAAGAAAGTAACCTGCATAGACTTAAAAGTTTGTAACAGAAATATTTCAAAGTAGTAGCATTTAACCTTTAGGTATAAGCCTTGTAAGGAGTTGTATTCCAGCTTTTATAATGGCTTTATGAGGCTGATGTTGCTGCTCTTTAAAAAGACTTGATCCAAAGCCTACTGAAATTAATGGAAGGACTCCCATTCACTTGGATGGGCTTTGGATCAGGCTCTAGGCCCTTTCAAAAAATAGACTAGAAGTGATTATTAAATGGAAATTTTGCTTTGTAGCTCAGGGCAGCATATGGTTTTGCTGACACAAATTACACCACATATCAAATAGCCAAATGCAGGCAGAGCCCCAGCTGTGTAGCGCAGAAAAAATATTGCTACAAAATAAAAAA
>NW_020664436.1:48789709-48797869 GCF_002925995.2 Terrapene triunguis
GTAGCTGAAGAGCCGAGCTGCCCGAGCGCTACCGGTTTCACGGTTTGCCGGGCAGCCCCCAGACCTCCAGACCCTGCGCCCTGGCCGGGCGCTTCCCCTCCTGGGCTCCGGCTGCACTCGGGAAGCACCCGGCCGGGGGCGCAGCGGGTCTGGAGGTCTGGGGGCTGCCCGGCAAACCGTGAAGCCAGTAGCGCTTGGGCAGCTCGGCTCTTCAGTTACACAGAGCTGAGGTGTCTGGGGGGAGCAGCAGCAGCCGCCGCCGCAGCGGGGAATCCGCCTGCAGCTTGCAGCCTCCCAGAGCAGCTCAGGTAAGCAGGGGACTGGGGCAGGGATGCCGGCATTTTCCTGGACATGTTCGGCTTTTTGGCAATTCCCCCCGGATGGGGATTTGAGGACCAAAAAGCCGGACATGTCCGGGAAAATCCGGACGTATGGTAACCCTACACTGAGCTATCACTTTTAAACTGGCACTGGTTACACTTTTTACAGAAGCTCTCCCTCCCCCTCCCCAAAAACCAAAAAAACAAAAAAACCAAACAGGTACTCATGGGGCCATATTCTACCCTTATGTATACCTTATGCAATCCCCAATGAGGAGTTACATGTACATTCAATTTAGGCCCTATATTTTATTGTTTATGTGAAAAAGGGATGGAATCTGAACAACAGGATTACGAAGAATTTGAGAGCATCACTTTGGATGAAATTGCAGTGGCATGGTAGCAGTAGTCAAGGCTGAAGAAAAGAAAATTAAAGTAGTCAAGATGCAATATGACAAGGGCCTGGATGAGAGCTTTGGCAGTATGGAGCAGACAGAAAACAGGATATGTTATAAAGGAATAAGTAGCAATATTTGGATGTAGCCTTGATGTGAGGATCCATAGAGAGAGATCATTCAAAAATATGGGCAAGATACGTGACACATGGCATCAAATGTATATTCGTTAAGAAATGTTCAATTAATCACTTACCCATCTTACACTTCTTGACGTTGTTTGTATCTCAGTTGACTTTAAGAATTCTTATAAGTTTATATATTTTATTAACCAAAATAATATTTATGGTAATATTAGAAATTACAGAATGAAAAATAAAGTTGACTAGATAATAGTGTTCATAATTTCTAAACAAATGATTTTGACATCAAATACTAAAACTTTATACAAAAATCTATGTCAAATCAACAAACCAATATATTTTCACAATAAATCTTAACACGCAGTGGTAAATATACTGTATTTTTTCTGGATAGGTATTTTCAATACCAGTATAGAACAATGGACCTTAAAACAAATCCTTCATTAATTTGCCAATCAAACTTGACATGCCAATTATAAGCTTTATGTGTTAACTAAATGGTGGGACTGTCCATCAATTCAACCCAATACAATTTCAAATTTAAGAATTTATTTAATAATTAAAAGTATCAATTTAGTTCAAAAGTACCTTCTAGGTAACAATAATTCATAGCCACACCTTGTCATTTATACACTAACAAATATGTCACATACTAAGCATCAAATATGCAGATAATGACTTAGAGCTATTTTTAAGAACAAATTACATACATTATGGGAAGCAAACTTAATAACTTTATTAACTGAGACACCTCTTTCATTCAGGTTTCATTGAAATTGGTATGAACAGCTGTATTTTCTTTCCAGAGTTTGCCAGTGGAGTCCTTTAAAAAAGGACTTTAGGAAAAAGAGCGATACTTTATAAGCTGTTTGGTGTTACCACGTCACAAGTCCTTGCAGATTCTAAAAATTCTGGGGCCGGATGCCCACTTAATTTTTCTGGCCATATATTCCAATAAATCATTTAGTTAATGTCAGTCAACATACAGGCACCTGGCATAATGCTGACCGTAACAGCAGGTAAGCTATAGTTAAAACAAGCAGATTTCCTTGTTAATAATTTCTCACTTCCATTCTAAAGACAGTTTTTGCCCCTAATTTGCATTTTCGCTATCTCAAAATTGGGTGAGAAGTCACACATTTTAATTCAATAACAACAGGTTTTAAGCCTTCAATGCATGAGATGATTAACATATTAATAATATCAGTTTTTGGTAGCTCATAATTAATACCATCCATTTTTGATAACTGACCTGTTTTCAGTGCTCAGACTCTGTGTGTGAGCAACAGAAGGGATAGTAAATTATCAAGAATGAGGGAAGAGAGAAAAGCGTGGGAGATACATTCAGGATCTTAGTTTTAGCCATGTTTAGTTGCAACTGCCAACAGGACAGCCACAAGGAGATGTTAAAGAGACAGCTTGATATGTGGGGACTGAAGGAGATCTGTTAGACTTAAGTAACCAGGTACAAGCTACAACATAGCATGAACACAGTGAAGAGTTAAAGTGATCAGTTCATGATCCAATTTGCAGGTTGGAAACTAATACTTGAAATAATTATGGGAAATAATTATGAATAATGACAATGTTAAAAGAAATACAGGATCAGTTTGTGGCTGATTCACTGACCAAAAAAAAAAGGGCTGATTTTATAGTAAATATTTTTTACATCAAACATTTTGATCAGCACCACTACAGAATGCTTTTTGTAGTGCCTTTCAATGAGATTTTAAATATGGCATATTTTATGAAATTTCACTTTCTCACAGCCTAGGGCAGCCCTGAATCTTCTTGTACTGAAAAAAGGACTTGTGAACGTATGAGGTGCATTTTACGCTGGGCAGGAAAGGGTTAAGTGCCTAGACTAGGGAGTGTAATTGGAACCTTGGTTTGTTTAGCAGCCAGGGAAAAGGAACAGAGCAGCAAGGCAGTTGAGCCCAGCCCTGCAGCTCCTCTCTGGCTCAACAGGTTGCTGCTGCTGCTGCGGCTCTTAGTCACTGGAATCTAGGTGGGGCTCTCTCCTCCCTTAGTGCCTTTCTGCTGATTAAAAAGCAGCTCTCTCTCACACACACACTCTCTCTCTCAAAACACCCCGCCCTGCAGAATCCAGAAAGAGCTCTCAGGCTTGTGCACCCATTGTCTGCTGAAGGCCCTGACTGCTGCATGAGATGGCGACGTGTACCCTTGCCTGCTGGAGATGCAGGTGGCTCCTGCCCCTTCTCCTGGGCTTAGCTATCATCTTGGGCATCATTGCACTGTCCGGCCGGGGCTGGCTGGAATCGGAGTCAGCGCCCTACCAGCACCAAGCGTCATTATGGGAGAGCTGCACCCGGTGGGACAATGACCTCAACTGGCAATGCCAGTCCCTCATGGACTACTGTAAGTGTTTGCAATGGGGCGTCAGAGTCCAGGTCACATGCCTGAGCTCACCCTACTCCAACCACCCCAGTTATCCCTGCCAATATTTGACACCTGTAAATTGGTGCCATCTTTATTAGCAAAATAACTTTGCCTCTACCAATGGCCATTAGCAAAATGACCCCTTTCCTCACTTAGGAAGGGTCCAATTGTCCCCCTCGTGTGGCTGGTTAATGGGGGGTTCAGGACAGGTTGGTGTTTGCAGGACTAGCATTAACAGTGTTTCCCGGTTAATAGTTACACAGAAAACCAGGCCTTATCTGCCTCTGGTGGCTTTTGAACAGGCTTCCCTGTCAGTCCAACATTAAGCAACTGGATGAGGGACTCACAAGCAAGTAAATGAAAAAGAAAAGCTGATGGGGTCTTTTAAAATCAAGTGAACAGATCTGGCACTTTGCATGCCTTCTCTCCTTTATTGCTGGCTCCCCACCAGCACTATTTGTGACCTACATGAGGCTCCTTGAAGTCGCCAACCTCTTTGCCCTCTGATGAGTATGTTGATAAATGCCAGCCATTGCTAGCACAGCACACATGTCCAGCCTCTGGAGTGCCATACCTGCACAAGATCTTAACTACCCTCCTCATAGTACTCTGGAGGGAGTGAGGGAAACAGGAGTCCAACCCTTCTGGACTAGGGAAATTCTGCTGCTTTGGTGCCTCTCAACCTGTGATTTCAAATAGAGTGAAATGTGTTTTGAGCATAGAAAGAAAATGGTATTTAATTGATACACATATGTATATTATAGAAAAGCAAGTCACTATATGAAGCAGCTGAAAAATCAGAAATTAAATCAGGAGGATAATGTGTGTATATATTTTCAACGTGGCTAAAAATGTTAGTAAATTATGTTCGGTTCTGCTGCCTCCTCTTAATACTCTCACCACATATTCTCAGGGTATGGCCTTTGCTAATAGTAGCTGCCAAAGTACTTGCTGATTACATTTGTTGTTTTATAAAATGAAACATTTAGGGTCAAATATAGAGACACACCTTCAAAACTTCATTGAAATGTACTGGACTGGGGAAGCTTGGGAGGATGAGAATAGGAAAATGAAATATATATTTTTCTCCCTAAAAGGCAGAGGCTGTTCTGTGTACATATTGGTTCTTTTACAGCCTACTTAGTGGAGGAGGAACAGATACAGTGATCGTATCAAGCTGATAAACATCCAAAATGATCTGGAAACTCAGAAACCCATTTTAAATCCAATATAATCCAAGGTATCAGGAGTGTGGACACAGAGGATAAACCATTTGGGATACTGTATGTGTTGTGTGGATGGAAGCATTAATGTCTGTTAGTAGTTTTCCATTATGGCACTTGCCTGCAAGCAAAATACAGAACTCATTGTGAGAGCAACAGCATAATTTTTTACCCTGATGATGTTTGTAGGTTTTACTCTCATGTGGGAGGAATTTGGCTGCCATCAGAAAGTAACTCCATGTTCCCAGACCCTTCCTACAAAGGGAAGAAAGGCTAACACAGCAGGGTTACAGCACTTAGGTTTCTCTCAATAGAGTAGACTCTGTGTAGATTAAGTGCTATATGACATATTGATAAACTGTTTCATACTTCACCCCAGAAAACCAGGAGCTTTGGGGAAGGGCCACATTCTGCTGTTTTGCTAAAGAACTGTTGTTCCTACGGTTGTTATAAATGAAGAATAGCCTTAATTACCGACAGGTTATTTTAACCAATTTAACTTTGTCCCTTGAATAATCTTGATGAGGTTAATGCTTTGCTGTCAAAATTATTCTGTTCAAATAGTATCTACATCTGGGCAAAGGACATAACATGTCAGACCATGGTTTGATTTGCTTAACATACCAATATGCAACCTGTTATTTTATTTTAAAAAAAAAGCTAAGAAACTTAACTTAAAATAGGCATGCACAGGGCTGCTGCAATTTAAAAATAAATCTATTAATCTAAATGCATAACTCTTTATAATATCTAATTACTCCACCCTATTCTGTTCCCCTCCCAGTGATAAGAAAAGAAAGCTTCAAGGTGGATCCCCTCATTAATATAAATCTACATTGGAATCAGCTTCCTAATCAAGCGTCTGCATATCCATTGCATGCTGATTAGAGGAGATGAAATTAAACCACGCCCTCTAGGTGGGGGAAGGGGGAATCTTCACGTTGGAATGGTTCCTAAATTGAACTGCTTCTTAATGCATGTCTGAAACCTGGGGCTCCGGTGTCTCACAACGCCCAAAGGGTGGAACAACAAAAAGAAGAGTGGGGGTCAGCTTGTAGTTGGAAAGAGGGTTTGTTTTAATTGAGAACTATTCTGATTTGAGGCCAGGAAGCTCCTGAGTGCCAGCATGTGCATGTTACCAATATACTACCAGCAAAAGCTGGCGCATTGCACTGAATTTTTAATTGAGGTTATGTAGCTCAGAATGCTGCTGGATTAACAATCCTCCTTTTGTATCTAGTGGTCTGTGCTGTTCAGATATACTGTGTTTGATGTATTACTGATAAGGGCTTGTTTGCAAAGCAGTTGTTTTTCTGCCTTTGTATCTTAAAAAGACACTTGTAGGTTTAGACCAGGGGTCAGCAACCTTTCAGAAGTGGTGTGCCGAGTCTTCATTTATTCACTGTAATTTAAGGTTTCGCCTGCTAGTAATACATTTTAATGTTTTTAGAAGGTCTCTTTCTATAAGTCTATAATATATAACTAAACTATTTTTGTATATAAAGTAAACAAGGTTTTTAAAATGTTTAAGAAGCTTCATTTAAAATTAACTTAAAATGCAGAGCCCCGGACCAGTGGCCAGGACCCGGGCAGTGAGAGTGCCACTGAAAATCAGCTCGTGTGCCGCCTTTAGCGCACGTGCCATAGGTTGCCTACCCCTGGTTTAGACCCAATATTTATGGGCGGGAATGTCCTCTTGATTTTAGATAAATGTTTTTGTTTTTTTAAGGTTCTTAGCTTCACAGTTATTTTAGATATGAATTACCATCCTCCTAACAGAAAGTACATATGGTCAAGTACCTAATAGGGTAGTTAATGCCTTGCTGGTTATGTTTTAATAATCCATTGGCATTTATTAAATTCACAATAATTGATTTGAAAAAATACATACAGTACATGAAAACATTAATTTGGATCTTTACCAGGAAAAAAAAAAGGCTAGAAATTTATGAGCATAACCCATGCTCCATGAGTCATTTGTTAAGTCCATCCGGGGATGTGTAGCAGTAACAGTGTAGCTGGGAGACTGAGTGGACTTTGATTCACCAGGCTCTCAGGCAAGAGTGTTGGTAGATTTATTGGGGAGCTCGGATGAGTTACGTAGGAATGTTATAGATCTATTACACTCTCTTGACCTTACCCCCTTTGTGCCTATTTCTATCAGATTTGTGATACAAGGGTTGCTTTAAGGAAAGTTGAATGGACTTTGCAGTGTGTGCTCAGCAAAGGTACATGATAGTGTCTCTTTTACTATCAAGGTTGCTGTGTCCAACCCCACCCAAATCAAGTACTATAGCTTTACCTAAACTAGGAATTATTATATAAGATTCCTGCCAGGTACCAGACTAAGCATCCTAGTGGAGATGAGTTTTGCCAGACTAGTTTACTACCTGCTTTTCAGCATGTTCAGGCAGGGGTGGTGACTGTGCCCCCTTGACACACTGGGGTCAACGGCGCCAGCTGAGGACCACCTTCAGTGGAGCATAGGGGCACCAGTTTATTAATACTGCATAGGGCCCCATAAATCCTAAGGACGGCCCTTGTCTTCATAAATAAAGCGGGAGTAAACAACATGGTCATGAAATTTACAAATGATACCGTGGCCTTGTCTAATTTGGCAAAAAAATTTCTATTATTGGTTCCACCATTTCAGCACCACTAATGGCAGCAAGAGTTGGCATATTAGTATAACTAGGGCTGAAGATAGCTGTTGGCGTTTTTTGCCATTGTGTCGTGTGGACCTGCTCTGAGCAGGATTAGACAACATCATGCTTGAAACAGTGAGTCGTACAGCCCTGTTTACACTAACACTGCTACTGTTTCTAACACTGGTGGAAGCAACAGTGGGAAATGTTTGGCAAAAGAAACCCCAAAAAACCTGGTGTAGATATGCCCTAAATGAGAGCATTTGACAATACCAAGGAGTATAGGGCTTGAAAAATGTACCAGACATCTGTGTTAAGGGTCAATATAAAAATTGGGGTAGGAAGGTTCACCACAGAGCACCCGGTGAACACCGTTTTCACACACACACACACACACACACACACACACACACACACGACTTCCAGATCTGAGATAGAGTGCTAGGATTCCTTTTGGTTGCTGTCCCTGGACACTAGCTTGAGGTCCTTCTTTCTGATCAGTTTCTGCCTCACGGCTGTCTGACAAACGTGAATGACTCCCCCTGTCCATGAGTTTGCTAAAAGAGATGACAGATTTTTGCTCTCTTTCCACCCCAGAGTCTCCTGACTGTTGAGTGGGCTTCAGCTGATCCCCAGCTCCCAGCCTCCATTTGTGGGGTCCTTTGTCTATCTCAGTTGCTCTACAGCCTTTCTCTGGGGTTAGCTATAGCTTGTCTCATCATTTTCATGCTGTTGTTGCTTGGGCAACTTGAAGCTCTATGCCTGCTGACAGACAGAGAGAAAGCACTGCACCAGTTTCCATTTGGTTCATGTTTGTAAGGCTAGTTTTGCAATAATAAGTGAGAGGTGTTTATTTGTTAAAGCTTCAATTCTGGAGAAACTGATGTATTCTATCCCCTTTTAGCCAGAGTTTTTCTTATTCAGCACTGGCAAATAGGTACTCATGGTACAGTTGCAAAACCACCAATGCCCACCCCATTGCTGACACGCACCGAGCTTCGTAGGCAGCAGACGCTGCGGCAGTGGCTCAAGGC
>NW_020664436.1:48800934-48848162 GCF_002925995.2 Terrapene triunguis
TTCCAACATAATTAGTCGCAAAGAAGAATTTTTGCTATGCAAGTTCATTGCAAACCTGTCTCCTAAGAATTTCTTCTCCCCTCCATATTATTGGACTGATATCCAATACTAAGTAGGAGAAATTGGATCTAGAGAAATTAGAAACTTAAAACAAAATATTTTTCCACTGACCGTTGCAGTTAGATGGCATGTTCCTCAAAAGCATAAAGTGAATGTCTGTGTGTACAATATTAATGCTGTGCGCTGGTGTAACATTTATTGGCATTCATTTGTGAAGACTGCAGTACTCATATGTGATGCAACCATGAGTGAATAACACAAATCATTCCAAGAGTACCAATAAAAACTTCAAACCATCAAACACCATCATGTATTTTTTATGCTGCATTTTAGATATGTTAGTTTAGAAAATATTTTAGAGTTGTTTTTAAATCGGTACTATTTTTTACATCCCTCCACCTTTAAAACCAGGTTGCCTTAGCTATCAGACAGGCTTTGGAGGAAAATTTTGAAATACAATTTTAATGGTTTCAAAAGTAATTTAAAATAGATTTTCTGTATTTCAGAGTATAGCAAATTTAAGGTCTCATATGATGAGAACCACCGGTTCACATCACAGGTCTTTGTGTGAGTGTGCATATATTTACACACATTTCACTGGATAATCTGAAATCCCAACTGAGTGGGATAACGCATGTGATTCTAGACCGGATAGAAATACTTAAGAGATATAGACGTATTCGAAAGTAGGGACTTATCACCTTACTATCTCAACACCAATGACATCAGGCCTCCAAACTGTGGATCCCTCACTGATGCAGCAAATGTAATTTTAGATCTGTACTTTTTACCTTGTCTTCATTTGAGGAGAAAGAAGGAAACTTTTTTTGTGGCAGGTTATTTTGTTTTAAGTGGTGACTATTTGAAGCTGTTCAGAGGTTGCAAATCCTGAAAGTAGCTCTGGCACAGCTATAATACTGGTAGGGTACAGGTGAAGTGGTGAAAAGTGCAAAGCAAATGCACGTGGTCACATCCTTCCATTGTTTGTCAAGTGGTCTGGGGTTTATATCACATGGCTGCAGAAATAAAATAACGTATTCCAAGTTATCATGACACCATACTGTAGGTGGTGTGTGTGTGTGTATTTACATATAATGTACAAAACACATACAAAAATATAAGCTATAAGACATAACCAGAACACAGTAGAACTAAAATACATTAAAACTAAGTTTTCTCAATGCCCAATCTATTTTGTATTATATTTTGTATTATATTGTAGTTTTGTAATACACCTTTTGCTTTTGGTGAAAATGTATAATTGTACATGTTATAATCTCAGTCATGGCTAGCCAATAAACTAAATTTATGATTCTTGCTGGGAAGGAGCCTCTATTTCTGTACAGTACTACTGCTGGTGGGGTCTGCCTTACAAATTAATCTGTACCATTAATATGATAATATATAATTGTACATTGAGCACAAAACCCAACAAGGAATAGTGATGCTGTCTGGCAAATACCTTGCACAGCTAAAGATCTGAAGCAAAACAAGACCTGAAGTTGGATGTGCACACTTGGAGAGAGGTTGAGTAGAAGTGTGTTGCTCAGAATTACTGAAGTGTTTTGTATATTTTTGTAATCATTGTCATACTTGACAAAAAAAGAAAGTTAAATATAAACCAAGTTGAGTTCCAGAGTATTTAGAAGGGAAACAAAAGCAAAATGTTATGGCTTGTTATGTTCAATTCAGCTGTTCAGGAATAAGCAATTGCAAATATTTTAATAATAAACTACTTTCAATAATGATGGTAATATATTTTGGTAATTTCAAATATAGTGGTTTCACTTTTTCTGTTTAAGAAGGTTATTCAAAAAATGTAGACAGGTTTCAGAGTGGTAGCCATGTTAGTCTGTATCAGCAAAAGTGGCAATTCTTCTACAAAAAAAACTTCAAAACCAGACTCCAACGAGAAAATGCAGAACTGGAATTAATTTGTAAACTGGACACCATTAAATTAGGCTTGAATAAAGACTGGGAGTGGATGGGTCATTACACAAAGTAAAAATTATTTCCCCATGCTAATTTTCCCCCTATGATTACTCACACCTTCTTGTCAACTGTTTGAAATGGGCCATCCTGATTATCACTACAAAAGTTTTTTTTCTCCTGCTGATAATAGGCCACCTTAATTGATTAGTCACGGTTCAGTTGGTATCGCAACCCCCATTTTTTTCATGTTCTCTGTGTGTATATATATATATATATCTTCCTACTGTAGTTTCCACTGCATGCATCTGATGAAGTGGGTTTTAGCCCACGAAAGCTTATGCCCAAATAAATTTATTAGTCTCTAAGGTGCCACAACTACTCCTCGTTCTTTTTTCAAAAAATGTATAATTAGTAGTGGTAACTATTTGGAGTAGTTTGTGAGAACGGGGCTCACTTAAAGCATGAATTTAAGGAATTCTTGACTTTTAATGTGAACATCAAAATGTATGAACTCTAAAGGCAAATAAATGAGGCAGAGCTATTATTTATATTAAAAGGCAAAAATTCGTGATGTTCACTGAAATGAGAAGTCAATACAAGCTATATATTGCACCTCATATTCTGAATACCTTCATCAAAAGTACTGTATCTGGAAAACTCTCCATTAGGCTGATAGGCCTATAAAAGGTAATAATTTAAAAAAACAAATAAGCAGCATTCGAAAGAGGTTAAGTATAAGATGCATCTGATGAGAAAGATGGAATACAGACATTTTTATTTGTGATCTGATTGGATAATGTTGTTCCAGACCCCAGGACTGTTGATCTCTGAAGTAGGTAAACAACAGAGACATCTAACAACTGTTTCCAGCTAATAAGCCAGGATTTTCTTCTTTGTTTGCATTAATTAACCATCCTCCTTCTTCATCCCCAATGAATTTGAGAGACTTGCTATGTCAGGGGTTCTCAAACTGGGGGTCGGGACCCCTCAGGGGGTCTCGAGGTTATTACATGGGGGGGGGGGTTCGCGAGCTGTCAACCTCCAGCCCAAACCCCTCTTTGCCTCCAGCATTTATAATGGTGTTAAATATATAAAAAAAGTATTCTTAATTTATAAGGGGGGGGGGTCACACTCAGAGGCTTGCTATGTGAAAGGGGTCACCAGTAAAAATGTTTGAGAGCCAATGTGCTAGTACAATGGTAGGGAACATGTGACTTCTTTCTCCCATCCTTCACCTCACTTTGTTTCTCACTATTGGTTGGTTTTTTTTAAAGATTTTTTAAAATACTCATGATTTTAAGTACTCAACTAGGTCAGTTTGGTTGATTTTAGATTTTCCCAAATGGCTTGAAGAGAATGTAAGTTTGTTTTGGGTGTTTTCCTCAAAAACACTTATACATTAAAAGTCCTCTCCTACAACCCTTGCTCACATGGACGCTCTGCATTCATAGACCAGAGCCTGCTCTCAAAGAAGTCAATAGAAAATCTCCCACAGGCTTCAGTGGTGCAGGATCAGCCCAGTTCTGGGAGACAATAAGCATTCCTGGGGTATGAGCACCTGCTATTCCTAGCTATTTCTGGATGAATGAAGGGCACTCACTATCTTGTAGAAGTGGACGCTTAAGAAGACCCATTCACTTCAACGGGACAACTAGTGAGTATGCCCATGAATAAGTGTGGCAACATTAGGCCCACATTGAGATTTTCTTTCTTCTTCTTCATATTTAGTAAAATTAAGGACAAATTCAAAAACAATTCGTTAATAAGAGAGTTTATTAAAATATCTGGCTGAGCTTTAGTTTAAAAACCTGTGGTTAATTTACATAAAGTAAAGCACTGGAGTCCAGATAATTGAAGATGTTTTGTTGGGGGTGGGGTGGGGTGGGGTGGGGGAGGGAGTAGTATTATGGTGATGAGCACTATAGAAACACTCATACGTATAAACAATTAAATGAACTGTAAAAAGGAACCTCTGAGCTCAAGTGCTTAAGTAAAACAATGAGTTCCAAATACATTGTGTAAGAGTATACTGTAATTTATTTTAAAAATGGTTTATGGAAATTGTGTAGTAAGTTAATTTTTCTTCTGCGCTTGCCTCATCTGAGAAAGTCTGCCATGGTGTCAGCTGATGCAGTGGTTTCCCAGGGGCAATGAAGGCTGCTGCAACACAGAGAAGCCCCCTAAGGAGCACTCCTACTAAAGACTATAGGCTACATTCACAAAAGGACTTAGGAGCCTAACTACCAGTTAAGTGCCTAAATCCCAGAATCAAGTCCCACTGAGATTCACAAAACTGTTCAACTGCTGCTGAAGACTGTAGGCGCCTAACCTCACTCAGCACCTATTTGTTTGTAGTAAAAGTTTCCTGGGCACCAGTGTTTCTGCCACTGGGCATGTGCACACCATGCACCAAGAGACCTAAGCCCCAGAGTGATTCACAAACCCAGGGAAGATGGATGGCCCTCCACCTAACTTGCCTGTGGGGTCCGATCCAGTAAGGATGCTCACAGCTTGCCTATCAGATTGGGCCCCATAAGGCAAGTTTACACAAAACAGCCAGGGGAGGACGGGCTCCCTCACAGCTTTTAGCCCAGAGGTTAGGGGACACTCTGAGGACATGGGAGACCCCTGTTCAGTTCCCCCTCCAGCTGAGAGGGAGAAGGGTTTTGAACAGGGATCTTCTCCCTCTTATATGGGTACCCTAACCACTGAGCTATGGGATATTCTGAGCGCTGGGCTCCATCTCGCCAGTTAAAATTATTTTTCTACAATGGAATAGTTTCAAAAGAGTCATTGGCATGGGGGGCCTGGATCTTTCACCTCACAAGTGACAGTGTGCTAACTACCAGGCTACAGAGCCATTCTCTCTCTTCCCTGCCTCCCTCAATGACCTCCTTCACCACTGAGAGGTGGCTGATCCTTGTGGAAATCTCTTCTCCCCCTCAGCTGGCAGGGGACTTGAATCCTGGTGTCTCCCATGTCACAGGTGAATACACTAAATATGGGGCTAAAAGTTATGAGGGAGCTCCTTTCCCCCACCCCTGACATTGAAAAAAATGGCATAGGCATCTAAGGCCAAGATAGAGTTTGCAGCTGAGAATCCCACAGAGTGGTACCTCCCTGCAGCCCAGATTTAGGCACCTAGCTTCAAGAGAGGGGCAGGAGTTGGCATATGCCCCTTGGCTTGGCATCTCTCATTTACTGTCATAGGTGAGGAGAGCTGGCTAGCATGCTGGCTGTGTGTGTGAGTGTGTGTGTGTGCATTCCATTCTGAGGTGTCTCTCTCTCCCCATTCATTAGACAGTGGTGCTTAGTGGTCAAACACAGGCTTTGTGAATCCCGGTGATTTTCTAGGCACCAAAAAATTAGGTATGGCAATGCTTAATATCACCATACCTAAGTATCTTTGTGCATCTAGCCCTATGCTTTCTGTGCAAATAACTGGAGCCACAAAGAAATAAGGACAATTAAAACTAAGTAACAAAATAAACAATCAAAGAGTTATATACTGAAGTTAGACCTGGAGGAGATGACCCGCACAGAGCATATGGCCTACTAAATTATGCAAAGGGATGCCTAATGTCACATGGCAAATTAGCATCAGAGCCAGGATGTAAAGCTCCCGGTCAAGACTTCTGCCTTACTGAATGTCAGTTGTTGATCTATAAACTAGGAGTAATAAATATCAAAGGGGTAGCCATGTTAGTCTGTATCCATAAAAACAACGAGGAGTCCAGTGGCACCTTAAAGACTAATGATTGATTTGGGCATAAGCTTTCTAAGAAGTTGTTTTTTTACCCACTAAAGCTTATGTCCAAATCAATCTGTTAGTCTTTAAGGTGCCACCGGACTCCTTGTTGTTTTTTTAGGAGTAATAAAGTTCTTGGCACTGTCATATTCTGTGGCTCTCAGAGGTCTTTACAAAGGTAGGTAGCTCCAATTCATAGATATAGTGACTGAGGCACAGATAACTTAAGACTTAAACCACTGAATCCTGTTCACAGAGGCAGCTTATGAATCTGACAAAGTTGGAACTAGAACTTAGATCTGTGCACTGAACAGCCAGGCAAGTAACTAAAACATAGTGCCTCAAGGTCAAATTACTTATATTGGGGATCTATTCTGAAAAGTGACCAAAACCAGTACTACTGGCTTCCAAATTTGACATCATTATGATTTTCAGATCCAACTGACTTAATTTACAAATAAAATGTTTTTCCAACTGCAAATTAATTCAGAGATCTGAAAGTTAAGCAGACTTATTTCCTTTGCAATCATCCTGCTAGTATTAAAGACTGCAGCCAATTGTGCCAACAATTGCACTTGCTTTGAACAATGAGACTAAAGAGGTGTAACTAATGGTCTTCAATTCAGTTACATAGATGTGAATGAGGGCACTATTTGGCCCTGCAGTTGGAATTTCTGTTGATGATGCATAGGGAGGAATAGAATTCAGCTCACTCCCTCTTAGCTGAGTTGGCTCTGGAAAACTATTAAGAATAAAAAGGAATTAGTCAGTAGATATGACTCCTGATATACATAGGGAGCAGTCATGTTGGGCAAGAGGTACATTTTTTTTATGCAGTCTCTTTTCAGAGTAAAACCACTCTTTGAACTCTCTCTGTATTAGTTAACCCATCTGTACAATGGATTAATAAATAGAGCTGTTTAGAAAACAGAATTTTTACCCTGAAATTAGTTTCTGTTTTGAATCAGAATGAAAAGTTAAAAAAAATTGCACAAAACACAAAATGTTGAAAAGTTTTTGACATTTTATCTCATACCAGACTGAAAATGGTAATTTTGATGCAAAATGCAGATTCAAAACAAACATTTTTCATTTAAACATTTATTGAAAAAAAATAATCAATTTGTCTACAGTGTTATTGTAGCCGTGGCAATCCCAGGATATTAGAGAGACAAGGTGGATGATGTAATGTCTTTTATTGGACCAACTTCTGTTGGTGAGAGAGACAAGAGTTACAGGTTTACAGAGGCACAGCTGCATTAGTGCAGATATGCCGCTGTAGGCTCTCTAATGTAGCTGCTCTAAGCCATTGGCTTAACTACTCCAGCCCCTGCGAGTGGCGGTAGCCATAGGCACTGAGCTTTTCTTTCCCTGGGGGTGCTCTACCCCTGCTCAGCCTGGAGGCCCTACCCCCACTCTACCCCTCCCCCAAGGCCCTCACCCGCCCACTTGCTCGCTGCTCTCTGCCCTCCACCAAGCCCTTCCCACAACTGTTTGGCGGTGCCCCTGATCAGCTAATAGGGGGCGCTGCCAAACAGCTGTGGCTGGTGGGTGCTGAGCGTTCTCCGCGGAGTCAGCGCCTATGGTGCTAGCTATGTTGGCGGGAGACGCTCTCCCAATGACATAGCACTGTCCACACTCGCACTTATGTCAGTGTAACTTATGTTGCTCGAGGGGTGTTTATTCACCCCCCTGAGCGACATAAATTATGCTAACATAAGCTGCAGTGTAGACAAAGCCAAGCTCTCCAGATACACAGTGCTCTTCCTCAGCTCAGGGAAAGGTACTTCAAGCATCCCAGCAAAATGCAAGGTGGAACAGATTATTTAGCATAAGTAGTTAGTATATATTGTAAGGGACCATTCAAGGTAGAGTGGCTTGTTAAAACCTCTGCACTTTTCCTTTGAGGATGAGGACACTCCACCAGACAAGTAGATCTTGTCAAGAAACAGGCCACCCAAATACCCCGAGACAACCTACTTCAATGCAGAATTAAACCCCCTTCTGACTGCACACCCCTAATTGTTACCTACAACCTCATCAAAAAACTACAACCCATGGGACCCTATCCTGAAAAAAATCTTTCCTGAACCCAGTTCTGGCCTTCCAACAACCCCCCAGCCTCTCCAAACTCATCAGCAGAAGCAAGCTCCCCACAGACCAGGACACGTCAACTCAAAATGGCACCAGTCCCTTCCAGAACAACAGATGCAAAACCTGCAGACATATCTCCAATGCTATAATGATCAACATCCCCCATAACACACCTTTCAAAATCCATGGGTCCTATACTTGTGTATCACAACATGCGGTGTACTTCATCCAGTGCACCAAATGCCCCAACAACTATGTGGGTGAAAGCACACAGTCACTATGCTGTCAAATGAACTCACATAGGAAAATAATAAAAGACAAAAACACCCTATCACCTGTGGACGAGCACTTTTCACAATGTGGTCACTCTATATCTGACCAATCAGTCCTCATCCTCAAAGGAAACCTGCACAACACCTTCAAAAGATGAACCTGTGAGCTTCAATTCATTGCTCTGCTAGACACTAAAAATAAAGGCCTGAACTGATGGCTTGTCTACACTGGCACTTTACAGCGCTGCAACTTTCTAGCTCAGGGTGTGAAAAAACACCCCCCCCCCCGAGTGCAGCAAGTTTCAGCGCTATAAAGTGCCAGTGTAAACAGTGCACCAGCACTGGGAGCCGCGCTGGTAGCTACGCCCCTCGTGGAGATGGGTTTTTTAGAGCGCTGGGAGAGAGTGTCGCCACCACACAAGCCACGTTAAAGTGCTGCTGCAGCAGCGCTTTAGCGCTGCCAGTGTAGACTAGCCCTGAGATACTGGATTCATGGTTTATTACAACGATCTATAACCCACTAACCCCCTCTTTTTGTCCTATGACTGCAAAGTTGTTAATGGGCCACTGTACCTTGAATGGTCCCTTACAATATGTGCTAACTAAAGAATCTGTTCCACCTTGCATTTTGCTGTGATGCTGGGAGTACCTTTCCTAGACCCAAAGAAAAGCTGTGTGTGGCTGGAAAGCTTGTCTCTCGCACCAACAGAAGGTGGTCCAATAGACGATATTACCTCACCCACTTTGTCTCGCTAATAATCAGGATTGACATTTTCCAGAGAAAAAATTCAGTTTTGATGAAATCCTATTTTTAGCAGGAAAACTTTCCACATGAAAAATGTTGACCAGGTCTTTTAATAAATAATGCTTTGTATGTACATTACATTTCTCATTTGTAGATCTCAAAGTACTTTACGAAGTGAGTGGGTGTTAATGGCCCCATTTTATAGAAGGCATAAGTAAGGCACTGAGGATGTAGACAATATGTCTGAGAAGGCACAGGGGTAAAAAAAAGTGTGACACACAGGAGTGCCAATAATTGAGAATTACTTTATTCCTGTCCTTGGTTAGCTGACCTGTGTCAGGGTTATTCCAGTAGTTGTTGTTACATTGTAGTCTAGTGGATTAGGCATCAGATCATCAACAGAACATCTGTGCTTGAATCTCAGAGGTCTTGATAAAGGTAGGTAGCTCCAATTTATAGGTGTAGTGACTGAGGGCACACCTACACTGGCAAAGTTACAGTGCCGGCAGTTACAGCACCGCTCAGAGAGCGCTGAAGGGAAACCGCTGTTGTGTGTTCACACTGACAGCTGCCTGCGAAAATAGCGTGTTCACACTTGCGGCACTTGCAGCGCTATTCAGAGCAGTGCACTCTGCACAGCTATCTCACAGTGCACCGCTTTCTCTTTTGCCGCTAAGACTTGTGGGAAGATTACTTTCAAACAAACAAAATTCTTTTATTAAAAGACAACAACCGGAGGAGAGAGTCAAATAAAAAAATTCATCAGCAGGGAGGGGGGTGGGGGGAGGGAAGGTCTCAAGAAGAGGAGGGGTCTTGGGATGGCTACAGATTTGTGTATGCTTTACAGTGCTGAAACTTGCTGCACTTAGGGGTGTGTTTTTTCACACCCCTGAGCAAGAAAGTTGCAGCGCTGTAAAGTGCCTGTGTAGACAAGTCCTTGGTGTTACCCCATTTGTAAAATGGGACAATCATAATCTAGCTTAGTTCCCCTCTGGACAAACACCAGTCTGTTGTGAGTGGACCCAACTGCCCTTGTGGGTCATGTGCTTCTTAGACCCCTGGCACAGACTTCACATCTGACACTCTTCTTGGGCAATGGGAGCCTGCAGTCTGACTGCCTTAGCCATACATTCCAGAACCAGTGCCCCAGCACTGATGAGCCTCCATCTGCTTAGACACAGGCCTTGTCTACACTGGCAAGTTTCTGTGCAGTAAAGCAGCTTTGAGCGCTGTAACTCCCGAGATGTATAGGCTACCAACAGTGGCGTAGCCAGCTTCTAAGAGGAGGGGGAGCAAATATAAAAAAGGCGCCCCCTTGGCTCCTCCTCCAGCCACGCCCCATTGGCTCCTCCTCCAGCCACGCCCCCATTGGCTCCTCCTCCGGCCGCACTGCCCCTCCCCCCATGGCTCCTCCGGCCCTGCCGTGCCACCCCCGTGGCCCCCCCCTCGCTCCTCTGGCCGCAGCTGCCGGCCGCCATGCTGCGCCCTCCTGCTCCTCCGGCTATGCCCGCTGCCCCCCATGGCTGCGAGCCATGCTGCGGGCTGCCAGGCTGCGCCCGCCCTCGCTCCTCCGGCCGCAGCTGCCGGGGTGTGGTGCGGGCCGCCAGGCTGCGCCCCCCCTTGCTCCTCCGGCCGCGGCTGCTGGGCCGTGCTGCAGGCCGCATGCCCCGCCCCCCCCTCCCCTCCCGGCCATGCCCCCCCCCCCCCATGGCTGCCGGCCACGCTGCGGACCGCCAACCTGTGCCCCCCCCCGCTCCTCCAGCCGTGGCTGCCGGGCCATGCTGCGGGCCGCATGCCGTGCCCCCCCCTGCTCCTCCAGCCGCTTTCGGAAAGGTGGGGGAAGCGGTTGCTTCCCCTGCACCCCGCTAGCTACTCTACTGGCTACCAAGCCGCTTAGTGCACAGAAACTGCTCAGTTGTAGCGCTCTAAAAAAACCACCCTGACGAGAGGCGTAGAGCTTTTGGCGCCGGGGGGTACAGCGCCGCGGTGCCAGTGTAGACACAATGCCTGTTTTCACATCTCTGGCCATTGGTTTGAACTCTACGGCCCTGCCCTAAGGTGACCAACTGTCATCCCCACCCCATACATTCCTTTGCAAATTTAAAAGTGCCCTTTCTGTTTGCTCAGTGACGTGTGCAGTGGTCTCAGCGCATCTTTCCAGGTGGCCATGCCTCCTCCACGCACCAGGCGATCCCCCGCTTGGAGCAATGCCGAGCTGCTGGACCTCATCGGCATTTGGGGAGAGGAGGCTGTCCAGTCCCAGCTGCGCTCCAGCTGTAGGAATTATGATACCTACGGACAGATTTCATGATGCATGATAGAAAGGGGCCATGACCGGGACACATTGTAGTAGAGGGTCAAAGTGAAGGAGCTGCGGAGTGCCTACACAAGGCGCGGGAAGCGAACCGCTGCTCCGGCGCTGCGCCCCGGAGCTGCCGGTTCTATAAAGAGCTGGACGCGATACTCGGTGGCAACCCCGTCTCCACTGCGAAGACCACTGTGGATACTTCATTGGTTTGTGTGCCAGTCGAGAGTGGACTGAGCCAGTAGGAGGAAGTCTTGGACAAAGAGGGGGAGGGGGACCCAGAGGCAGAGGATGACTCGGAGGCCAGAGATGCATGGAGCCAGGAGCTCTTTTCTACCCCAGAGCAGGTTAGCCAGTCATAGCAGGCGGATCTTGGCGAAGCGCAAACGGGAGAGGAGGCCCCTGGTAAGTGGATCTGATTTGGGGAATTGCTGAAGTGAGTTGTTGGGGGCAGGAGGGTTGCAGAAAGCAGGCTTGTCTCCCACCGCAGGCCTAGTCTGAGCGGCGGAACAGGCTGTTGACTGACTCTTCACTTCACGGGGATCTCCCTCAAAGATCTCCAGGAAACTCTCATGCAGATACTGGGCAATCCGCTGCCACAGGTTCCTCGGCAGAGCTGTTTTGTTTTGTTTTGTTTCTTGCCCCATTAATGGTAACTTTCCCGTCACGGTGGGTGGGGGAGGTGGGACCATTGCTGCACACATGTGAGCCACATAGGATCCAGGGTGGAAGCCGCAGGCTTGGAGAAGACCCTCCCTTGATTCCCTGCTCATTCTCAGCAGCGAGATACCTTCCATAATGATCATATCCTGTGGAAAGTGTGGGGACAGGAATGATTATCAAGCAGCCCCTACAGTGCTGGCTCTCCCCAAGAGCCACCTGCTCAGTGTACAGCAGGGTCCGGGAAGAGTGATTTACCCTGCCCCTGCAGCTACTCACCATTTTGGGGGTCTTGTGGCTCATGTCTGCTTGCCTGGGGTCAGCCAGTTAGTGACAGGTGTGTGAGTACTGGCTGTGTTTTAAAGCACTGAATCAGTGTTGTCTGTGTTGCAAACAATACTGCTTCTGTAAAATGTTGCATTTAAACTTGACAGAGATGACCTTGGGAGCCCAGCCTCCCTTATCAGCGGCAGAACGGCTGCACAGAATTAGAAAGCGGCCACGAAGAACTAAGGAGGACTTTCTCCATGAGGTTATGATGCACTCCACCGCTGAGAAACAGGAATTGAAGGAGTGGTGGGACAGCGAGAAGAGGGACAGAAAGGAGAACACGGTGCACCAGAATGAAGCCACGGAGTGGCTCTTAAACGTTATGGAGCAACAAGTGGACATGTGCCAGGCGATACTAGCTCTTCAAACTGAGCAGCTCTGTGCCCACCCTCCCCTTCAGCTGCTGTCACAAAACTCTTTCCCAGGCACCCCCCCCCACACACACACAGCCAACACACTGTTATCAACCTCCTGGCTCCACTCTATCCGCAGCATTCCACTCCTCCCTCTTCACAGTCCAGCAGTGTGGACTCCCACTACCCACTGCACTCAACACCCATCCCTCTGCAGTTTGGCCGTGCTGAAGTACAGCACCCGCATCTTACTCCAAAGGAGAAGGTTGGGAATGATCCCTGGACATACACAAATCTGTAGCAATCCCAGGACCCCTCCTCCTCTTGAGACCTTCCCTTCCCCCATTCCCTTCCCTGCTGATGAATTTTTTCGTTTGACTCTCTCCTCCGGTTGTTGTCTTTTAATAAAAGAATTGTGTTTGTTTGAAAGCAATCTTTATTCTATTAAGTGAAAGCAAAAAGAGCACTGCAAAGCAACATGCAATTATGTTAAGCCCCCTTCTTTTATCATGTGCACCAATCACCTCCTAGCATTACAAGCACTGCAATCCCGCGCATAGCAACAAATATTAGTGGCTTTCAGCTTCAAATTGCTGCCTCAAGGCATCCCTGATCCTTATGGCCCTGTGTTGTGCCCCTCTAATAGCCCTGGTCTCTGGCTATTCACACTCAGCCTCCAGGCGCTGAGCCTCTGTGGTCCAGGAAAGCTTTCACCCTTTCCTTCACAAATATTATGGAGCGTACAACACGCGGCTATAAGCATAGGAATATTGTCAACGGCCATGTCCAGCTTCCCATAAAGGCATTGTCAGCGGGCTTTTAAATGGCCAAATGCACACTCAACAGTCATTCTGCATTTGCTCAGCCTGTTGTTGAACCGCTTCTTGCTGCTGTGAAGTTGCCTCGTGTATGGCTTCATAACCCCCGGCATTAAGGGGTAGGCAGGGTCTCCCAGGATCACAACGGGCATTTCGACTTCCCCTACGGTGATCTTCTGGTCCAGGAAGAAAGTCCCTGCTTGCAGCTTCTTGAACAAGCCAGTGTTCTGAAAGTTGAGTGCATCATGCACCTTTCTGGACCAGCCTGTGTTAATGTCTGTGAAACGCCCACGGTGATCCACAAGCACCTGGAGAACCATTGAGAAATACCCCTTGCAATTAATGTACTCAGTGGCTAGGAGGTCTGGTGCCAGAATTGGAATATGTGTGCCATCTATCGCCCCTCCGCAGTTAGGGAAACCCATTTGTGCAAAGCCACCCACAATGCCACGCACGTTGCCCAGAGTCATGGTCTTTCGGTGCAGGATGTGATTAATGGCCCTGCACACTTGCATCAACACGACTCCAATGGTCGACTTTCCCACTCTGAACTGGTTAATGACCGATCAGTAGCAGTCTGGAGTAGCCAGCTTCCACAGTGCAATCGCCACGCGCTTCTCCAGCGACAGGGCATCTCTCATTCTTGTGTCCTTGCGCTGCAGGGCTGGGGTGAGCTCATCACTCAGTCCCATGAATGTGGCTTTCCTCATGCAAAAGTTCTGCAGCAACTGCTCGTCATCCCAGACGTGCATCACGATGTGATCCCACCACTCAGTGCTTGTTTCCCGAGCCCAAAATCGGCATTCCACTGTGATCAGCACCTCCATGAATGCCACAAGCAATCTCGTGTCGTAGCTACTATGCGTGGTGAGATCAATGTCGCACTCCTCTTGCCTTTGTAGTTTAAGGAATAACTCCACTGCCACTCATGATGTGTTAGTCAGAGCGAGCAGCATACTGGTCAGCAGTTCGGGATCCATTCCTGCAGCCCAAAAGAGGCAGGGCGCACAGTAAACAAACCGATGAAAGATGGTGCCAAATGCAGACGGAAGCACAGGGATTGCTGGGATGCGAAGCAATGCATCACGGGGCATTGGGACAGGACCCAGGATGCCCTGTGACCCTCTCCACCTTCCCACAAGTCTTAGCAGCGAAAGAGAAAGAGGTGCTCTGTGGGATAGCTGCCCAGAGTGCACCACTCCGAATAGCGTTGCAAGTGCCACAAGTGCAGGGCCGGCTCCAGGCACCAGCTGACCAAGTATGTGCTTGGGGCGGCACCTTGGAAGGGGTGGCCAATCTTGGGATGGTGGGGGGCGCTCGGGGTTTTTTGTTTGTTTTTGTTTCAGTGGCCCGGTGCTCGGGGGGGGCGGGGGCTTCGGCGGCGCGGCACTGGGGGCGGGGGTTGGCGCGGCGCTCAGGATTTGGGCAGTGCGGCGCTCGGGGTGGGGGCGGGGTTTGGGCGGCCCGGTGTGGCGCTCGGGGGGTTTGGGCGGCCCGGCCCGGCGCTCGGGGGGGGGGGAGCGGGGTTATGCGGGGCGTGGCTCTTTTTTTTTGCCTGGGGCGGCAAAAAAGTTAGAGCCAGCCCTGCGCAAGTGTGAACACGCTATTGCACAGGCAGTTGTCAGTGTGAACACACAACAGCGGTTTTCCTTCTGCGCTCTCTGAGCAGCGCTGTAACTGCCAGCGCTGTAACTTTGCCAGTGTAGACGTGGCCACATTCCCCCAGTTCTCCTGGGTGTGGGAGCTCTGGTTTCTTGATTAATCCCTTCAGAGACAATTTGGCAGGAAAGCAAGGTATACAGAGGCAGCCAAATATTTTCTGATCCTCAGGCCTTGGCTACACTTGCGAGTTGCAGCACTGTAAAGCCGCCCCCAGTGCTGTAACTCACTCCCCGTCCACACTGGCAAGGCATTTGCAGCGCTGTATCTCCGTGGTTGCAGTGCTGCATGTACTCCACATCCCTGAGAGGAATAGCGAGTATTGCACTGCCGCTGCAGCGCTGCGGCGCCAGTGTGGCCGCCCAATGCGCTGTGAATGGCCTCCAGAATTATTTGGCAGTATCCCACAATGCCTGTTCTAGCCACTCTGGTCATCAGTTCAAACTCTACTGCCCTGGCCTCAGGTAACCAACCATGTGACCCACCCTTTACATTTCCCGGGAATTTTAAAAATCCCCTTCCTGTTTTCTCAGCCCGGCGTGGTGTGGAGTGCTATCAGCTAATCTTTTGAGGTGACCATGCCTTCACGCGCCAAGCGAGCCCCAGCATGGAGCAATGGCGAGTTGCTGGACCTCATCAATGTTTGTGGGGAGGAGGCTGTATAGTCCCAGATGCGCTCCAGCCGTAGGAATTACGATACTTTCGGGAAGGCATCAAAGGACATGATGGAAAGGGGCCATGACCGGGACGCCCTGCAGTGCAGGATTAAAGTGAAGGAGCTGCGAAGTGCCTACCACAAAGCCCGCGATGCAAACGGCCATTCGGGTGCTCCTCCCGCGACCTGCCGATTCTACAGAGAGCTGGATGCGACGCTTGGGGTTAACCCCACCTCCACTCCGAGCACCACCATGGACACTTCAGAGCTGGTGGGGGGGGGAAGGAGGAGGAGCAGGAGGAGGAGGAGGAAAACGGGAGTGAGAGTGGTGGGACGGATGGAGACACCCTGGAATCCCTGGAGGCATGCAGCCAGGAGCTCTTCTCGAGCCAGGAGGAAGGTAGCCAGTCACAGCGGTCGGTACTTGGTGGAGGACAAACAGGAGAGCAGGTTCTTGGTAAGCGTTTTTTTTTTCTGGGAAGGAATTTTTTTGGTGCGGGCTCTTTGGGAGAGGAGGGTTAGGCATGCATGCCTAGATGCGGAATAGTGCATTGATGTGGTTTATCACATCACGGTAATCGGCCTCAGTAATCTCCTCGAATGTCTCATCCAGAACGTGTGCAATGCGCTTGCGCAGGTTTATCGGGAGAGCCACCGTGGTCCTTGTCCCAGCCAGGCTAACGTGTCCGTGCCACTGTGCCGCGAGGGGCGGGGGGACCATTGCTGCACACAGGCAAGCTGCATATGGGCCAGGGCGGAAGCCGCATTGCAGTAGAAGACCCTCCCTTGCTTCCCAGGTCACCCTCAGCAGCGAGATATCGTCCAGGACGAACTCCTGTGGAAAATGTTGGGACAGTGTTCAGTGTAGGTGCCCCCTGAAGCTGTTGGCTCTCCCCAAGGCACAGAAACCCAGAGGACAGTGCAGCCCTGAAACAATCAGTCCCCGTTACTCACCATTTTGAGGCTCCCATGGGATATGTGTGCTCTGTTTCGGATGGGAAAATTATGCAATTGTGTAGACCCTGTGTGTTTTCTACTCCTTAAGTGCGGGGGGAATCATTACTCTGTCTGGTATAAACAATGCTGCCTCTGTTAAATGTTGCATTTTGCTTCTACAGCAGCATCAACCTTGAGACCTCAGCCGTCCCTCTTATCGCCTGCTCAGAGACTGCAAAGACTCAGGAAGAGACCGCGAAAAAGCAAAGAAGACATGCTGCAAGAAGTGATGTGGCAATCTATTAAAGAGAATGAGAAAGCACAGAACTGGAGGGAGAGAGAAAGCAGGATCCGCCAGGAAAACGCAGTGCACCGGCGGCAAAGCACGGAGCACCTGCGGCAAAGCACAGATTGGATCATAAGCATCATGGAGTGCCAAGCAGAAGCTATCCAGGAGCTGGTAGCCATGCAGAAAGAGGAGCAGTACCACAAACGCAAACACCACCCCCCCTACAGTCCTTGTCCCAAAACTCTTTCCATTGTGCCCCACTGTCACCTCCAACCCACTTTCCCCAACTTCCGTGTTCTTCACGCCACCCGCTGCCTCCAACACCAGTATCTTCACCACCCAGCCCTGAAAACCACGACCCTTACCCTCTGCACTCAACCCCCATCACCATGCAGTATAGCTATCTTGAAGTGCAGCAGTCACTGCACAGCACACCAGACAGGACATACGCGAATCTGTGATTGTACCGTTCCCCACTCCACCCCCTTGTTTCTTTTCAATAAATGGATTTTTTGGCTTTGAAAACATTCTTTATTATTGCATAAAGTAAAAGACTCCTTAGTCCAGGAAATAAACAGGCACTGCAAGTCTGCTTGTCTGCTTAGCAAGCACTGATTCCTAAAGATTGGAACTACTGCACTTCACTCCCGTGCAGGGCACCAGATATCACTGCTGGTTTTCAGCTTCAAATTGCTCCCTCAAGGCATCCCTAATCCTTGCAGCCCCGCGCTGGGCCCCTGTAATAGCCCTGCTCTCTGGCTGTGCAAATTCAGCCTCCAGGTGTTGAACCTCGGAGGTCCATGCCTGAGTGAAGCTTTCACCCTTCCCTTCACAAATATTATGGAGGGCACAGAACGCAGATATAACCGCGGGGATGCTGTTTTCAGCCAAGTCCAGCTTCCCATACAGAGATCGCCAGCGGCCCTTTAAACAGCCAAAGGCACACTCCACAGTTGTTCGGCATCGGCTCAGCCTGTAGTTGAACCGTTCCTTGCTGCTGTCAAGGCTCCCTGTATAGGGGTTCATGAGCCACGGCATTAACGGGTAAGCGGGATCTCCAAGGATCACAATGGGCATTTCAACTTCCCCTACTGTGATCTTCCACTCTGGGAAAAAAGTCCCGGCCTGCATCTTCCTGAACAGCCAAGTGTTCCGAAAGATGCGTGCGTCATGCACCTTTCCGGGCCAGCCTGTGTTAATGTCAATGAAACGCCCACAGTGATCCACAAGCGCCTGGAGAACCATAGAGAAATACCCCTTCCGATTAACGTACTCGGATCCTAGGTGGGGTGGTGCCAGAATAGGAATGTGCGTCCCATCTATCGCCCCTCCACAGTTAGGGAACCCCATTTGTGCAAAGCCATCCACTATTTCCTGCACGTTACCCAGAGTCACGGTTCTTCTGAGTAGGATGCGATTAATGGCCTTGCAAACTTGCATCAACACGATTCCAACGGTCGACTTTCCCACTCCAAACTGGTTTGCGACCAATGGGAGCTGTCTGGAATTGCCAGCTTCCAGATTGCAATAGCCACCCACTTCTCCAGTGGCAGGGCAGTTCTCAATCTCGTGTCCTTGGGCCGCAGGGTGGGGGCGAGCTCCTCACACAGTCCCATGGAAGTGGCTTTTCTCATCCGAAAGATCTGAAGCCACTGCTCGTCATCCCAGACTTCCATGACGATGTGATCCCACCACTTGGTGCTTGTTTCCTGAACCCAAAAGCGGCGTTCCACGTTGCTGAGCATGTCCGTGAATGCCACAAGCAATTTCGTGTCGTATGCGTTACGTGGCTCGATAGCATCGTTGGACTCCTCACTCTCACTGTCACTTTGGGATCTTAAGGAATAGTTCGACAGCCAAACGTGACATGCTGGTGAGACTCGTCAGCATACGCCTCAGCAGTTCGGGCTCCATTTCCCGCAGACAGATCGCGCTGCACAGAAACCGTTGAAAGATGGCGCCAAAGGTGGATGGAAACAAAGGGATTTCTGGGATGCAAAGCGATGCATCACGGGGCGTTGGGACAGGACCCAGAATGCCCCGCACCCACGCCCCCTTCCCACAACCCATGGCGCCAGAATGGGAAGAGGTGCTCTGTGGGATAGCTGCCCATAATGCACCGCTCCCAATGGCACAGCAAATGCTGCAAATGTGGCCACGACAGTGCGCTGGGCAGCTGTCAGTGTGGACAGACTGCAGCGCTTTCCCTACTCAGCTGTACGAAGTCAGGTTTAACTCACAGCGCTGTACATCTGCAAGTGTAGACAAGGCCTCAGAGACTTTATTGTTAACAATGCACACTAGAGAGTTAAGTGTCTTTGAAAAATAACAAGCAGTCCTGAATGCAGACCCCACCCACCTGGTCTGATTTCACCCCTCCTGTTAGTCATTGGTTTGGCCTTAATGATAGAAAGCCCATTGTTCCAATAGAAAGAGACATTCAACATTGATGGCCCTTGATGCTTCGGTCACAGCTTCACAACCCCAATCATTCAACTAGGTGTCAAGACCACACTATAAAAATCGATGCTCTAATCTACAATGAAGATTGCAATACATTATGAGATCACACTCCAACAGGAAGATAACGTCTACTCTACAGCAAGGTCCCTGGGCTCTGCAGCAGACTGAAATTTTTGGGACAATTCCATTTAAATTAAAAAGTTGAAGAGCTTAATGAATACAAAATAAACAATACAATTAGTACAGTTATCCTGTCATATTTATTTTTATATTAAATTCAGTGTAGTTTGTGCCATCCCTGCAATTCCACATTTCAATATGATGCAGTTTTTTGTTCTGATAATACATAACCATGCTGCAGAAATTGTCACCAGTGAAGCTGCAGGTATTGGCAGTGGAAAGGGTAGGAACAGAATTTAGGATTGCTGACCTCCCAGCCACCTGCCCACTTCTCTCAGCCAGAGGAACATTTTGATGGGGTGTGGAGCGCGGAAGTAGGTGGAGCCCTTTCACTAGTTGATCAATTGCCCAAAAGGTTTCTCTAGCTTAAACCGGGAGACCACTGTGGATCCATTTCAATATGCATCAGTTATGGGAGTGGGTCTCAACCTTTCCAGACTACTGTACTCCTTTCAGGAGTCTGATTTGTCTTGTGTACTCCAAGTTTTACCTCACTTAAAAACTACTTGCTTACAGAATCTGACATAAAAATGCAAAAGTGTCACAGCACATTACTGAAAAATTGCTTCCTTTCTCATTTTTACCATTTATAAAATATTTATAAAATTTATAAAATATAAAAATATAAAATAAATCAACTGGAATATAAATATTGCCCTTACATTTCAGTGTACAGTATGCACAGCACTATAAAAAAGTCATTGTCTGTACAAAATTTTAGTTTGTACTGACTTTGCTAGTGCTATTTATGTAGCCTGTTGTAAAACTAGGCAAATATCTAGATGAGTTGATGTACCCTCTGGAATACCTCTGAGTACCCCTAGGGTTATGCATACCCCTGGTTGAGAACCACTGAGTTATGGCATCTAGCCATGCACATGTGTATCTTACTGGAGGCTGTATGGTGTTCAGTGATCACTCAGTGCTTAAGGTGGTTGCAGAAGATCTGCTTTATTCTGTGTCCATTCCAACTGGTGGTGCATAACATAACATCAGCTTCACAGCACCCTGCCCAGGCTCTTTCTCTGGAATGGCCAGCAGTTAAAGGCACAGTCCCCAATCCCAGAGGGGCCCAATTCTCCACTACATTATATAGTCTTACTTCCGTGCAAAGTGGAAGCAAAGGTTACACTGCTCTACAGCCAAAATGCTTCTGAAATAAATGTAGTCAAACTTTACTAATTCTGGGTCACTGAGAACGAAAATGATGCTTAAAATTGTTGATTGGCTCTAGTTTTCAAGATATGCTATTGGGTCAGTATATACGACCCTTGACTTGGGAATGGCGGAGGATAAGTGAGTTATAAAGGGAAGGGATCTCAATTTAAACCAGAAATGACTAAAATACATCTTTGACTGGATCTATGAATAAATCTATGACTGGGTTTGGACAGTACTTGCTTTTTAGGCAAAACAATGAATGATGCAATCTGAAGCTGGTATTGCGTCATACATGATATGAATTGCATCATGTTATTCCTAGAAGTCATGGATGATGCAATCATAACGAAGCTTACATCACTCTGCTGAACAAATTGCCCTATATCAGCTCTCTTATTTGTCAGTGTTTGATTTTGCAAAGGGACACATTTCTGTTTAGCCAAAGTGAGCAGAGATGCCTCATACTTTTGTGAACAGTGCAGATAACTTCTGCTATGTTTGTGGTGAAGTGACTTTTGCATCACAAAAGCGCAGTATAACCACTATGGTTAAGAAAGCCTATCACCTTTATTTTGGCTGCAAAATTGGAGATCAGGACAAGAGGTGGGCCCCACACATATGCTGCAACACTTGTGCAACAAATCTTCGCCAGTGGTTGAACAGGAAAAGGAAATCTATGCCTTTTGCAGTGCCAATGATTTGGAGAGAGCCAACAGATCATACCAGCAATTGTTACTTCTGCATGGTGCCTCCAGTTGGGAAAGGTGTGTCAAAGAAGAAAAAGTGGACTGTGCATTATCCAAACATTCCATCAGCTATACGCCCAGTACCCCACGGAGAAGGACTGCTGGTTCCTGATGCACCAGAATCATTCTCACTTGAGTCAGACGAGGAAGAGGATGAAACTTCTGGTCCTGAACCATCAATGTCACAGGACCCACATTTTCTCCCATCCTCCTCCTCTGAACCACACCTCATAACACAAGGTGAACTGAATGACCTTGTCAGGGATTTGGAACTACCCAAGAGTAAGGCAGAGCTGTTGGGCTCTAGACTACAGCAGTGGAATCTCCTGGCAGGTGATGTTAGGGTTTCCATGTTCTGTGACCGTCAAAAGGATCTTGTCCCATTCTTCTTTGTGGAAGGTGATCTTGTAGCCTGCAACAACATCGATGGTGTGATGGCAGCCCTCAACATCGTTCACGATCCAGATGAGTGGAGACTGTTCATTGATTCATCGAAGACGAGTCTTAAAGCTGTTTTACTGCATAATGGCAATGTTTTGCCATCAATTCCAGTTGGTCATGCAGTCCATATGAAGGAAACCTATGACAACATGAAACAACTTTTGAGGTGCATAAACTATGACCAACATCAGTGGCAGCTTTGTGGCGATTTGAAGGTTGTTGCTCTCTTGCTTGGTCTGCAGACTGGATACACAAAGTACTGCTGTTTTCTCTGCGAATGGGATAGTCGTGCAAGAGATTCCCACTACATCAAGAAAGATTGGCCACTCCGACAGTCATTGGAGCCTGGGAGGAAAAGTGTTCAGCATCCACCACTTGTTGAATCAAGGAAGATTTTGTTACCACCCTTACACATCAAGCTGGGTCTGATGAAGAACTTTGTCAAGGCCATTGACAAAACACAAGCAGCTTTCAAGTACCTCCGTGGAAAATTTCCAAGGTTAAGTGAAGCTAAGATAAAGGAAGGTGTCTTTGTTGGTCCTCAGATTCGTGAACTTCTTCGAGATGATGCATTTGACCATGCACTGCGTGGCAAGGAAAAGACGGCATGGAAAGCCTTCCAGTTAGTGGCAATAAATTTTCTCGGAAACAACAAGGCAGACAACTACAGGTTGTTGGTGGAAAACCTCCTCAAGGCATACAAAAGCCTTGGTTGCAACATGTCACTAAAGATACATTTTTTGCACTCTCACCTAGATTTTTTTCCACCGAACTGCGGAGCAGTGAGCGACGAGCACGGCAAGCGATTTCACCAGGACATTGCAACAATGGAGAAACGCTATCAGGGCAAATGGAGCCCATCAATGCTTGCAGACTATTGCTGGACAGTGACAAGAGATGCTCCATTTAATGAATACAAGAGACAAGCCAAGAAGCGCCGAGTAGACACTGAATAGGACTAAACTATGTACAGAATAGTTTTTTGCCTTTTGTTTCATAATACATTTTATTTATATAACCTTTTTGCTGATTTTTAAAGTGTTACATAAACAGGACAGGTGAAATATTATCATGTAAAGCAACCATAAACACATGAAAAGACCTAGGTTTACAATTTATGATTAAAACTCTACTATCTACACAATATACATAGACATAAAATGTAAAAACTTAAATATCTTAGAAACAGTAGCCAATCAGTTGTTTTAATTGTCATATTTGAATTCAGCACATCAAAATACATAATAAATAGCACATTTTATCTCTGAAGCAGACGACTTCTCAAAAATTGTAGACCAGTGTTACCACTAGTGCGAATGGAGTAATCTGTTTTAGTAGCATTTTACATTCGGGCAGTGGAGAATTAGGCCCAAATATTGTACTGTGCCTGCTGAGAATATTCATAGAGCATAGTCAAATCAAACCTATTTTCTCCCCATAGAAACATGCACTGCTCCTCAATACTTCCAAGCCATGCCCTATTATAACTGTCAAATTTCAGCTGTTTATTTTTGCCATAGCTCTTCTAAGAAAGAGTCAGAAATTTTCTTCACTGTCCTAACTTAGTAATGGCTGAGGAAACACGCTTAAAATATTTGCCCTTGGAGCAGAGGCCCAGCATGGAACATTTCAGCCTTAAAGGGGAAAGTTTCAGGCAACTATGACAAAAGAGCTTACAGTGCAAATTGTTTTTTAGCTTTTAGTGTAATTGTGCTGCCTGCACTCACTCTAGTGCAAAAGCATCTTGTTTAACCCAAGTTGCTCCTTAGTGGGAAGTGACAGCCAGGAAAGGGTTAAAAGCCCCAGGCCAGGGAGTGTAATGGTGCCTGATGTGTTTACGAATCAGCAGAGAGGAAAGAGGAGCCAGACAGATGAGCCAGCCCAGCCCTGCAACTTCAGTGCAGCTCAGCAGGTTTCTGGTGCCACCGCTACAGCTCTTAGTCATTGGAATTTAGGTGGAGCTCCCCCCTTCAGTGTCAGTTCCAATTGAAAAGCTGCTCTCATTCACACATTCATACATATACACACACTCTTCAGGAGCCTTCATAAAACACCTTTGTCCCAGGCTGCTGAGTCAGTAGCAGAAAAAACTCATCAGTTTGTGCACCTGGCTTCTAGAGAAGCCACTGACCATTCCACAAGATGGTGGCGTATGGCCTTGACTACACAAGGTGCAGATGGATCTTGCCTCTGATGTTAGGCATAGCGGTCATCTTTGGCCTTATTGCGCTGGCCGGCAAGGGCTGGCTGGAGTCGGAGACGTTGCCCTATCAGCATCAAGCCTCGTTATGGGAAAGCTGTACAAAGTTCAACGATGAGCCTGAATGGACATGCAACTCCCTGATGGACTATGGTAAGTGACTGCAATGGGGGTGGCAGCCCCTAGTGAGTCTAGGTCACGTGACTGAGCTTACCCCACTCAACTCATGTCTCATCAGTTTGGTGGGATAAAATAGGGCTCACCATTCAAATACATGGAGCATTTTTTGGAGAAAGAGTGGAACAAGGGTGATCTTTTTAGGAAAAAAAGAGGGATGATTGCTGTTTTCATAGGGCTAGAGGTTATGTATGTTCATGGTACAAAGACACACATGGAAACATAGTGCAGGGAACATTTGAATCATGTGAGATTGATTTCTTTAGAAATAACTACAATCTCTGCTTTCCAGAAGTGAATAATTATTGCAGGCCAAGTCCATAAAGCAATAAATAGCAAGCTGTATGGGTAAACTTGGGTTTAACAAGACGGATCATCCTTCACTGGCAAGGAACTGTTGGGATGTAAAAAAGGAGCTATGAAGCAGAGATGTCCACAATAAATATCAGCTTGCAGAACGAGCCTCTAAAATTATATCAGGGAGCACACCACACTGCTTGTGACGTGGTTATGAAACAAAATGTTGAAAGGAGAAAGTGTTTTTTTCTTTGAGAAGGGTCTGAATTAAGGTTTTCCTAGTTGGAGGAATTTTGATAAAAGTTTGGACTCTGATGATGATGAAGTCCAAATAGATAATGTTAATTCAAGTCATAAGGGCACTTTGGCTAATTGCCTAGTTCTCAACTGTATTGCAGCTTGTATACTTATTTAAGCCTGTGTAAAGTGTGTGTATAAATACTACCAAATCAGACTAGTAGTATGTTACGCTCACCTTATACGTATAAATGTCTGTGCGAGGTGCATGGCCGTAGAGACACAGACCGTTAGTGTCCATTTGGTTCAGCCTTCCAAAACTGCCATGAAAATGTACCATCCGTGCACAAATTGTGCTTGCTGGCCCTGCTCTGCATTGACTGATAGTAATGAAAAGATAATGGTGATTTATTCACTAGTCAGAAAGAAGTTATTCACTCTGGGCTAGTGGGATTTTTCAAGCATGTTTGCTATTTGCTCTATTTGGGGACTGTTTCTACCCCTGGTGCCCTTTGGGTATCCTTCCCCTCCCCAATCCCACATTAATGTTATATTAATCAGTTCCACAATGGTATTGTTTCTCCCTAGGTGCCAGGGATGTGATCCACAAAGGTACTTAGGCACCTAGCCCACAGACTCAGGAATCTATGTCCCTTTTTTAGGTACCGCTATGAGCCACAAAACTCCCACTGCTGCCCAATCCTGTAGGTGCCTAAATTCACTCGGCGCCCATGTTTTTTCCTCTGAATGTGTGCACTGCTGCCTGACTGTAGGTGAGCGGGTGCCTATCTGCTGCCTGAGCATGCGCACTTTGGCAGCACTGTAGGCGTCTGGACACCTTTCTCCCAGAGTGATTCACAGAAGAACGTCAACAAGATGACTACAAGAAATATAGGCAACAAGATGGCTAAGTTGTGTGCCTGATCTGGTAGGTGGCCTCTGATCACACCTGTCAGATCCAGCCCCTCAGGTGAGTTCACACAAAGCAGTTGGGGGGAAAGGAGGCAGCCCTCCCTAATAACCCTTTAGCTCAGTGGTTAAGGAACACACCTAGGATGTTTCTCCCGACCCAGGAGGGGGTAGCAGGGATTTGAATAGGGATCTGTCATCTCTTTCAGGTCAGTGGCCTAGTAGACACTAGGCTATGAAATATTTTGATGTGGGGCTCCCTCAGTCTCTGCTCTCAAAGTTACAGAGGGTCTTGTGGTATATACTTCTGTTAGTCTTAAAGGTGCCACAGGACCCTCTGTTGCTTTTTACAGATTCAGACTAACACGGCTACCCCTCTGATACCTCTCAGGGTATGTCTACACTACGGGATTAATCCGAATTTAGATAATTCGAATTTGGGAAACAGGTTGTATAAATTCGATTGTGCGCGGCCACACTAAGCACATTAATTCGGTTTTTAACCACATTAATTCGGTGGTGTGCGGCCACACTACCCCATTAATTTAACCACATTAATTCGGTGGTGTGCGGCCACACTAACCCGAATTAACAAAATCGATTTTGGCGCTACTCCGCTCGTCGAGGTGGAGTACAGAAATCGATTTTAAGTGCCCTTTAATTCGAATTAACTGGCTCTGTAGTGTGGACGGGTGAAGGGTTAATTCGGATTAACGCAGCTAAATCCGAATTAAAGTCGTAGTGTAGACCAGGCCTCAAAGTTGTTCCACTTTAATTAAGCAAGTGAATAATTATATATTAATTGGGCCAGTAAAAGATTTAGAATGACTCTACTATAGCCTAGTTATTAAAGCACTTGCCGGGGGGATGGCTGAGCCCTATTCAAATCCCTTCTCCCCTTCAAGTGGAGGGGGGACTGAAACCAGGGACCTCCTGCATCCTGGGTGAGTACCTATCCAGTAAGCTAAAGGTTGTAAGGCAGGTCCTCCCCCAGCCAATTTGCTTTGGGCCTGGCCTACATTTAGGCAGCTGAATGCCTATCTTCCCCCAGTTTGTGGATCACTAGCAGAGCTAGGCGCCTCCCTGCAGCTGGACTTGGGCGCCTTTCTCCAAGAGACGGGCACAGCTTAGCACACCCCTTCTGGTTGGCATCTCCATTGGCTAGTGTAGGCAGCTCCCTGCCTTTGTGGATCACTGTCTAAGGCACTTATATTTCCCCATTCATTGTACAGAGAGCCCAGGTGCCTTATTCAGGCTTTGTGGATTGTGGTGCTGTTCCTGTGATTTTTCTAGGCACCTAAAAGTTCAGCTCAGCATTGCAACGCCCAAATTCCTTTGTGGATCTGGACCCATGTCCCTCGCAGACAAAGGGTTGGAATTTAGGGTCCAGGCTGGCCCTGGGCTTTTCATGATGGTCTTTCTTCCCTGCTTTTGTATTTTTCTCAGACAAATGCATTGGAGTTCTATAGCACCTTCCAACCGAGGATCTCAAGTCAGTTAAAAAACATCTGTGAATCCTCAAAACACAATAGGCAAATATGATCTCCTATTTATAGATGGGGAAACTGAAGCACAGGAAGGTGACTGTCCACATTTTAAAAAATGTTTACTAATTTTGGGTGTCCAACTTTACACTCCCATTGACTTCATCTGTTGCTCTGCATGCTCAGTGTCTCTGAAAACTAGTCCATAGGTGCATCAAGTGGGGCACCCCAGATTAATGGACACTTTTGAAAATTTGGGACTAAATGAATTGCCTAAGGTTGCACAGGAAGTCTTTGGCAAAATTTGGATACTGAATTCAGAATTCCTGGCTGCTCTTAATCCTGGGTTTTAATCACAAGCTCATGCTTCCGCCCTCTGTACTGGGACATGCTTTGGATCTGGAGAGAATGGGCAAACTGAGCCCTTTGGATTAAGTTAATGCCATTTCTTATTGACCAGCTCTGAGCTGGAAATCAAAACTGCCTTCCACTGATCCTTTTTGGCTAGAGTGGGAATGCTGATTTTTGGCTCCATAGCCCTCTACCTGAATGCATCATGGTAGGTTTCCTGTACCTGTGATAAACTCCTGCTATTGGTGTAGACTGAAAACTAAAGCAAAAGGTGCACCTATGATCAGGTTTTTAATAAAAGATGCATTTTATTTGTGTGTTTCCTTTTATCTACACTAATACAAAAATGTTAAGGTGGACAAGTGTCCAATATCACAAACCATATCACAAGTATGATTACATTTCCCCTATTCATAAGCATGGAGACATGAAGCAAGACAATATAGCTAGAAGGGGGCAGAAGTGATTTGACATTTTTTGTGAGTGAACTCCTTGTTTCTTCCCTATTCCCCTCCTATTGGCTTGATTTCCAGCTTCTCTGCCCCACCCATAATTTAGTGCAGGCCCAAAAGCTGGCACAACAATTTTTTATTTTCTTGACTCTTGGCTATATGAGCTCTCCAGAACAAGGTATGCCTCTGAAAGCCTTAGCCAAAGCCTTTTAAATATTTAATATATTGTGCTGCAGGCTTTTGACATGTTTGAACATGCTTGTTGCCTGTTGCTAGAAAATGATTGCTCCTGTTTTGCTAAGTTGAATGTGGTGTACAATAAGATGAAATAATCTTTAATACATGCAATCTTTCTATCTTCTCATATTATGCCTGATTCTGCAGTCCTTTGGCATGCAGAACTTACATAAATTTCAATGAAAAATGCCATGCATAGGACAACCGCAGGTTTAAGTCCTTCAGATTTAGTGTGAAATGTTAGGCTTATTTGCAGATCTTGAAAAATCCACACAGTGCTTGTGCACATGCCAAGTGGAATTTCAATATTTGCAGTGACTTGCAAATACCATCCAGTACTAGATTCTAGTCATTACACAGAGCAGGGGTCGGCAACCTTCGGCACGTGACCCATCAGGAACTGCTGGCGGACTGTGAGACATTTTGTTTACGTTGCCTGTCCGCAGGCACGGCGCTCCGCAGCTCCCAGTGGCTGCGGATCGCCGTTCCCTGCCAATGGGAGATGCGGGAAGTGGCGGCCAGCACATCACCTATCTCCTGCCTAAGCCCCAGCAATTCACAAATCAGGAGGGATAGATGTTGGGCTGCCTAAGTCACGTGTGAAGCCCGAGTCTGTAGGCATGCTCAGAGGTCACCTACCAGATCAGGCCCCTCAAGAATGGGGATGGAGGGCGGCAAAGAATGACCTCCCTTATACCTGTAGCCAGGGGTGAAAGTAGGCTGGTATGGTGTACCGGTAAGAAGCCGGTACCGGCCGTACGCAGCCGATGTTAAAGTGCTGGTGCAGCAGCGTTTTAACATAGTTGCCCCTTTTGCCCCCCCGGGCTGCTGATGGGGAGGGCAAAAGGGGCAACTTCCCCGAGGCCAGCGATTTAAAAGGGCCCGGGGCTCCCGGCCGCCACCGCTACCTGCCACAGCCCTGTGTCCATTTGGGAAGAAGGAATTTGAACAAGGACCTGTCATCTCCCTCAGGTGAGTGCCCTAATCACTAGGCTATGGAATACTTTGACATGCCTCCCCCCAATCTCTCCTATTGAACATGTTCAACTTTAAACAACTGACTAATTACATATTAATTGGGCCCATGAAAGAGTTAGAACATCTCTATAACCTGATGCGTGGGGCACTCACCTGGGAAATGGCAAATCCTTTCTTCCTTTCAGGAGGAAGGGGAACTTGAACAGAAGGTCTCCCACAACCTGGGTGAGTACCCCCTGGATAATGGTAGTAAGGGAGGTCATCCATTCCCCTGGCCATTTTGTTTTAGGCTCTGTTTGCAACTAAGGTGGCTGAACACCTATCTTCACCCAGTTCACGGATCACCACCAGAGCTAAGTGCCTTTCCACAGTCCGGACTTCGGTGCTTATCTCCAAAAGATTGGTGGGACTTTTCTCACCCCCCTCTGGTCGGCTTCTCCCATTGGCTAGCTCCATCTCCACATCTCACCACGGTGCATGAGCAGCCAGAATCTGATTCCAAATTAACACACAGGAGACTTCATTTCTACTTAGTTCAATAAATCACCATGAGCAGAACATTATAGGGCTTTTCATATTGCCAGATTGAGGGAACAGCCTTTCTCAGCACTGAGTGGCATGAGAACCAGGTTTTCTATGTCAGTGGAGTACATTGACCACAGCATATATTGTGTACTACTTTGAAGGAGTATGGTTGAAATAAAACTGTAACAAAGAGCAACGTATTTGAAACAGATAGTCTTGAGCCATAAAGTTATTATCCAGATCTGAATCTAAACTTTCCCTACATTCCAGGATGTTCATATATATGGCTTTGGTTCAAGCCAACCTCTGAACCTAGGTACGACAATGTGGAGCTACTGCTCCTTTAGTGACTCCACTGCCAACATACAAGGCCTGTTAATACCAGTCGAATTTTTGTATCAATAAGAATAAATGCTATTTGCAGCACAGAGGTCAATTTTAGTAGATCATGTATTTATATGAAACAACACAACGGGATAATTCAGCAGCTTTCTTTGTACAACATCTCTTTCTCTTAGTAAGTTAGGGACTGTCTTCTTGTTACATGTTTGTACAATGCCTAGTATGATGATGCCCTGATCCATGATCCCTAAGTACTACAGTAATACAAATAATAATAATGTGTGCAAAATTCTCCACTTTCATCCTCCTTGCAAATCTCTCGCAGAATCTTTATTGAATTGTTCTGTTCTAGAGACACAAGAGGAGGGTGAGCTAATATCTTTTATTAGACAAACTTGCATTAGTGAGAGAGACAAGCTTTTGAGCTACACAGAGCTTTGCTTCAGGTCACTCTCTAATATCCTGGGACCGACCCAGCTACAACAACACTGCATACATGTTCTAGTCTAGTTATTTCCATGATCGTCACCACAGTAGTAAGTGGAAACCTACTAACATTCATGAATTAATCCTCTCAGTCCGTCTGCGAGGTAGGGTAGCATTAGTACCTCTATTTTATGGGGGACCTGTGGCAGAGTGATTGTGTCTTGGCCAGATTTACAGAGGGATTCTGTGGTAGAGCTGGAAATGGAATCCCCATCTGAGCCCCAGTCCACTTGCTTAATCACAGGACAACCCTCCCGCCCCTTATTTGCAGGGCAAATTGAAGATAAGAACTTTGTCCTGTCCATACTACAGCCAAAACCTGAAACAAACAAATTTAGTGTGGTTTTTTAGGTAGTTCAATTGCCGAGTGGACAGGTTCTTAGCCACACACTACTTTCCAAATCATCTCTCAAAAAAGCGTTACGTTATTTAAGGTCAAGCCTTGATACAAAACATGCACAGAATTTACTATTCACACAGTAGTTAGACTTTTAAATGCTAGAAAAAAATGGGCTCCTAGTTAAATGTAATAGTTACAATACTGAAAATGTTTCAGTTATATTGTTCTTAAGGAACTCTGATGAGAAGGGAAGAAAAGAACAGACATGACTTGATTTTCCTCTTGCTTACAGGAGTAACTCCACTGGAGTAAGTGAGAGGGGAATCAGGCCCACGGGATGGCAGTTCATATTCCTCATTTGCAATTACTGATATACTTTTTTTTATCATTTCACAGTTCACCCTTTTATACAATTATTGCCAGGTGCATTTCATCAGAACCTTTGCTAAATAAGTTATTTCCTTAGTTGGGTAACTAACTTTACAAAGAGCCTCTCAAATCACTTCCCTAATAATTACAGTCAAATTGGCTAAAACAGTGCTGATGGTGTGAGATGCTGAGGGCTCTCAGCTACCATATGAAAATAGAGGCAGTTGAGGACAATCAAGACCTTGCAGAGATCCCAGCACTTTGCAGGCTCAGACAATGAACTCTCTTAAGCATGCACCATTCAGTGACTTTTCCTAACCTTTCACACAGGAGGTAACTGCTGAGGATTTATGAATGGATGTGGGTAAAAACGGTACTGCATTGTCGTTTTTCTTTAGTTGGGTCATCTCTTCAGAGAATCTGACAGGATGGAGTGATGATGATTCCTCCATAGTAAGAGCTGGATATAAGTCCCATTATAAGGTTGACTTCGAATGACTTTGGGAGGGTAAACAAGCAAACAAGAAAATCTCTCAGGCTATGTCTACACTACAGACCTTACAGTGGAACAACTGCACTGCTGTAAGGTCTCCCGTGTAGCCGCTCAATGCCGATGGGAGAGAGCGCTCCTGTTGGCATAGCACTCTCCACACTGGTGCTTTTGTCGGTGAAACTTATGTAGGTCAGAGGGCTGATTTTTCACACCCCTGACCAACAACAGTTATACTGACAGCAGTGCTAGTGTAGACATGGTCTCATGCTTTCACATTTTTCATGGCAAGTCTTGTTGACAGCTGGTATCTATTCTGAACAATTTTGAACAAGATTGAAGGAGAATATTATAGTGTTTCTAAGCTCCTCCTGGGAACTTTTGCAAAGTGTCTTTAGAAAGTTCTTGATCAGTCAAAAATCCCAATGGTTTCAAATTAGTCAGCTTTGACTGAGTAAGAACTGCAGGATTTAGCCCAATGATGCTAAAGGAAGAGAACTTGGACCACAGCTAGACATTTACTAGAGGAGGAATGACTTTACATTATCATGGTAAAGAAGGTCCAAGCTGATCTGGAAACTCTCATACCATTTAATGCCCTGGATTTAAAATCAGTTTGAGGGGAGTTAGGACGGTGTGTGTGTGGGGGAGGGGATATGACTCTTTGAGGCATGCTATACGGGTGAAAGCATTAATATGTGCAGACATATATATGTGATACATATATGTGTTGCAAATAACATTTAATTTTGATCTAAGTGCTGCTTGATGATAACTGTAGGGCCAGATTCGTATGCCTTTACTGACACTGAATAGAGCCTTCCTCCACAAGCAATTCCACTGAAGTCTCTGGAGCTAGCTACAGAGGAAGCTGCTATCCAATCAGAGTATTATGCAGTGCTTTTCACCAATATATTGCAAAGAAGGTCAGCATCAATTATCCCCATTTTACAGTAGGTGAAACTGAGGCACAGAGCAGCAAAGTGACTTGCCCAAAGTCACCAAAAGGCCAGAGACAGGAATAGAACTGTTAGCCTCCTAAAACCAAGTCCACTGCTTTGTCTACTAGACCTTGATGCATCTATATTGAGTAAAAATATCAGAATCTGGCCCTAAATATACAACTATAACATAGACTCTTTCTGTAATCCGCAATCACGTGTTAATCAACTTATCAACAGCCAATAACAGTGCAGCAACAAAAATTGTTAATATCGCCTTCTTGTTCAGTCACAGGGAGAAGAAATGAGCAAACAGCATCATGTCTCTCCCTGTAGGCTTTTTTGTTTCTTGGGTGGGAAGGATTTAGTTTCTATCAGAAAGTTAGCTCCAAATTCACAGCCACTCCCTACCCAGGGAAACTCCTTCACTGCAATTAAGGCTAGCCACAGCAAGGTTGCTGAACACAGTTTGCTCATATTCTGCTGCAAACTATAGACTAAGAGTTATCTGATTGAAAATTCTTGATTTTGGAAATGAGATGTAAATCCGTTGTGCTTCAGCCAGATATAAGAGTGCGAGCAAGCTTTGGGAAAAGGATACACTGCTATTTTGCTTAATAGTCATTGTTTGTAAGGCTGAGTTATAAAAGAAGAAGATCCCTTTTAAACTGTAGGTTATTTTAATCAACTCATCTTTAATCCTTGACAAGGTTTTCTGTCCAAATAGTAGTACCAGCTAGAAAACAGATATAACATTCTACATTGGGATTAATTGACATATTTAGTCAATAAATTGGCTTATTAGTATGTTACACATTTTTTCCAAAACCCACTAGTTAAAATTTAGCTCAAAATAGACGGAACGAGACAAATCATGTATCAAACCGAGCATCAAAACATGTAAAATTAAGGTCTGATCCTGAGGATGCCCATAATTCCTGTTGAAATTGTTGTGAACTGTGGGTATTCAGTGCCTTTCTCCTGATCAAGCCAATTCTGAGGCATTGGCATGCACATTACTTTTAATACCTAACTCACTCCTCTGCTGCTCCCTTTGATGATTCTTCTACACCCGTGTACTAGCACTAAGCATCAGCACTAAGCATCAGGGAGGATCTCTCATTAGCACAAAGCTTTGTTGGACTCCCTTCTAAATCAAGCTCCTACATGTCAAGTGTGTTTATGCCGAGGAGAATAGCTGAAACTGAACCACTCCCTCTAGATGGTGGGGGGGAAAAACCCTGACCAAACAAAAAATTCTTCAAGTTGAAATGTTTCCTAAACTGAACTGCTTCCCTCAAAAGGAGGAGGGTCTTTAGGCATGTCAAAACTGTGGACTCTGGATTTTTTAACAAATATGTTGATGAGTGTGTAGATGATGCTGTCTGGATATAGAAAGATGATGAGAAGGTGAAGGTCTGTTTGCTTTTAATGAGAAACAGTCTGTTTTGAGTTTGAGAAGTCCCTGATTACCAGCAGTTAGGCCATGTCTGCAGTACCACTTATGTTGGCAAAACTTATATTGCTCAGGGGTGTGAAAAAAACACCTTCCTGAGAGACACAAGTTACAGTGACAGAAGCGCCGGTGTGGACAGCGCTTTGTTGGCTGTCTCGTCCCCTCACCTCATTGGGATAGTTAAGTGGCTGTCACCCCCACTCGCTAATTTGATGGCTTTGTTTACCTCTTAGGTAAATGTATTTCTATTGTCTCTCCTTGCTCAGTTTACATGGAAGACACATTCGAGCAAGTGGAATCACACTCCTTGATCTAGGGTGGGGTCCCTCAAGCCTTACCTGCCAAACACATTTTAAGAACATAGTTCCAGCACATTTATAGTTTTTCATATATCACCTGTACATACACCAGGCAACAATATTAATGACCAGCATGTAACCAGTTAGCATATGATACCTTACATCTGTTAGATACAGATTATGACAACAATGAGTTGGAGTACACTCCGCTGCTCAGGCCAGCTGAGACTCACTGCTAGATTCCCTTGCCCTCTGACATTGGGATGCTCTTAGGATCAAAGTATTATTCCATTTTCAGTGCAGGTTTGGCATTTCATATCATCTTCCATTTTTTTAAATTAAAGTTACCCTTGTTTAACACAGCTGTGTCACTCACCACAATGTCACACAGGAACTGCAGAGGTTGTTGACTGAACAACTCCTATTAAAATGCTAATTTGATGATAATATAAATAATTGCTGAGATGTATGAACAGCTGACAATACATTTATTTTTCTTTTAAATGCTGGTTATGTCTTCAGCTTCAGGGCAGAAGGAATTAAAAGTTGAGGAATTGTGCTCTTATTAATCAGACAAGGAGATAGATATCGGAGCTGTTCATGATTTCATCCTGATGAGTCAGGCCTAGGGTACTTGGTAGTTCACATGAAGTGGAGTACCCATGCCATGAATTAATACAGAGAGGGGATGGAATGGTGTGGATGGGAATACTTGTACACAATGTGGGCTAGTACACAAGAAACGGAATCTTTGGTTTGTTTTGTACAAGGCAATTAGGTTATGAGGTGTATTTTCAATGTGTTGTAGCCCTTGTGTTATCACAGAAAATTTGGAAAACAAACATGTAAAAAAAAAATTCACAGTGAGTTTCAAGGTTTTGAATATAAGACATCACTGGGCAGACATTACCCCAAATTAAATTTACATCCTTTTGTGTAGAAAACAGCCCTTCAATTGTATGTAAAACTGGAATACATGAGGAGGTAAGTCAGGAAAATCAGAAAGCAACATTCCTAGTAGCTCTGAATCCCTAATAAAAGTCTTAAATCTACATTTGACTGAAGACTTGCCTTATTAATGGAGATATCCCATCTCCTAGAACTGGAAGGGGCCTTGAAAGGTCATCAAGTCCAGCCCCCTGCCTTCACTAGTAGGACCAAGTTCTGATTTTGCCCCAGATCCCTAAGTGGCCCCCTCAAGGACTGAACTCACAACCCTGGGTTTAGCTGGCCAATGCTCAAACCACTGAGCTATCCCTCCCCCCATATTCTTATCAAAGAATACTCGGATTCTCAGTTACACTGTTGCTACAACATTTCCTTTGGATAGCCTAACCATCCACAAATCAAACAAATATAGCTAGAAGGACCATTCCTCACTGTGTTTATATGAAAATAAAGATTTGGGTTCTCTTCTACTTGTCCTAATACAAGGCCTTCCCCATTTCCAAAGACAAAAGCTTATAAACATTGCCAGTTGTAATGAGATTTTAAGACTGGAAAGTATATAGTTTCCTGGCATTTAATAATTATCATACACATTCTTTGATTTGGTGGTAGAGAGAAACAAGAAGGAACCAGCAGACATGCCATTCAAATGATGATGATATCATTTTAGAATGCTGGTGTACATTGGAAAATGCCAATTCACCAAAACTTTTTGCAGGAAAGGATCAGTTTAGACAAATTTCCACTTTTGAAAAAAGTTTCAAAATATTCAATTTCAAACTTTTCTAAATGAATTTTTTTTCATTTTTTGTTTGAAAATTCATTTTGTTTCAAAATTTACATTGCTTTATAGTAAAATACACATATATTGCATATATAAAAGTCAAAATTGAAACAACACATTTCGATCAACCCATTCCAAAATTTTTCTTGGATTTTCAGTTGGTGACAATCTGAGATTTTGATTTTTTGTCCTGATTTACAATGGAAAAACTCAAAATTTTGAAAATTCTCACAGTACAGGAAAATCATTTCCTATCCAGCTCTAGTATTTAGGGATTCTCTGAGATAAATGTCTGTTTTTTTTCCCTCTGCTGACCACCTTTAAACATACACAAAAAATTACTCTGCAGTTCTCTCAGCTGCTTGATTGATCTCAGGCAAATAGTTGTGTGTTTTTATGGACTTAGCTTGACATCCTGAAAGCTAAGTAAACAGTTGCTCTCTCTGTGTTTTGTCTAGTTTCAGTTTTAAATGGGCTGGACTAGAACCTGTGACCTCTCTGTCTCATGTATACTGAGTCTGTGACCTGACTGGATTCCACATTTCCATGAAATGCGTTAGCATTCGCATAGATGTTTATACTTTACCTGCGTGTTAAAGCAAAACATAAAAACACAGTGGATAATAAATAATGTGAGAAACTTAGGACCAATTTCTGCCCTCATTTACACTAGTGCAACCTCATCATTTTCAACCCCACTAAATTGTGGCGTTACATGTGAGATGGATTTGGCCCAATGAGTTTTAAACTAGATTGAGCCTTTGCTCTGTGTCTTCTGCAAGGCGCCCAGGGAGTCAAAATTCTTTCTTTACTCCCTCTTTTTTCAGAGGGAAATAACTTTTATTGGTTATTTTCCCATACCATCCTTGCCTACCTGCTCATGGCCCACCCCTCAGGCTCCAGCCGCAATGCAGGAAGCACTAAAGTGACTGTGCAGGGGGCCATGTGGTTTTACTGCCTGTTACTCCCCTGTGTTGTTACTTAAAGCCAAATAGCAATTGCTTCACTAGATCAGACCCACGGTCCATCTAATCCAATATCCCATCTCTGCCAGTGGCCAGTGCCAGGTGCCTCAGAAAAAGGCGTAAGAAACCCATAGTAGGCAAATACAGGATATTTGGACCCCATCTTAGGTATCCTCCTGCTCTCTAATAGGTAGAGATTGGCTTAAGGCCTGAAGCACAAGTTTTAATATCCCTTCTAAAATTGTTGTTATAATTAATTATTATAACTCTTGATATTCTTTATCCAAAATATTCAATTCCTTTTTGAATCTTACTAAGTTCTTGACCCCTGTGACTTCCTGTGGCAGTGAATTAATCACACAGTTTGTGAACAAGTTTTTCCTTTTATCAATTTTGAATTTCCCACCTTTAAATTTCATTGTTCTTGTTATGAAGAACAGAAGAACAGAAAGAGAGACAGAGATAGAGAGAGTTATGAGAGAGAACAGAAGATCCTGATCTACCTTTTCTAAACCTTGCATCATTGTAATATACCTTTATCGTGTGCTCTCTTGTTCATCTCCTTTCTGAGGAAAACATCCCAGTGTTTTCAATCTCCTTTCATAGGAGAGTTTTTTCCATTCCCTCAGTCATTCTTGTTACTCTTTTTGGAATCCCCACCAGTTCTGCAATATCCTCTAACAGACAGGGGGGCCAGTGTTGCACACAGCATTCTGAAGGATTTATATCAAGGCATTATAATCTTCTCTGTATTATTCTCTTGTTCATTCCTTATGCCCCCTAGCATGTTCGTTTTTCTGACTGCAGCTGCATGTTGATCAGAGATCTTCACTGAGCTGTTGACAGTGACATCCAGGTCCCTGTCACAATCTGGCCCCAGGTTAATCTAAATCATCATGACCCTATTGAAACACAAAATTAGGATATATATCAAAATTGTTAATAGAGTTAATTAACAAAAAGTCTGTTCTTAGACTAAATCTCTGATGTAGCATTCTGCAGCTTAGATTTAGTTTGAGCACAGCATCTTAAAGTCTTTACATCTTCAAAACTGAATCTTTAAAATCTTGATTTAAAAATTTCCTCTGCTAAAGAAGATGGAGTTAGAAATCTGCAATGGTTATGTGACTAAGCAATGCATAAGATGTAAGAATCCTGCAGTGAACACGTTTGTTCTTGCCATATAGCCAACTCCCTTAAGGCAGGGAGTATGCCAGTCTCTCCCAATGTACCTTCCTACAGAGTCATGGCATTTGCAATACTACTGGGAGAAAAAACTGGTTAGTGGCATAAAGAGGTGGGGAGCAGGGTGGATGAGAGAGTCCCACCCCCACCCAGCCAAATGGCAGGGGCCCCTCAGGGCACTTCATAGAATCATAGATTATTAGGGTTGGAAGGGACCTCAGGAGATCATCTAGTCCAACCCCCTGCTCAAAGCAGGATCAATCCCCAACTAAATCCCCAAATGACCCCCTCAAGGATTGAACTCACAACCCTGGGTTTAGCAGGCCAATGCTCAAACCACTGAGCTGGTTCAGCTGGCACTAGGAGTGGGAAGGGAGAAAAAAGTTTTATAATGGGGGGGGGGGGAAATTAGTGAAATGTAATGAATAGAAATGGAACACGAGTCATAAAGCAATGGGTGATGGTCACAACCTTCATGAACTGTTGAGAGAAAGGGAGATAGACCAGAGGATTGGGTCAGAATTCCTCCCCCCTCGCTATGCTTGGTTTGGAAGCTGAGTGAGGAGAATGGCTCACTGCCATCTCCACATGCTCCCAGTCACCAGCGTTGCTGGGGATAGGTTTGGCCCACTATGCAAGTGAGAGCCACTTAAAAACCCAAAGGGCCATTACACCATCTGGAGCTTGCTGAAGAACAGCAACGCAGTGGCAACATCCCCCTCACCTGGCCATAAACTGACAGACTTCCTATGCTGGGTGAGATGACGTAGAGCTGGCGTACCCTAAGGCAGGGGTGGGCAAACTTTTTGGCCCGAGGGCCACATCGGGGTTGCGCAACTGTATGGAGAGCTGGGTAGGGAAGGCTGTGCCTCCCCAAACAGCCTGGCCCCCGCCCCCTATCTGCCCCCTCCCACTTCCTGCCCCCTGCTCCCCTCAGAACCCCCAACCCATCCAACCCCCCCTGCTCCTCGTCCCCTGACCGCCCCCCCTCCCAGGACCCCCGCCCCCTATCCAACCCCCCTGCTCCCTATCCCCTGACTGCCCCGATCCCTATCCACACCCCCGCCCTCTGACAGCCTCCCCGGGACTCCCACCCCCTATCCAACCACCCTCTGCTCCTCGTCCCCTGACTACCCCCTCCTGGGACCCTCCTCCCCTAACTGCCCCCTGGGATCCACCCCCTTGTCCAACCCCCCCCCGCTCCCCACCCCCTGACAGGCCCCCCAGGACTCCCACTCTCAACCCTCCCTGTTCCCCATTCCCTGACCGCCCCTCCAGAACCTCCACCCCATCCAACTGCCCCCTCTTCCCTGACTGCCCCCTAGGACGCCCCGCTCCCTTACCCAACCCCCCCGCTCCGCACCCCCTTACCATCAGCAGGAGCTCGCAGCCGTGACACCCAGCCAGTCAGCTGCGCCCCCCACGCTGCCCAGTGGGAGCGGCGGGCCAGAGTGCGGCCCGCGCGGCGGCGTGGCTGCAGGGGGGGACAGCCGGGGAGGGGCCAGGGACTAGGCTTCCCGGCCGGGAGCTCAGGGGCCGGGCAAGACGGTCCCACGGGCCGTAGTTTGCCCATGTCTGCCCTAAGGTATGTAAAGCTCAGTATGTCTACAGTGCAATCAAACACCCATGGCTGGTTCATGTCAGCTGACTAAGGCTCACAGGGCAGGGGCTAAGGGGCTGTTTATTTGCGGTGTAGACATTTGAGCTGTGGCTGGAGGTTGGGCTATGGGACCCTTCCCTCTCGTGGGGTCCTAGAACCTCGGTCCCTTGGTCTGAGCCCCATGACGCCAAGTCAGCAGAGACAGGCCAGCCATGGGTGATTAATTGCAGAGTAGACATGTCCTTAGGGATTCCCTCATGCTGGGGAGAATCCTTAGCTACCTGGTTAAAGCAGCTTTACAGCCTTTTTGCTGCTGAATTAGTTCTATTGCTGGTACAGTTCCTGGTGTTAGTTAATTATTATATCACCTCAGAAATAGCTGCATTGATTGAGATTTTATAAATTTAAATTCAAAAGTTTGCATTAATGCAACCTTCTGGGTGCACATTTGACTGCCACAGGAATCATTGTTAACTCTACCACATTGCACATCCTGTAGGTTATATGGCATACTCTAATAAAAGATAATGTAGCAAGATTTAAAAAGTAAAGCGGAAATACTTGCTGCAAGAAACACAGGTAACTGTGTTATGGGAACCTTAACTTCTGCATATCCTTGTACTGTGTGATTCTTAAACTGCATCATCTTATATTGCATTAACAGGGTTGCATGTAATTTGTTTGCTTCTTTTAAGGGGAAAAAAGAATGCAGCCCATATGAGCACAGGTCCATTTCTTGTACTCTAGTGCTGCTTTTATGTAGTGTGCACTCCTTTCATTGTGCCAATATTACAGATGCATTTCAAGAAGTGAACACATAATAAAGTAGTCAGTGTCATATTGAACAGAACATCACAGGAAAGAAGAAAAAAACTCAAGATAATCAGAGAACATCTGGGACTTGCTATCCAGTTGAACAAGGAAGCCAAGGATTGGCCTTGATTTTCCCTAATAACATAAGAATGGCCATACTGGGACAAACCAAAGGTCCATCTAGCCCAGTATCGTGTCTTCTGACAGTGGCCAATGCCAGGGCCCCAGAGGGAATGAACAGAACAGGTAATCATCAAGTGATCCATCCCCTGTCGCCCAGTCCCACCTTCTGGCAAACAGAGGCTAGGGACACCATCCCTGCCCATTCTGGCTAATAGCCATTGATGGACCTATCCTCCATGAATTTATCTACTTCTTTTTTTGAACCCTGTTATATTCTTGGCCTTCACAACATCCTCTGGCAAAGAGTTCCACAGATTGACTGTGTGTTGTGTGAAGAAATACTTCCTTTTGTTTGTTTTAAACCTGCTGTCTATTAATTTCATTTGGTGACCCCCAGGTTCTTGTGTTATGAGCAGGAGTAAATAACACTTCCTTATTTACTTTCTCCACACCAGTCATGATTTTATAGACTTCAATCATATCACCCCTAAGTCGTCTCTTTTCCAAGCTGAAAAGTCCCAGTCTTATGAATCTCACCTCATACGGAAGGTGTTCCATACCCCTAATCATTGTTGTTGCCTTTTTCTGAACCTTTTCCAATTCCAATATATCATTTTTGAGATGGGGCGAACACATCTGCACACAGTATTCAAGATGTGGACGTACCATGGATTCATATAGAGGCAATATGATATTTTCTGTCTTATTATCTATTCCTTTCTTAATGATGCCCAACATTCTGTTTGCTTTTTTGACCACCGCTGCACATTGAGTGGATGTTTTCAGAGAACTAACCACAATGACTCCAAGATCTCTTTCTTCAGTGGTGACAGCTAATTTAGACCCCATCATTTTATATGTATAGTTGGGATTATGTTTTCCAATGTGCATTTCTTTGCATTTATCAACACTGCATTTCATCTGCCATTTTGTTGCCCAGTCACCCAGTTCTGTGAGATCCCTTTGTAGCTCTTTGTGGTCTGCTTTGGACTTAACAATCTTGAGTAGTTTTGTATCAGCTGCAACTGTATTCGCTTCCCCAACCAAGGCTCACTGAGCCCAAAGATCATCTCACCTCTCATGTATTTCAAACATCTTGAGCTCTGGAGGCCTTAGTGCATTCTGGAGTGCAAAGTGTAAGGGCCTGGGAGATCTGAAATCATCTTGACATCTAATGATCATTGTTTGCATTTGTGTGGTGCTTTATAGATTTAGTGTGGGCTCAAGTGGTTGAGGAGCACAAGTCCCAGCGAAAGTCAATGAGTCACTTAGGTTCTTTTGAAAATCTTACCACTAGAGCAAGAATCTCTGTACTGATCTGGGACATGTAGCTATAAATAAACATATGACATGACAGAGATTGAATTTAAGATCCAACTGGATCTTATGTGCGGTAGGACAAATTCTCTGGTCCTTATTCATCCAAACACCTATTAATTTTAGTGAGAACTCACCTGAGTTAGGACCTATGGCTCTGGCTACAGGTTATTTCTATAATCACCAATGTTGCTTACTGAAAGTGAAGCAGTCATTACTATGCTAAAAGACCTGGTGGATGAGCCAGAGGAACAGACATACATGAAAGGTACCCTCCACATGCAAATCTTAGGGTCATGATCTATCCTGATTGTTTGTGTCTGATGTATATATTTGCCAAATAATGCCAAACGTTTATGTTCACATACCAGCATGGTATGCTAATATAGACAGTTTTTTAAAATGGAAGATTTTAAGTTGCCTTTGAGGAAGAGCCTCCTCTTCATTTGATGCCTATGCATAAAACCCATTGGTGCCATGATAGACATATACAACAGAGCCATGACTGTCATTTGCTGAACAAATGGCCTGCATTAGTGAAATAAGATAAGGTTGTTATCTGGGTATTCTTACATTCTGCTTTTTCTGCCTCAGTGCTTAATACTTAATATTGAAATTCCTTGACATTCCAATAACATACTGTTCAGAATTAATGTTTGTTTAAACATCATACATTGTGCATTAACTCTCTGCTGGATCAGAACCACTTTGTACGTTCTAAACCAGTCAAAGGAGAGTAGGTGGCTATGTTCTCTCCTTGAGAGTTTACGGTCTTCTCACATTTGTCTGAAATGAAAACACTTCATTTTTAAGGCAGGCATGAATCTAACTTAATGCGTTGTTGCCTTCATAATATGTTTTCTTTCTGATTTCAGCCTGGGGGAGAGCTGCTGCTGCCACATTCCTTGTTGGCTACATCATTCTGGTCATTTGTTTTGCCCTGGCCATCATAGCATTCGCCATTGATACACTTCGGTTCAACTTCATACGAGGAATTGGAGGCTTGCTCTTTGTTGCTGGTAAGACTGTGTATGAGGAAAAAGTTGCCTTTTAAAATGGTACCTGTTGTAAAATTGATACATGCCTTATTTGACTCTTCAAACAAAGGAGCCTATGCCCAGTTCTATAGCCACTCGGCACTTGGAAATGTCAATTAAAATCAATGGAAAGTCCATCCAAGTAGTAAATCCTCAAACCTCTAAAACAAAAGTGGAGGTGGCTAGAGGTAACATCAAGGCAGAAACTTTAATGGATACCAGTTTAATCACTCATTCTGACTTTTTGTTGTTGTCGTCTTTTCTCTTTCTTCAGCTGTGTTCTCGATCATGGCCCTGGTCATTTATCCAGTGAAGTTCACAAATGAAATTGACATGGAAGGAGTCAATATGTTCAGCTGGGCCTATGGCTTTGCTTGGACCACCACCATTATGGAAATAGGCCTGGGGTTCTTCTTCTGCTGCCTCCCGAATTATGAAGATGAGATCCTGGGCAACGTCAAGCCCACATATTTTTATACTTCCCCATAAATAAGAGAAACAACAGGAGAGGTGCCTTACTGTTGTTTTGATATTTAGATTCCAGAGATACATACAGACTCTCTTATTTTTACAGAGTATTATGACCAGGAATTAGTAGAAAGGCTTGGAAACTTTTTTATGCAAGTAGAAATATAGTGTTGGAGTTATAGAATAGAAGATCTAAATTGTTCTGAATTTTCCTCTTTGATGTGGGTTTGTTAGGGTTAATTATTCTACCATTTTGTATTGCTCCATTACTTCCCACTAGTAGGGGGGTTGGGTGGTTCTGGTATTGGTGTTTCAAGCATTTGTGTTTTTATTTAAGTTCAAACAAGCCTTTTAATTCATCAGGGAATCAGTTATGGGGCCATACAACACAAACCCTGGTTCCCTGAGGCCAAGCAGCTCAGGAAAACCAGATACCATGATATGTGGTATAGTTTAACCTGAAAACTGATATTTGGTTGCGTACAAAACCTGCCTACCCACTTTGTGCCACCATTGCCAATAATTCAGTCACCACTTTGTAACTTTGTTTCCTCTTTTATTCATAAAAAATATAGCACTTAGAGTCAGAGACGAGATAGAGAAAACTACTTCCTTGTTTTTAACAGGCCATTTTCATTTCTCTCAATGCTTTTGTTGCATAGTTTAGTTGCTAAATTGTCAAAGGTGACCCAGAATAAGAAGAAAAATAAACTGTCTTCAAATACCACTAAACATAGACTAGTATTATCACTGTGTAGTGTGCGCTGCAATCCAAGCAGTCTTAGAAATCCTGGGTGAGATTCTGGGCTGCTACTTAGCGGAGTAGCACAGGATTAGCACACTGCGGGAGGGGGACAAAAGTGGCTTTAAGACATCCTTTCACCCTTCAGATTCTGGGCTGTTCTGAGGGCTGGAGAGACCCCTGCTGTAACGTAGAGAGTCCTGAGGAACTGTTTAAGTTATGTCAGCCTCACCAGGTTGCCTTATGGGCAGCAGCACTGTCCAAACCTCCATAGACTTATGTGCTGTGGCTCCACCCATGACCCGCCTCCCCATCCTTGGCACGGGGCCTATGCCAACGCCTCAGGAGTCCTTGAAGGACAGCCTGCTTCTGTCTTCTTCAGTTCCTGCACCATTGGAATTCTTCCCCCACCAAATCTAGGGCTTTTAGAGCCCCTTTATGCCATTCCAGCCCTTTTACCTGGTATCAGAGGGCAAGAGCTGGCATGGGAATTTCACCTCTATTTACTCCTATGGCCCTCATCCCTATAGTATCCAATTGTCTCTATACTATTGAACTGCTGGAATTTGAATTTAGAGTTATTAAACAAGTTAAAACAAAATCCCTTTCTTATTGGGCTCTTTCATTTAGATCTATTACTTTCTGAGTTGAAAGTGTGTGTGTGTGTGTGTGTGTGTGTGACGCATATATAAAATGCACACACACAAATACACTCTCACACAACCTCCCACCATAAGACTTGTAAAACAAGACACAACCACATTTTATAAAACATTTTCAGATATATTTCACATTCCACAACACTAAAAATATGTGAAAAGTAATGAAGTTTGCTTGCTGTTTTCTGTGTTATATATCCTGGTTTTGTAATATTCCATTTTTTGCTTTAGGTGAAAAAATTATAGACCAAATCCTATTATCCTTATCAAACAAGAACTCTCATTGAAGTCATTATATCATTTTCTAAGATGAATATTACCTTGTAATAAATTTGCCTCTCTCTTTATATACTGCAGATGATTAAAACTGCCACACTGAGTATTCCACACTATAAAATATGAGATGCAGGAAGGAAACCTTGTCTTCCTTGATAAAAGTCTTGGACAATTAGAAAAAGTTAAGCTAAACAACCAGATTCTTATATTGCACTAGTTTTGCAGCAGTGTAACTCCATTTACTGCTCTGAAGTTACGCCTAACTTAGACCGATAAAAGTGACAGGAGAATCACATCCAGAGCATATATATAAACCCTTGAGAATGGTTAGACAGAAGAGTTTTGTAATTAATTATTATGGTTCTTCCTGGCCAAAAAATTTAGAAAATATTTTGTATAAAAAAGTGACAGTGTGCAATTGATGCACATGCAGTTCATCTGTTTAGGAATAAGCTGTTGCAGATATTTTCATGATGCTAACCATACTCAATAAATGATGGTCATCTGTGTCTTGTTTCAAACATGGTGATTGTATTTAATTCTATTTGGGGATAGGAAGGAAAGGGAGCGATAAAATACCTCAAACTACACTCCATTGCCGTAGAATTTTGAAGCAAGTGGAGGGTGGGAAAGTAACTTTCAAATGTATTATTTAATATTAATAGGACTTCTATTATTCTTCATTTATATTCTGGTAGCACAATAATTCATGGCCAACATGCACAGGAAGACACTGAACCTGCCCAGGAGAGCCTACAAATTATGAAGAACTACAGCATATAATGGTTAGGGTAGAGAGATACAATTATCATATGTACAATGTTATATACTTTCTTATTAAATGCACATCAACTGTTGAGGTGAACACCACAGTTTGTTGATGAGAAGGAGAAGTATTGACAGAGGCAGTTTCAAGGCTAATATTTACAATGAAGAACAATGAATTTTGATGTTCACCAAACTATGAAGTCGAAATGGGCCTGATCCTTTATTTCCACTCCCGAAAACTTCTGATGAGACTTCTGATGAGCCAACAGACTTCTGATGAGCCAATCCATCTAGGGAGCAAAAGGAGAATCTGGCCAATAATTTGTTCACTTTTAATAGTTTGTAGTTTTCGGGGTGCAAGGGGAGGTGCTTAAAATACAGGTGGCGGGGATACATTCCCCTCAAAGGAATTGTGTAAGAGATCATGTGGGACTGAGGCCCTTGAAATCTGAACAGAGTCTTAGATTTTTGGCAAACAAGGTTTCATTGCCCATGGACTCTGGCTCTGGCCCCCTATTCAACACTCTGGACTGATCAACTTGGAGATGTAAGAAACATGAGATCAAACAAGAGACAAAAAGAGTCAACAGGTCAGCAGTGATTGATTTTGCTTTTCATTGAATAAAGCCTTCTAGGTACAGATTAACTTTATCTAGCTCAATATTTATCATCATTGCACTTGGCATTACATGGGAGCTGCAAGCACCTTGAAGCATATCCTGACTATTTCTCTCCTTTTACTGTAGCTTCTGTATACATTTCTTTTGAACGCTTGCTTTAACGTGTGCTGACACAGGGCCTGGCTACACTTGCAGATGTAGAGTGCTTTGAGTTAAACCCGCCTTCGTAGAGCGCAGTAGGGAAAGTGCTGCAGTCTGTCCACACTGACAGCTTCAAGCGCACTGGTATGGCCACATCTGTGGCACTTGCAGTGGCCTTGGGAGTGGTGCATTATGGGCAGCTATCCCAGCATGCAAGTGGCTGCAACATGCTTTTCAAATGGGGGTGGGGTGGGGTGGAGTGTGACAGGGAGTGTATTGTGTGCATGTGGGGGGAGAGAGAGTGGGTTTTGGGGGGGGCTAGGAGCATGTCAGCATGCTGTCTTGTAAGTTCAGACAGCAGCAGA
>NW_020664436.1:48848262-48861858 GCF_002925995.2 Terrapene triunguis
CCCCCCCCCCCCGCCTCTCTCTCTCTCTCACACACAGCATTCCACAGTAATGGTTGCTTTGTCTCGGAGCAGATAAGCAGCGGGCTGTCAGAAACGGAGCTTTCAAAGGGCACTTCCGCATTCCTGCAGCGATTCAAAACAATGACAAGAGTGGCCACTTGACTTAAGGGGATTATGGGACATTTCCAGAGGCTGATCGCAGCGCAGTAATGCAACACCTCGTCCACACTGGTGCCGCAGCGCTCCAGCAGGGGCGCAGCAAACGTTATTCCTCTCACCGAGGTGGAGTACCAGGAGCACTCTAGACACGGATTCAGAGCACTCTACGTGCCTTGCCAGTGTGGAGAGGGAGTGAGCTAAGGCGCACGGGGCTCCTTTATTGTGCACTAACTCGCAAGTGTAGCCAAGCCCACAGACTCCATTGGTTTCAGCACAGAAAAGGGAATCAGGAACTCCTGACTCTTCTCTGGTAAGAAAGAACATATCACTTCATTACCTCAGACTATTGTGAGGATGATTTAGAAAACACTGAAACAGCATTCTTTTGGTGGTTAGTATTATTTTGTAGCTTCCTACAGCAATAATCCTCAGTGAATAATAACAGATGATACCTATACAAACAATATATGAGAGAGCATGTTTTTTATACTTTCACTAGCTATCACAAAAGCTTTAAGAAACGAGGACATTTGATCTGCAACCCACAGAAAATCCTATAAATACAAATGATAAAGTAACTTGGAGGGAGCGGGTTTTGTGATACTTCAGCATTTCTATACACCGGCTACGTAACTAATTAGTTCTGGGGAAGTTTGGGTCAACAGCTAGTGCAGCACATTCCCAAATGAGAGTCTTACAGAGTTACATTGGCTATTTGAGCTGTGCAAGAACTAGTTCAAAAGTGCGATTGAATAATCATTAAACTAATGACTGATAGTGCCCATTTCAAGAAAAAGCTATTTTTAAAACAAAGGGCAGGAGAAGGGTGTGGTCTGGCCATTGAGAAGTTGAAAAATACTAGAGTGCCACAGCAAATACTTTGGATAATTAATCCCCAGAAAATAAAGATTATCACAGACCCCTGGAAAGGAAGAACAAGCTTTCTAAGCCCCAGCGATGTGGGGAAAGGTGAGAGAGAGGAAAAAAAATGGTGGAAAGCCATGTTTCCCAACCTTTGTTCTATAGATCCTTTTGGTGCCTCCTCTTCCTCTGACACCCAGATTAGAGGAGCCAACCAGCTGGGAGCTACCCAGAATCCTAAAATGACAGACAAAACACAATCATCTCTGGGAGAAAAATGTCTTGAAATGAAGTTGAATCCCTTGCATGCTGATCTTTTGGAAACAACAGGTAGGAGATTGAGGCAGACAGGAATGGCCAAAGAAAAATTGGTGGCAGTGATTCCATTGCTACAAAAATAAAAAACCCATTGTTAGAAAAATCAGGCCTGAGCCAAATCAACTTTAGGATGCTGGAATTTCCACTCAGAGGAGAAATTAAAGACATAGTGGAATGGGGGGAGTAAGGGGAGAGACAAAACATCTCTCAACTTCTGTGTTTCAATGTGAAGAGGACCTAGTTTCTAAACGAGGTTCTTACAGGGAAGGGGCAGTGAACCATGATGGGCAGCACAGTAGAAGTCTCTGTATATCTCTTCAGGGACAGGGTGAGACTTTTAATGTCAGTGCAGAAAAGATATCAAAAATAAACTGATGGTTAAAGCTTTTGCTATTTTCAGAACCTTAGTGCTGCTGCGACAACAAAGAAGGAAAGTAATGATCAGCACTCAAAAGATTTTGCTGCTGAAGTCATTCCTGCCCATTCCCAGTAGGGTGACCAGATAGCAAGAGTGAAAAATCAGAACAGTGGGTGGGGGGTCATAGGAGCCCATATAAAAAAAAAGCCCCAAATATCGGGACTGTCCCTATAAAATCGGGACATCTGGTCACCCTAGTTCCTGGCAAGGATCCAAATGATTTACTGAGAAAAAAACTGCACGTGGATGGGAATGTATGTAGCTAATATCAAAGATCAAATTACAAAATGTGCTGAAAACAGGCAGTTCTTCAAATGGACTTTCAGGTGGAAACACAAGCAAAAGAACTGAAGAGAACTACAAAACTTTCAACCTGTAACTTAATAAAATACCTTCTAAATCAGTTTGTAACAGCTTCTAGTAGTTAGTAGAATTTGTATAGCGAATTTTAGGTCTTGATCTTTTCAAATATTTGCAGAGGAAATACCCCTTTCACTGTGTTTTCTTTGGGCATTTCCCATTTGCCCTCCAGAAGAAATAGCTTGCCTGATAAACCCTTAAAAATGTTTAAACTGAAATAATCTTAAAGCTGTACTAAATCTGTGCATATTTCATTGTACAAACGGGCACAATGGGTGAAATCTTGGTCCTGTTGAAGTCAAAGGCAAAACTTCCATTGACTTCTGTGGGGCCAGGATTTCTCATTATAAGCATAAAAACCCTTTAGGGCCATATTATACCATCCTTACTCAAGCTGAGTAGTATCTTACTCCACAAATAATCCCACTCATTTTAAATGAGACTGCTCCAGGAGTAAAATAATACTCAGCATGAGTAAGGATACCAGAATCTGGCCCAATGGGACTATTCACAGAGTAAGATACTACTCAGACTGTGTAAGATTGACAGAATTTGGCCATTAATAAAACTTGGTTTTAATAGGCACACCACTACCACCTCCCTCACAAAAGGACAGTGGATTCTTATCATTAGATACTATTCTAAACATGCTTAAAATTGCCTTTGTATTTAAGTGCTTGCAGGTCAGGGCCCAGATGTCTCTCTATATCCCTTGCTTATTGCATAGAAGTCCTCGTGCTCCTGTCTATCAAGGTAGTTATAAACCCTCTCCTCCTCCTCATCTTATTTTAAAGCCTCCAGAATATTAAACTCTCTCTCCCTCACTGTCTCTCTTCCTTCCTTAACACAAGAAGGTGTCCCTAGCCTCTGTTTGCGAGAAGCTGGGAATGGGCGGTGGGGGGATGAATCACTTGATGATTGTCTGTTCTGTTCATTCCTTTTGAAGCACCTGGCATTGGCCACTGTTGGAAGACGGATACTGGGCTAGATGGACCTTTGGTCTGACCCAGTATGGCCGTTCTTATGTTCTAATAAAAACTTGAGTAGACTATAGAAATGTTGCATGTGTGTGAGAGTGTTGTGTGTGTGATGAATGTAAGGGAAAACCAAGTCAAACTAATTTCACATTTATCTAGGAATGTGATGAGATCAGTAGTTATACCTTATATTTCGCATGCCTTTCTTTTTACAACCACTGCACAATCATTCATCTAAGCAACTGTTCACCTACACCACCTGTTTCTTTGTAAAACGTTTTTTTTCAAGAGCACATTTGTATTTTCAGAACAATGCTAGTAGCACACAGTCATCTTAGGACACTTCATAAAGGTATTATATCTCTGGAATATACCATGGATCATTTAAAATACCTTCTCTGGTGAATTATTCATATCACATCTCAAATTATAGGGGCAGAGAGTGACACCACAGATAGGATTATAAATGTCAGGTACAGCATAAGCAACAGGAACAAACAAACTCTTAATTACTGATTGTGGGCCACATTACAAAGTGCAACTCCAGTTTATTACAGTGGAGGTTGCACCATATAATGGAGGTAGGGTGACCAGATGTCCCGATTTTATAGGGACAGTCCCGATATTTGGGTCTTTTTCTCATATAGGCTCCTATTACCCCCCACCCCCATCCCGATTTTTCACACTTGCTGTCTGGTCACCCTAAATGGAGGGTAAATTTGGCTTCACTTTCATGCAAAACCTTTATAAAAATGGAATATTCTTCAAAGTTTTTCCACAGGTCTTTAATTGTGCAGTGGCCAAGACCAAGATGATATCAAAAATATATTTTGGATCCTTAGACTCCCATTGACTTCAGTGGGAACAAGATTGGGCCCAGATGATGTAAACCACATTTGATCTGACACAGGTTTTTCAAGTTTCCCAATTCTGTTCTCCTTCTGTGTAGCAGTACTAGGAGTTCCCACTTCTGTTCTTTAAAATTGCTATTGCCATTTGGAAAGCTGCTTCTTTAATGCTTACACTAGAGTTTTTGCCACACCCAACCATGACAAGGAAAGTAACCAAAAAAAAATTCAGACGCTCACACCTACTGTTAGTATTGACGCTCATAGTGTTTTCCTCTTTACCCACCATCTGGGTCTATACTTAACCTGAGCATTTCACAACAAAGACTTGAAGTACAAGTAGTGAAAAGCTTAGTGACATTAAGTGGACTAGGAGAAGGGCTGGGGGGCGGGGGGAGGGGGATTTTCCCAGGCTGGCATGCTTAGAAAGAACCAATCAAAATGAAAAGAAAACAAAAATGACTAGGAGTCAGGAGCAAACTACACTACAAAACTAAGTTACCTCAGCATACAGCTGCTACAGTAATTACATCGCTTGTGTGGGTCTACACTTTGCTCCTTGTATCAGTGCTGCACGTCCTCATCAGGAGCTCTTGCACCGATTGAATTATCAATCTGGGGCACTGTGGGATGGTTTCTGAAAGCCAGCAACAGTCAATGTAAACAATGCAGTATCTACACTGACACTGTGTTGACGTAACTCCATCGACATTGACGCTATGCTGCTCGTGGTGGTGGAGTTATTAAGTCAGTGTAGCGGGCGAGTTACATTGGAGGGAGCGAAATTGTAGTGTAGACACTTACAGAGTTAGGTTGACATAAGCTGCCTTGCAGCAACCTAACTCCATAGTGTAGACTAGAGCTTAGTCTAACATGGAAATAACCATTGAAAGCTTAAGAGGTATGTCTTCACTGCAGAATTAACTCAGGTGATTGGCATCTGAGCATCCAGGTTAGCTTAGCTTGGATGTGAGCAGCCACATTGTAAAGCCATACCTGAGTTACAGTTACTGTGTCCTCATTGGTGCTGCACTCACCCTCTGTGTCGCTAGAACGTCTTGGGGCACATTTGTTGGTTCATTGTGCTGCAGTAAGCTGAGCTGCTACGGTGAATTGTGGGGGAACGTGTCTGCCCTTCTGGGTGGAGGCGGGGATTTGTGGGAAGGCACAGGATGGACTTGAGTGGTTTAGCATGTGTCCTTACCGCAAAGTGGGCCGGTTACCGGCCCAAGTAAAAGCTTAACTTGGATTTTAGTCACAGCCCTAGACAGCCCAGCTAGTCTGGGTTGAAAGCACCGCTAAACTCAGGTGAGAGGGCTTTGTGTGTGGACAGAAGCACAGTTAAAGGCAACACTGGACTAAGAACCTGCATTAAACGCAGTGAAGACGTACGTAATGATTTTTGTAGAACCTTACAGAAGTACAATTGGGGGTCCACTCAGTTAGGAGTTACTCCCTTCTTTAAAACAAAATTCCATGAGTATTAAACGGAAAAGAGAAGAAACAAGACCCTCCAATTTAAATGATCTTTAATTATTTACAGCTGGTTCTTAGGTGTTATGAAATGCTCATTAGTAATGGGGAAAGCACAATCTGCCTTGAGTATAGGGAGACACATAGCTGCATTACCCCATGAGGAAACCAGAGAATGCAGGGAGTTGCCATTCAGTCCTTGCGTTTGCCCTTCTTCTGGGCACGTGTAAGTTATTCTACTCCTTTTCATGGAGCTGCTTACTCCTTCTGTGTACCCATTGGCTACTGTGGACAGCAAGTAGTGGAGGTGGAAGCTAGGCTCCTTCGGTTTCCCACTTGTATCTACACCTCTCCATCCTTTTGCTTACAAAGGGAGTACTGGATGAGCACCTCTCCCTTCCCTGTCCCCCACCCCCACTCAGCTGGAGTTGGAACCTGAGCAGGGCTGTCCAGAGAACAAGAGGCAGCTTTATTCCCCTGCATGGCTGGGTAACAGCTGTGACAATCTAGCCCCAAATGAGTGGGTGTATGCAGAAAAATTGAAGGAATTTGAGAAAAAAAAACAAGCTTCTCCCCTTCACAAAAGCTTATAGTCATGACGATGGCTGACATGGAATAAAGTTAGAGCAATTATTTGATTATGAAATAGTTTGTTTGAGGGGGCAATGGTTGATCTGAGCTGAAATGTTCTAGCTTTGCCATCTAAGCCTCTTATCTCATTCCTGAACTGGAATGCCATCAAGAGTGGTCCCCGCTAAAGGTTCAGAAGAGCACCAGGGGTCTCAAAAGAGGGAGCTGATTGGTGTGGCTGGTCAGACTGAGCCCTTGATCTGGGAGCTCAGCCTTGAGCACAGGTAGCTGACTTAGGAAATGTGAGTCAGGATAACAAAGAAAATATTTAATTTAAATATGCTCCAGGGACTGTTTCAGTTATCAGGAAGGGTTTCTTCTCCCATGTCACATTACACAGATCATCTAAGTGCACAATTGGAAGGGGAAAATGATGTTCTAACATATTAGGCATTGCTGGAGGTAGCGTACTGGATTAATGGTTTGATCCAGTATGCTAAATTCAAGTATCAAGGGGTGTTAGTCTGTATTCACAAAAACAATGAGGAGTTCAGTAGCACCTTAAAGACTAACAGATTAATTTGGGCATAAGCTTTCGTGGGTAAAAAACCCACTTCTGCATCCCTGACATAGTTCTGTTAAGAACATAACAGTTCTGAGCTGCTAACAGACTGTAGCAATGTAAAAAGAGAAGCGTTAGTATTTGTGGCATGAATGACTCTAAGGCCTTGGCTACACTTGCAAGTTACAGTGCTGTAAAGCCTCCCCCAGCACTGTGACTCACTCCCCGTCCACACTGGCAGGGCACTTACAGCGCTGTATCTCCCTGGGTACACTGTTGCAGGTACTCCACATCTCCGAGAGGAATAACAGCTGCAGCGGAGTGGCTACGACTCATGGGTGTGAGTGTAAATGCTTGCAGTGCTGTACTAATCACCTTGTCAAGTGGCCAATCCTCTCCATTGTTGTGACCGGCTGCAGGAATGCGGAAGTGCCGGTTTCAAAGCTCGTACCACAGAGAAAAGCAAACAGTTTGCTGTTTGCTTTGAGTGAGTAAATGAATGAGCAGGGGGCCGGGAGTTCAGAACTTGCAAAATAGAGAGCTAACATGCTCCAAAAAGAACTCTCTCCCCCACCCCACTCCCTGTCACAATCCACCCCACCCCCCGTTTTGAAAAGCACGTTGCAGCCACATGAATGCTGGGATAGCTGCCCATAATGCACCGCTCCCAACACAGCTGCAAATGTTGCAAGTGTGGCCACACCACTGCGCTGGCAGCTGTCAGTGTGGACAGACTGCAGCGCTTTTCCCTACTCAGCTGTACGAAGACAGGTTTATCTCACAGCTGCAAGTGTAGCCAAGGCCTAAAACAATGAAGGAACACATTTGCAGAGGAGGGCAGTTTTTTAATGTTATCGTAGCCGAGATCACAGAAGGCTGAGGCCTTGGCTACACTTGCAGCTGTACAGCTTCCCTTATCAAAGGAGATGTGGAGTACCTGCAGCGGTGTACCCAGGGAGATACAGCGCTGTAAGTGCCCTGCCAGTGTGGACGGGGAGTGAGTTACAGCGCTGGGGGAGGCTTTACAGCGCTGTAACTTGCAAGTGTAGCCAAGGCCTAAGCTATGTTACATATGACTGGCCTTGTACGTGAACTCCTCCTCACTTACTCTCCTGGTGTTGCTTATTATTCCTTTAATTTGCATGCCAAATCAAACATACACCAACTGCCAACAACACTGTTGTGAACAATTAATGAATGTTTATAAAGCATTGTGACCATATTGAGCACTATAGGCATTCTAAGCAGTATTATTATAGTGCTGCTGACTTACCACTTGCCTTAAGAGTTTGACTTAAATCTCACTCTCAGTCCTTTTATATCTGTGGGTGGATCATTTGGTTTGCACCAGAATGTTGAAAATGTAAGTCAATCTAGGAATAAAAGAGTAGAATACAAGTCCCAGGATAAACTCATATGCAATAGGCATTTCAAATGTAGGTGTTCCTATTCTTGTAGTAGTGTTTTATCATTTTGCTTTTTGTTTACATTATGCAATTAAATATTAGGTATAAATACTATAATCCACCCTCAGTAAGCAAAATTATGAATTAGACACACCTCAAATAACCAATGGCTATATCAGGTATACACAGGAATGTCAAGATACTAGAAAGGTGCAGATCCTAGCTTACATAGATAGTTATAGTCCATACCCAAATAAAAATATACTCTGACATGAATTATTTAACTCTGGCATCTCTGTGGAAAAGCAACAATTAAAAATAAAATGGTTCCTTTTAAGCTTTGAAGCAGTCAAATTATTCCACTGACAGTTTCAACAGATTTAGAACAATATAACCAAACAACCCCAAAAAGCTGAATCAGGAGAAAAATCCTAACTTGAAACCCCAGAGATGACACATTCACCATCCCCTCTTCAGCTGAAACTTTTTTCCTTTCTTTGCCTCAGGCTAGGGCTGGGTTCCTCCACACCTCCTTGGATAAGACTCACAAGTTGTAAAGCTTTAACATTACTTACTGAGGAGCAGCCCTCCTGAGATTGCTTGAGGGCAATGAGACACTTAGTAGGGAAGCCAACTAAACGCCAAAATCAAAGTTACAGGCAGCTTTCCCATGGCAAAGCAGTCAGAGAGTTTGGAACTTTATAATTACATTCAGTAGTCTCCACCCTGTATTTTCAATTAACAATTGTACTCTATCAAATAGTCAATTACAAACTCATACTGCAAATGATTCATGCAAGCCAAATGTGACCATTTTGTGAAGGCCATAATAAGGTGTAATATGACAAAGATTGTTGTGTAATAACACTGTGGAGTTCCTCAGCTATGTGGCCTAATTAAACTTCTCTTTAACCCTATTGAGGATATATTTGGAACCACATGAGAAAATGGAAAAGTGTCAAAAAGGGAAAAGTGGAGGTGGGTTGGAAGTAAAAAGGATCTTGATCCTATTGGTCATGCATTGCTGCAGCAGTACATGAATGCTGCAATGATTCAAGGCTGCCGGTTATTTTGATTAAATGTTCCGGAATCTGTAACTGCAGTGAAATATTATGTTAGAAGGTAATGGGGAACACTGTGAACATCAAGACTAGAACAAACACCATAGTTATTCATAGTGACCTCATAACATTAAGCTTTTGGTAGGTAGTGGCAGGTGTAAGAGATGCTCACTTTGGGTTTCACCATAGACATCAATGTGGTGGTTTGCTTGAATAAGGACTACAAGACTGGATCATTCATTGATTGTATTAACTGAGAAATGCCTTACATCACGTCTAAACCCACATTTATCTGAGTGTTGCCAGTAGCAACCCCACCCCTTCCTCCTTTGATTTGTTAACCAAATCAGTAATTTACATCATGACTTTGAATTCAATATTCCCCTCCCCCTTGTTTTTGGTTTTAATTTTAAAATGTTGCTCTATGGGGCGCCTTCTTCTGAGACAACTATTTTTTGTTAAGGCCGTCGTAAGGGACAGTAACCATACTATCAGGCTGCTAGCAATCTGCAAAAGACTGAGATAATGGAAGCATTTTTCAGCAAATTTGTGGCTCAAAGAGTGAAAAGGGTTGAAAACCACTGGTCTATAGTATGGTTTGGCTACTATGATTTTCAGGAAAATAAACATCCTGCTAAAGAAAGTGTGCTTGAAACCTGCTAGTACCTGTGTTCTTTTATGATAAAAGCTGCTCTCTGTATGAACCTGATGAAATAATTAGACCCTTTGATAAGACTGGAATTCATCTCCCCTTCAGTTATAATATGTTAGCCACTCTGGAACACATTTAGGAATTCAATTGTATGTAACTTAAGAGTTATTAAGAAGCACAAATTTATGAAGGACAAGTTCACCTACTCCATCTGCAGGACTCCTCTGCATCTCAGTAGATGTAGCATCATGTTATTCTTAATGTTCTTGTTGCATTCCAGGTTTATATTTCCTCCAGCCACGTCACAGGGTACATCACATGGTTGAAAAGTCCTGTCTGATATGTAAATTACTTTCAAATACAACTCCCTGCACCAAACCCGTGCCACCCTCACCCCCGCACACACAAAATGTTCCTACATCCCTTTCTTTACTCCTATCCACCAGCTGAGGTATCTGCACACTTTTAATAAGATCATCACCTCTAAGTCTCTTTTTAAAGAAAGATGTTTAGTTCTTTAAACTTTTTGTGTAGAAGCTTCTTTCCATGTGCTTCTGGTGATAAATATCACTTTCATTGTTAATGACTGAGGTCAACAACAACTTGGAGTGTTTTTAATTATTCAGGTCCCAACACACTTGGGACTAACCAGAAACCATTAGCTATCAGAAATGAGCCATTTGCTCATGTAAAAGCATGTAAAACTTCAGGCCTAAATACCTTGAGAGTGGAGCTGGTCAAAGTATCAATTGTCAATACTCTATTTTCCTGGTCCTAAATCCCATTTACACACAGATCTGATCTGATGGAAGTATTTGTTGTCTGTAAGGGGATGTCTATATGCACACTCACTGTGCGGCAAGGTGGGGTGTAAATCTACAGTGCTCCAGTGTGTCATGCACTAACTATCTGTGTGGACCCCACTGCTACGTACTAAAATTTCCCTAGTGCACTCTGGTGTGAACTTTCGGTGAGCATCAGCAGGTGCCACAACGTTCAGCCATGCACCATTTAAGTCCCTTTGTGGTACGGTTGCCAACTTTTTAATCACACAAAACCAAACACTCCTGCCCTGCCCCTTCCTTGAGGACCCGCCCCGCCCCGCCCCTTCTCTGAGGCCCCTCCCCCACTTACTCCATTCCTCCCTCCCTCCTTCGCTCGCTTTCCCCCACCCTCACTCACTTTCACCAGGCTGGGGCTGGGGATTGGGGTCAGGATGGATGTGAGGGCTCTGGCTGGGGGTGCGGCTTTGGGGTGGGGCCAGGGATGAGGGGTTTGGGATGTGGGGGAGGGCTCTGGGCTGGGGCAGAGGGCTGGGGTGCAGGGGGGGATGGGCTCTGGGCTGGGGGTGTTGGCTCCAGGTGGGGCCAGAAAGGAGAGGTTCAGGGTGCGGGAGAGGGCTCCGGGCTGGGTCAGAGGGTTGGGATGGGGAGGAGGGGGGGGAGGGCTCTGGCTGGGGGTGTGGACTCTGGGGTGGGGCCAGGGATGTGGGGTTTGGGGTGCAGGAGGGGGCTCAGGGCTGGGTCAGGGGGTTGGGGTGTTGGGGGGGTGCAGGGTGCGGGCTCCAGGAGGGAGTTTGGGTGTGGGAGGGGACTCCGGGCTAGGGCAGGGGGTTGGGTGCAGGACAGGGGTAGGGGAGTGGGATCATGGCAGAGCTTACTACATCTCCCAGGAAGTGGCTGCCAGGTCCCTGCAGCCCCTAGGTGCATGGGCGGCCAGGGAGGCTCCGCGTGCTGCCCTTGCGCCCGCAGGCGCCGCACCTGCACCTCCCCTTGGCTGCAGTTCCTGGCCAATGAGAGCTGCGGAGCCAGCACTACGGGTGAGGGCAGTGCGGGGAGCCTCCCTGGCGGCCCATAGGCACCAACTTCTCCTGGCACCAGTGGGTGCTCGACCCCTCCCACCCCCGCCCCAATTCAACCCCTTCCCCAAAGTCCCCGCCCCAACTCCGCCCCCTCACTGCCCCTATTGGACTCCTATTGGAACCCCCGCCCCGGCCCCGCCTCCTCCCCTGAGCGCGCTATGTTCCTGCTCCTCCCCGCTCCCTCCCAGAGCTTGTTACGCCATGAAACAGCTGTTTCGCGGCAGCAAGCCCTGGGAGGAGAAGCGGGGATACGGCGCTCTCAAGGGAAGAGGCGGAGGCAGAGGTGAGGTGAGCTGGGGTGGGAGGGCCGGGAGCTTAGCTGCCGGTGGGTGCAGAGCACCCACCAATTTTTCCCCATGGGTGCTCCAGCCCTGGAGCACCCATGGAGTCAGCGCCTATGTGGCCGACCATGAGCCTAGGGGCTGCTAGGACCTGGCGGCCGCTTCCGGTAGCCTGCCTTAGCCCTGGGCCCCCGTTGTACCACCGACCGGACTTTTAACAGCCTGGTTGGCAGTACCAACCAGAGCTACCAGGGTCCCTTTTTGACCGGGTGTTCCGGTAGAAAACTGGATGCCTGGCTGGCAACCCTACTTTGTGGATCTGGGCCTTGTTGCTTTCTAGCTGAGTCTGAAGACAGAACAGGGCTGGCTGGCTAGCCTCAGGCCCCTTGGAGCTTAAAGGGGAAGGACAACCTGTTACACTATTGTACTGAACAGCGTTGAATTTTACATTTAGAATAGTAATGTGGTTTCTGGCACACTAAGGACAAAGTAGGCATCATCAAGTGAGCCCACACTAGAGAAGAAAGACCTCGTGTTAAGGTCTAGTCTCAGTTCCACAGTTCAGTTTAGCTTTGAGAAACAATCCAGGAGTGCAAAATAAGAGAATTTGAATGTAGCGACACTTGATTTGAAATGGGCTCCTGAAGCACATGCTGCTGAGAACATAAAGGCCTGGTCTACACTAAAAAAATTAGGTCACCCTAGCTATGTCATTCAGGGTTGTGAGAAATCCACACCTCTGAGAGATGTAGTTAAGCCAACCTAACCGCTGGTATAGACAGCATCTTCTGTTGACCTAGCTGATGCCTCTCAGGGAAGTGGATTACTTACGCTGATGGGAGAATCCCTCCTATTGGTGTAGGGAGTGTGTACACTGAAGTGCTACAGCAGTGTAGCTGCATCACTGTAGCAGTGCCATTGTAGGGGTTTAAGTGTACACACTCCCTACACTGATGGGAGGGGTTCTCCCATCACTCTAGGTCAGTGGCTCTCAACCTTTCCAGACAACTGTAACCCTTTCAGGAGTCTGATTTGTTTTGTGTACCCCCAAGTTACACCTCACTTAAAAACTACTTACAAAATCAGACATAAAAATACAAAAGTGTCCCAGCACACTATTACTGAAAAAATGCTGACTTTCTCATTTTTACCATATAATTATAAAATAAATCAATTGGAATATAAACATTGTACTTACATTTCAGTGTACAGATATAGAGCAGTATAAACAAGTCATTGTCTCTATGAAATTTTAGTTTGTACTGACTTCGCTAGTGCTGTTTATGTAACCTGTTATAAAACTAGGTAAATATCTAGATGAGCTGATGTATCCCCTGGAAGACCTCTGCATACCCAGGGGTACGCATATCCCTGGTTGAGAACTACTGTTCTAGGTAATCCACCTCCTTGAGAAGTGGCAGCGAGGTTGATGGAGGAATTCTTCCATTGACCTAGGTCTGTCTACACTGGTGGTTAGGTTGGCTTAACTACATCATTCTGCGGGGTGGGTTTTTCACAGCCCTAAGTGACATAGCTGGGTTGCCCCCTAATTTTTTAGTGTAGACCAGGCCGCACAAGGCATATGGAGTAGCTAAGGATTTGTTAATGAACATTAATGAATTTCAACAAGGAGTCTGGTGGCACCTTAAAGACTAACAGATTTATTTGGGCATAAGCTTTCGTGGGTAAAAACCTCACTTCTTCGGATGCATAGAGTGAAAGTTACAGATGCAGGCATTATATACTGACACATGGAGAGCAGGGAGTTACTTCGCAAGTGGAGAACCAG
>NW_020664436.1:48861958-49229040 GCF_002925995.2 Terrapene triunguis
TACTGACACATGGAGAGCAGGGAGTTACTTCGCAAGTGGAGAACCAGAACCTGTCTACACTGGTTCTCCACTTGCGAAGTAACTCCCTGCTCTCCATGTGTCAGTATATAATGCCTGCATCTGTAACTTTCACTCTATGCATCCGAAGAAGTGAGGTTTTTACCCACGAAAGGTTATGCCCAAATAAATCTGTTAGTTTTTAAGGTGCCACCAGACTCCTTGTTGTTTTTGTAGATACAGACTAACACGGCTACCCCCTGATACTTGATTAATGAATTTCATTTCTCTGTTAACATAAATTCCTTTTTGTTAATACCATGTAAGCAGTCAAGTAGATGTCACTTGCTCTAGCACACAGATTCCACTTTTGATATTGTCTCCTCTTCCTATTATACTAATTGTTCAGAGAAGAATTGTGGTTATACAGTGGCAGAAACCTACTGTGTACCAATCTATTCCTTCCTTGCAGCCCTACAAAGCCAAGGAAGTCTTTCTGCTCCCCTCTGCACTACACAGGTTAAGGAGCACATATGACCTCATATGAGGATATTCTTAACCTACAACCTTGCCCATCACGTGATTAAATAACTCCTTTATGACCGTGAAAAGGAAGCTTCTCCCTTCAAATGTGGTATAAAGAAGTTACTCTTTAACTTTAATAGTCCCTTATCCTATCATTTGTACTCAGTGGAATGTATTCATAGCAACAAATAACATTTGTATAATTTAAGGTTTCGTAGGGTTATATTAATTTAATTCTTTTGTTGACTGCCTGTTTCTGGTCTAAATACAGTGAGTTTCTTGCTTGTTTTCATAGCTGGTAACATCATGAGTGAACAGCGAAAGTAGAGCTGGTCAAAAGTTTTCTGACAGGACATACTGGAAAATACCGAGTCAATTAAATTGTATCATTTTATCAAAATTTGACAAAAAATTATCAAAACATGTTGTTTACATAAGGTTAAAACATTTCATTTCAATAAGGTTGAAGCACTTTATTTCAGCAAATAAATAAATATAATAAAATAGCTGAAACATTAAAGCCTAAATGAAGTATTTGAAACTTTATTCAGATTCGTATATTCCAAAGCCAGAAGGAACCATTGTGATCACCTAGTCTGACCTTCTGTATAACACAGACCACAGAACTCCCCCAAAATAATTCTTAAAGCAGATCTCTTAGAAAAACATCTAATCTTGATCTAGAAATTGTGAGTGATGGAGAATCCACCACGACCCTTGTAAATTATTCCAATGGTTAACTACTCTCCTTGTTAAAAACAATTACACATTATTTCTAGTCTGAATTTGTCTAGCTTCAACTTCCAGCCTTTGGATCACATTATACCTTTCTCTGCTAGATTGAAGAACCCATTACCAAATATTTGTTCCCCATGTAGGTACTTACAGACTGTAATCAAGTTACCCCTAACCTTTTCTTTGTTAAACTAAATAGATTGAGCTCCTTGAATCTATCACTACAAGGAACCGTTTTCTAATTCTTTAATCATTCTCATGGCTCTTCTCTGAACCCTCTCCAATTTATAAACAGCCTTCTTGAATTGTGGGCATCAGAACTGGACACAATATCCCAGCAGTGGTCACACCAGTGCCAAATATAGAGGGAAGATAACCTCTCTACTTCTACTCGAGATTCCCTGGATTATGCATCGCAAAATTGCATTAGTCCTTTTGACCACAGCATCACATGGGAACTCACGTTCAGCTGATCATTCACTATGGCCACCAAATCTTTTTCAGTCACTTCTTCCCAGGATAGAGTCCCCCCATCCTGTAGGTCTGGCCTACATTCTTTGTTTCTAGATGTATACTGTTAGCCATCTTATAATGCATATTGTTTGCTTGTGACTAGTTTACCAAGTGACCCAGATCACTCTAACTCAGTGAGCCTGTCCTCTTCATTATTTACAACTCCCCAATTTTTGCATCATCTGCAAACTTTATCAGTGATCATTTTATGTTTTCTTCCAGGTCATTGATAAAAATATTAAATAGCATATGGCCAAGAACTGATCCCTGCAAGACCCTGCTGGAAACACGCCTGCTTGATGATTATTCGTTGTTTACAGTTACATTTTGAGACCTATCAGTTTGCCAGTTTTTAATCCATGTAATGTGTGGCATGTTAATTTTATATTGTTCTAATTTTTTAATCAAAATGTCATGCAGTACCAAGTCAAATCCCTTACAGAAGTCTAAGTGTATTTCATCAACACTATTACCTTTATCACTCAAACTTGTAATCTTATACAAAAAAAGATATCAGGTTAGTTTGGCAGGATCTATAAACCTGTGTTGATTGGCAATAATTACATTACCCTCCTTTAATTCTTTATTAAACAAGTCCCATATCAACCGCTCCATTATCTTGTCTGGGATTGATGTCAGGCTGGCACCTATAACTATGCAGGTAATCTGATTTACTGTTTTTAAAAATTAGTACACCATTAGCTTTCTTCTAGTCTTCTGGAGCTTCCCCAGTGCTCCAAGTCTTATTGAAAAGTCAACATTAACAGTCCAGTGAGCTCCTCAGCCAGCTTTTTTAAAACTCTTGGATGCAAGTTATCTGGACCTGCTGATTAATAACTTACTTTAATAGTTCCTGTTTAAACATCCTCCTGAGATACCAGTGGAAAGAGAAGAGTGTTATCATGACCATATGATGAGATAATATCATCTGTTTTTCCCCAAAATACAGAACAGAAATATTAATTGAACACTTCTGCCTTTTCTGCATTAATATTGATAATTCTACCATTTCCATTTAGTAATGGACCAATACCAATGCCAGGATATTTTTCCCCCTAATATATTTTTTAAAAACCTCCTTCTAATTATCCTTAATTCTGCTGGCTATAGATTTCTCCTTGTGTCCTTTGGCTTCCCTTATCAATTTTCTACAATTCCTAACTTCTGATTTATATTCATTACTATCAACTTACCTTTCTTCCAATTGTTTTATTTATTTTTATAGATGCCTTCACTCCCCCTCTAAACCAGGTTGTTTTTTCAGCCACTATGGCTTTCTTCTGTGACTGTGGCTTTTTGGGTATCTAGTAAAGTGTTCTTAAATGGTTTCCTATTGTCATTCACATTTTTCTGATTAAATTCTTCCTCCCAGCTGATTTGGCTCATAACTGTTTTCAGTTTTGAAATTGGCTCTATTAAAGCACTAAGTATATATATTATTGGTTTGGACTTCACTCTGCTTGACATTCTGATAAGTAAGCTGGAGAAATGCGGGCTCAGCAGAACTACCATTATAAGTGGGTATATAATTGGTTAAATAACCGCAAACAAAGAGTAACTAATAATGGAATGATGTCAGATTGGAGGAAGGTCTCAAGCGGTGTTCCACAGGTGCCCTGAACCGCTGAAAACAGCCCTGAGAGAGGGCTGTGGCAGGGGAAAAGCTGGGCTGATTGGGAAAGCAGCCACCACTGCAGCCAGTGCAATCAGGGCCCAGCTGGCCCTTATAAGAGGGTGGTGGGCCAGAAGGAAAAAGAGACTCTCTCTTTAGCCTCTTGACAGAGAAGGACCTGGCTGCCTGGGAATAGGGTGACCAGATAGCTAGGGTGAAAAATTGGGACGGGGGTGGGGAGTAATTGGCACCTATATAAGACAAAGCCCCAAATATCGGGACTGTCCCTATAAAATCAGGACATCTGATCACCCTACCTGGGAAGCTGAGGAGGGTACCTAGGGTGGAGCAGTGCTGGGGAAGGGCGGAGGGAGCTGGGGAGCTCCAGCCTAGCTAAGCCCCAGGCTGCAGGCCGAGTTAAGGGCCCACAAAAAGGGTACTAGGGCTGCAGAGAGGCAGCCCAGGAATAGGCAGAGGCAGCTGGTCCAACCCCTCCTTGCTGATGATGAGTAGTTTACAGACTGCCGTCTGCCCCGGTGACCGGGGGCTAAATGGACACTGGCAGTAGCCTCTGAGGTGAGGTGGGGATAGGGGGTTGGGGGTTCCCCTGGGAGGGGAGGCCCAGAGTGAGGGGGTTCTGTGCTGGGCAGAACCTCTGGGCAAAGGGCACCGGGGACTGGGAAGGACACGGGGCCAGCGACAGGTGAGACACTGGCCTGCAGAGGGCGCTCTGGGCTGGAAGAGCTAATTCCCAGGATGACCAGCAGGAGGCGCCATGCTGGTAAGTCATCCCCCCACCACAGTGCTCTAACCACTGGGCTAAAAATTTAGGTCTGATAAATCACATGATTCACTGGTCATGTGACCTTCATTTTCCTCACATTGGGAGGAGAATTGGCTATGTCACAGGTAGGGCTGAGACCCATCTCTCTTTAAAGGGCCAGCCACTCTGTGACACTTGCCAACACCGAACTGATTAGCCACCAACTGGTAGCAGTCTGGGGAAGCCAGCTTCCAGATGGCAATAGTAATCCATTTCTGGACTGGTTTGGCATCCCTTATGTGCATGTCTTGGCACTGGAACGTTGGGGCAAGCTCCTCACATAGCTCTATGGTGGTTGGCTTCCTCATGCAGAAGTTCTGGACCCACTACTGGTCATCCCAGGTCTGCATGGTGATGCAGTCCCATACCTCTGTGCTTATAGCTCTGCACTAGAACTGCTAGTCCACATAGCCGGGAATTCACAGCTACTGCAAACAGCATCAGCTGTCTCCACTTAGCCATGCATGGTCTCTTCACCAAGACCCGCTGCTATCAAAATGCCCTTCACCTGCATCTTACTGCATTAACAGTGCTAAAAGCAGACATGGGTCATCATCCTGAGTTGGATCCATGCCTTGGCACCAGCTGGAATGGACAACAGTGAGGAGCATGCAGAGTCAGAATTGCTGTAGTTTACTATGTTGACAAGTGTCACAGTTTCAGGGTAACTGCACATGATTCTCTCCTTCCAGGGTCCGCTTCAGGCATTCCCAGTCAGGTCACAGGTTCCCCCGCTGTCACCTGTCTTTGGGAGGGATTCCTGCCCCACTCCCTTCTGACCAGGGTGGGTGGAGGCTGCACAGCTCCCTACCTCACACTGTGATATCCCCAGCAAGTCAGACTGCCTAAAGGTCAGCACCTATGCTTTGCTTTCTTTCCGAGGGCTCTGAACTATGCATTGCCAGCAGTTACAAGTTACCACACAGCTCTTTCTAAGCAAGCACATTTATTCTTAAGGTGCAAACATTACAGAGAAAAAAACATCATAAAACCCAACGAAGAGATATAAAACATACATTCTCTGGAAAGACAGACATGTTCTCCTATGATATAATTCCAAACAATTTTTACAGCAGTTTAGCTTATTGCAGTGCTAAGATTGTGTGGCACCTCTCATTGTCTGTTGGGATGGACATATATTAGCAAGAAGCTAATGAGCTTTCTTAATGTAGACAGACTTTGATGGAGTTATGTGCACAAGGTGAGCATCAGACATTAGAGTCTACTTTTGAAAAGTCGGTTTTTGTACAACATGTTTAGTGGAGGTGGTGTAAAGGAGAGTGAGCACAAGTTGTGATTTTACTGAATAAGAGTCAAAGTTGGGCCCAGAAGTGTGTACTGAGTGCAAAAGGTAGACAGGAAAGCACGTGCAATCACTGACTGAGCACAGAACTGGGAACTAGAAACTCTTGAGTTATAATCCTGAGCCTGCCAATGATTCATTGTGTGGCCTTGAGCAAGCCATTTATCCTCTTTGTGCATCTGCTTTCCCATAAAATGGGGACAAATTCAATAATATAAGCTTGCCTAGCTCACAGGGTTGTTGCCAGGCTTAATGTTTGTAAAGCACTTTGAAGATGTAGAGTTGTTAAGTTGTAATCAGTAGTTAGTTATAATTGGTGTCTAATGCTGGCAAACAATCACTGAGACTGTTGTTCTTCATGATACCACCACACCCTCTTTCCAAAGACAACACCCAAGTAGCACTGGGCATTTACCAAAGACACCACCAGCCTCTCCTGGAGAAGAATTCATTAGTCGTTTCTACTCCCTTGTGCCTCAAAATCCCAAACTGCTCACCTTATCAGACATCAAGGTGACAGGAACATGTAAACTCAGCCTTTCCTTTAAAAAACAAACCAACCCTCTAATGTTTTACAGAAACAGTGACACCAGAGATATTGAAAACAACAAAGAGCAATAGGGCTACCTTATCACTATGCAGGACACTTGCAATTTATTTTGCAGCTGGTTCAGAAGAGCAGGTGCATTGCCAGGGAGGAACTGTACATAGAGTCATAGCAGATAAGCTATGCTTTCTTACCTGGGTGACTTTTTATAATTTTTGTAGACTAAGTTTAAAGTTCCAAAGATCTGTACATTAAAGTATTTAAATTAAAGTCTACTGCAGTAGACTTTGCATCCGTCAAACTCCCTTTCCTTCCCTCAGTTGAATATAGAGAGGTCATTGAACTAAGGGAAGTTGCAGTACAGCAGTGACTAACTCTAGTTTTTGGCTGAGAACTTTGCTGCACCACTCTGTATATGTACAGATCCATTTGTTTTGGTAACTGAGCAACACAATTTCTCATTGTCAAATAAGAGAGGGTGAGTCATGAGGGTGTTGGTTTGGGATCAGCAGTGCAGCTCAAAGAGTTTTCATTCTACCATTAAACAACTGGGAAAATTTAGAAAGCCCAAGCACTAAGCTATGAAAGTAGTAATATAATAATGTATGTGCATTTTTAGAAAGGAGGAAGTATTCAAACAGCGAACAATGTACACAATACTGGAGAAATGAGAGCAAGGCTAAGTCTTGAAAGGATTTTTGTGATTAGCCAGAGGTGCAAGATTTAGTCCTTGAACAACACCTATTGAATACATGCCATGCAAGTTATAATTACCTCTGGCACCTTTGTCAAAATTAATCTGTCCTGTATTACACAAAAGCAGATTTTGGGGGCATAATAGGGGCAAGACAACAATCCCTTGATGAACGGTTGGTTTAAAAGCCTTTTAATGCTTTCCACAGTATTAGCAGTTTTGAAAACTGGAACTAGTTTTGGAGGCAGTAGTAAACACACCGAAGTAAAAGATTAATTTTTATCCTGATGCAAAATGTTTTGGTGTTTTAAACCAGATGTAAAGAAAAGTATGTTTCCCATAGCTAATATTGATACAGCGCTTCCTAATCTCTATGACTAAAATCTGAAAATGAAGAGTGGCCAGTGCTATATTATTATTTATATTACTGTATCACCCCGACTCCCATTTTGCCAGGCTATGTAAAAATCACATAATGAGACAGTCCTGGCCCCAAAATAATTGACTATCTAAGGCCCTGATCCTGCAAAGACCTACATGTTTACTTAATTTCATGCACTGTGTGTAATCACATTGAAGTTAATAGGACTACTTACAGGACATGAAGTAGTGTACTGCAAATGGGGAAAATCCTGCTCAAATTCTTTCAGTCTCTACTTTTAAGAGACTATTTGGAACTACTGACACAAGCTTCCTTAAAAAAACATTCTTTGCCCAAGACAGTTATTAGGGAAATTCCAAGCTGGAATTTTGTTACATAAAAAGAACTGATTTAAAATTGGCCTCTGCCCCAGCATATCACAAGTTGTAACCTGACCAGTTTAAACAGTAAAAATATTAAAAAAAGAAAACAAGACGAAGCGGGAAGAGTGTTGGCACCAAACTCTAACTAGGAGTTTAATTTTTGACTACAAAGGTTTTCTTTACATTAGATATTATCCAATTTGGGCAAAGTGACAAAAACTTGTGAGCTCTGTAGTGGCAGAGCTGGAGTCTGTGATGTCCCTTTTACTATTACTTTTAATTCACATGCAAAACAAAAATCTTTCCATAACCCAGCGGGTGAGTTGGAGCCAGGACCACAGGGATTGGTGAAGAAAATTACTCCGGGAACCAGGATTCACTCCCACTACCTTGTGATAAATTAGTGGATGGAGAGAAGCTTTCAAGACCATTTCCTGAACAAAGTCCAAAGGAGGTCATCTTTCCCAATAAAAGCATAAACTCAGAACAACTCAGGAAGGTTTGCTGTATCCGAGGCAAATCCTTGAAACAGAAAGACAGCTTTGCCAACTTGTGTGGTTTAATCATGAGTCCAATAGCTGGTGTTTTTCTTCAAGCCCCAGCATTTGAAGTCATATGATTATGTGAGACTCTCATCTGTCATTTAAAAAACGTTTCTAGACCTCACGGTTGCAGAGAAAAACTTTAAAATATGAACACCAGAGGCTCAACAACTGGAAGCCAAATAAAGAGAGCCCAACATTATTGCTGGTTAAAATGCTCATTTTTAATCCAGTCATTATTTTTGTGGCCTGATTCATGGTTTTTGAATGCTTGGGGTTGGCAATACTGGAAAGATCGGCTTTGCCTGGTCAGAATGAACCAAGAAAAGGGCTTTTACTTCCACAGAGTCTCCAGATCCTAGAACCAACTGAGGCAGTCTGCTAGATTCCCCAGGGTATGCAACTTTTGGTAGTTTTTTGGGGGATTAGGTAATTCCCACCAGCTGGGCCCAGCCACTTTCTCATCATGGCCCCAGTCTCTGGCAAGCCCTGCTTTGAGGGCAGGAAGTTGTGGTGTCCTTCTGGCCTGGTCTATACTTGGGAGGGTGTGTGGGGGGGAGAATCGATCTAAGTTACGCAACTTCAGCTACGTGAATAATGTAGCTGAAGTTGATGTACTTAGGCCTACTCACCGCGGTGTCTTCACTGTGGTGAGTCGACTGCTGCCGCTCCCCCGTCGACTGCCTGTGCCTCTCGCCGAGCTGGAGTACAGGAGTTGACGGGAGAGCGCTTGGGGGTCAATTTATCGCGTCTAGACTAGATAAATCGACTCCCGCTGGATTGATCGCTGCCCACCGATCCAGCGGGTAGTGTAGACATACCCAAATTAGAGGTAAGCCTGGGGTCTGCAAGCCCTGTCATACCTTCTAAGAAGACTACTGACTGCTGTATAAGTGCCAATATAACACCTCCCACACTGTCTGTAATAAATATCCATCTCCGGTTTCAATGCAAAAAAATATTTTTTATACTAGTGAAAATAAAAGCGTATAGCCCGGTATAAAAAAAATCACAATCTTTCCAAATGATGTATAAATATGTATCTGTAGGGGCTCAGAATCTGCTGGTTTCCATCCTCTTTCCCTGCCCACACTAAACAATAAGCAGAAACCAAAACAGCCTCATTATCAGGTTATATCAGATTTACTAGATTTACATTCAGTATAATGTATGGGGTTTTTAAATTATTAAAGTGTTGGGAACTGTATTCTTTTTAACAAATTCTCTTTTCAAGCAGCTTAACAGAAGGCAAAATTATTATCTGTTTCTCTGAAAACAATCCCAGGGTTAGTTGATTTGCATCTTTGGTGATAGACTCAGCAGAGAAGCCAAGGATTGGCTGACCCCTGGAAACTGAACTAACCTTTCACCCAGAGGGGCGGTCCCTCCAAATCAGGGCTGAAGTACAGTCGGTAAGTGACAGTGGCGGGGAAGCTTGCACTCTCATTTCCCATGCTATACCCACTGTATGAATAAAGAAAGGATTTCATCATTTGGCACAAAAACAACAGGGAGTCCGGTGGCACCTTAAAGACTAACAGATTTATTTGGGTGTTTTTTACCCACGAAAGCATATGCCCAAATAAATCTGTTAGTCTTTAAGGTGCCACCGGACTCCCTGTTGTTTTTGTGGATACAGACTAACATGGCTACCCCCTGATACTTGACATCATTTGGCACGGTTCATGAGAAATGAATTCACAAAATAAAACAAGGAGAGGTAACAATGGATCCTAGTGTCTGTCTTATCTTTGATCATTTTACTTGGTGTTGGTCTGTATCACAACTTCAGCACAGATTCACAGAGTTTAAGGCCAGAATGGACGGTTATGATCCTATAGTCTAGCCTCCTGCATAATACAGGCCATAAACATAGTATAAGTAGGTTTGTTTTCCCTCCCCCATTAAATAGTATGTCTGTCCTGACATATTTAGCTCCCTCCCCTCTTTCTCTTGGACAGTTTCTGACTGCCACTCCATCCTCACTCCCACTGGCTACTGATCTGGGCAGTGAAGTGGGCCAGGAACAGAGACAGGCAGCAGAGAGACTGATTGAAAGCTTGCAGAGCAGGCACGTGTCCCCATTGGCAATGGGAGGTACTGCGACTTCGCAAGACTTCCAGGAGGCATGACAGGGCTTGCACATAGGTGTGTGTCAGTGAGATTAGTTTTATTTGGGAGCCCTGCATCTACTTTTATGGGCAAGCCTGCTGCTCCCACTGATGTCATATTGTCAGTGATAAAACTCTGGTTGACTAAGTTCAAGGGGAGCAGGATCAAGCCCCTGACTTTCACCCAATTTCCCAGATGGGTTGACTGATGTGAAGAGGTCCATTAAGTTGCGCACAGTCACACGAGGCCTGATCTTGCCCCCATTGAAAATAAATAAGTAGTACAGGGTCAAGCCCACATTGAGTCATTGTCTCAGCTCAGTTTGGAATCTATGATCCTCATAGTTTCCTCTCCTTTGTTCTAACCACCAGGCAGTTCAACCTCCCTTATGATGCAGCATCAATCCTTTCCTCTATACATTTGATTATGTCAGTGGTTTTTCATCCTAAAATTGTCATCTATAAGCACATACATATAATTTGTTTTATTTTTACCAATGAAGCTCACAGTCATACTGCCATCACTTAAGGAGGAGCTAAAACATGATGCTCACTAATTATATGTCGCTATTAAGGATAACACATATTCTGAATTCTTAATTCACTAATAAAATACTAGCTGACATCTGTAATTAGAACATACAGCATGCATATGCTTGTCATTAAACTGGTATATAAATGAACCTGCTATAAAGATGAGCTGAGTGATGACAACCAGTACTTCTTTCTAAATACTAAACTCCATTTTTGTATTTACTTTTTTGGCATAAGTTTGTCCAAAGAAATTACAAGGAATCTTTTATTCATTTTATTGGAAAATTGGTTCTCTGAAAATATTGTAACAAATTTAAAAACTACTATATATCATTCCAAGAAATTCCTTGAATCTGAGCCTTCACCAAATGTACTTCAATAAACACCAGTTAGTTGCAAGGGCAGCTGTTTTAATCTGAAGGTACATGGGAGTTACACATATTAATCCTCGATGATTCTAGGCAAATCTAACTCTGAGACAGTGCTGTAGTGCCTGGCACTTATTTATCATTAAAATGTCTTAAGGATTATGAGTTTAATTAATGTATTCATTTCAGAAAAGGAAAGGCAGCATAGTTTGGCAGATTTAGCATGGAAATTGATAATAGGAGCTCCCAAGTTCTAATCCTAGCTCTGCCAGTGATTTATTGTATGGCCTTGGCTAAGTTACTTGACCTCTTTGCATCTCAATTTCTGTGTCTGGAAAATGGGGATAGGAATGCATACCTACATATCCCAGTGAGATGTTGCTATGATTAATTATTTAATGTTTATAAAGCACCCTGAAGAGGTGAACTACTATATACTTACACAGCATTATTATTATAATACATACATATCAAGTTACTCAATTAGCAGCCAGTATAAAATCCAATCACTTTGGCCAGGATCCACAGAAGGGACTTAAATGTTACGACTAACTTTTAGGCAGCTGGAAGATCACAGGAACAACACGGTGATCTACAAAGCCTCCACAAAGCCTGAGTTAGATGCCCAGGCTCTCTAAAAAATGAATGTGGAGAGAGAGGCATGTTAGAAGGTGAGCCCCAAAACCAGAACACTAGGCGGCTTCTGGCCTAATCAAATCAATGACAGATGCTGATGAGAGGGGTGTGTGCCAAGCCTTGTCCCTCGCATAGACATAGGTGCCTAAGTCTGTTTCTGATCCACGAGCCTCACGTGTAGGGCCTGATCCTGTAGGTGTGCTCAGAGGTTGCCACACAAAACAGCTGGCAAAGGGAGAGCAGGAGGACTTACCTTATAAACTTTAGTCCAGTGGTTAGGTCATTTCCTCAAGATGTGGGAGAACATAAGAACAGCCATACTGGGTCAGACCAAAGGTCCATCTAGCCCAGTATCCTGTCTTCCGACAGTGGCCAATGCCAGGTGCCCCAGAGGGAATGAACAGAACAGGTAATCATCAAGTGATTCTGTCGCCCTCTGTCCCAGCTTCTGGCAAACAGAAGCTAGGGGCACCATCCCTGCCCCTCCTGGTTAATAGCCATTGATGGACCTATCCTCAATGAACTTATCTAGTTCTTTTTTGAACCCTGTTATAGTCTTGGCCTTCACAAGATCCTCTGGCAAAGAGTTCCACAGGTTGACTGTGTGTTGTGTGAAGAAATACTTCCTTTTGTTTGTTTTAAACCTGCTGCCTTTTAGTGTCATTTGGTTACCCCCAGTTCTTGTGTTATGAGAAGGAGTAAATAACACTTCCCTGTTTACTTTCTCCACAGCAGTCATGATTTTATAGACCTCTATCATATCCCCCCTTAGTCGTCTCTTTTCCAAGCTGAAAAGTCCCAGTCTTATTAATCTCTCCTCATACGGAAGCTGTTCCATACTCCTAATCATTGTTGTTGCCCTTTTCTGAACCTTTTCCAATTCCACATCTGCACGCAGTTTTCAAGATGTGGGCGTACCATGGATTTATATAGGGGCAATGTATTTTCTGTCTTATTATCTATCCCTTTCTTAATGATTCCCAGCATTCTGTTAGCTTTTTTTGACTGCCGCTGCACATTGAGTGGATGTTTTCAGAGAACTATCCACAATGACGCCAAGATCTCTCTCTTGAGCGGTAACAGCTAATTTAGACCCCATTTAAATTTTATACTTGGGATTATGTTTTCCAAGACCACCCATTCAAGTTCGCCAGCTGCCTGTTGAAGAGCAGGGATTTGAACATGGCTCTGCCACCTCTCAGGTGAGTGTTCTAACCACTGGGATATGGGATAGTTTGATGTGGGGCTTCCTCAGTCTTTCCTATTGCAATTGTTCCACTTTAATTAAATATTCATTGGGACAAAGAAATAGCAAGACACTATTTCTCACTAGACACGCATCTGAGAAATGGGAAACCTCTGTTCAAATTCTCTTTCCTCATCAGCCAGAGGGGGGGACTTGAAGTGGTGGTCTCCCACATCACAGGTGAGTATGCTAATCAATGGGCTAAAGGTTACAAGGGAGTACCTCTTCTCCCAACATTTTTGTGTTGAGTTGGGAAGCCTCTGAGCATGCCTGTTTCATTCACAAAAGTGCAAAACTGAGTGCAGGTTGAGTTGAACAAATGAAACTTTATTAAACTCTGTAGACTGCTCTATCCATATGGCTGAGTTCCACTGGTGTCCGCCTGTCAATAACAGCCCCTCTATGGAACACTGACTCTCTGACTCCAGTTCCACTGATCATGATACAACTACCAGATCAGGCCCTGCATGTGAGTTAGTCGGAAGAGACAGTCAAGCAGGAGTTTTGGTGATCACAGTGGCATCTAAAACCATACTGAGACACCTAAGTCTGGGGGATGGTATCTAAGTACCTTTGGGAATCTGAGCCTTTGTTTTTTCAGTTATCAAGGAAGGGATGGGATGGGATCCTCAGTCATTAGTGGTTATATCCCTTTCTGCTGTTTGGCCTGCATAGTAACCATAACCATTTCTACTGTTAACATCTCAGGGAGGCCCTTCTTTAGCTCAAGGGCTAGGGCTTGTATCTTTAGAGCCAGGGGGATGGCAGAGCTCTGTTCTACATGCTGCTCCATATGGATTAACTGGTAACTATATATATGTTCCACAAATCTATTCCATCATCTGAGAGAATTTAATGCCATTCTGGAGTTGAGGATCTTATGGTATGCTCGCTATGCAGGGGGAGGGGCAGGATATAAAGCATGCATGTATATAGATGAGATGGTGAATTCATTAAATATCCCTTTACCTCTGTCCTAACACTATTCAATTGAATTAGAAGCTATGGGAAAGCTTCCAGTGGGCTGGACACTGCAAGGGGTTGAGCACTGTCAGCACCCATTAACATCAGTGCAAAGTTAGGTCACTCCGGGCTAGAGTCACAAAGGAGGCGTTGGTGTTGCAATGCTCAGCATTGCAACCTCTAGCTTTTAGGCACCCTCCTGCCTAATGGAATTCACAGCTCTGAGTTAGGCCCCGTACAGGAGTTAGGAGTCCAAAAAAAGATTTATAGAAGGTGGTTACTTTGACCAGGGAGTAACCTAAACTAGTCAGTAGGAAATGCTGAGAAGAATGGAAAGTCTAAGCCCCACCCTTCATTGATAGTTAGTTGCCTATCTTGGCTTGAGATTCTCAGCTGTGAACCCTTTCCAGGATTAGTTGCCTAAGCCAGCCCTCTCTCACATGAAAGAACAGGAAAGAAGTGGGGTGCCTACAATAAGCCCCTGGCTAGTGCCTTTACCCTGGATGTAGGCAAGGCAGGTTCAAATCCTTCTCCTGCCTGGCTCTCCTGTTGACTTAGCTTCTGCCTCTTGGGGAGGTGGAGTACTGAAGTCAATGGGACTACTTCCTCTGTGTTTTGTGCAGGTTCCAGTCAGGTAGGCAGTCTCTGAGCACACCAGGCTGGGGCGACAGGCAGGGAATGGCTAGTTTGTGAATCCTGCCAGGGGTTAGGCCTAGGCAGCTCAGCACTGTCAGGATTTAGACAGATTTGTTCATGCCCCTGGTAGAAAATTTTGGTTCCTAGGGGTTTTTACTGTCATAAATCTGGGTGCTTAGGTGACTACAGGGTTAAGCAGCAGCTGAGCAATGGTTTTGTGAATGCCTGTGGTGCCTAAACACAAATGGGCAGTTAGATGCCTACGTCCCACTTGTCAATTTAGCTTTTGGTGCCTAGAGGTAAGAGCTCAGCATCTCACAGGATTAGGAATAAATGTGTGAGATTTGAGTGCATGGACATGTTAAGGATCTCTTCTTTGGGACAAGGCTAATTTACAATGTAGCATAATAAGAGAAATATTTACATTTTGAATGTAGCTTTAAGCAGAGGTGAAAGTAAGCTGGTACGGTCTGGTATGGTGTACTGGTAAGAGCTGGTACACAGCTGATCGTACCGGCAGGGCCGCTGATGAGGGGGGCCAAAAGGGGCAGTTTCCCTGGGGCCCGGCCATTTAAAAGGGCCCAGGGCTCCTGGCAGCAGCCAGAGCCCCGGGCCCTTTAAATCGCCATCAGAGCCCTGGGACTCCTGGCCGCTGTTACCACTACCATGGGGCTCCGGCAGTGATTTAAAGGGCCCACGGCTCCCGGCCGCTGCTACTGCGCCAGTGGCTGGAGCCCTAGGCCCTTAAATCGCTGTCGGAGCCCTGGGGTAGCAGTAGCGGTGGCTGGGAGCCCTGGGGTTCCAATGGCGATTTAAAGAGCCCGGGGCTCCAGCCCTTTAAATCCCTGACAAAGCCCCAAGGTAGTGCTAGTGGCGGCGGTGACCGGGAGCCCTGGGCCCTTTAAATCGCTGCCAGAGGCCCGGCAGCACTCTTCTGCCCGAGGCCCCACCCCTTCTGGTTGAGCCACCCCCTCAACCTTGCTCAGGACCCCGGCTGCCCTGCGTACCAGTAAGTCCCTTAAGTTACTTTCACCCCTGGCTTTAAGATAAAAGGTATGATTTTAGGGTGGATTTTCAGGTGGGGCCCAGCTCTCAGTGACATTCAGTGGGAAATGGGTGGCCTAATTCCCTTAGTCTCCTTTGAAAAACCCAACTTTAATTTAGATATATGTAAAACCCTGCACTCAGGACCATCTCCAACAACGTATCATTTATCCTAAGCAACCACTTTAAGGTATGCTGGAAGTTTCCAGTATAAATATTCAGTTTATGCCTCTATTAAAGAGCAATTTTTCCTGGACCCATGAGCGACAGCATAAGTCAGGCTCCACTATCTTTTATAGTCCTTTTTAATTTTATGGAGGATCTGGAAGAATTTACAGTATAAGGAGGTTAGGGTGAAGGAGCACATGCTAAAAATGGCTGAGATTCCATATTCGCTGCAAGATTGACTTATATATAAGTGGGAATGAGATTTAAATGAGGTCACTCCTTTCCCATGGTAAGGAAGAGACAAGAAAGCATGTTGTGCCAATAGCCTCATCTTCATGCTTTCCCACGCACTAAAATATTACATAGGTTCCTTACTCTTCCTATGCCCTTATTTAGAACTGGGTTACAAGTCCTGTTATCTAACACAGATTTATTTGTGAAATTCCTGGGGTTGGAGGGCAGATACAACCCAAAGGTCTGAGAGATGTAAACAGCTGTACTATAAATAGTATGTCATAAATGGACCTGAACCTACTCACACTAAAGCCAATGGCAAAACTTCCATTGACTTTAGTTGGAATCAGACTGGGTGCATATCTTTAGTTAGCAAATGACCATCTAAACTGAAAAAGTGGGGGGTGAGGGGAATACATCCCCTGATTATATGTTATTTATTATTATTTGTATTGCAGTAGCACTTAGGAGCCCACTCTGTGCGAGGTACTGAACGAGCACAGCACAAAAAGGCCCAAAGGGTTTACAATCTAAGCATAAGACAAGAGACAATAGGTGGATAGAGAGAAACAGACGGGGGAGCACAAGGAAACAATGGGACATTACTGATAGATTATTGAATATTTAGAGTCACAGAACAAATAGTTTGTGTAGATACCTGCTTTACATCTAAAGTATGCATGTGTTTGTTCATAACTTCCCTGGGAAGAGGCCTGTCCTTCCCCTGATAAATCTCTACAGCCTGACATAAGTAATTGGGAAAGTAAAATAAAATCTGATCTGGTTATCTGGCTTCTTTGTGTCAGGATCAGAAAAAAAAACAAAAAACGGGACAGTTGTTCAGGTAGGTAAGATTGCAGTTTGATTCCAAAGTTGTATGTCCAGTATTTGCCGGTGGGTGCTAAGCACCTAAGCTGAAGCACCCACAGAGTCTGCACTTATGCGAGCTCGAGTCAAGCCAGGACCCTGGAACTGAGCCCTATTGCTTTGCAATGTAGATACAGTCCATCTTGACTCGGGACCCAGGAGTCATCCAGAAGTGACATATCCCACAATTCCATGATACAACTTCCTTAGTCTTCTCAATTCCAACAATCTGTAATCCACTCTATTGAAAATGGAAGCCCCCCTACCCCCCTTGGCGAACGGCAGCTGCTCAGTCACCGTTAACCCATTCTCTTCTGATCACTGATCTGCAAGCACACTATCAGAGAGACTCTTGGGTTTGCAAGGGAAACTGCAACTGATTCAACTGATCAAAGCCTGTTGCAGAGCAAGCTGCTTCTTGGTCATGGGAGCACAGCCAGATTTTGATGAATCTCTGGTGCAAGGCCAGTAAAACTGTGGTCTTCAGCAAAAGCACCAGGAATGACCATGTGTACCAGCAGATAGCTAAAAAGCTGGTAGCTCTGAGATTTTCCAGACAGGTGATCAGTGCAGGGAGCATATTTAGAGGTAGAGCCCTGCAAATCCACAGATATCTGCGGACCATTTTTGCGGATAGTGGAGCGGATGCGGATACAACTGCGTAGGGCTCTATGGATCTGGAGCGGAGACAGAGACACATTCGCACGGGGCCGAGCTAAGCTGAGTCGCGCCCAGCCAAGTCCCAAACCACTTTGGAGGCCATTTGCCTCTTCCCAGCACCCACTGGGAAGCTTGTAAAGCGCAGCCCGGTCCCCAGCCCCCTTCGCGGCGGCAGTGGCCACTTCCCTCCCCGCTGGGGCTTTGAACCAGGAAATGCATGCAAGAAAAAGGAAATCTGATTTCCGACAGAGCCTGGAGCTCTTTAAATAGGCATAAAAAGTCTGCTGCCCGGGCTGGGAGCAGTGAGAAGGGGAGAGAGAGATGGGAGAGAAAGGGGGAAGGGAGAGAATTGGTGCCTGACAGGGCCTGGAGAGAACATGAAGTGCCAAGGAGCTGGGCTGCCTGGCTGATGGCTGGGGGAGTGGAGGGATGAAAGTCAGCAAGCCAGGGGAAAAGCAGGAAGCAGGAGCGGGTGAGAAGACCCAGAAGCCCATCCCTATCTTCTCAGGCTGGGTCCCTGCAGGGAGGGCAGGCCCATGTGTGCTGGGGGAGGGGACTTCAAGTCGGACCTGGGGAGATGCGGGGGCCTCCTGGGCCACATCCTGCCCCCCTGTCCCCAGGGCGGCACGCCCCGTACCTGGCAGGTACATGTTGAGTAGCAGTGGCATGGCAGTGCCTGTCCTGCGATGTCTGGGTTGGGCAGCCTGGGGGGTGCAGCATGCTGGGGGCCAGCGGCCGGCAGCCAGTGGCTGGGTGGCAGGTCAGACTCGGAGCCGTCCAGTGGTACGCGCCCCCCCACACTTTTTCCTCGAGACCCGCCCCTTACCGCAGTCCCTGCCCTCGCGCTGCCTCTTCCCTGAAAGACCCAGCCTGTCCCCACTCGATCTCCGATCCCTTCCCCGCTCCAGACGGCTTGCTGCTGCAGGTGCGGATGTGGATAGAGGTAAAAATAGGCTAGCAGAGCATGGGTTGGATCACGGGTTGATCCTGGTGGATGCGGATCCACTTTTTTGTATCTGCACAGCGCTCTATTTAGAGGCTGAAGAGTGAGTACTGGAAGATCAGGGACAAGTGCATAACTGGGTGCATAACTGGTTGGAAAATCGTTCCCAGAGAGTAGTTATTCGTGGTTCACAGTCATGCTGCCAGGGTTTTCCAGACTAAACAAACCCAATTTTTTCAATCTTCCCTCATAGGTCATGTTTTCTAGACCTATAATCATTTTTGTTGCTCTTCTCTGGACTCTGTCCAATTTGTTCACATCTTTCCTGAAATGTGGTGCCTAGAACTGGACACAATACTCCAGTTGAGGCCTAATCAGCGCAGAGTAGAGTGGAAGAATTACTTCTCGTGTCTTGCTTGCAACACTCCTGACAATACATCCCAGAATGATGTTTGCTTTTTTTGCAACAGCATTACACTGTTGACTCATATTTAGCTTGTGATCCACTATGACTCCCAGATCCCTTTCCCCAGTACTCCTTCCTAGGCAGTCATTTCCCATTTCCAATTTGGGTCAGGTGACTTGAGTCCTACTAACTCTGGGCTTTCATTGCAGTGTAGACATACCCAGAGAGAGAGAGAGAGAGAAATGTGGCAGCACAAGGGGAAAAAAATAAAAGAACATTCCACTCAGTGGAAAGTCATATGGAAAGTGACAAAGAGGAGGCCGGGAACAGAGTGAAGGGGTGGGAAAGCAGGTGATTATGGAGGTCATAGGAATAAGTGCATGAGGTGAATCTATGTAGAATGTTGGGAACCAGGATGTTGTTACTGAAGTGGATTCTGAGATGGATAGGAAGCTAGAGGTACTATGTTCTCTTTGCTAGGTCTTACAGCTTTCCCTGACTCCTCGGAGCACTTTTTTTTTTTTTTACTATAAGACATTTTCCCAGAGGCTTACTCAGATACAACATCTGTTTGTTTGTTTTTTTTTGGGGGGGGGGGTAACCGTCACTTTCCTATTTACACAGCTGACTTGATAGAGAGACATAAGAAAAATCAAATGATTTGCCCAAGTTCCCTCAGTGTGTCAGTGGCTCAGTACAGTTCAAACCACACAAATACTCTCAGACCTTTACTCTAACATCCATATTAGTCTGGTGCTACTTTAAATCAAACAAACCAAACCTGAAATCCAAGTGCTCTATACTATAGAGTGTTAGATTTGTTTTTTTCCCCCTTTGGGAACATTTCCCAGTTCTTAGCTCTGTTCAGACAGTTTCTCCTAATTGCAAACACCAATTTCTGTTCCAACTTGTAACCAGTGTATCGTTAACAAACCTGCCCAGCCATGCCCTCCCTCTCTTGTTAGTTGGCTTCTGTAGCATGGGCGTGTATCAGATGACATTTTGAGATGTCTATCTTCAATGTGGTTGTTGCACAGATACCAATATCTGCAAATCTAGAGATAGTAAGCTCAGGAGAAAGAGCTGTTGAGTCAGCCAGAGATTCCTTTTTATGTAGTGCATGAGAGAGCTGGAGGAAGGTCTAATTTCCCACATTTGCTGATGTCACAAAATCTTACGTAGAGTGGGTGGGTGGAGAGCAGCCAGCGCTGTGTAAGAGAACAAACACATTTACAATGTCTTGAATAGATCAATCTTAGGGCAAATCTACACTACAGCGCTACATCGGCGCAGCTGCACCCCTGTAGCACGTCTGGTGAAGACGTGCTATGCTGATGGGAGAGAGCTCTCCCGCTGGCATAATTACTCCACCTGGGCAAAAAGCAGAAGCTATGTCAGTGGGAGAGTGTGTCCCGCCAACATAGTGCCGATGTGGACAGTGCAAAACTTGTGTCGCTGGGGGGGGAGGGGGGGGCGTGAGGGGGGCTTTTTCACACCCTGGAGTGACATAAGTTAGATTGACTTAAGCGGTAGTGTAGACCTGCCCTTATTAATCAATGTTGTACAGAGCTTGGAAGATGTAATGTGCTATAGAAGTACTACATATTATTAGTTATTATTATTACCAGAGGAGAAGGGTGGCTCATGTAATTCAGTATAGCAAAGCTAAAACATAATGGAAATACAAAGCAAAATAATCATTAGCACAATCAGAACAGACTAAGCAAGAAATCAGAAGACTGTAAGATGCACTTTAAGTCTATTTACATAATGTAGAATACCACATAAAATATAGTGGTTATGTAGCACACTGGCTAATTGCATGCGTGTTTTGTCTCCTTCTAGTAGCTGGTCTGCTAGCTGATAACAGACCTAGTGCCTCACCTTACTTTATCCCAGGCAAAATCCTCCACAGTGCAGTGAGCAGAAACAAGTCTCAGTCCCCTGACACACCTACTCCCTTGCTCTCAAGAGCTTGTGGTTGGAGAGTGAGGGTATTAGATGAGCTATTGTCACAAATGCAACACTCATCATGCAAATGAAAAGCTTAGCTGTGTATTTGTGTCCTCAGTCTGCTACTAGATTGGAGGAAGGATAGTTCAGTGGTTTGGGGGCTAGTGTGTGAGACTCAGGTGACCTGGGTTCAATTTATTGCTCTGTCACTGACTTCCTGGGTGACCTTAGCACGTCACTTAGTCTGTGCCTCAGTTCCCCATCTGTGAAAAATGGAAAGAATAACTACGGGGTGTTGTGGTGGTCAATACATAAAAAGACTATGGTGCACTTAGATTCTATGATATTGGAGGCCGTATGAGCACATTCAGAGTATGTCTTCACTACCCGCTGGATCGGCGGGCAGCAATCGATCCAGCAGGGGTCAATTTATCGCATCTAGTCTAGATGCGATAAATCAACCCCCGAGCACTCTCCCATCGACTCCTGTACTCCAGCTCGGCGAGAGGCGCAGGCAGAGTCGACGGGGGAGCGGCAGCAGACGACTCACTGCGGTGAAGACATCACAGTAAGTCGATCTAAGTACGTCGACTTCAGCTACATTATTCACATAGCTGAAGATGCATAACTTAGATAAAAAAACCCACCCTCCACCCCAGTGTAGACCAGGCCTCAGATAGGTTACATAGAGGAACTTGGTGGCCATGCAACATTGTTTTCATTAATACAGATCAGTGTGCAATACAATTCACTCTTTGTCCTGCTCATCACTTTTTACTTTGGCCCAGATCCACAAAGATACTTGGGCTCCTATTTAGGAGCCTAAGTCCCAGTTTTAGGCTACACTGAGATCCACAAAAACTCTTGCTTCACCCAATAGGCACCTAAACTCACTCAACACGTACATTTTCAGGGTAAAAGTTCTCTAGGTGCCTATGTTTCTGCCGCTAGGTATGCCTATCTCTGACCTCAGCCTTAGAGTGATTCATGAACTGGGAGAAGATAGGTGTTCACTCACCTACCTTACATACAGCACCCAAGCCAGTAGGTATGCTCAAAGGCCACCTATTGAATCAGGTCCCATTCAAAATCTGGCCAAAGATAGACGGGATACTGACGAGGCCTACCTTAAAACTGAGCACTCACCTGGGAGGTGGGAGACCCAGGTTCAATTCTCCCTGTCAAGCGGGGGGGGGGGGGGGAGAGGATTTGAATAGGGGTCTCCCAGGAGAGTGCGCTGAGCACAGGGCTATGGGATATTCTGATATGGGGCTTCTCAGTCTCTCCTGTTGAAGCTGTTTCACTTTGAATTAAATAATTAAAGAGTCACTGAGCCAGAGAGAGAGAAAGAGAATGACTCCGTAGTCTGATGGGTAGGGCAACCACGTGGCAGATCCAGAATTTAGTTGCCCTGCTCCAGTGACTATTGCATTATTTATACACTGCGGAACAGCTTCATATAAGCATTGTGCTTATATGTGCAACACTCCACATGTATGCTGTCCAGCATCAATCCCTTGAATGGGGAACAGACTTATTAGAATCATGAACAAAAATCCTAACCACATAGAGCCCATTGAGTTCAGGGATAAAATAGTTACCTACATAAGTTCTCTCTAGCCAATGTGAGACCAAACTTACCCAGACATTGCTGTATTACATCAGATGGTCCCTCGCCAAACCCTAGGGTTCTAGCTACTGTAGTTACTGAAATGTTAATAAACAAAGTAACATGTCTAACTGGGTTCTCAAACCAGCTGATGTTAGAGATCAAGACCAAAGTAGCTGATTCCATTATCCCCTGGAGGTTCAGAGGAAATACGAACAGTCTATGTCAGAAAATACTGACACTTATGTTTCTTTCAGAAGCTCCTAAATCAAACTGTATTCCAAAAGTTTAGTGCCACTGCTAGGTAATTTCTTTAAATACTGTGTCTCAGAGCAGCCACTTTCTCAAGGCAATGATTGACACACGCCTGGCTGGTTGGTTTTATTACACTAGCCCCACAAGGTGGGACAGTAGTGTATAAAGAAGTCTTGCATACTCTCTTACCTAAAGTGGGACAGTAGTGTATAAAGAAGTCTTGCATACTCTCGTACCTTGATGTGTTACTTAAGCCTGTGCATTCTGGCAGAGCAGTCATTGCTCAGCTGTTTATAGGCAGAACTGTAATCTGTTAAATATGCATGTTTATAGCTAGCATCTTGTCTGGAAAGCATTGGGACACTTAAAGAGTTAATCATCAGTGAGGCATGGACTAATTTCTTATTGTTAGTGACATTCTGTGTCATTTGCTTCCACTCTTTCATCAGTTGCAGAATGAAACTCTTGTAGCTGGATCTGATTTAAAGCATTACCCCACCCAACAATTTGGAGTGGAAGTCAAACTGGGTTTACTATATCCCAGGATGCGGGTAGAGTCAGAAATTTTTAAAGCTCTCCAGTTGCTTAGCTCTTTTGAACCACATAGTTTATTCCTTGATTACACACTTGACGGTAAACTACTGAAGCTTCTGTATCTTCAAATTGTTTAGACACATTCATGAACTCAAGAAAAGATAAAGTTGCCGAACTATTTATGAGATTAGGTCTGGTCCTTTTAATTCAAACCACACACATAGCTCTCAGCTTCAGCCTATGCCGAGGAAAGAGATCAAAAAGGGTTATTATGAAAAGTTCCAACTTTGCATTATCTCTCACTTTTTTCTATCAATCACATTCCATTTTGTTAAGCCTGGATTCACTTTAGATTCAGAGAAAGAACAGTGTTGGCTAAGATTTTGGTGCAGACCAGATTAACTCTGTACCTGCATATCGCTTGTGAAAGAAATAATATCTGAAATGTATGTATTGTAACAACTTTCATTCCAAAGAATTACAAACCACTTTATACAAGAATCAGTGAAATGCAACCACCTGGGATTGGAATATGGCAGCTGATCAACTGCACATATCAGCAATGCACAACCATTAAGGAGAATAAATACTTCACTGTGTGGGGTGTCTCAGAAATAACTGAGGTAGACAGGTGAAGATTACTGTATCTGATTGACATTGTAGAGGGAACTCAAGTAGGCAGAACATTGTCAGTCAAGCTTGAATTTGGGAACGATATCAGGACTAGGGTCCTACTTTTGTAGAGAACCATGGGAATTTTAAGGGTATTAGGTTTGCATCACTTGATAAAGAATGGACACTTCAAACCAGAATATTTCCTAAATCACTCAGTTGGAAGAGAGTGTCATTTAAATCACGAACACTACTTACTGCAGCAGCCAGTGCTTGACTTGGTGGTTTCCTATAGCAAACTCAGTCCTGCTTATTGTGGTGTATGCTCTGAAGAGACCGCAGTTCTAGGTAGTATGGCTGCAGACCTGTAATCCTCTGAATCCAAAGGCAAAGCACTAAGAGGTATTATATGCTCTGGAGTACACACAGTAATGGCCAACCAGGAAATTTCTAGCTCAGCAGTCTCAATTTTCAGTGTGAGAAATTGAGCCAAGTGTCACTTTCTGTCTGTACAAAGCTAGCAACAACATTCTGAATAGTGTAGTGAAAACGTCTGCCTTGCAAAATGCAAAACATCTGCCTTTTTCAAATTTGCCAGGTTTGCTCTCCTTTTGTGAATGTTCCTATTTTCATATGGTTTAAAAAAAGGAGGGGGCATTTCTCTAAGAAAAAGTGATAATCTCTCAATAGACGTGGATAATTTCATTATGAAAACTGGGAATCGCTTTCTCCACAAACCAGGAAAATGCCAGAATTCACTGGACACCTGGGATTAAACCCTGGCTGTACTGAATTCAATGGCAACACTCCTACTGACTTCAGTGGGGCCCTTCAGTTGCTCACTTAGCTCCAGTGACAGCCTGTACAACTTCATTTCAAAGTATAAAAAGACTGCAGTGCAGAAAGACCGGCTGGACGAGACAGGTGGAGTGGAGAATTTGTTATGTAGACAATGCAGGGAACTGCATGAACAGCAATTCTGTCCTACTTGTCAGGAGCTAGTCAAGCACTGTAAGCGATAATGAGATTGCTCATTCATAGCCCCTTAGATTCTGGGGCATTTATGGCACCTCCATGCAGCCTCTCCCACTGCAATAACTATTTCATGGAGATCCACTCATAACTGAGGGGAGTATGCCATGTATAATGCTCTACCCCTTCCAACCGGACTGACCACCTCCCCTCCCCCCTGTAGTTTCACCTTTGCAGAATTGGTGCAGATGGATCTATCATCTCTTAAGGCAGAAGCCAACATGCAACATACCCACTGGAAGAGATGGTGAAATATTTCCCATCCTGCCACTAGTTTAACATACAGAAAATAAGTTTGTTGATTTACAGTGTCCCATAGAGGGCTCTCATCAGGGCCGGAGTTACACCTTACGCGCCTGTAGGCACAGTATCTTCGGCACCCACCCTTGCCTCCAGCTGACCTTCGTGTTTTCCTTAAAAAATGAAACTTTTAATCTACGTTTAACTTTTAGGCACCCCCAGAACGTCAGCGCCCTTAGACACGTGCCTACTGTGCCTAATGGAAATCTGGCCCGGGTCCTTGTACTGCCATTCCACAATGAGGTATAGTAGACCCTTGTCTTTTGGGACAGATTTTCCCCTCAAAAGCACATACAATTTCAATGAAGTCAATCTGCACTATACATACATATAAGGGCAGAATTTTGCCTTTTAACTTCAAGTGCCTTTCACTCTACACTTGGTTAGTGTACACTGTCCTGGGAAGTGCTTTTGCTGTGAACTTTTAAAACAGTAAAATGAACAATATGGGTGCAGTTCAATACAGTGCGGACAGCACCTTATAATCTAAACCAAAGGACATCCTGTGTATATACAGTGTATTGTTGTACATATGCGCCATCTGGAGGAAATCCATTACAGTGCTTGAGAAATCAAATTAAATTAAGCCAGTGAAGGTCCATCTGAATAGAAATTAGAGACAGAAAAGACCTATCAGATCTCTAGATGATCTCTCTGCAAATAACAGGATTATTCTCTATGGTATATGAACAAGTTGTCCTCCTGAGTCCATCTATTCTATTCTATATAGGTTTTTATGCTATGCTCACTAGAGTATCTGAGCACTTCATAGTATTGGAGCATCCATCCATACTGCCATCCCTCTTCAGTTTCTACATTGATCTGGCCAATGTCTATGATAGAAGGTGAAATCTTAGCTCTATTGAAGTCTATGGAAAAAACAGCCATTGACTTCATTAGGGCCAGAATTTCACCCAGAATTTCTGTCTTTGCATACATAATTCAATCTTTGAAAGACTGATAGTGAGGCTAATATTTTTGTCTCTCACATCATAACACCAAACATAAGGTACTCTCTCCCTCAAAAACAGACAACCCAAACACCAGTTTTACTAAATACAGTGATTTATGCCTCCAAAGTAATGTGTCTGTTGCAGAATTAACAGTAATTTCTTGTTTTATGACCCTAGCATCTCCTATATCACTTCTCATTTGGTGAGTTCTAAAATTTTCCATTTAGGTGCAGTGCTTTGCACTGACATGACTCTCGAAAAACATTGAGCCATCATGGCTTAACTGACACCATCTTTTATCTCTCATGCACTGCATACCCTGCAACAAAACAGGGAAACCTGCTGTTGCCAGAGGCCTACTGAAGAGATGCTACCCATTTTGCTGAATTCAGCACTCTGAAAGTTCACTCAATGAAAAGCACTGTTTGCTATTAATAAACTGTTGGTCATATTTAAAAGGAAAGGGAGGAATTTTACAGTCTCTTGATAGTGGCCACCATACTGTCAGAAATGTCACAGGGGGATTGGGAAATCCACAGCTGTGCGAGATCTTTCCTGTTCTTTACTGAGCAGAGCAGGAAAGAAAGTTCACATGATCTTGGGATTTCCAAATATATGGCCCTCTGTCAGTGCATTCCAAATGTGAGCTCCATAGTGCCTTCTAAACTTGAAGGGTGAGCATAATGGCAGAGTTACTGGATCCCACTGCTCTAAAATTATAGTACTTAAGTGGCCTGAGAGGTTATTGGCTACCTAGCCAGCCCACTAAAAACACTGGGAGGCAGAAGAGGAAGACCACAGTTCTGGAGGGGAGAAACAGAATATGGAGATTTACTCCAGAAGATTTGCCACCATATGAAAGAAGGGGAGAGAAGATGGAGGGAGAGTGTAGAAGTCATATTGGGGCAAGCTCTGGAAAGCAGATGCAGGGAGATGCGCTGTAAGCAAAATTTCATAGACCCTCAAGAAAGGTTACAATAATCAAACCCTGTTCAAAGTTGGCACAGACATAGATTTTCCAGTATGGTCTGGCCACCAGGTGCTACTCAGGCAGGGCACAGTGGGTGGATTCTGTCCATAAATGGCCAGCAGAGAATTCCCTTTGTGGAGAGAACTCCCTGCTGGCACAAACCTGGCAGAAGCAGTTCCTGTGCCAGGTGCTCTCCCCCAACTCTGCCATCGGGGACTTCCCAGGCAAGAGAGGAGCCATGTTGGGGCAGCGTGTAGGGGAGCAGAGCTCGGCTACATTGATCCTCCACTACCATTAGGTCCCTCAGGCACAATCCCTTCTGGAGCTCCTTTGCCAGAGCAGGAACATGCGCACTGCACCAGCCCTTTGGATGATGCAGCCTGGTCCTCCGGCCCCCTGCAGCTGGCCAGCTCTACAGTATGGACAAATGACTTTAATGGTGCGTTTTGTAACAGCAACAGAACCTAGTGAAAATGTCCCTGCAATGGTGACTGTCAGAGAGCATTTTCTAGAATTTATTGACATTGATGATACTACAGGAGCTGGTATGACAAATGTGCTTCTTAAAAAGCTGGAAGATACAGGAATTGCGATAGCTGACATGAGAGGTCAGGGCTACAATAATGGTGCCAACATAAGAGGAAAGAACAGAGGAGTGCAGACACAGATCCGAGAGTTAAACCCTAGAGTTTTTTTTATCCCATGCAGTTCTCATTCATTGAACGTGGTGGTCAGTGATGCAGTATCAGTTTCTAGTGAGGCTGCTGAATTTTTTAATGTAATTGAAAGCATCTATGTATTTTTCTCTGCATCAACTCATCGATGGCAAATTTTGAAGCAACATCTGAGAACATCCTCTCTGACACTGAAACCACTGAGTGCCACACAATGGCGATAAAGCCTATCAAACACTAAATTGGGAAGATAGATGATGCCATAGTTGCCATTATGAAGGATAATGCTGTGACGTTGTGCAGTCTATATGGTTTTATAAAAACTTGATAATAAGTCAATATAATGTAACTGGGATAGTTTTAGAGAAAATACGGTAATAAGTGAATGTAACGTAACTGGGATATGCTTCATGCAAAAGGTCTCTCGTAAGGTATCATTACAAAGCTTATAATCTACTGAGTATGATCATCTGATTTGTATAAATGTACCACTCTTGTATCTTAAACTAGAAATATAAAATGTAACTCTGAGGGCCTATTGTAATGATGTAAAATGTGGGCCATTAATGATGGTTTGGAATCTTGATGACTCCCATTGTCTGCAGATGGCTGTTTACCTGTGAGTCTCCCTGTATATGTCTGTGCTGGCAAGTGAGTAATGAAGTCTTGCAGTGACATGTGATCATGTCACCTGAACTGGAATCCATCTTTAACCTGGTGCTTTTCCAGTGAGGGGGGGGTGGAAACCCAGAGGGACAAAGGGTTCCCGCCTTATGCAAAAGATATATAAAGGGGTGGAACAGAAGAGAGAGAGAGAGGAGCCATCATGGAGAATCCCCTAGCTAACACCTAAGCTGGAACAAGAGCTGTACCAGGGGAAAGAATTGTGCCCAGGCCTGGAAGGTGTCCAGTCTGAGAAAAACTTACTGAAGCATCTCTGAGGGTGAGATTATCTGTATTTAGTTTGATTAGGCATAGATTTGCGCATTTTATTTTATTTTGCTTGTGACTTACTTTGTTCTGTCTGTTAGTACTTGGAACCACTTAAATCTTACTGTCTGTATTTAATAAAATCACTTTTTATTTAGCAATTTACTCAGAGTATGTATTAATACCTGGGGGAGCAAACAACTGTGCATATCTCTCTATCAGTGTTATAGAGGGCGAACAATTTATGAGTTTGCCCTGCATAAGCTTTATACAGGGTAAAACGGATTTATTTGGGTTTAGACCCCATTGGGAGTTGGGCATCTGAGTGCTAAAGACAAGCACACTCCTGTGAGCTGTTTTTAGGTAAACTTGCAGCTTTGGGACAAATAATTCAGATCCTGGGTCTGTGTTGGAGCCAGACTGGAGTGTCTCGCTCAGCAAGACAGGGTGCTGGAGTCCTGAGCTGGCAGGGAAAACAGAAGCAGGGGTAATCTTGGCACATCAGTTGGCAGCTCCCAAGGGGGTTTCTGTGATCCAACCCATCACAGTTGATGGCGATAAAGCCTATCAAACACTAAATTGGGAAGATAGATGATGCCATAGTTGCCATTATGAAGGATAATGCTATGACAGGAACTGTTTGTGGGAGAACAGTGGCAGAGGGAAACGGAATCACCAGAAACATACATAACTTAAAATTTCTGTGTGGCTTAGTGTCGTGGCATGACATGCTGTTTGAAATAAATGTTGTAAGCAAGAGACTCCAAGGTGTTGACCTTGATATATCTGGAGCAATGGAACAACTGGAAAAAGCAAAGTCATACCTACAGTCTTACCGGTCAGATGAGGGATTTCAAAACGTTCTGAAGAGTGCACAGAAGTTGGCAGAGGAACTTCACACTGAAGCTATTTTCCCACCCATTCAAGAATACAAGAGTCACCGAAGAAGAAGGCATTTTGATTACGAGGCACGGGATAGTACCATAAGAGACCCCAAACAACAATTCAAAGTTGAGTTCTTTAACCAGGTGCTAGATTGTGCAATACAGTCAGTTGAACGTTTCATGCAGCTCAAGGAACACAGCAGTATATTTGGGATGTTGTATGATATTCTAAAACTCCTCACTATACCTGAAGAAGACCTACACCAGCAATTCAGGGCACTAGAGACAGTGTTGACACATGATGACATGCACAATATTGATGCGAGTGATTTAGATGATTAACTGAAAGCCCTTTCAAGATACATTTCAGCGGGATCAACTCCAAAGGCTGTTCTGGAATATATGTGCACAAATAAGATGACTGCCCTCTTTCCAAATGCTTCTGTTGCTCTGCACATACTTCTAACACTTCCTGTAACAGTTGCCAGTGGAGAACGCAGCTTCTCCAACCTGAAGTTAATAAAAACACATCTATGCTCCACAATGACACAGGAGAGGCTGGTCGGCCTTGCAACCATCTCAATAGAGCATGAGCTGGCCCAGACTGTGGATCTTCAGGAAGCAGTTCAAATCTTTGCAACCAAGAAGGCACGGAAAGCACCACTTTGATTATTCAAACAGATAAAAATGCCAGTGTTTACTATGCAGACAAGAAAAGTTACATTTGCTGTTCAGATGTTTGAAAGTTAGGTGTTACTTAAAATTTTTGAACAAGGCATTTTAAGTTGTTAGTTCTCCTTTATTGGGGTAGGTAGCAGAGCAGTACCATGAGAGGAGTAGAACAGGAAGAAGGCAGAATTGAGACCTTTCAAAGTTTTGGCCCAAGTGAGGGGGCATGGGGGTGTCATTTGAGCTTCCCGCCTCAGGTGCCAAAATGTTGTGGCCTGGCCCTGGGTCTTGGTCTGTATCTGTGACTCCTTGATGCTATGGTAATAAATAATAATGTTACATCCTCAATGCAGGCGACTTGCCAGGGTTGCTCTATTAGAGAGACAAGGTGGGTGAGGTGATATCTTTCACTGGACCAACTTCTGTTGGTGACAGAGCCAAGTTTTCGAACTACCCCAAACTCTTCTTCAGGGTGGGTCTATTGCATTTTCCCCATACTTGGGCTCATATTTTACACAAAGGCCTGGTCTACACTACCCCCCCACTTCGGACTAAGGTACGCAAATTCAGCTACGTTAATAACGTAGCTGAATTCGAAGTACCTTAGTCCGAACTTACTGCGGGTCCAGACGCGGCAGGAAGGCTCCCCCGTCGATGCCGCGTACTCCTCTCGCCGAGCTGGAGTACCGGCGTCGACGGCGAGCACTTCCGGGATCGATCCGGGATCGATTTATCGCGTCTAAACCAGACGCGATAAATCGATCCCAGAACATCGATTGCCTGCCGCCGGACCCTCCGGTAAGTGTAGACGTACCCAAAGTCCTACTCTCAGGAAATTCTCAGTGTAATCCCCATTCACAGAAATATAATCAAAGCCGCAAGCTACTGTATTTGATGCAGGAATTACTGTCTAGGGTGAAATCTATGGCCTGTATTATGCAGCAGTTTGGACTGGATGATAATGATGGTATCTTCTGGCCTTAAAATATAAGAATCACTCTCAAATCAATTTTTAACTATCATTATTTTTAACATAAAGTATACAAGTGTATACAAAGTTATTACATCAGGTTTCTGTACACAGGACATGGCTTCATGGTAGTAATGGAGTTATTTACAATGAAGTTACACACCACCAGAGTGCAATTTGGCCAAATGTATCCCTATTATAGTAGCGTCCATATTTGTTTCTGTGGCAGATTGCTACATATTGTGAGGCAGTTTCTACAGCCTTTCTCTCACTGTACATGTGTATGAATATAGTCATATAAATATTGACAGGAATTGAGGTTCATACTGGAAAAAAATTTCTTTGCAAGTTTAAGTGCTAGACCATAGCCCGGCCTATATACCCACAGGAAAGGCACACTAGGTAAAGGCCAGTTGAAGAGCAAGGGAGAGTAAGAGGGGCATCTTGCTCCTTGCCTGTTCTGCTTCTGGAGGTGCACAGCTACATACCGCTCCTTAAACATGACAAGTTCTACATGCACAGTCTAGCCCTGAGTGACCTACAGCAGGTTCAAAGCTGTTGTTCCTTTCTCCTGATAGCCTCCCATGTCCCTTCTTTCCCAGTTTCTTCCCTATAAGCAACTATTTCCTAAATAAAAAGTTCAGTACATTTGTGTGTTTTTCGATTGCCTATAACATGCCTTTGAGGAACAGGGTATTTTTTAAAGTACAGCGTGCAGGTACAAGAAGTGGAGAATCAGTTTGAATTGTAACAGTTTCTTTAACATTTAGAGTTTCTGCTGCTAAACTGCCAAAGAAAAACTACTCCAGCTCTATTTATATGGATCAGAAGATTCCCTAGTGGTCAGTTAGAGGGCTCATAAATATTCCTCTGAGGGTATAAACTGGATGAAAAGACCAATGGCTTGGCTACTTATTTTTCAGAATCTCTCTTTTATAGTTCCTTCCCCCCCTCCCCCCATCATTAGCAAGATCTCATTTAGGGATGTGTGCGCTGGTTCAGATCAAATAAATTCTGGTCTGAAATTTTGCCCACAGTTTGATCTGAACTGAACCTTTTCTGAGGTTTGAAAACTTCAGTTTCATTTTTTCTCATTTTCATGCATTTCTAAAGTTCTGAATCCAGTCAGGACTGGAAATGAAAATTCCAAAATAATGAAACAAACCAAACTAACCTATTTAGGCAGTAAATCTACATGTAGTTGTGGGGTATTTTTAAGTATATTTCTACAGAAAGGCCAATGTTAAACCACCTAAACTGCTTTCTAAATTCTTAACCTAGTGTTTAATTGTCACCCAGCGTCCTCAGCATTTTTCACATGGGTTACTGGGCCAAAGGTTTGGTTGGCCAAATGGAATTTTCTAATTAGACATGAAGATATCTGAGAAGATTTAGGCACCATAAATGACCATCAAAATGAACAATGCATCCCTCATACATACCATGCAGTGGGTTCAGAATTAGATCCCCATTGGTTGATACATAAACTGTCCACTAGATGGCTGTACACAATAACAGTTTCAACCTCTAAAGAGGCAGACCAGAATGGGGATAAATTATGGATTAAACTGTCCCTAATTATGAATTTTCCCCGAGACGAGATTACCCTTGTCATGGAAGGACTCACAGGAAGGGACCAGAAAGGCAGGAAAACGGAACTCTGCAAGGTTATACATATATGTACTGTACTGTAAGAGGAGATTGGGGGGAAAATAAACATGCATATCCAGAAATGGTTGCTTTAGTCAAAAATAGTATAGAATTGTACACTGTGCCAGAGAGGACCCAACCTAAATAAGGGACTTAAGGGTTTTGGAATGGAAATCCTGTACAAATTATAAACAAGAAAGGAAACAGAGAGGAGAACTTGATGGACACAGATTTCAGATGCTCAGAAGCTGGAGGAAAGTACAAGTCAGCAAGGGCAGAAGATACAGAACTATTGAAAATGCAAGCTTTTATCTAGCTCTTTCTCTTTGGGTTTTATACTGCTGTTCAGTACTGTAGTATCAGAGCACCTTCCACATAAAATCAATAGCAATGTGGAAGTTCTTAGTGGACTTCATGGGGTCTCTGGCACTTCTCCTTTTATAGGATAAAAACTGGTTGGGTTAGGGTTTGTGTTTATTTTATTTTATTTTTAGATTTTATTAATTCATTTTGTTCATTTTAGGTTAATTTGTTTCACATTTTTTATTTATTAGGTTGGTTGGCTTGCTATGGTTTTTTTGGATAGAAGAGGGATGGCACTGTTGAGAATTTCATTCTTATGATGGAATGGTCTTTTCAAAGAGGAAGTTTTTGCCATGTTTCCTAAACATGGTAGCACTAGGGACTCTCCTTATCTCCTTGGAAGTTTGTTCCATAGCTGAATCCCCTTGACGAAGATCCCCTTTAACCTGTCTAACAAGGGTGTTATTTTAGACCGCTGGATCCATAATTTTTATACTGCTTACTTTTGATTGCTTTGGTTTCCTCTTAGTTTTCTAATAAATATTGTTTTCTTTAAGATACTTTTGGATTTAAGACATTACTAGGGGTGGCCAGCCAAGCCAAACAAAGAAAGCCATGCCCAGAAAAATACCTGCTCTCCAAAATTTCTGTCCCAGTCTGTCTCAAACATACTCAGCCCCTTCCCGGAAGGGTTTGTCTTTTTTTTTTTTTTTTTAAGAACCAAAACAATTGCATAAAGTAAAATAAGGAACAAAAAGGTGAGTTGCTTACTCAACAGTTGGAGAGAGCCTTCCACTCCTTCCAGGTCACTTCTCAGTCTGCTGAAGGATCTCCTTACATAGCTAGGCCTATTTCCCAGCAGGCATTGCCAGAGCTCTTGAACTATAATGCCCTCTGGCAGTGACAACTCCAAGCCTGCCCCACAGTCCTGGTTCCACAGGAGAGGTTGGCTGGCAGCCAGAAAGGGTCAGCTTGATTTCTCACCACTTAGGGAAGAGGGAAGTTTCAGCTCATCTTGCTCTTGAAACTGGTCTCAGACCCTAAAACAGCGCACCACAAAAACTGCCACCTTCCCATCACTGACCATGTCTCTATCCCACTCTTCCTGGAATGGGGTAATGCTAGCCAAGGAGGGCTTCCTCTGTCTAAGTCTAAAAGGGCCAATACTCCTGTTACACAGAAAAATCCCTATGGCATGTTCTCAGAGACAAACACAACCAACTTCTGTTCTCAGAGATGGGCAGCATAAATGGTACCTGCCCAAAAGGGACCATCAAGACACCATCTGCAATGAGCTGGGCCAGGCATGGTAAAAGCCTGGTGACTTCAAGGAATGGCAGAAATAGGGGACCTCAGGTTGCAAGAACTTAAAAAAAAATCCAGACACTTCCTTATGAGTTCTATTTCCCAGTTCATTCATTAGCCCATATATTTTGAAAGCATCTGCTGCAAGTCTATGAAATGCTCTTGAAACATTATTTACTATTGTTAATCTGTATTGAGATATCTTAGGGGAAGTTCTAATCAGGCCTATGATGCTAGGTGCTGTAAAACACACTGGTAAACATAGTCTGAGCCCTGAAACGTTTGCAATCTAATCTGAAATAAGATTCAACAATTGAGTCGGGCAAGCAAAAGGAGAGGAAAAAGGTCAAGAACAAGAATAATGAAAATTAGATTGTGTAGCTATTACATAGGTTAGCTATTGTTCACCATGATGGTTCCAAATCATCTGACAGTTTTATATATAAATAGATCCATAAATAAAATCAACTAGTCTTAAAGAAAATGAGTACCTCTGAAAATAAAGCCATATATTTAGGTGCTTAAGCATGTACTTTAGTCATTCAAATTTGAAAATTTTGGTCCTAACCCATAATGCATATATTACCTATGTTGTGTTCACTCCATTTATGCCATACTGTTTTGCTGCTTATATCATTAGGGGATCAAATTGTTATGACAAAAGAAAAAGGTCTTTGAGAAAGCCATGTGAATACAGCTGTGTGGCGAATGGAAATTCCATTTGATGGAGAATTTCTAAATTTGTTCTTATTCTAATTTGGAATGAGACCCAAACATTTCAAAAATCTCCATGAAAGAAAATTTTAAAAAAGCATTTAGGGTCAAACAAAATGTTTCATTTCAACAAAAGAAAAACATTGTTATTATTTCAACTTTATTTATATTCATATTAAAAAATAGAAAATTTGGAATGAAAAGTAATTTCAGATGGAAAAATCAAAACATTCCATTCCAAAAATGGCAAAACTTTCCCCCCTTTTTCGCCTCTGAAATGAAATTTTGGCAAAGTCAACATGATTTCACACAGTGTTTTGATTTCAACAGAACTGCATTTTCCAATGGAACACAGCACTGTCAGAGTTTTTCTGACCAGCTCTGTATGTGAAGCTAACATCTGGTCCTTGATTTTCTCTATGGCTACCAGCTTTTTATCAGTAGTCAATAGCGATAGCTTTAAACAGACATCGGGTGAAATCCTGGTCCAACTGAAGTGAATGGCAAAACTCCCATTGACTTTAAAGAGGACAGGTTTTCACACACAGTACCCAGGTGAGTTCTAGTTTTCTCTCATTTTTTCAATAGTTGAGCTCTTCTGTTTCCATGGGAACTAGAAAGCATAGAGTAATTAAAAACAATAGAAGCTATTTAAAAGTTTGCTGACCATTTAAAATATGACTAAAAGTTTATTAGGGATTTACTCAAGTCTCAGTCTGAGAAATCAGCAAAGGTTCATGTCCAGTCCTTACTTCATCTGAAGTATTTCTACCATCCTAAGCATAATTATACTTCATTGTTCAAAGACATGAAGTCTTTGCTACCATGTCTGCTTCCACTAAAACATCTTAAATGTTGAGTCACAAGAATCCGTTCCTGTTGCCGTGTGCTGTTATATCTAATTCTCTTACCAGATCCTTTTGCTGATTTACCCTGAAAGAGTTATTTGTCTTGGATGACAAAATCCAAATGAAATGAACAACTAATTATATGCTATTCTAAAGTACCTGGTTATGCTGAAATATACTGTGGCAACCCCTAAGCTTGTCTAGCCAGCTGTTGGTAGAGACAAGTGAGGGCCTATCCCTGCACTGATGGTTACTGTTGCTATGGGTTCTCTAAAAAGAAGAAAATGGAGGGAGAACGGGGTATGGGATGGTCTGGCAAAATAATCTACAGTAAGTGATTAATGCAATTTACCAACCACGACAAAGTCTTCAAAGCCTTGTGCCACTTCCCACAGAAAATTTATAGACAGGTCTGAAAGCTAGCCAGGTGTGTCAAATAAGATTGGAGTTGAGGAAATGGATAGCTAGTGTATTCAAAATGAAACCATTTGGTCAGCTGACAGTGTTATCTCATGCTGAAGTACAGCTTGGTCAAACTGCTAGCCTCATCTCAGTCTTTCAGTAAAAGAAAGACCTTTCATTCAGAGTACAGGCTGTGAAACTGGTGACAGCATATAATACTACAGTACTTCTTACTATTTTCTTTTTCTTATTTAAATGTCAGAGCAATCGAAATCGGTGTACGTTTCAGATGATGCAAATGAGGAGTTACACTACAGTACCCTAGAGACCTCTCCTGCAGAGTAGCGATTTTGTTATTAATATTTTGTCCCTTTATGCTGACTGCCGGTAAACCCAAGTTCATTACTAGAAAATGAATAGGAATGGCAAGGCATTCCCCTCGGACTGTTGCTTCTAATAACAGGAATGGGACTTATGCAAATGCGGGGAAAACATGCAGCTATAGGTTTCTTTGATGGGAAATAAGAGATTTCTTCTAGGGGTGAGAATTCACTTCTGTGTCCCTGCCTAATCAATCCCCAATCTAACTGATCATCATGCCACAAAGCATACCAGTTAGAAAGTCAGTTGTGATTGAGGGCGTCTTTTTATTTTAAATGTGGACAGGTCTACTAGGAAACGGCTTTGACCATCAACTCCTTTCACAAAAGCCACCAAACAAGTATCAGATGATAATGTCTTTCATTAACAACACCTGGAACTTAAAGACTGGGCTACTAACTCATTGCATTAGGTATTTACGTTGATACAGTATGTCTTCCATCACCATAGTATCTGAGCATCTCAAAGAGGGACAATATTATTAACTCCATTTAAAAAGGGAAAAAGCGAGGCACAGAGAGGTTAAGTGATTTGACCAAGGTCGTGTAGGATGTCTGTGACAGTCAGTAATTGACCCCAGATCTCTGACGTTCCATATAATTATGAGATATTTCTTCCTGCCCACCATCCTGTCTCTATAGAGGATGTATATTCTGTCCAAACATTTTTTATAAAAAGAGTGCCTTTTTAAAACTCTTATCACCTTTTCTCCAAGTAAGACTTTGTCTGCCTTCTCTTACAATTAATGCAAAAGTAGTATATTTAACACACTTTCAGTGTGCTGTATCAATGATGGTATAAGAATGGCCATACTGGGTCAGACCAATGGTCCATCTAATCCAGTGGTTCTCAACCTTTCCAGACTACTGGAAAGGTTTCAGGAGTGTGATTTGTCTTGTGTACCCAAGTTACACCTCACTTAAAAACTACTTGCTCATACTATCAGACATGAAAATACAAAAGTGTCCCAGCACACTATTACTGAAAAATTGCTGACTTTCTCATTTTTACCATATAATTATAAAATAAATCAATTGGGATATAAATATTGTACTTACATTTCAGTGTATAGTATATAGAGCAGTGTAAATAAGTCATTGTCTGTATGAAATTTTAGTTTGTATTGACTTTGCTAGTGCTTTTTATGTAGCCTGTTGTAAAACTAGGAAAATAGCTAGATGAACTGACGTACCCCTGGAAGACCTCTGCGTACCCACAGGGGTACGCGTACCCCTGATTGAGAACCACTGATCTAGCCCAGTTAATGGCCTGAGCCAGATGCGTCAGAGGGAATGACCAGAACAGGGCAATCATTGAGTGATCCAGCTCCTGTCATGCAGTCCTAACTTCTGGCAGTCAAGGTTTAGGGACACTCAGAGCATGGGATTGCATCCCTGAGCACCTTGGCTAATAGCCACTGGTGGACTTATCCTCCATGAATTTACCTAATCCTTTTCTGAACACAGTTAAAGTTTTGGCCTTCACAACCTCCTCTAGCAATGAGTTCCATGGGTTGACTATATGTTTGTGAAGAAATACTTCCTTATGTTTGTTTCGAATCTGCTGCCTATTAATTTCATTGGGTGACCCTTGGTTCTTGTTTTATGTGAAGGGGTAAATAACACTTCTGTATTCAGTTTCTCCCCTTTCTCATAATTTTATAGACCTCTATCATATCCCTCATTAGTTGTCTCTTTTCTAAGCAGAAAAATCCCAGTCTTTTGAATCTCTCCTCATATGGAAGCTAATCATACACCTAATAATTTCTGTAGCCCTTCTCTGTACCTTTTCCAATTCTAATATATCTTTTTTGAGATGGGGAGACCAGAACTGTGAACAGTATTCAAAGTGTGGGTATATCATGGATTTATATAGTGGTATTATAATATTTTCTGTCTTATTATCTAACCCTTTTCTAATGTTTCCTAACATTCTGTTCCCTTTTTTGACTGCTGCTGCATATTGAGATGTTTGCAGAGAACCATTGACAATGACTCCAAGATCACTTTCTTGAGTGGTAATAGCTAATTTAGACCCCAACATTTTATATGTATAGTTGGGATTTGGTTTTCTTATGTGCATTACCTTGCACTTATCAATATTGAATTTCATCTGCCATTCTGTTGCCCAGTTACCCAGTTTTATGTTATCCCTTTGTAACTCTTTGCAGTAAGTTTTGAACTTAACTATCTTGAGTAATTTATTATCATCTGCAAACTTTGCCACCTTGTTATTCATCCTCTTTTCCAGATCATCTATGAATATGTTGAACAGCACTCGTTCGAGTACAGATCCTTGGGGGACCCTGCTATTTACCTCTCCGTTGTGAAAACTTATCATTTATTTCTACCCTTTATTTCCTCTCTTTTAACCAGTTGCTGATCCATGAGAGGACCTTCCTTCTAATTCCATGACTGCTCACTTTGCTTAAGAGCCTTTGATGTGGGCCCTTGTCCAAGTATGCTATATCAACTGGATCACCCTTGTTCACATACTTGTTGACATTCTCAAAACAATTCTAATAGATTGAAGTACAATTTTCCCGATAATTCTGTTTATTATAGTTTCAGCCAATTTGCCTGGTACTGAAGTTGGGCTTACCAGCCTGTAATTGTCTGGATCACCTCTGGAACCCTTAAAAAGCAAATGCTGCCTGCCTCCCTCTTTCAGAAAAACAGCATTACATTAGCTATCCTCCAGTCATCAGGTACAGAGGCTGATTTAAGCAATAGGTTACATACCACAGTTAGTAGTTCTGCAATTTCACATTTAAGTTCTTTCAGAACTCTTGGGTGAATACCACCTGGTCCTGGTGATTTTATTACTGTTTAATTTATCAGTTTGTTCCAAAACCTCCTCTATTGACAATCTGGGACAGTTCCTCAGATTTGTCCCCTAAAAAGAATGGCTCAGGTGTGTGGATTTCCCAAACACCCTCTGCTGTGAAGACCGATGCAAAAAATTCCTTTAGCTTCTCCACAACGGCCTTCTCTTCCTTGAGTGTTCCTTTAGCACCTTGATTGTACAGTGGCCCCACTGATTGTTTGGCTGGCTTCCTGCTTCTGAAGTACTTAAAAATCAATTGCTGTTTATCTTTGTGTCTTTTGCTAGCTAGCCTTCAAATTCTCTTTTGGCCTGCCTAATTATACTTTTACACTTGACTTGCCAGAGTTTATGCTCCTTTCTATTTTCCACAGTAGGAGTTGACTTCCAAATGTACATTACTATCTCATGGGGGCTTCTTATTGAGAGTAACCATAAAAGCCATTGATTCCCATCAGTGTATGTTGAAATAAAAAGTTTCCATACATTTTCATGAATTTTGTTGATGGCATCTATGTACCAGAGGAATGAGCACTGAAGAAAATGCAGCCAGTTAGTCACTGATTCAAAATTGTTCACCTAGAGCTGAGGGCATTTTATGGTCAACTACTTCCCTTTGCTCCCCCACACATGATACCCCTGATTGTTTTGTATTTTTAGCTCTAAGTGCTTCCCGTCATCAGGGCTGGGTTTTGTTCCCTCAAGAATCACAGTATAAGTAAGGTTTTAAAATGAATAACAGCCACGAGATCTTAGTGAAAGTTAAACTAAGCAGAGTTAAACCAAGCTCCTGCCAGATTTAAATGGATAGCTGTGAAAGATGTCACACCACATGTGCCCGGAGCTGCTCTGCTTACCCAATGGACAGACAAAGTGATACTTCTCTGGGGATGGTATCTTTAATATAAGACAGCTATATAATAGATATTTTAACATATTAAAGGTAGGGATGGCTCCCTCCTGGATAAGGGAAAGTGCAAGAATTGAGTATTAATAACTTCATAGTGATGAAGTAGCAACAATTTGGTTACTAGATAATGGTGGAATGCTGTAGAGCCCTGTTTAAGGGACAAATGGAATCTACTAGTCATCAGCTTTTCTGTCCAGCAGATGACACTAGAGCCACTGGTGAGAGTAACACTTTAAAAGGATAGTGTCAGGTCAAATTTAAGTTTTGACAAAATTTAAGACCAAAGGAAGTACTTCCATAATATGTTTTTAAATTCAAAAAAGAAAAGATATGTGCATTTAAAGAAACAGACATTCCTCTGCCGTGCTGGCAACCCAATCATTGTAGCATTGAGTTAGAGCAGTGTTTCTTTATCTTTTTGTGCTGGTGATTGCTTTTGGACTTTGAAAAAAATTGTGACCCCCCTACCTTAACCTTGGGGCTTTGGGCTTCAGCAGCCCCCATGGCTTGGGACTTTAGCAGCCCCCTGCAGTGTGGGGCTCAGGGCATGGGGTTCAGCCCCGCTTGGGGTGTGGGCCTCCAGGCTACAACCCTGCTCGGGGCTGAAACATCTAAATTAGCTTTGCAGGCCCCCTGTGCTGTGGGGCCCCGGGCAATTGCCCTGCTTCCTAACCCCAAACTCCGGCCCTGCTTGTGACCTCTTAAACCACTCCCATGAACCCCCAGGGGTTAGGACCCCAGGTTGAGAAACTCTGGATTAGACCATGAGAACCTGAAAGTGAAACTGGCTGGTGTCAAAAAGTTACACTGAGTGGGCTATTTTCCATTCTCTAAGCTGACAGCAACACAGTCCTTAAATAAATAGCTCAAACAATTAGGGATTTAGAGAAGACAAGCAGCTTCCTTGATTAATTTTTAGAAAGAACTGTGAAGCAAGTCTTTTGCAAAGGTCTGAAGTGTTCAATATACTTCAGGAATTTATACAATGTTCATCACAGTGATCTCTGAATACCTTATTCAAAAGTATGATGCCAAAAACAGGGCCCAAGAAAAAGTACAGGAATTTGGTACCCCCAAATGTGACGATTTGGTGTCTCTGAATGCTGGCATCCAGGGTGCCCACATTTATCATAGGAAGAAGTAACTGAAAAAGTACAGGGAAGGAAAAAGCATGGATCAGTGAGAGAGCACTAGCTTATGACCTGGGAGGTGCAGGTTCAATTTGCTGCTCTGCTACAGTCTTTCTATGTGATGCTGGGGAAGTCATGTAGTGCTAGTTTCACAAAGGGGACTTAAGCATTGCAATTCATTGAGCCAGAGAGAAAAAAAGCAAGAGATTGATATAAGCTGCTGGTTAGCACACACACCTGGAAAGTGGGAGAGTTAAGACCCTGCTACAAGAAATATACATGAAATTCGCTCCCTCCCTCAATGTGAAGGAAGATATGCACAGCTTTTTGCCCCTCCCCCCAGTTATGAATTGCACAAACTGGGTTTTAGAATAAACAAAAAATGAGTTTATTAACTACAAAAGGTAGTTTTTGATACTGTCTCGCATGACCTTCTCATAAACAAACTAGGGAAATACAACTTAGATGGAACTACTATAAGGTGGGTGCATAACTGGTTGGAAAATCATTCCTAGAGAGTAATTATCAGTGGTTCACAGTCATGCTGGAAGGACATAACGAGTGGGGTCCCGCAGGGATCGTTTCTGGGTCTGGTTCTGTTCAATATCTTCATCAATGATTTAGATAATGGCATAGAGAGTACACTTATAAAGTTTGCTGACGATACCAAGCTGGGAGGGGTTGCAAGTGCTTTGGAGGATAGGATTAAATTCAAAATGATCTGGACAAACTGGAGAAATGGTCTGAAGTAAATAGGATGAAATTCAATAAGGACAAATGCAAAGTACTCCATTTAGGAAGGAGCAATCAGTTGCACACATACAAAATGGGAAATGACTGCCTAGGAAGGAATACTGCAGAAAGGGATCTGGGGGTCATAGTGGATCACAAGCTAAATATGAGTCAACAGTGTAATGCTGTTGCAAAAAAAGCAAACATCATTCTGGGATGTATTAGCAGGAGTGATGTAAGCAAGACACAAGAAGTAATTCTTCTGCTCTACTCCACGCTGATTAGGTCTCAACTGGAGTATTGTGTCCAGTTCTGGGCGCCACATTTCAGGAAAGATGTGGATAAATTGGAGAAAGTCCAAAGAAGAGCAATAAAAATTATTAAAGGTTTAGAAAACCTGACCTATGAGGGAAGATTGAAAAAATTGGGTTTGTTTAGTCTGGAGAAGAGAAGACTGAGAGTGGATATGATAACAGTTTTCAGGTACATAAAAGGTTGCTACAAGGAGGAGGGAGAAAAATTGTTTTTCTTAACCTGAGGACAGAACAAGATGCAATGGGCTTAAATTTCAGCAATGGCAGTTTAGGTTGGACATTAGGAAAAACTTCCTAACTGTCAGAGTGGTTAAGCACTGGAATAAATTGCTTAGGGAGGTGGTGGAACCTCCATCATTGGGGATTTTTAAGAGCAGGTTGGACAAACACATGTCAGGAATGGTCTAGATAAGACTTAGTCCTGCCTTGAGTGCAGGGGACTGGTCTAGATTATCTCTCAAAGTCCCTTCCAGTTCTATGATTCTATGATTTTAAGTGATTATAAGAGATAGCAAACAGAACAAAGCGGATTACTGAGCAAATAAAACAAACACACAAACTAGGCTTAATACATTAAAGAAAATAGGCTACAAATAGTAATTTCTTCCCCTTAATGTTGTTTATGCAGGTTGCAGAATTTCTTGAAGGTAAACTGCACTGCTTGCAGCTTAAATCTCCAGATATACCCATCACAGGCTGACCTTTCTCACCTGGGCTCAGCTCCTGCTCCCCACTCCCAGCTTAGTTCCTTTGTTTCTGCAGGTTTTTTCAACAGTCTTCCTTCTTGGGTGGGGAGACAGTAGAGAAGAGCCAAGATTAACTCATTTCCCACTCTTAAAGAGGATTTGCATATGGTCAGAATCCTTTGTTTCCCAGTTGGACCCCACCCCCTCTTTATGGAAAAACACTAGGTGTTCATGATGGAGTCTAGTACCAATCATCTGACCCTGCAGTGTCAAAGCAGCATCCCAGGAAACTTCTCAGGAAGGAGTGAGATTAGCATCTTCAAAGTCCTATTGTCCTTCCTAATGACCCATCCAGACTGATTGCATACTGTCTGGTGGGCATTCCCAAGGTGAAAACACAGTTGTAATTATTACATAGTCAGTATTTCTAACTTAAGATACAGAAATGATACATGCATACAAATTGGATAATCACATGCAACAAAGCCCGTTGCCAACTCTATCCACATATCTCAGTGGTTCTCAAACTGGGGCCGCCGCTTGTGTAGAGAAAGCCCCTGGCGGGCCAGGCCAGTTTGTTTACCTGCCAGGTCCGCAGGTTCGGCCGACTGTGGCTCCCACTGGCCGCGGTTCGCCGCTCCAGGCCAATGGGGGCTGCGGGAAGCGGCGCGGGACAAGGGATTTGCTGACTGCCGCTTCCCACAGCCCCCATTGGCCTGGAGTGGCAAACCACGGCCAGTGGGAGCCGCGACTGGCTGGACCTGCTGACCCGGCAGGTAAACAAACTGGCCCGGCCCACCAGGGGCTTTCCCCACACAAGCGGCAGCCCCAGTTTGAGAACCACTGACATATCTATTCAGGGGACACCATCATAGGACCTAATCACATCAGCCACACTATCAGAGGCTCGTTCACCTGCACATCTACCAATGTGATATATGCCATCATGTGCCAGCAATGCCCCTTTGCCATGTACATTGGCCAAACCGGACAGTCTCTACGCAAAAGAATAAATGGACACAAATCAGACATCAAGAATTATAACATTCAAAAACCAGTCGGAGAACACTTCAACCTCCCTGGTCACTCAATTACAGACCTCAAAGTCGCAATACTCCAATAAAAAAAACTTCAAAAACAGACTCCAACGAGAAACTGCAGAATTGGAATTAATTTGCAAACTGGACACAATTAAATTAGGCTTGAATAAAGACTGGGAGTGGATGGGTCATTACATAAAGTAAAAACTATTTCTCCATGCTAATATTTCCCCCCTACTGCTACTCACACCTTCTTGTCAACTGTTGGAAATGGGCCATCCTGATTATCACTACGAAAGTTTTTTTTCTCCTGCTGATAATAGCCCATCTTAATTGATTACTCTCATTACAGTTGGTATGGCAACACCTATTTATTCATGTTCTCTGTGTATATAGATCTTCCTACTGTATTTTTCACTGCATGCATCCGATGAAGTGGGTTTTAGTCCATGAAAGCTTATGCTCAAATAAATGTGTTAGTCTCTAAGGTGCCACAAGTACTCCTCGTTCTTTTAACCTTTCCAATGATACCTCACATGACCCATCTTGCATAAACTATATCTTTGTTATGCCATATTCGTATCATAAGCATATCTCTATGAAGAATATGGGGTGTAACATCATTGTAGGAGACATGGATAAAAGCGCCTGCTTGAAGTCAGTAAGATTGGGGATTCAAATCTGGTACTCTGACATCCCCAATGAGTGTGCTAAACATTGGACTATTGGATAAATTGGCATCCATAAGGAGTCAACTAACTTGTCCCAGATGTCTTTTGTGCAGGTTCAGGCCCCTGCCAGATCAGGCCCCATAGATGAGCTAGGCAGAGGAATGCCTAATTTGAGAATTCCAATAGGACTTTGGCATGAACGAGGGTGCCCAGCAGTTTGGCACATGTAGGCAGTTTTATGTATACCTACAGGAAGAAATTTAGATGCCTACAAGGATAGGCAGCAGCTGAGCAGTGGTTTTGTGAATGTCAGTGGTGCATAAGTGTTAGCCTTAGGCACCCAAAGAAGCAAATAGGTGCTATGTCCCTTTGTGAATCTAACCCTTAGCCTCTGTGTTTCATTAGCAGAGTGAAGGTGAATGCAGGCTGAACAAGTAGAACTGTTCACCTTTCTGGAGCAGCCATTCCTGAAGAAGGTGATTGCAAGTGCCTCAGACAGTCCTGTTCTGAATCAGGGAGTCTGTAAAGTCCCCATAATTGCATGTAGCAGTCAGTGTCCATAAGGCAGTAATACAGGGGTCTATCCCCTCCCCTTCAGACTAGTCGCTAGTGAAAAGCCTGTGTTACTCCACCGTTTTGTTTTGTTTTCAAGAGCAATAGTTCCCCAGAGCTCCTAGGACTCCTATGAGGCTTGGAGCAGTGATGAGCTTCGAAGTGTACTCCGGGGGGAATTCTGCGACAAAACATTAAAAATTCTGTGCACAATATTTTAAAATTCTGTATATTTTATTTGCCAAAATAACACTATCTAATCACGCCAGTTTCAATTATTTGGTAATTTATTTCAAAATACCTGCCAGCAACTATGTCTGTGATAGTACAGACTCACAAAAAATTCCCCCAGGAGTAGAGTTAAAGGAACCCCAGTTTCTCTGGCCCCTCCCCCTCAGAGCCCAGAAAGAGGGCCAGACATCCGCACCCCCTACCTCCCAGAGCCCAGCCATGGGCCACCCCCAGGCCAGACATTCACCCCCCACTCCCCCACAGATCCCAACCACGGGGTGCCCCCCATCCCAGACAGCCACACTCCCCACCCCCCAGCACCCAGCTGCAGAGCCCCCCACCCCGACACTCACATACACTCCCTCCCAACCAGAGTCCAGCTATGGGGCCCACCCCAGTCCAGACACCTGTACCCCTTATCCCCCAGAGCCCAGCCATGGGGACCCCCCAGCACTGAGCTGCAGGGCCTTCCCCAGGTGAGACACCCAAACCCCCTAACCCTCAGAGCCCAGCCATAGGGCCTCCCCAGTGCCCAGCTGAGGCCCCCCCAGCCCAGACATCCACAGCCCCAGAGCCCAGGGATCCAGAGGGAGAAACAGCTTGATGCTGGGTCCTGGGCTTGTATGGAGTTTCCTGCACGCTGCCTCCTTCCTTCAGGGTATGCTGAGAAGTGCAGCTGCCGGGAATCCTCCAGCTCCTCCTCTCGCTTCCCCTGCCAGTGTCTTCTATTTATGAGCTGGGCTCTGCCAGGTCCAGTGGCCCCTAGTGGCAGACAGCAGCTCTGCAGCCCATTTCAGTGGGAGAAAAAGGAAATACTGCATATACAATATTAATTTTTTGTGCAAATACTGCATGCGCAGTGTCGCAAAATTCTCCCAGGAATAAAAGTGGTGCAGCTCTCTCTGCTTCCTCTCAGATAAAGTAAAATAACAGTTTTACTTTCCTGTGGTGGTTGTCCTTCTGCATGGCCAAGTCTGGGTAGAGCTCCAACAACTTCTTCCACTGAGTCCATTGCTGGGCTAGGTTGGTGTCTGCAAAATCCAGGGCTCTGGAGGGCTTCAGATTCAACAGCTCATGCTGCCAGTTGCTGCACTGCAGTGAACTCACAGCTCTGCCCCTGCCACCATGTTCCAATAGCGCACAGTGAAGCTGAGTACAGGTTAAATCAAACAAGTTGGTCTTTATTAAACCTGGTGCACTCCTCTGTCCTATGTTGCTCCCAGCCTAACTCCCCATCTTCCCAGATGTCCTGTCAGTAACAGGCCCTCCAGGGAACACGGGCCCCCTGACTTTAGTTCCACTGAAGATGAGAGACTCTGTGCCTCAGTACCCCATCTGTAAAATGGGGATAATAGCACTTGCTTATCTCACAGAGGTGTTGCGAGGATACGACATTAAAGATTTTGAGGCACTCAAATAGTATGCTGATAGAGGAGTGGATTAGTTGGGGTGGGTAGTGACTGCCGAAAGGGAAGAATGCAAGCATGAGAGGAGGTGGATGACAGGCAGTGAAGCAAGGAGAAGCAGGTGGGGGTGATTCCTAGGGGAAAGGGCATCCATGGTGTGGGGGAGCTGGGAACTGGTCACCTCAGGAATGAGGAGTAGGAGCTTCTGGCTTGGGAAGGAACAGAGTTTCAGACAAAGAACTGGGGAAGAAGTTCTGATGCCTATTCTCAGGTCAGCCCAGCTTCTGAACACTCACTTACCCACGCAGCATACAGGGGAAGTGGTGGGCGGTATTTGGATAGGTAGCTGACTGGCCTGGGGGTGGACAAATAATGCCCAACATATTAAAACAAACACAAAACAGGCAGGGGAGAGGGAAAGGAGTCATACGACTGCCACCCATTTGAGGTTTTCTGGGCTTATAATTGAAATAATTCTGAAGCGTATGAAAGTGCCCATGCTATAGCTGGCATACAGATGACATTTTGAAGCAATGTGATAATGTTTTCATGTGGCTTGGAGAAAAAGAGACAGGGCTAAAAGGGGTGGAGGAGGGGAAAAGAGAGACAGGATATGACAGTAGGGTCTGAAATAGCACATCCTGAAACTGAGATAAAGGAAAACAGATCTATGAATAAGCATTTGAGGCTTCAGTGCTAAAAGGTGTCTGCAAGCAGGTGTAAGGGGGGGGGGAATGGTCCTGCTATTGTGGGGAACTTTCCTGGCTTCTGCACTACCCCGGTGAAGTGGGCTAGCGAAAGGATCTGAGTCCTCGCTCCCACTTCCTTTACCCAGAGCCTGCCTGACCTCAAGGGCTCCCCTTCCACAATCCTGGGTGGCAAAGTTCACGTAACCCCAACAAGGCTGGGCCCAGGATTTCTGGGGGGCTTGACCTCCAACCTTGTTGTGGTCACTTAGGGCAGGGACTAGGGTGTCCCCACTCCGGGGTGCTCTCTCCGCACTGGATGCTTCCTTGACCCACTGATCATTACATACAGTTCAAAGCAAATATAATTTATTAAACAGCAATCAATTTAAAAAAATAAGGAAAAAATGGGAAAGATTAAGGAAAACCCATAACCCTGCTCTGTGACACGGGGACGTCACACCCAATGTCTCTGGAATGTAAGGGAAGTTCAGTCTGTTCCTCACACGTCCCAGGCCTTCTTCTCAGGCCCTGGATGTGCTGCAGGGATACTGTGGGTCGGACACTGCTCTGGTGCTGGCCACATGCACTCAGCAGGGCCGGCTCCAGGCACCAGCTTACCAAGCAGGTGCTTGGGGCGGCCACTTCAGAGAGCGGCGGCACGTCCAGCTGTTCGGCGGCAATTCGGCGGACGGTCCCTTACTCCTGCTCGGAGCGAAGGACCTCCCGCCGAATTGCCGCCGCAGATCGCGATCGCGGCTTTTTTTGTTTGTTTGTTTTTTTTGTTTGGCTGCTTGGGGCGGCCAAAACCCTGGAGCTGGCCCTGGCCCTCAGGCTCTAGGTGGCAGGACCCTTCTTCCCAGCGTTGCCCCCATCCCATCAGGGTTATGATCCCCCTCCGAGTCTGGCCTGCCAGGCATCTTGGCTGGGGGCGTCTCCTTGTGCTGGGCCGGCTGCCCAGGTCCCCCTCACTCTTCCCAGCTGTTCACTGCACTCGGCTCTGGACTGCTCCAGCTCCACTCTGCCTCAGCACTGCTGCTCTGCCTCCAGCTCCCTGGGCAGCTTCTCTGGCCCCTTTGGCTCTGGTTGCTGCAGCTCTGCTCCCAGCACAGGTCTGCTCTGTGGGCTGCTTCTGTGACCCTGTTCCCAGCACTGACCAGCTTCCTGGGCTGCTTCTCTGGTCCCTCTGGATCTGGCACAGCTCTGCTCCCTAGCTCAGCTTGGGCCCCTGCTTTCTCCTTAGCTCAGCCCCACTCCGTCTGATCCAGGCAATTCCAGCTCACACGGAGGACAGGACCCCCCGGGCCTCCTGACTCCCTGGTTAGCCTGCCCGCCCTGTCAATCAGGCTGACCTGGAGCACTGGCCTCTCCACATTGTTCCTGGGGACTGTCAGTCTCAGGGCTCTTATTTCTCATCGACCCTTCCCCTTTCTTTTGGTACTAGCCAACCAAACCACCCCCACTGAGTTTTAGTAGGGGGACAACAGTCCCCGTAAACAGGGAAGATCAAATGCTTGAAGGACAGAAAGTAGTTCCTCTCCACATGAGAGAAGGGGAAAGAGATGGACTACACTAATTAAGACATCTTTTCCAACCTTCTCATCTAGGATTTATTGATATTTTTGGAATGCCTGAACATTTTAATTCAAAAGATGGCTGGATTGTATTTTACATACTCATCTCTACTAAGATGGAAATGTTGTAATATGTAGAGAAGATTTTAACTACAGGAAATTTGTAGAAACTACTTTATTTAGCAAAATAGCCACATGACTTGCCAGAAACAGCTGTTTGATAACTATCCACCTGTGATTTGTGCAAAGGCCTTGTGCCTGGCAAAAGGTCCCCATCCATTTCTTTGTTGGCAGGGTATCTACATAATTAATATCCAAAGGGAACACTGAAGGTTTATGTTGTCACACAGACACTGATATTTGTCTTTTGTTTCACGCAGGTGACAACTACGTGAGAGGGTGCCCTTCAGAAGTTGACCAAATAGACAGTTGGGTACTTTTATGTTGGATATAGGATCTGGCTACAATCCCAACAACAAATAAAAGACCAAACAAAAAACATCAACAAACTACAGAAATGAATTTCTTAAGGAAGTAGAGGATTCTTTTTTGAGGCCAGAAGTATTCCTGGGTTCAAAAAAGAATTAAATAAGTTCATGGAGTATATGTCCATCAATGCATATTAGCCAAGATGGCTAGGGATGCAACCCATGCTTTGGAGGTCCCTTAGCCGCTGACTGCCAGAAGCTGGGACTAGACAATAGGCCATGGTTTTATTTGATTTTTGAAAAATTCTCTTATTCCACTTTGCTTGCTGCTAGTATAGTTATAACACAGCACAACAGTTGAAAATAGGCTAGGATGGAATGGAAAATCAAGTCCACAGCATTTTCTAAGTTTACATATCCTGTTCAGGTTTCAGAGTGGTAGCCGTATTAGTCTGTATCAGCAAAATCAACGAGCAGTACTTGTGGCATCTTAGAGACTAACACATTTATTTGGGCATAAGCTTTCGTGGGCTAAAACCCACTTCATCAGATGCATGGAGTGGAAAATATAGTAGGCAGGTATATATACACAGTACATGAAAAGATCGGAGTTGCCTTACCAAGTGGGGGGCTAGTGCTAACAAGACAATTCAATTAAAGTGGAAGTGGGCTATTCTCACCAATAGAATACCAACGGAGGAAAAATTACTTTTGTAGTGGTAATGAGACCAATGTAATCAGGGTGGCCCATTTCAAATAGTTAACAAGAAGGGGTGAGTAACAGTAAGGGAAAATTAGAATGGGGAAATTAGTTTTTGTAGTGACCCATCCACTCCCAGTCTATATTCAGGCCTAATTTGATGATGTCAAGTTTGCAAATCAATTCCAGTTCTGCAGTTTCTCGTTGGAGTCTGTTTTTAAAGTTTTTTTGTTGAAGAATTGCCACTTTTAAGTCTGTTATTGAGTGTCCAGGGAGATTGAAATGTTCTCTGACTGGTTTTTGAATGTTATAATTCTTGACGTCTGATTTGTGTCCATTTATTCTTTTGCGTAGAGACTGTCCGGTTTGGCCAATGTACATGGCAGAGGGGCATTGCTGACACATGATGGCATATATCACATTGGTAGATGTGCAGGTGAACGAGCCTCTGATGGTGTGGCTGATGTGGTTAGGTCCTATGATGGTGTCCCTTGAATAGTTATGCGGACAGAGTTGGCAATGGGGTTTGTTGCAGGGATAGGTTCCTGGGTTAGTGTTTTTGTTGTGTGGTGTGTAGTTGCTGGTGAGTATTTGCTTCAGGTTGGGGGGCTATCTGTAAACGAGGACTAGCCTGTCTCCCAAGGTCTGTGAGAGTGAGGAATCGTCCTTCAGGATAGGTTGTAGATCCTTGATGATGCGCTGGAGAGGTTTTAGTTGGGGGCTGAAGGTGCTGGCTAGTGGCGTTCTGTTACTTCCTTTGTTGGGCCTGTCCTGTAATAGGTGACTTCTGGGTACCTTTCTGGCTCTGTCAATATGTTTCTTCACTTCACCAGGTGGGTATTATAGTTTTAAGAACACTTGATAGAGATCTTGTAGGTGTTTGTCTCTGTCTGAGGGATTGGAGCAAATGCGGTTGTATCTTAGAGCTTGGCTGTAGACAATGGATCGTGTGATGTGGTCTGGATGAAAGCTGGAGGCATGTAGGTAAGTATAGCAGTCAGTAGGTTTCTGGTATAGGGTGGTGTTTGTGTGACCATCGCTTATTTGCACTGTAGTGTCCAGGAAGTGGATCTCTTGTCTGAACTGGTCCAGGCTGAGGTTGATGGTGGGGTGGAATTCCACCAGGATTTCAACAATTTCCACCCCACCATCAACCTGGGTATTCTACTATTGAGAATAGCCCACTTCCACTTTAACTGAATTGTCTCATTAGCACTGACCCTCCACTTGGTAAGGCAACTCCCATCTTTTCAATATCTGCCTACTGTATTTTCCACTCCATGCATCTGATGAAGTGGATTTTAGCCCATGAAAGCTTATGCCCAAATAAATTTGTTAGTCTTTAAGGTGCCACAAGTACTGCTTGTTGTATATCCTGTTCAGTTACATTGGTACAACTAAATGGAGTTCAATGAATTGTGCTGACACATCTAAGAGGAAGATTTGGCTCAATGTCACATTCATTCCAAGAGTCTGAGGTTGGACATTGCACTTAGCACACTGAATGGCATTCATTCAGTAGCTGTGTTGTCATAATTACAAAGGTGTTGGCTGAAAATTTCCCTTCCACAGATGGCCATTGAAATAGTTCAGAGTCTAGCACCATTTAACAGAGGTGTGGTTTGCTCTCAGTGTCACTGAGACTAGATCAAATCTGCAGCCTAGCAGAAAAAACACTGGTTTTTTTTTTAAGGGCTTCACTATTGATTTTTGTTAACTACAGTTTAAGAAAAATATAATCAGACCATGCATTACTAGGCCACCATTAATACAAGTGTAGGATTTATCCCAGTGCAAAAGCTACTCCAAGTAGTATTATAGTACCTTATTAATCAATAGTATGCATCTCATTTTGCTAATGAATGTGGATTCAAGCATAAATCTTTATGTGGTATGAAGACTGACTAACTCTTACAGTAGTCAGATGAAACTTTATGGAAAGGGGATACTTTTTTTGTGTATCTAGCCTTATTTTAGGTAATGTTTTTGACCTTGTCTTTCAAGAACATAAGGTATGTTCTTTTTGAAGCTATGCTACGGTGTCAAAGAAATGAAAAATGTGAAAACAAAAATTGCATGGGAAATTTTTTTTCAGAAGCATGTAAGTGACTTACGAGTCCTGACTTCCAATGAGACTTAGGCTGGGATTTTCAGATGTGTCTAAGTGAGCTAGACACTCGACTTCCTCTGAAAGTCAATTGGAGCTAGGCATAATGAAAAAGAAGTTGGTGTGAGCTCAAAAGCTTGTCTCTTTCACCAACAGAATTTGGTCGAATAAAAAAGATATTATCTCACCCACCTTGTCTCTCTAATATACCGGGACCAACAGGGCTACAACAATGGAGGATCTTTCTTCTGTTCATGCTTGATATCTGTATCGCACTCGCCCTATATTATTCTGTGGCTTCACTTGTCTTTGGTGCAAGTGCTGTGCTGCCTATCAGTAGTCTGCATCCACCCCCCCTGCTGTAACATCTGACAGGCATCAGGCATGCCCAGAGCATGCCCACAGGATTGGGCCCTGCTGGCGAGATACACGGTCCCCTACTTAATTTGAGAATCCTTCTTTAGGGTAAGGGAGGTTTTCTGAGCTGCTCACTAGCTGTGGGGCAGCATCAAGACTCAGGCAACTTTGCAAATGCCAACTGACAGAAACTTCATAGATTCTAAGGCCAGAAGGGACCATTGTGATCATCTAGTATGACCAGCTGTCAAGGGGACATAGGCTCCTGTGGGGTTACACAGCAGCTGAACAGTAGTTTTGAAAGTGTCAATGGCAGCTAAATTGTGGAGTTAAGCACCTTAAAGAGGCAAATAGGCTCCTAAATACCACTGCCTAACTCAGTTTTGAAAAGTTGACTGGAGCTCCTAAGTCACTTTTGAAAAATTTACTCGTGATCTTCCATCTGTCATCACAGCCCTCTCATGTGACCTGCTTCTTCATGGAGATATTCCATATATTTGTTTTATAGCACTCTACAAAAATTTCAAATTGTAGGAAACACTCATCTTCAGAATATTAACACAACAAGCCTAGTTTCCCCCTTAATGTCATTATTTTTTATTGCTCCAGTGTACATTTATCAGGTCATGAATTACTGGAATGAGAAATCATAATGCAAATTTCCAGTAAAATTAAATCAAAGTACTTTTGAAATTTGGTAAACATACTGTAATAAAAATAATTACCAAAAAAGTAGTTTCTGCCTGACAGCTGGATAATGTAGATTAGGGGACGAAAGAATGCACTTTCCATTAAAATATTGGAGAATATGGAGACTTTAAGGGTAGTTATAAGGCATGTTTGACAAGCACTTTGACAGTTCTGCTTTCCCAGGCATGTTGATGGGAACTTCATTAATCATATCCTAGTTGTCATCGACAGATTGGATGGGAAGTAAGATTAAAATAGCATCTCCCATTAAGGGACATGTAGCATTTACATTTATGGAGATAGTAGAAACATATTTCTAAAAATTGTTTTGTTTCATCCTCTGCTTTAAAATCTGAATGTTAGTTAACGTAGTGACACCCAAAGACATCCTGCAGAGGAAACTATCATAAATACAGCATACAACAGACAAAAGCACCTAGGGAGGGTAACACACCAAGCAGTTTTTACAGAATTTGTTTGCCAAACCCCAAAACTTCCTCCCCTACTAAGGGGAACATTCACTGACTCAGTATTCCATTCTGTTCTGCACTTGTGAATGAAGTGTTCAGCTATCCTAATTCATGAAAATAAAAGTTTTTTGTCCCCCACATCAGGTGGTGATACATTCATTACATCTGTTTAATTAGTTAGGAAGAGCTGTACATCTATGAATAGTATCACATGCTCAGGGAACAAAACAGACTCATGATTAGCTATTTTGTTCCTAGGTGAAACACAGTCTGACACTGGGCTTGTCTTCACTACCGGGGAGATCGGGTGTTGATTTAGCGGGTCTTCACTATGGCAGAGTGCTCTCCGGTCGACCCCGGTACTCCAGCTCCCTGAGAAGAATAAGGGAAGTTGACTGGAGGGTGTCTCCCGTCAACGCAGCACAATGAAGACACCTGGGTAAGTCGACCTAAGCCACATAGCTGGAGTAGCGTAACTTAGGTCGACTTATTCTGGTAGTGAAGACAAACCCACTGTTATATTCCCAGCATGCAACATTGACATCGCTTTGCGGCTCACCTTTAGAGTTATGTGCTATTTTGCGAAGGAGTCTTTTCGAATGTAGTTGATCTTTGGAGTATTCATTTTCCACTCCGAGAAGTGACTGAACAGCTAACTATAGAGCCATGTCCCTGACCTGGGCCAGTGACTAAAATATAGGTCATAATGTTGACCAGAAAAGTCCCCTGCATCTGCATCCTCATGTCTGGAAGTCCTCTCTCCTAATCAAAACAGGAACCAAGACTTCTTTGACTATTGCCTAGTACACACACACACACACACAGAGCAGTTTGAAGGTAAGAGATTAAGAGAGATCCTGGGAATTCCCAGCTCTCTTACGTCAATAAGGCATTCTTCACCACTCTTCTCCAGCCAAAACAAAAGGGTCTTTTCAACAACCAAGCAAAATATCCTGCCATTTGTTTTGCCTATCATTTGATTACAGTTTAGCTATTAATATCACAAGGAGAAATGATGTACTACAGTAGACTTTTTTTTTTAAACGGGAAAAAAAAGGCATCCTGTTAACACTTAGTGGTTTGTAAGAGTGTGGACTCACTGCTGTTGTGCCCCCTGATGACTGCGTACGGTGTAGCAGGGTCTCCTACAGCTGCTCCAACCATGTGGCGGTCTGCCTTTTCTTGTGACTTAGCCCTACGGCAGAGTCTCTTATAGTCTCCTCTCTCCCCATTCCAGAGTAAACAGAGTCCAACTGCCAGGGCCAGGGCCAGGGCCAGGGCATGGGCATGGGCATCCGTTCCCAGGTTCTTCAGGGTTCTGAGGAATGCTGCTTCCCAGGACTTTCTTCCTGAAGTAGGGTTGCCATCTTTCTAATGGCTGGTAACTGGACCCTTAAGGTCCTGCACCCACTTCACCTCTTCAGCCCAAGACCCCATCCCCATTGCTTGCTCCTCTCCCCTTCTCTCCCCATCGCTCTCTGGATTGTCTCCACCTTCCTCCCCCACCCCAGCTGGGCTGCTCTGGGGCTGGGACTGGAGCTGCTGCAGTGTGACAAGGAGCCTGCCTGCAGGTTGGAGACAGCCCCGGCTGAGCAGGGGCTGGCTTGGGTTAATGACCCAGTGCCTCCCCCCTCCCCGCAGTAACCAGACTTTTGGTGTCCGTTCAGTGCATTTGACCAAACACTGCCAGGTCCCCTTTTTGACCGAACTTTCCGGTCAAAAACTGGGCACCTGGACACAGAAGCCAAAACCCGGACTGTCCGGGTAAAACACTATCCTGAAGGCCCAGCTCCAAAGTGCATCTCCCCTTTGGACCAAGATGTTTCCATGCAGCTCTTCATACTGGACTGGTAGAGGAAACCAGGCCTTCCCTCTCTTCTGGGTTCCAGTCCAGGGAACCTGTGGTGAGTAGCTAAGGTCTGTTCCCTCAGACTTTTTGCTGCCTCCCTGGATTTCTTCCTACCTCGGCCTTCCTTCAGGCCCTTTCCCACAGCCTCTCCCTCCACTTATTGTACATCTGCTTCTCTATAGTCCTTTCTTCTACACTTTAGCAACTAGAGAAACTGTAGAGTTCTTCTCTTACTGTAGCCTTTTTCGTATCTGGGCTTCTTCCCTTGATGCTTACCACCCAGCTCCTACCCCAGATGGGCTTCATCTTTAGATGGGCTTAGCCCACCCACCACATGCCTAATTGAGCTCTCTAGTGCCAGTGTGGGGCACATACCCCATCAAATGGTTCTTCGTAAGTGATGTACTTGTGCTGGGATCAGTAGCGTAGCTGGGGGGGAGTGGGGCAGCAGCCGCTCTCCCACCGAGCACAAGTGGCGCCTTTTCAATTTCTTGGCGCCTTTTTAATTTTTACTCACCTGGCGGCGTTCCGGGTCTTTGGCGGCACTTCGGCGGCGGGTCCTTCATTCACTCCGGGTCTTTGGCGGCACGTCCTTCACTCGTTCCGGGTGTGTTCGGTGGCACTGAAGGATCCGCCACGGAAATGCTGCCGAAGACCCACGGAGCGAGTGAAGGACCCGCCGCTGATGTGCTGCCGAAGACCTGGAGCGCCTCCCCGCCAGTAAAAGCGCCACAGCGGGTGGCGCCTTTTTTTGTGATTGCTCCCCCTGTTCCCTCCACGTGGCTACGCCACTGGCTGGGATCGAAGCTTCACTCTAATCCTCAGTGCTTTGGAGGGTTCCCTTCACATACAGCATTGCTTAATTGGTTAAATGTATTATATAGGTGACAACTTTTCTGCATTATATAAGTAGTGACTTGAGGTCAACATACTATAGCGATGGGATTACAAATGCCATAGGCAGACAGATATAGTATTAGTCGTCACCAGAAGCAAAGTACTGGATTAGCTGGACCAAATGATTAACCATACTGGATCAATTTAGGCTCATTGCACTGTTGGTAGATTTAGCAACTCTTTAATTCAATGTCTTATCTAAGTGTGACTAGACTTGATTGAGCTCTGAAAAATAATCTGAGTGGGAGCAGTGTTCCCACTGGTATGAAAAACATTCCCAAGATTTCTTTTAATTACACTATGGAGCATGTATACAACTCAGTATTTAGAGAGAATGCATGGTACACAACACCCATTATTACTTAGTGATTTTCTGCTTTGGTTCATTTTTTCCAATGAGTTGGACTTCAGTGTGGCATGGATTTTAGCACGGAGCACCCAAATTTACAATACAATAGCACTGGATTGTTTTCTTTGTAGAGAAAGTGGGTATCATTTACATTATTGTTCCTCATGTCTACCAGATAGCAACTGTGAAAAAAAAAAGGGACGGGGTGGGGGGGGGGGGGGGGGGGGTAAAAGGCGCCTATATAAGAAAAAGTCCCAAAAAACGGGACTGTCCCTTTAAAAACGGGACATCTGGTCACCCTACTCATGTCGGTTCTATGCACAATGTGATCCATATTCCTTTAAATCAGTATTGAGGATTTTCCCTGCAAGTTTTTGAACTAGTAATAAAAACAAACTTTTTTTCCTTTAAAAAAGCATGTTCAAAGAGACAGTTGTAGATTTTCTTCTTGGTTAAAGTAACTAAAATGCTATTGCTGATGCCTATTGCTTTTATTTTAAAACTGAGTCTCTTTAAACAAACTTAGAGACTTGAAATGAAGGATTAGATGGCTAAGAGGGTTATTCACAGTTATAAGGAACCTTTTGCTGGTAGTCCAGTTTTCGTTCAGGATGACAGTGCCTGAAACTCAGACTGTTTGATGACCTATGTGAAATGACTTGATCCTTTCAGTCTAGTTTCACTAGGGTGACCAGACAGCAAATGTGAAAAATCAGGAAGGGGGTGGGGAGTAATAGGAGCCAATATAAGAAAAAGACCCCAAAATTGGGACTGTCCCTATAAAATCGGGACATCTGGTCACCCTAAGTTTCATATTACAAAAATACACCATAAAAATGAGCATCCTTTGTGGAATGGGTCAACAGTTTATCTGTACATAGAGGATTAACTTCCTTCTCAGAACCTTGTGGTGGTCCTTCCAAGTCTAGGTTCACAGACATCAGAAGAAAATCCAGTGCTGGCAGGTCTACGGACAAGAAGAAGGTGTTTTATAAAGTTTAAAAGGAACAAAAGAAATCCTAGCAATATTATAGCTCTATAATTAATGCCAGGCAATTGATTTTATGCAAAGTAGGTCTTGTCAAACAAACCTGATTTTATTCTCTGAGGAGATTATGAGTTTGGTTAATAAAGGTAACTGTGTAGATGTTATATATTTAGACTTTTGTAAGGCATTTGACTTAATACTTCGGTTAAAAAAATAGCACTATACAATATCAATAAAGCACATATTAAATAGATTAAAAACTGGCTAACTGACAAATCTCAAAAGTACTTGTCAATGGGGAACCATCAGCGAATGGTGGTGTTTCTAGTAAGGCTCTGCAGGATTGGTACTAGGCCCGACGCTATTCCACATTTTCATCAGTGATCTGGAAGTAAATATAAATCACCGCTGACAAAATTTGCAAATGACACAAAGAGTGGCAGAGTGGTGAATAATGAGGAGGATAGGACAGTGATCCAGAGCAATCTGGATCACTCGGTAAACTGGGCCCATTCAAATAAAATGCATTTAAAAAAAGCCAAATGGCAAGTTATACATCTAGGAAGAAGGAATGCAGGCCATACCTACAGAGGTGGGGGACTGTATCCTGCAAAGCAGTGAGTCTGAAAAGAATTTAGAGATGTAGTGGACCCCTAATCTCACCATGAGCTCCCAGTGCGATGCAGTGGCAAAAAAGGGATAATGCAATCCTTGGATGTATTAACAGGAGAGTGGGGAGGTGATTTTACCTCTAGATATAGCATTGGTGAGATCAATACTGGAATCCAGTTCTGGTGTCCATGTTTTGAAAGGATGTTGAAAAATTGTAGTGTATGCAGAAAAGAGCCACAAAATTGATTTGAAGGCCGGATAAAATGCCTTACAGTGGAAGATTTAAAGATCTGTTTAGTTTATCAAAAAGAAGATTGAGAGGTGACTTGATTACAGTGTATAAGTACCTTCATGGGAAGAAAATACCTGGCACTAAAGGGTCTAGAGGAGACAGGCATAACAAGAACCAATCACCGGGAAGCTGAAGCCAGACAAATTCGAATAGGAAATTAGGCACATTATTTTTATAACAGTGAGGGCAATTAACAAATTACCAAAGGAAGAGGTGGATTCTCCAGCTCTTGATGGCTTCAGGTCAAGATTGGATGACTTTCTGGAAGATAAGCTTTAGCCAAATATATTATGCTTTAGTCAGACATAGTTACTGGGCTCAGTACAGTGGTAACTGAGTGAACTTCAAGGGCCTTGAAATACAGGAGGTCACACTAGATGATCTAATGGTCCCTTCTGGCCTTAAACTCTATGACAACATCTCTTATTCTTCCTTTTATGAAGAAAGTTTCCATTAGAGTGGGTGGCAGTTCCTGGATTATGATGATAAATCACTGTAGAAATAGACAACAGCAAGCAAGAAAGAAGGAGATGATTATCACTGAGCTTCCCTGTTCATGTCAGAATGGTTTATTTTTGCCCCTCTTGATAGCCTTGGAAATCTCAAAGTGGGCAAATACGCCGGCTGTTTCCTGAATCTTGCAGCCGTAAGCAATGGCAGGTTAGGCTGTGCATTACTTGATATATTTTAGGTGTGGTCTGAGGCCCCGGGCCTAAAGTTAAAGGCTTTCAATGAACTGAAAGTGCACCAATAGCGATGTAATGTAAATCTTGTTGTGGCTTATTGCTGGTACAGTATGTTAAGAAATGGCAGCAGATGTTTTGGAACATTAACAAGTTTAATTTGAAAAAGAAAGAATCTTATGTAGGTATCACTATGCCAGAAAAAATAGTTGCTTACAAAAACAAATTAGAGGGCCTATTTCAGCTCTCCCACCAGTTTTACACTGAAATAACTCCTCTGACCTTGGGGGAATTGCTCAGGTTCTATACTGAGGTAAGGTGGAGGAAACCAAGCACAGATTGTTTAAGAGCAGGAGCCTGAGTTGATCTCATACTAGTTTTATTTCAGTGGAGTAACATTTGGTTTATAGTGTGGACAAGAGGTCAGAAAGAGGCCAAAACAGTCACATTGCAATAATCTGTAGTAGGTGGCATCAAACCAGTGATGGGGACGCTAACAGCAGCATTAATTGGATAGCAGATAGGCTGTTAGTCAAAAATGCTTTTCATTTAGATAAGTAGCAAGGTTTATCTAGGCCTGTCTTAGATTGGGTGATCCTAGATCCCATATAATCTGGTAAAAATAAGATTATTTAAAGCAGTAACTGAAAGCAAGAAAACTACATTTTTTAAAATGTATTGATGCCCCAAGTTGGGTCATTTGTGGGGACTGAATCTTTTTCTAAAACAATGGTAAATTAACTTAGGGAAGAGTTAAAGCAGGTACAGTTAACATTTATATGACTGACTGATGTGGGATGCAGTATCCTGTCCAGGGGTTTTATTTTTGTTCCATTGGTGTCTGTGATGGTGCATCTTCCCCCACTTCCCAATCAGGAAAAGGCTAACGAACAGCTCTGGGATCAATCAGCACTAAATAGTTATACCTACAGAGCCTAAAAAGGGAGAGTTTGTCACTGGAAGGAGAGGCAACCAGAAGAAAAGGTGCACCAGAGTTAGCAGATTCTTCCAACAGAGCTGCGGCGAGGAAGACAGCTTGTGAATCTCTGCTGCCAGCAAGGACCCATCAGATCAAACCGATCGCTGCCGGGAGGCATTGAAGATAAGCCCTGACTCTGCATCTAGCTGTACCCCATCTTCATAACGGGGAGGGGATAGCTCAGTGGTTTGAGCATTGGCCTGCTAAATCCAGGGTGGTGAGTTCAATCCTTGAGGGGGCCACTTAGGGATTTGGTGGCAAAATCAGTACTTGGTCCTGCCTAGTGAAGGCAGGGGGCTGGACTCGATGACCTTTCAAGGTCCCTTCCAGTTCTAGGAGATAGGATATCTCCATTAATTTATTTACAAACAAGATTCTTTTTTAACCACTTGGAGACTGAGCACCCCGATAGCTGGAAGGACTTTTTGAAGGAGGACAGGTCTCTGATAAAGGCCAATGTGACTAAAAAGAGCCCAGCCTATGTGGTACCTAAGAGAGAAAGACATGACAACTTAATGAAATAAAGGAGAAGATGAGTTTCAGGAGGTGAAGATACCATGTGATGCCAATTGTTAGTCCTGCTGTTAGCAAGAAGCGAAGCCTATTCCCAATATAAATATTAAAATAATACTTTGTATTTCTTTTGGGCATTCTATCTAAGGATGTTAATGCCTTTTACAATCAGTAATTAATTTAGCCTCATTAGCATGGCTGTGAGGTATGTGAATATTATTTCAATTTTACAAATGGGAAAAGTGAGACAGTCAACATCTGACTACTCAATGTTAAACAAACAGCGGGGGAGAAAATGAGATGGGAGGAAGTTGACATATAGACTTGCTCCATATTCTCTGTGTGGTGCAGAGTGACCCTAGAAAAGGGATGTCTGAGACACAGTCTAACTTCCAGCTATTCTGAGAGACCAAAACCCAACATACAATGACTTTGATCATCTTGTCTAGGATTCAACCCCAAAAATTACAGAAATGGTTCCAGGGAGTTTCCCAGCATTCCATCACACATGCTATCTTTAGAATGCCCTAATATATCTCCAGACTGAAGAATTTGTTTGTTCCTTTTTCTGAAACTGCTGCTCCCTGCTTCACCCAACTCAAAACAATAGACTGCTTTGAGTGCACAAGTTTAAAGCTCTGGTCCTTTCCACATCCATAGATACCCACTGACTACTTGCCAGTTTTTACTGACCTCCATCATTATCACTCTCCATGTTAGATTTAACCCATGAAATCTGTATACTTATTATTTCTAGAGCATCCATCACTATATTATCCATACACAGTTTTCTTCATTCTTTCATAAGATATTTAGAAAATCTATACTAGGCTAATTTTTCTACTGTTTACAGAAAAAGTCCTGATATGATTTATTTAAATTATATATAAAACTGAAAAGATTTATTTGTACGACACAGAAGGTTAAACAAAGTAAAGGAAACATTATGATGAAAGAATATTATGAAATAAACCACAACACTGAGAACTAGATTAGAGGCATTGGTAATGCAAGGAGGAAAAGAAGCTATAAAGAACACAAAAAGAGATAAAGCCCAGTCCTAACTGCTCTTGTCACCTTTTAACTTTGATAGGAGTTTAATTTGAATAAGGCCCAGATAATCTTCATCCAAGAATATTAAAGGAACTGGCACATGAAATTGCAAGCCCATTAGCAAGAATTTTTAATGAATCTGTAAACTCAGGGGTTGTACCGTATGACCGGAGAATTGCTAACATAGTTCCTATTTTTAAGAAAGGGAAAAAAAGTGATCTGGGTAACTACAGGCCTGTTAGTTTTACATCTGTAGTATGCAAGGTCTTGGAAAAAATTTTGAAGGAGAAAGTAGTTAAGGATATTGAGGTCAATGGTAATTTGGACAAAATACAACATGGTTTTACAAAAGGTAGATCGTGCCAAACCAACCTGATCTCCTTCTTTGAGAAGGTAACAGATTTTTTAGACAAAGGAAATGCAGTGGATCTAATTTACCTCGATTTCAGCAAGGCATTTGATACGGTTCCACATGGAGAATTATTAGCGAAATTGGAAAAGATGGGGATCAATATGAAAATTGAAAGGTGGATAAGGAACTGGTTAAAGGGGAGACTACAACAGGTCATACTGAAAGGTGAATTGTCAGGCTGGAAGGAGATTACTAATGGAGTTCCTCGGGGATCGGTTTTGGGACCAATCTTATTTTTTTATTATACCAATAAATTTATTATACCAATCTTTTTATTACTGATCTTGGCACAAAAAGTGGGAATGTGCTAATAAAGTTTGCGGATGACACGGAGCTGGGAGGTATTGCCAATATAGAAAGGGACCGGGATATCCTACAGGAAGATCCAGATGACCTTGTAAACTGGAGTAATAGTAATAGGATGAAATTTAATAGTGAAAAGTGCAAGGTCATGCATTTAGGGATTAATAGCAAGAATTTTTGTTATAAACTGGGGACGCATCACTTGGAAGTAACAGAGGAAGAGAAGGACCTTGGAGTATTGGTTGATCACAGGATGACTATGAGCCGCCAATGTGATATGGCTGTGAAAAAAGCTAATGCAGTCTTGGGATGCATCAGGCGAGGTATTTCCAGTAGAGATAAGGAGGTGTTAGTACCGTTATACAAGGCACTGGTGAGACCTCATCTGGAATATTGTGTGCAGTTCTGGTCTCCCATGTTTAAGAAGGATGAATTCAAACTGGAACAGGTACAGAGAAGGGCTACTAGGATGATCCGAGCAGGGCCGGCGCTTCCATTTAGGCGACCTAGGCAGTTGCCTAGGACACCAGGATTTGGGGGGGCGGCATTTTGCCGCCCTTGGTGGCAATTCAGCGGCGGGGGGTCCTTCCGCGCTCCGGGTCTTTGGTGGCAATTCTGCGGCGGGTCCTTCACTCACTCCGGGACCCGGCACCGAAGTGCCCCGAAGACCGGGAGCGCGGAAGGACCCCCCGCCGCAGAATTGCCGACGACGACCGGGAGCGCGGAAGGACCCCCGCCTAGGGTGCCAAAAACACTAGTGCCGCTCCTGGATCTGAGGAATGGAAAACCTGTCTTATGAAAGGAGACTCAAAGAACTTGGCTTGTTTAGCCTAACCAAAAGAAGGCTGAGTGGAGATATGATTGCTCTCTATAAATATATCAGAGGGATAAATACCAGGGGGGGAGAGGAATTATTTAAGCTCAGTACCAATGTGAACACAAGAACAAATGGATATAAACTAGCCATCAGGAAGTTTAGACTTGAAATTAGACAAAGGTTTTTAACCATCCGAGGAGTGAAATTCTGGAATAGCCTTCCAAGGGGAGCAGTGGAGGCAAAAGACATATCTGGCTTCAAGACTAAGCTTGATAAGTTTATGGAAGGGATGGTATGATGGGATAGCCTAATTTTGGCAATTAATTGATCTTTGACTATTAGTGGTAAATATGCCCAATGGCCTGTGATGGGACACTAGAGAGGGTGGGATCTGAGTTACTACAGAGAATTCTTTCCTGGGTGTCTGACTGGTGAGTCTTGCACACATGCTCAGGGTTTAGCTGATACCATATTTGGCGTCGGGAAGGAATTTTCCTCCAGGGCAGATTGGCAGAGGCCCTGGGGTTTTTTCGCCTTCCTCTGCAGCATGGGGCATGGGTCACTTGCTGGAGGATTCTCTGCACCTTGAAGTCTTTAAACCACAAGTTGAGGACTTCAATAGCTCAGACATAGGTCAGGTGGTTGTTACAGGAGTGGGTGGGTGAGATTCTGTGGCCTGCATTGTGCAGGAGGTCAGAATAGAAGATCATAATGGTCCCTTCTGACCTTAAAGTCTATGGGTCTATGAGTAAGACTCACATACAACATAACAAGGGAAAATCCCCACTTCGTCACGGGGAACCTCAGAACCCAGGCTCAAGCCTGAATGGGAACATCTTTGCTGCTAATTTTAGCCTCATAGCACAGGTCCCACAAGCCCGAGTCAGTTGACCAGGGCTCTTTGACTCACTGCTGCAGTGGGTTGTTTTGTTTTTGGGGGTGTTTCTTTGCAATGTAGACATATGCCATGCTGTCTGGAGTGCTTCACGACCATGAGTGCCAACCTCAGGGCAGACTGTCAAGAAGGAGGGCTGAGACTCCAAACTGGTTGTATATTCTATAACTAGATTCCACCAACCTGTTAATAAATGTGAATTCAAGCACTATAACAGTCTTACCATGGAGTCACAGACAGTCCCTTGGGCATTCCAGTCTATCTTGCCACCCAGGCAAGCTGGACTTAGTAACAGTTAGTTGCTATACACCAAAGATCACAAACAATTCAGGTTGCTTCCAGTCCCCAGAGGCCAGTCACGTACCCCAGGTCAACTGGTACTGTAGTTCTCACACCAAAGACAAACACTTGTAGCTAATTCTACAGCAAACTAACTAAGGCCTGGTCTACACTAGGAGGTTATGTTGAATTTAGCAGCATTAAATCGAAATAACCCTGCACCCGTCCACACAACGAAGCTATTTAGTTCGACATAGAGGTCTCTTTAAATCGATTTCTGTACTCCTCCCCGACAAGGGGAGTAGCGCTAAATTCGACATGGCCATGTCGAATTAGGGTAGGTGTGGATGGAATTCGACGCTAATAGCTCCGGGAGCTATCCCACAGTGCACCACTCTGTTGACGCTCTGGACAGCAGTCCGAGCTCGGATGCTCTGACCAGCCACACAGGAAAAGCCCCGGGAAAATTTGAATTCCTTTTCCTGTCTGGCCAGTTTGAATCTCATTTCCTGTTTGGACATCATGGCGAGCTCAGCAGCACTGGCAACGATGCAGAGCTCTCCAGCAGAGGTGACTATGCAATCGCAGAATAGAAAGAGGGCCCCAGCATGGACTGATCGGGAAGTCTTGGATCTGATCGCTGTGTGGGGCGATGAGTCCGTGCTTTCGGAGCTGCGATCGAAAAAACGGAATGCGAAGATCTACGAGAAGATCTCCAAAGCCATGGCAGAGAGAGGATACAGCTGGGATGCAACGCAGTGCCGCGTGAAAATCAAGGACCTGAGACAAGGCTACCAGAAGACCAAAGCGGCAAACGGACGCTCCGGATCCCAGCCCCAGACATGCCGTTTCTACGAGGCACTGCATTCCATTCTAGGTGTGGCCGCCACCACTACCCTGCCACTGACCGTGGACTCTTGACGATGGGGTATTGTCGACGGCCGCTTCCTCGGAGATGTTCGCGGATGGGGAAGATGAGGAAGGAGATGAGGAGGACGAGGCAGTCGACAGCGCATACAACGCTGATTTCCCCGACAGCCAGGATCTCTTCATCACCCTCACGGAGATCCCTTACCAGCCCTCCCAAGGCGTTAACCGTGACCCTGAATCAGGGGAAGGATCAGTCGGTAAGTGTTTTAAACATGTAAACATTTATTTTGATCAGAACAGGAATGGAATATTAACAATGGGTTTTTCATGATTACTTTGCCCTAGGCGCTTTAGTTTTTAGTCCTTGCCAGTGCAACTACTGGAAAAGTATCTCAAAATGTCCTGTTTTGCATGATTACTTTGCCCTAGGCGCTCTACTTTTTAGTCCTTGCCAGTGCAGCTACTGGAAAATTCTGTCAATATGTCCGGGGATACAGCAGAAATCCTCCTGGGACATCTCCACGAAGCTCTCCTGGAGGTAATTTGAAAGCCTTTGCATTAGGTTCCTGGGGAGAGCGGCCTTATTGTGTCCCCCATGGTAGGAAACTTTTCTGCGCCAGGCTAGGAGCAAGTACTCCGGGATCAGTGCCTCGCACAACATGGCTGCATACGGCCCTGGTTTTTGCTGGCATTCACGCAGCATGCGGTCTTTCTCTGAGTCCAAAATCCTCATCAGAGTGATATCACTCATGGTGACCTGCTTTAAATTAGGGGAATGTTAGTATTGGGACTGATTGCCTGTTCCTTTACATAACTGTAACCGGCGGTTTACAGCCACGCGGTGGAGGCGGGACAAGGGCAGCATACAGGGATCTTTCCCGGGGACAGACGCAAGGGGGGGTAGGACAGGCAGAGTTCATGCTGGCCGGATTGCCGGCAGCAGGAACTGGCCAACGCTAGGGGCATTGCTTTGAACGTGAAAGGAGGGCACTGCTATAAATTAAGCTTTCAGCAGCCAAAAGTCTACGGCTTACCATGTCCGCCTGCTACCCGAATTCCGCTGTCCTGCCCCGCTTGTGTGATCTGTACTCCAAGACCCCAGGCACTGAATGGGAAGGCCGAAAATTCGACCTTGTCCTGAGTGCGCATGTGATAGGTGCTGTGCATGGTCTTGTTCACAGAGAAAGACTATGTTCATTGTTCACAAAAATGTATCTTTGTGAGGAATTCACTCCCTTTTTCCCATCTCACAGCTGCGAGTGTCTCCTGACCTACCCCCGCATCCCCCTCCCAGAGGCTGGCGCAGATTAGGCGCCGAAAGAGAAGGACACGGGACGAGATGTTCTCTGAATTTATGGGCTGCTCCCGAGCCAAGGCAGCACAGCAGACCCAGTGGAGGGAGAACATGTCGCAATACCAGCGATTACACAGCGAACGGGAGGACAGGTGGCAGCAGGAAGACCAGCAGGCGACTCAAACGCTGCTTGGACTAATGAGGGAGCAAACGGACACGCTCCGGCGCCTTGTACATGTTCTGCAGGACCGGAGGCAGGAGGACAGAGCCCCGCTGCAGTCTATCTCTAACCGCCCTCCCCCGCCACAAAGTCCCATCCCCCCCTCACCCAAAGTCCCAAGAAGGCGGGGCGGCAGGGGCCGTGAAAACTGTCACTCCACCCCTGCAGACTGCTCAAGTACCAGACGGCTCTCATTCCCAAAGTTTTGATAAGTCCTTTCCTTCACTCCAAAAGCACCTCACCCAAGCCCCCATCCCAGTGTCATCCCCTAACTGTGTAGCTGTTAATAAAAAATACATTTCTGTTAATTACTGTTTCCGTCAGGTTCTTTTAGAGGAGAGTGTGTTTGAAGGGGGGAAAGGGGGTTGGTAATTGGAGAGGACAGTCACCTTTACCAGGGTGCAGACACGGGGGCAGGTTCAGCAGCAGGTCACACACACATTGCAGTCACTAGGCACCCTGGTCAGTCTGGGAGGTGGTTTTCATGTTCTGTGTGGGGGGGCTATGTGAGTTTGTGGCGGGGGAGGGTTGTTACAGATCTTATGCAGCGGTCCTTAGCCTGGATGACAGAGCCACGCAGCAGGGGATCTGTAACCGTCCTCCCCTGCAACAAAGTCACATAGCCCCCACACAGAGTCCCAAAAAGGAGGGGTGGCAGGCTCCGTTGAAACAACCAGTCCACCACTGCGGACCACTCTAGGAGCAGGAGCCTGTCATTCCTTGAGTTTAGAAGCGTCCTTTCCATCACTACACCCGCTCCCCACCACAGTCTGCGTCCCAGTTTCAACCCTTTACCACGAAACCCTTAATAAAGAAAACGGTGTTAATGAACAAAGTTCATTTATTTTATTTTTAAAGGTGTGTTGGAAGGGGGGCAACGGGGTGAAGGGGGTATGTAACTGGAGAGGATAGTCAACATTAAGTGGGTAAAGAAACGGGGGCAGGTTCAGCTTCTCTTTAAACAAACTTAATAGTCACAGGTTACCCTGCTCACTGTGGAACCTAGCTTTCAAAGCCTCCCGGATGCACAGCGCGTCCCTCTGGGCTCTTCTAATCGCCCGGCTGTCTGGCTGGGCGTAATCAGCAGCCAGGCGATGTGCCTCAACCTCCCACCCCGCCATAAAGGTCTCCCCCTTGCTCTCACAGAGATTGTGGAGCACACAGCAAGCTGCAATAACAATGGGGATATTGGTTTCGCTGAGATCAGAGCGAGTCAGTAAGCTTCTCCATTTCCCCTTGAGACGTCCAAAAGCACACTCCACCACCATTCTGCACTTGCTCAGCCGGTAGTTGAAGAGTTCTTTTTCACTGTCCAGGGCGCCTGTATAGGGCTTCATGAGCCAGGGCATTAGCGGGTAGGCTGGGTCCCCGAGGATCACTATAGGCATCTCCACATCCCCAACAGTTATTTTGTGGTCCGGGAAGTAAATACCTTCCTGCAGCCATCTAAACAGACCAGAGTTCCTGAAAACACGAGCGTCATGAACCTTGCCCGGCCATCCGACGTTGATGTTGGTAAAACGTCCCCTATGGTCCACCAGTGCTTGCAGCACCATTGAAAAATAGCCCTTTCTGTTAATGTACTGGCTGGCCTGGTGCTCCGGTCCCAGGATAGGGATGTGAGTTCCATCTATAGCCCCACCGCAGTTTGGGAATCCCATCGCGGCGAAGCCATCTATGATGACCTGCACGTTTCCCAGGGTCACTACCTTTGAGAGCAGTAGCTCAACGATTGCGTTGGCTACTTGCATCACAGCAACCCCCACGGTAGATTTGCCCACGCCAAAGTGGTTCGCGACTGACCGGTAGCTGTCTGGCGTTGCAAGCTTCCAGAGGGCTATGGCCACTCGCTTCTGGACAGTCAGGGCTGCTCGCATCCGGGTGTCCTTGCGCTTCAGGGCAGGGGACAGCAACTCACAAAGTTCAAGGAAAGTTCCCTTACACATGCGAAAGTTTCGCAGCCACTCTGATTCATCCCAGACCTGCAGCACTATGCGGTCCCACCAGTCCGTGCTTGTTTCCCGGGCCCAGAATCGCCGTTCCACAGCATCAACATGACCCATTGCCACCATGATGTCCACGGCACGGGGTCCCGTACTTTGCGAGAGGTCTGTGCCACTCTCAGACTTAATGTCCTCACCGCGCTGCCGTAGCCTCCTCGCCCGATTTCTCAGCATCTGCCTCTGAAAAAGGTGGATGATAAGGTGCGAGGTGTTGACAACGGCCATAACTGCAGCGATGGTCGCAGTGGGCTCCATGCTCGCAGTGCTGTGGCGTCCGCGCTGTCACTCACCAGAAAAGTGCGCGAACTGATTGCCCGCCGGCGCTTTCAGGGAGGGAGGGCGGGAGTGACGGTTGAATGATGACAGTTACCCAAAACCACCCTCGACACATTTTTTTCCCCAGCAGGCACTGGGGGCTTGACCCAGAATTCCAATGGGCAGCGGGGACTGCGGGAACTGTGGGATAGCTGCCCACAGTGCACCGCTTCCAATGTCGACGCTTGCCCCGTTAGTGTGGACTCACAAAGTCGAATTACTGTTCTTAGTGTGGATACACACATTCGACTTTGTAATATCGGTTCCACTAATTCGATTTAAGTAAAATCGAACTACTCTCGTAGTGTAGACATACCCTAAGGATTTATCAAAAAGAAATGAGAGTTGTTTACAGGTTAAAGCAGGCAAACATATTACACAAAAGAGTTACAGTCTATAGTTTCTAAAGTTGACAGAGTAGTAATCTGTCAGCACTGAATGTCTTTTAGGGCTAACTCAGGTTGACCCTGGGGATCTCTGCTGCTGTTTCATAGTTCTAGCCCTGTCAGTGTCCAAACAGCAAAGAGATGAAGATTTTTGTCATTGTTTAACATTTCTTTCTTCTAAAATTCAAGCTGATGGGATGAGCCCCTTTGCATGTTGCCTCTTCATAAATGTGAAGGGGAAATTAACAAAGACTTTGTATTGTGATTTCCCACTTAGTTTTGATAGGCCTTCTTGATGAGCAGGAGATGATCCCTCCTGATAGGTTCACAGTTCCAGAGCAAAGGTTTTTTACAGTTATAAAGCAAAAACTTAAATATGATTGTATAGCATGTCATCAAGTGAGATTAATGCATGAAGCAACATACAAGCATTTCATAAAGTCTAAACACTAAACAGTGTTAGAAGTTCTCAATACCTGTTTTAATCATATTAACACACAGGTGAGCTGGACTAGTTTCCAGCAATGTCTATGTCAGTACTTGACTGAGGCCTAAACCCTTGGCAAGAGCAGGCACCTGGTCTGTCAGTGTCACAACACACCCTTTATTAAAAGATATTTTGCAAGATTTGGGTTTTGGAGAAGCAAAAGTGTGTGTGAGACAACAAGGTAGCTCAAAGCTGCTCACATGTTTGCAGTGAGCAAGGGAGTTCAAACCCCTCCCCCAAAGACAAAAAAACATTATTTCATTTTGTAAATCATGATGGGAGAGGTCTGATGATTTATGAACTTTCAGGGTGTATGTTTGAATCCCAGTTGAATCTTATTTCCTGGCTTCTATTACAAAACGTGGCTGAGGGTTTTGAAGGCAAGCAACTTTGTCACTGCCTCCAATGGCTATTCTTTTTTTAAAAAGCTCTGAAAATTATCATCATTTTAGGACTAATGCAGCCTGGCATGTGTGTTTTAGAAAGAAACCATGCAGCACTGTAATTTTATATTAGACAATGGATTACAATAGACAAGTAAAATATTAGAAAATCTTTTTCTTTCAAATGGAACTTAGTATTAGTCTAATTTAAACTCGTGATTAACTATTTTAGTTTTTAATAAGAGGTTTTATATAGAGAATTAAGACCCTGATTCAGCAAGGAACATAAGCATGTACCTATCTTTAAGCACGAGTTGTCAATGAGACTACTTAGCCTTAAGCATCTTGCTGTATGAGGACTCGAAACACTGCCCTGGTGCATTGATGATTATATATATTTATTCACTCCAAGTTGCACAGAAGGAGACAAGAAACCAAATACATGAGACACATTCTGATCTCAGTTACACCAGTGTTAGTTTGGAATAACTCTGTTGAAGGTAATGGAAATATTGGAATGGTCTAACTATTACTCAGTCCTGCCTTGAATGCAGGGGACTAGACTAGATGGCCTATTGAGGTCCATTCCAGTCCTATGCTTCTATGATTATAGATTTAGACCACTATAACTGATCAGAATTGGTCTAAAATATCTAGCAGGTTTCTCTGCAACATGCAGTTCTCTCCCCAGTGATTTAGGTAAGAGGTAGTGAAATGACTCCTATAGAGATTTATTTTAGTAAGAGGGGATTCTGTCTGTGTGACATCATTCTATTAAAAGTTTAACACACTGGGCCAAATTTTGTTTTAGTTACTAGATGTATATCCAGAATAGCCAGTGGAAAAAGAACTCGGACCAATGTATAAAACATTGAATAGAATGATGTCACACACACTGAATCCCCACTTCAGTCAGTGGAAGTGCTCTGGATTTACACCAGTGTTACTGAACAAGAATTTGCCCCACTACATTAAATGACACTAAAAAGGCAGTAAAAATATTTTAAAAATTATAAAACTCTAGAGAGATTACACTAGGCCAGAACATTTGGGCAAGATGCACATATTTTAGTAGCTCATGAATCCCTTGAAATAAAACCATAACCAGACAGCAAAACCTAAGTTCCCCAAAGCGGTAATTCACCAGGGGAAATCTTACTTCCTGCCCAACACTAAGTATTTGTATAATCATTTAACTAAAACACCAATAGCCAAAAGAATCATCATGGTTAATCATCAAGGAGTGGGGAGGGGAGATGGGGGGATGACACTTTTCTACATGTCACGTTATTCAGACAGCACAGGCTGGAGGAGGGGGTAGTCTAGGTAACATGACGTAGGTTGTCTTTCAAGATGAGGCATATGGAGTTTTTTGAAAATTAACATTGGAACAAAAGGCAGTCACCATAAAACTCCCAAGTAAAATTACCTGATCTTATTTCATGTTTCTTTTTGAAACCCAGAAGCTATCAAAGAGGATACAGCAGGTTACCTAAAGCTACTGCTTGAGAAAAACCCTTCGGTCCCCAACAAACACTAGTGTCATGACAGTATTTATCACTAATGAGGGAGAAAACATGCACTAGGACACAAATTGCTATATCTAGTCATGCTAATTTTTAACCCCTTCCCATCTACAATATGTTTGCTGTCTGACATGTGACTCTAGCAAGATGAGAAACTGAACAACTGTTTTTTAAATCCTCTATTTTTAATCCCTTTAAAAAAAAAGCCTTGTCAGTATAACAAACTGAAATTGTGACTGTTCGGTGGTGTGGTTTTCTATTGTGTTATAGTGAAGTATGCTGGAGTAAAACGGTATGATTCCTGTTCCCCTGGGGCCCTCCCCAAAGTAAGATATGCGTCTCACACCTCCTCACTTAGGCACATGCATAAGTTTTTGCAAGATCGGCACTCTAACTTAGTGCGGGGTGGGTCTAGTCACACTGTATAAAGTTAAGCTCAATGTAAGGATTGGGGCCTTAGATACTACAGTGCTATATACCTTAGAAATACTTAAGCTAGCTAAATAGACACGGCTATGCCAATGATCAACATTGTAAATAAATAGAACTTCTATGTTAGGTACTTATATGGCTCCCCCCATATCATAGTATCTGAGAACCTCACAAGCTAATAATGCATTTACACCACACCTCTGAGGTAGAGAAGTGTTATTATGCCCTTGGGAAAGTGAGGGTATGGCTACACTGCAATTAAACACCCAGGGCTGGCCCGTGTCAGCTGACTTGGGCTTGTGAGCCTGAATCAGGTGACATGGGACAGCAAGGGGTATTTCACTGCAGTGTAGACATACCCAAATGGCCCAGAACCTTAAAAGCATCTAAGTATCTAGCTGCCTCTTTAGGCACCTAAGTCCACCATTTAGACACCACTGATATTTTCAAAGCCGCTTCTCAGTGGCCCCCTAACCCTAGACACCTAAATCCCTGAGGTGCCTATGTTTCTGCTGATGGGTGGCTTTACAAATGGTAAATCCTGACACTGCTCCATAGCTAATGAGCTACTCTGAGTCCTAACTCAAGTCAAAGCCCCAGAGGCCAGGAAGAGGGATTTTCAAACTAGGCTGGGGAACAACTATCTTACCAGCGAGGCCCAGTCCCATAGGCATGATCAGAGCACACCTAACATCGGTTACCTGCCCAGTCCCCTCATCAGGAGGCGGGCAATGAGTAGGTTGAAGGGCAGCAGAGTACCTGTACAAACGACAGCTGGGTACACAGGCACACCTAGGGCAAGCGTGGGAGAGGTACTGAGTGAGAGCAGGAGACAGAGAGATAGTTTCAGCTGCTAAGGCATAGGGCCCTCCAGGAGAGGGTTCGCAGCTGAGGATCATGAGCAGAGGGAGGCACCTAACTCTGGTTCATCAGTGCACTGATTTCAATGGTAATTTTGAAAATTCCCTCTGAAAAAAATAAGAAAATCAGGCCACTCATGGCATTTAGTTTCCTAAAAATTAATATAGATGTCTAATTTTAGGTGCCCAATTAGGCTATAATGAACATAAACAGGTAATTTAGGAAGTAGCTACTCTGCATGTTATGGGCAAGAGTCTCAGGTGTGTGAATAGGGACAGCTCTTTTGAAGGCAATGGAGCTATGCTGATTTACACCAGCTGAGAATATGTATCATCTGCAGCATATAGCCAGTGGAAACCCCTTATGTTGAATGTGAGATCACACTTTATTTTTAGAGATCACTGTATGTGCCAGGGCCAGGCCGTGGGCAGCTTGGCCTAGAGATTAGCATCAGTCACAGACCAAGGACACAGGAGCCAATTAGCAGGAATTAGGCCAAGTCAAGATACTGGGAGGGTAGGTTACCAGGAGGCCAGGATCAGATGACAGAACTGGAGGACAGGAACCAGGAGGCAGTTACCAAGAGTCAGGCCGAACCAGGATACCAGAAGACAAGAACAGGCAGGATGCAGCCCCATGGTTCGGAGAATTTCCAGTTTCTGCCTCTTTCTTAATTAGGGGCTGTGGCCCAATCAGGAGCCTTAGAGCTCTCCCAGAGTGTAAGGGTAGGGCTTGTGCCCCAGTTGGGCTTCATTGACCCTGGTCCCAGCTGCTGCCTGCAAGCTGCCAGGTGAAGGATTGGTGTGTGAAGACTCCCAACACCCCATGTGGTGACCCCAACACCCTCCCTGCCACGGATCTGAGTTCAAGACCTGATATGTCATAATGACTTAATCTTTATGGCCACCCATTTGGGAAACTGGAAATCTGTAATTTACTCCTAGATTTCTATTAGCACTCACTGCTGTCAGCAAGTTGGTGTGCTGCTGTCTCCACAACCAAGAAGAGGGGATGGTTGATTACACTCTCATTGACTTGAATAGGGGTCACTTTATCCTGCAGCAGGAGAATTAGGCTTTGGACATAAGGATTTTTTTCTGAAATAATTTTTCCATACTGCTAGTGTGTGGGGAAGGGGAGGGGGTTTCTTTGTTTTGAGATCTATAGTCTGTAAAGCACTGATGGAGATTTCAGAATGAAAGACTGCTATGGTGTAAATTACTATTATTAGGTAGTTGGGATTAGGTCAGGCATACCATTAGATTAACTCAGTCAGACAAACACACCTCTCTCATTTCCATTTGATTGTATTCCTGATTTTCAGAATCCTTAACTTCAGAGACTGCTAATGGATTAACGGCAGTCTCTGCACCGAGGTGTATGGGGACTACAGCAAAACAGGCTAATTAAATAAGACATTTGACCACTGGCTGAAGGTGATGATGGGAAGTATTGACACAAACCCGTTTACCCCTACTCACATGGCTCTATGGCCCAAAGTAAAAAAATGTGAAGTTTTATGCTCTTGTGTGGGTGTACTACCTCAGCCATGATCTGGCCCTTATACTGCAAGCGCTTCAAGATAGGGACCACCTCTCCTGAAATTATTTGCATGGTAGTACCACAATGTGGCTGTGACCCTGACTGGGGCCTTTGGAATATCAGTGTTAAAAAATAACTGTAGTTAAGTGATGTCTATTTCTTTCATGAGTCACATGTAGTTTCATGCCATCTCACTGCACTGTTTCCCCCCTCTGCCTAAATGGTCCATTACCCTAGATCAGCACGCTGAAAGCTGTCTTGCAGCCTAGTGAAATATCAACACCGGCATTTCTTCTGTGACCTAGGCTAAAGGATGGCATGTGACTTTCTTCTTTTCTGGACCAGAAGTTATCTACTAGCATAATATTGCATCACAATGAATTGCCATGTCTGCTGGTGTTTAACCTCAAGGTCACAACTAACATGCTGACCATTCATTTTCCCAGCTTGACTCACATTAGAATCACTGTGTAGGTAATAGGGCACCCTGGCCCTACCAAAAATAAAAAATGACTTATGTTGCACTGTATTACAGGGATTTATAAAGCTACAAAAGACAGGTTACTTTTTTGGTAAGAAAAAAAATCTGGCCAAACTAGGGTTTTTATTTCGTCATCTAACAGCAGAGATCTTTAGTAGTGGTCAAAAAGGGAGAAACCTCAACTATTTTCTTCTCTTGCAGTACAGGAAAGAAAAAGCATAGAAGCCCAAGGAGAAATACTAGGTGCCCAGGCAGAGGTCATCAAGCTTCAGATGATCAAAATCCCCCCGAAGAAGATTAGGGAAATACCACGGTGTGTAAAATATATTTGCTTTGTCGTTCCCCCACAACTAGATCACACAAGACAGAGTGTGTGGTCATTTACATAAGAGACATCAGCGCGATATAGAACTTCATGTGACTTTAGAGTTATGAGTAATGGCCCAGAAAGCTGCAGAGAATATATCATGGGGATTTAATGCTTTCGGTTGAAAGAACTTCCTTCCCGGGCTGAGAAGTTCCAAGCAACATGCCCAACTGTTCTTAGCTTTGCTTTCATTACTCACCATGGGTTCAGGTCCTGCTGAGTGTCCTGAACTCTCACAGACTTCAATGAGAGCTGAAGCTACTCAGGATCCACGTCCCTATGGATGTTTGCTTCACATGCACTATCCTGAAAGGCTGGAGATCTTTTTGCAAGACCACTGACTTCAGTAACACTTGAGCATGCTCAGCAGCAATAGCACTTTGCTCCTCAAAGGACTGGGCTACATGGTCCCAATTCAGGAAAGCACATTCTTAAGTCTTGTTCAGGACTATGCTTCAGGGCAAATTTAACTTTAAGCACATGCTGCAGTGCTGTCCTGAATAGAGATGCTTTCCTGGATCAGTGCCGGTGCACCTAACTATATGTTCTTCTCCCACCAATCATGAATGTAAAATATCAAAGTTAATCCTTCAATAATTTATTTCTTTATATTGGAGAATTTTTTTTTGCAATTATACATTTACTTAGTCAAAGTTAATGAGTAAATTATTATACTAAAAAAATTCCTAAAATGTGCAAATTTCAAGTTACATTATTTGAATATAAATATCTTAAGTTTCACATTTATTGTACAAGTTCACAAATATATATAGAAAAGGTTCAATAACGACACAATAGCAAACGATTCCATTTGAAAAGTAGATCAGAGCAGCTGTCGTACATGCTGCTTCCTCCAAAATAATAGCAGCAATAAAAGCTGAAAAACTGAGGGATGGGGTGGGATGAAAAGCAGAGGGAAACAAGAGCAATTCTGGTACAGCAATCAGACAAGTTTGCTAGAGAAAGAAATGTAGTTTGAGAAGTGGAGGCCTGAACTCCAGGAGTGAAATCGTGGCCCCACTGAAGTCCATGGCAATGCTGCCTTTGATTTCCAACCTCAAACAGCAGCAACAAAAGCCAGGCCATACCATTCCTGCAAATGTAAATCCCAACCTCATTCTAAAACCAGGAGGGATACAAACTCGCAATCATTAGACATGGACAGCAGCTACAGGAGCCACAAAAGTGGCCATTGTTGTGTACCATGGAGCTTACTTTTAAAACCTTCCTTACATTTTGGGGTTGGTTACAAAGTAATCTCTAACATATGAAAGAGTAAGCGGCAGAACTGGTCTCTCAGCTGCAGGGCATGGGCTGGATCTCATGAATGACTGTAGGTATATATTACGACCAGGATACCCTGCTGCTGTAGAAAACCAAGTGTTACAAAAATAAAATAAAGTCCTTCAGCTGAACAAACAGATACCCTGGAAGGCATCTGAGAATATATCTGAGCAGCAACTGCAGAGATAATCAGGGCCCAATCCTGAGATGTGTTGTGCCCTTTACTCCCAAAACAGGAGGTGATAGTTCCCAACGCTGCACAAGAGGCACTCATCATTTTGCAGGATCGGGCCCTCGAGGCCAGAAAATAAGAAAAGAGCAGCTTGCACAGCCCTGACTGCTACTGTGCTTCCTCCTACACCAAAGCAGATAGGGTCAGTTTGGCATCAGCATCAAAACCTAGGGCTGTTTCTCATACCTTGTGGTGGCATTTCCTTCCCTAGGGGATGGGGAGGGGAGTGTTCAGGCCTCCCTTCACGTAAATGCATTTATAGCCAATGGTCATGGGCTTACTCGTTGGGTCCCTATTATTTTTGCGTTTTGGAAAGGGAGGTACATTGGTTAAACATGTTGACCAGGCAGGCAGCGAGTTGTCCTTCATTTCTGACTTCTTTCTGCCCAGAGCTCAGCAAACACAGAACCAACCAGAACACTCTACATGCAAGACAGAGCTCTTAGACGAAAGCAACCAAGCAAAAGCAAGTTTCTTAACTACATCCTCATCCCCAGCTTGCACCAGACTCCCCTGGACGAGAATGAAATCCTCTCAAGAAGGGCCAGCCTCACCTTGAGCAAAACACTGACGTAGGCCAATTCAAGAAGCTCTGCATCTCAGACATTGGTTGAGTGTCCTTGCACTCTGAATGGTCAGTTCTGACAAGGTGCAGGGGAGGTATTAGTGCAGAGGCAAAGTTACAAAGTCCTCCGTATTCAAATGCTTCATTCTGCCACAGTACGCACTCTAGGGATTTTGAAATCCGAGAGGAGAGGGAGTTTGGAGTCAACATTATAGCAGATCATTCCTGCAAGATTCCTCTGTGCAGAAAGCAGACTGACTTCTCATTGGTCCATGTATGCAGTGTTTGTATTAAGTGGATATTCATTCATACCCATGGACATAAATATGTACAAAACCAGACAGCTTATTTTCCCCTCAAAGCCATATATATGTCACACCATTCAAATGGACCTTGCCATGGCTGGCCTCTTAAGTGTTTTGGACATAGCACCATTTCAGCGAGGTAGAAGCAGATGTTGCTTCCTTGCTCTTTGCCAGCACTTCTCCGCTAGCCATACATCTCTTTGAACTGGTAGCATTCATTGCAGTAGCCATTGCACTTATTATTGCCATAATGATCACAGCCAGTGGCTCGGCAGCACTGTTTCGGAGGCTCTTCTGCAGCTGGCCCTCTAGGATTCCCAGACTGAACTCGCTGGCACTCCTGACACAGCTCATCGTTTCTGCAGGCTAAGTTGTTCCTACAAGAAGCCGTGGAACACTTTCGCTTTTGGCTCCCCACTGTTGATACCTGTAAGTCTCTGTGTTGCCCAGTTCTCTGTAAAGGTTAAAAAAATTGTCAGTTGCAATGCTGGCAGCATAAGTGGCTTTTAATTGCCTTGGACGCTGCTATGTTTTGATATTTAGCCACTTCAGGTTTGTTCAGTATACAGTGGCCGCAAGAAGTGCTGCAGCACTATTTACAAGAGCTTTCCAAGAATCTGCTTTCCAAAGCACCAGTCTTTTCAATTTCTAGGTAGAGACTTCCTTCTTCTCAGAATACAGTAGAGCACAAAGCTCCAAGCTTGTTATGGGCCAGGATTTATCAGACAGAATCTTAAAAGGCTTTCATTTATTACAAAAAGTTTCCTCCCTGAAAACTCTCTACTCAACACTTCCCCCCACCCCCCCATTCCTCTCCAAATTAACTAAATAAAGGTGGTGCTGGACATTATTAAAGCTGACTAACTTGCCTGATGTGGTTTCACAGGGGGAGAAGGGGTGAAGGGGGAGATCTCCAAAAGCACTCAGCACTGGCCCATCTGTTCCTAGTGAACTCGATGATAAAACTCCCATATACTTAAATCTCAGCAGCGTTAGGGCAACACTGAACACGGTTGAAAAATCTTCTCCCCCACCTTGGAATCAATATGAAGCAAGGCTAACTCCTATATACAGTAAACTTGATGTGTTGTACTAGATTTTAGAAACTGTGAAATGGTTTGGCTGTGTTGCTTCTTTTATTTTCATTTTAAAATGAAATCTCAAAGGAGTAAATTTGTTAGTCTCTAAGGTGCCACAAGTACTCCTCCTTCTTTTTGCTGATACAGACTAACACGGCTACCACTCTGAAAGAAAAATCTCTAGCCACTGATACTGTTCTTCTAGGACTGCTCCAAGGCTTTTCATACTAATGGGACAAAAGCTCTTGCAAGATATTTTGTGGTGTTCATCACCACAGTGTCTGCTGTAGATGTAACATGGGAAAGACTTATACACCTCCCTGGTGCTCAGTTCTGGAAGGCAGAGTAGTGACTTACTCAAAATTTTCCTTTTCAGAAAGTGGAGGTGCAGTAACATGGGGATTTTCTATTCTACAGTTGAAACTGTTCACTAAGATATATTAGGTTGAAGGGTACAGAGTTCAACACTGGGGGAAGATTCCCATATGTTCACTTACTTCAGATTGTCCCACTAGCTGCTGTTCAGTTCTTATGGCTTCACGGAATCGCTGAGTCTGTGCTTCAATAAAACATTTCTGACAATACCCTTCAAGCATACTGCTGCCCAGGGTGCCACATTCTCTGCCCAGGCAGGAAATGGTGTTATGGAATGTGGCAGCAGAGGTCCCAGGCTGACCAGAAGCAGAAGAATTCCTTTGAGACCTTCTCTGATGAAGTAGTGAGGCACTGCCTACCATACAAAGCAAGAAGAGAGAGGTTATTTGAATGAGCACAACACTTTTGATGACAGAAAAGGAAACACAGAATTCTTTGGTCTCCAAAACAAGTCATCTAGCCTCAAGTAGATATGAGGCCACCCCAAATATTCAGAACAGATTCACCTTTTTTTAAGATATATAAATAATGGTGGCTACTAATCTTATTTTTAAAATCAAAAGTTGTTGAAGCAATTCAAAGTTTGCCTCCTTCTGTACTTTCAAGTTAGATCACAGTTGCTAAAAGGACCAGGAGCATAAACCTGACCTCATTGAAGTCAAGGGAAATTTTGTTGTTGACTTCAATGGATCCAGGATCCCAATATTCCCCCTCAATTTCAATGGAATGTTAAATAGAAATGGTAGCACAAAGGACCAGCAATGAATGTGTTACATTTCACTGGTTTATTAAAAAGCCTACATATACAGATTGTGTATGATGTATTCCACAATAACAGGAAAAAATTATGTTGTGAATGACCTCTGAAAATAAACTACTAGCACACAACTGCTACCACATGATTTACCAGGGAGCTTCCATAACTTGAAGGTATGTGAAAAAAAGTTTCAGACTATAGTCCACTAGAGTCATCAATGAGCTATTCTGCAAGACAGATGCATTATTTCCCCTCCTACATTCATCTCTCAGGTACTACCCCTGAGAGTTCTTTGCTCATTTTAGAGAAGAGTAGTAACAGGGGTAAGGACTGTATCCTTTGATTTAGCTACAGAATATTGCCCATATGAGGGCCTGACTTCACATAAAACACAGCACTAATAAAAAATGGTTAAAAGAGGTACATTTGAATAATGTAACTTCCCAAACGTGACTACTACTAAAGTGACTGCTTATCTTCTAATATAACCACATTTCTTAGAGACTTTCTTACTTAACTTGCACAGGTAACGTCAATAGCTACATCAAGGATGAATGTGGCCCTTGCATTACTAACGAAACCTGACTTTAGGCAGTGACAATGAAGAGGTATTTGACTGATTCCTACAACTCCTAATCACTCTGACATTAAAGCACTTTAATTACAGACAATTCACACCAAAACACAACTGAAAAGTGGTTTAGGGGTGAGATTTTCAATAGCACTCAGTGCTGGCCTACCTCTCCTTCCACAGTAGTCAATGGGAATTTTACCATAGACTTCAGTGGGAGCCGAACTGGGCCAATCCTGAGTGCTTTTGAAAATCCCACCCTTATCTTGTACCATGATTTACACAAAAATAAGTGTGTCAAGGATATATTCTCATCACATAATGCCTGCTCTACACTACTGGTTGGCCCATCCTTTTTATTTTTGTATTAGCACCACCTCCTTCCAACACCCCGTCTCCCCCACAAAAACACCCTGTATCTTCAGAGACAATGACCTGAAGCTAAGGTGTTAGGGAACTAACACTAGCTTCACTTACCATTGTTTTCCTTGTACTCAAAGAAGCATAGAGTGCAAAAGCCTTCATTCTGAGGAGTCCCAAAAAACGTGCAGCCAGGTTTTCTGCACTGGCTACTCCCATTCCTTTCCAACGAATTGTGAGGAACCTGAAGCATTTCTGAAGAAGACAGCTCCTCTATCTCGTTGCTGGGTGCTGCATGACAGGAATGCTGGAGGAAGCTCTGGGATAGCTGTGACGGGTCAGAGTGAGATCGCCGATGGAACGTGGGCAGGAAGACAGGATTGGCAATTGACGGCTCTGTAGTCCTTTTGAGACAAGAGGTGCAGATGCCATTAAAGGTCCTGTTCGTGTCCTGAAGGCAGATTTTACATGTCACACTGTTTACATGTCGAAGGTTGTCCAAGTTGTTAGAGGGACTGAGCTGTCTGGAATTGTAGCAGCGTTCACAGAGTCCATTGTGTTGCACATTTAACGTAAAAGGGCAGTCTGGAGTCCTGCATTTCATAGCAGTGGTTTCACTATACAGAAAAAGGCTTGGAGCTGTTGGAGGTGCAGAATGAGGCCCTGTCACTGGCTCTTCAGATAGCCCTCCCCCGGGCTCACAAAACTCAACCCTAGATGAGCCTGCTCCAGTCGTCCGTGACTTTTCAGATGCTGTTTTGGAGCTCGGTCTCCTTGGTTTATTTCCCTGTTGCCTCCGCTCAAAGCACTCATGACAATAGGGCTGGGTGTTTACAGACATAAAGAAGGGGCAATTGGGAGTTTCACATTTCACCTCTACAAGAGACAGCTGGGGTAAGGACAGTTCCAGTATATTCCCGGTGTAGGGCTCCCTCGTAATAAGCGTATTGTTCTTTTGCCATTTCTTGTACTCATGCTGTACCAGCTGAAAGTAATCTTCCACCAGATTTATCTCTTTGGGTAAGTTGCCTTCATCTAACCTGAAGGCCAAATAAGAAAACAAACAATCAACATGTATATCAGTGTCTGAAAGGGGCAAGGAGTGGGCACGGTATTGAATACAAGCAACATTGGATGAGGAAATGTAAATTTAAGGAGGTAAAGAGATAATTATTACATATCCATATTGCTGAATTAAAAATACATGATGGTAAATTGTAGCTTAGAGTGACCTATTTTGAAAGTTAGGTGTCTAGTAAAGTTAAATGGAGCCTTTCACCTCTAAATAAGCGGTTTGATACAATCCTAGTTGGTAGTATTCTCAGAATGCTGGCCAATGTGGTTTTCAGCATTTAGTAGTAGGCACATTACAGCTAATTTGTGATGGAGTAAATTGATGTTAAGAAACTCCAAACTCTTAGCTGCCACTGAAGTCCAGCACTCCAGGGCTCAGCTCAGAGTAAACTGGGAGTTTTGTAGGCCCCACCAGCCCACTTTGCAAACAATTTCCATCTCTAAAGATGTTGGTATATATTTTATAAACACCTACTCCCATTTTTGCTTTGATATCTAAAACTGGAAACCCTGCTTAAGTGAAATAAGCAGATGGTGGCTCAGAGAAGTTCCTATTTGTTTAATGTCCACATCACACACACACACAAAAAAACAACAACCCCACACTGCAATTATGTTAGAGGCCACAACTGAGCAAATGTGAAGAAGTGATCCATTCAGTACAGGGTTGGGACACATGAGCCCAGCAAAACTGGGGAAGTGGTCTTACCACTGCCCATGCTGCACCTGGGTGGGAGATTTTAATTTTCAAGGCTGTCAATCCAGAACCTTTCAGGAGCAGAAAGAGCTCCTCCTCCACAAGGGGACAGGAGTGAAAGGGAGGTTGCAGGGAGTCTCTCCCTTATGCATCTGTTCAGGAACTGGGCAGAATGTTGCTGTTAGTGTGCCTTCGGAGCAAGGAGGAGGTTAGCACAGCCAAAAGCCCTCTACACCCAAAGGGGCATATACTAAGCATAAGAGGGTGGGCATGGAGTCAGTCTCCTGCTCCTCCTCACTACACCCCCACAGTGTCCTGCCTGCAGCTGCACTGCACAAGCAGAATGCCGGAAGCCACATGCACTTGGTCACAACAGCTGCACACTTTCCCCAATGCAATGAATGTGCTTCAAGGCACAATTTGCCCAAAAGCTGTTTAAATAAGAATGTGAGAGTTTAATTATTATTTCTGAGTTTTCTCATTTTCAGTCACATCCCTTTAGCTACCTGGCTGACAACAGGACTAAATTTATTAGCTACCTTCTGAAACTGAAGACTGGAAATTTCAGAATTTAAATTTGAGCCTGCTTCAAACTAGAGTCTTATGCCACAAAAGGTACATTATTATTATTATTATTAATTGTGACATGATTTCATAATGGTGTATATAAATATGCATGTTGCTGAGAAAGAAATAAAAGATTGAATACATTATCCTATAAGACTTTTATCAGCAACAACTATAAAGCTGTAGGAAGAGAAGAACACCACTCACTTTGCAGCATAAATTAAATGAGTTGTACCATGGTCCCAGCCTTGCACTGGAATCTCTATCACCATCAGGTATTCTTTCAGTAGCTTCTCCTTTCCCATCTCCTCAGTGTCTGTCAGAAAGTGCACCTTCAAGTCTTCAAACCTGCCTCGTTCACTGCTGACCAGTGGGACAGCCCGGATTTCTGTGTGAAACAAAACGGGTGAGTTTTACCAAATGGGAATAACCGTGAAATATGATAAGCAAAATATCATCCCCTCATTTTGTCTACTCTGAAATTCAGCAATAGTGCCTGTAAAGAGCATGCATGATTACATCTGTGTTCCCAAACAGTCAGATGGAATGAAGATGCTCACTGGGGCATGCTGAGAACCATTTGGGGTTTCAATGTCCTAATATATTTTTTTATACTTAACGTGGAGAGGACAGTAGGTTTAGTTTCTTGAACCTTATTACAGGACAATTTCACAGTATGGATCTAGAAATGTATTGTCCCATCCACAACAGGATACACAAAAAACACACGGACACAGATGTCACTAACCCGAACCACATGATGTAGACGGGCCCTAAAAAGTGCTTCCTCTGCTGCAGGGCACACAATTAAAGTCAGTGCATTGCAATAAATTTCAATACTCTGCTGCAAAGCCAATGCTATAGATTGAACCCATCTATAGATAGCCATCCACTATATGGTGCTTTAGTAGCAATAGGTACTTTGGCTCCATATGATGCAACCTTTGATTCCTCTCTGGAAGCCCTAGCACAGTGGTCCCCACTCCCCTTGTCTGTAATGTAATCTGTCCATGCCCCCCTCCTGGGAGTCTGGACTGGGAGCGGGGCCGGGGGCTGAGCCTGTGCCTGGAGCTGCTGCTGGGGCTGCGACCAAGGCCAGGAGCTGCAGCTGGGAGTGGGAGCCATGGCCGTGAGCAGGGCCAGGGCAGGAAGGCAGGAGTAGGAGATGCATCCGGGAGCAGGGCCAGGGTCAGCCCAGCATTGAGGCTGGGAACCGAAGCCAGGGCCTTGGCTGGGTGCGGGGCTGGAGCTGGAGGCAGAGCAGTGCTCCCTCCCCACCCCCCACACTGGCTGCCCCAGGCCCCAGTGTGCTCCCCAAAAATGTTCCTCTGCATCCCCCCCCGCAGGGGGCATACCTCACGGTTTAGGGACCATTGCCCTAGCAGGTGTGTGTATGTATATATCTCATGTAAACTATTTATATTTTGAAGACTCTGTCGAACATTTAACATTTGTTGTGTCCATTTTAAAGGTAACTCTCGATCAGACAATATTTTAAAATGGTTTACTGTCAATAAAGGGGGGGGGAAGCAAATACACTGATACCAAAAATCATACAAATCCTACATACAGCCCCCCAAAGTACATAATTTAAATACAACAAACCTGGCCCGCTGTCCTTCAGAGTGACCAGTGGTGTGAAATGCATTCTGTCATAGCCCAGGACAATAGGATATCTATAGCATTCTTCAGCTGGCCAGTGGAGAGGCAAGTAAATTCCACCAACGTTCAGAGGGGCAAAGCTTGAACCGGACTCCAAGCTTCTCAGCATTTTATCTATTTAAGGAAAAAATACTGAATATTAGTAAGGTCAAATTCCTTTCAACTATGACAAGTGTAATGTCTTAGTTCTAGGGTTTTAAAACACTGCACCAGAACATTTACAAAGACATATATATTTTGCACTTAATGATACCGTCCTTAACATTAGATCAAAGGCAACTGGCATGGAGGACTCACCTGCAAGAACTATGATCGGCCTTCTGAGGATGTTAACAAGGACAAATATATGGATTTCTTCCAGTGCATTGTACTGAAGCCCACTTCGGGCCACTGATGTTTCTGGGGATGTCATACTGATGAGGTTCTCCCATTCCTCTTCCCAGTTCTGAGGAAATAATTAAATATTCCTTAGCACCAGCTCACAGACATGTAGATCAAGAATTGGTTGCAGCACAGCACGTCAAAACCTGTCCCCAAGATATTTATCTTTTTCCTTTTCTTCCAAAGAAGAAGTTACTCAAGCTACCTACATACAATCCTTTTTATTTTCTTAGGATTGTTGTCATAATTGTCTCTCGGCCTATAGTCCCACCCGAGCAAACCTAACCAAGTAAACATGACCAAGTCTTCACACTCCAGTTAGCTTACCCCAATGTCATAGCATTATGCAGTCAAGTTAATTTACCCTGGTGTTATAGAGGAGTCCTGTTTCTACAAAATCCTGCGATTTAACAGTCTCTAGTTGCCAACGAAGCTTAAAGTTGCGTGTATCCACTTCCTGCAGAGCCAAGAACAGTGTTTTCCTCAGGACCAGGTCCACATCTTGAACACCCCACATGTACTGGGATGCAGCATGCAGGAGGCAATTACCATCACCTATGGGAAAGTTACTGGTTAATTTTAAAAAAACAATTCCTTAAGAAGTAGCAAAAGGAGCACCTGGCCCATAAAGCACAATGAACAAATTCCAAATTATATAGTTCAGACCTGATCCTGAATTCCTCTCAACAGCCTCCACTAGTGGGGTTCCTAAGGTGGAGATTAGAGCCCCTCTCTTTAGGAAAACCCTGCGGGAAGGACGGAGGGGATGCCAAAAACTACCACCCATTCCCTCCTCAGTTGACTCTCCGCTGGATGCAGGGAGGTATAAATCCCACCTTTCCTGCTCCAATTTGGGTAAACTAGCCCATTATATTTGACACTGATGGGCAAAAGGATGAAAAATTACAATAAAGCAACATGAGCTAAATTTTGGGGTTATTTGCAAATACCTCATACATAATTGAATTTTTCTTAAAAGGATAAATCAATCATAAATTTAAACAAAACTACAAAGCTTAAGAGAACATATTAAATAAACCCAGTAAACAGAGGGATTTCCTCTGCTCCACAAGCACTGTTTACACTTGTTTAAGATGCAACATAGAAGACAGGGATTGAAAACACACTGGTCCAGATTTGGGGAATGTGCCAAAAATGTAATACTGCATAGCCGGGAGGGCCAGTCTAGGGCTCAACTATAACGGATGACACTGCACTGCATTTTGCTTTGTTATGTATGACAGAAGAGTCGTGTCAAGAGGAAAAGCAAAAAGAAAGTTGTAAGTGACCTACATGAAACAATCTCTGCTGTTTTTCTAGAGCACCTCTCACTAACACTGAAGTTCAATGTCAGGTTGGTGAAAAATGTCAGAGACTTGTTTCTTTTTGAAAGACAGAATAAAAATGATAAATAAATAAAATAATAATTTGGTCTTTATTTACACATAGCCCCTTCCATTTAAGGATCTCAAAATACCTTACAAACATTTCGACTGAAGCCTCATAACTCCACGGAGAGGCAGGAAAGTATTATCCCATTTTTCAGAAGGAGAAGCTGAGGCTCTGGGTCAGGGGTGGGAAAACTAGAGCCTGTGGGCCGCATCCGGCCCCTCAGACCTTTTAATCCGCCCCCCCCCCCGGGAGCGGGGTTGGGAGCTTGCCCTGCTCTGCCTGCCCGATGCTCCCACGTGTTCAGGTGGGACCTGCATGAGGGCACACATGTTACTGCGGCTGCACAACCCAAATGTGCCATCAGAGCCTGGAACGTGCAAGTCCACATGCCTGCTACTTGTTAGCTTAGGTGACTCTGCTGTTTAGTAGTGTTAATTTTCCATTGTTGAGGATAAAACAAAGAGTAGTTGGCCAGGGAGTGCCAGCTGCATTGTTCACATTAATCAAAGAGGGCGCGGAAAGGAGGCAAGTTTGGTTTAATTATTGTGATACAATTATAAATATACCATCACAACAAAGTAAGGTTTAATCTTTATAAAATAAAGTTTATTTGAATATCTCTGAATTGTTAATTTCATGAGCATTCATGGCCCACCATACAATTTCCATACCCAGATGTGGCCCTCAGGCCAAAATGTTTGCCCACCCCTGCTCTGGGCAGTTAAGTGACTTGCCCAAGGTAAACACAAGAAAGTATGTTAAGAACTGGGAATAAAACCCGTTTTTAACCCCTCCCCCAATCCTGGGCTTTTAACCACATGCCCCTTCTTCCTCCCCAAGGGTATCCTGAAAGGAAGACACAAAGAAACTATTCTTGGACACCACTTGGATTCAAGCCTGGGATTTACTGTTCACTACAAAGTCATCTAAAGACACAATGACACATTAGCCTCCTTGCAATGTTGTAGTACAAGGAAATTAACAAAGCACCAAGAATTTGTACTTGTGGTATTTAAAAAACAAAAACAAAAAAAACAAAAAAACAAACCCGAAGATACCAACAAGAAATTATTTCAGATTATTTTCCAATGTATCAGTTTGTTACATACATTAGGAGCTTTAAACCCCTTCCCATTCTCATGACTGCTGTTCTCCAAAGGCCTAATCAAATCAAAGCCATGCACAATTCCTGCACAAGATCTTGAGCACTCTATGAATCCTTTGTAAACTTGTAATTGGTTACAGACTTGCTGCATAAATTTCAGACCTTCTGAATAGGGTGAAATTCATTTTCTGATTTCCTAACCTCCTCTTGCAAAATCTCTTTTAAAATGAGACCACACGTTTTGGGCTCAATCAGGGGAAAAATACACAATATTAACAGAAAAGTCTTCTGCCTGAACTAGAAGAAATTTGACATAAAAGTAAGACAATTAATACATCCTGTTAAAATTTTCCCTTTGCAAAATCGAGAGCAAAGATAAGATTTTTTTTTTATTTTAGCACTTACTTTCAGTTCTTTATTGAGAACCACCAGTACAAAATTCCCTATGCAACACTTGGAATTCCCCAGGGTTAAGTTATTTGACTAGCAATTGAGCAATAGTTATTGTACTTCTTGTTCTGATGTATTCACATTTGAACTATGAAGTACATACTGGACTTTCCAAGTGGGTGTGGTTAGGGTGAGCTGGAATGACTGCCTAATCATTATACAAGTGAAATCTCTACAGCCAATAGACACTGGAATTTTTTTTTAAAACATGGTTTCAATTTTTATACCTCCTACTCCCTTCCTCATTTACTCCATTCTCATATCCTCAGAGCATACATGGTGAATCACCCAGATATATATATACACTCTTTTGTACATATTAGGTAAAGTTAACATTACCAAAATCCTAGAAGAAGCATTTGTTTCCTTGGCTTTCAAAAAACTGCAGCCGTAAGGAGTTCTAAATAGCAAATCTGTCTTTGACTAAAAGAACTGTCAAATTCACTCTGTACACGTCTAAAGGTTAAGTAAATCAACTCCCTTAAAAAAAAAAACTTTTATGCTATGTGAAAAACTTGTTCCATTCATTAAGACTTAACATTGTTTCCAGGGAAATTAAGGGGCTCCTGCAAGCCACACTCCTACTCTGAAGCATCCTTCCCTCCAACCCACACTGTTTATCTTCTTTGTCCTGAACAGACCTTGTGTGGTGGTGATTTTGCATAAACCACAGAAGGTAACGAGATGCATTTCTTCTTACCCAATCCCTTGCAGTACCAACAGCCCCTACTGACCTGGGAGCAGTGGACTGGACTGAACTCAATGCAATTAAAAAAAGGGGCAGTTTTAACATTCCAGAAATGCCTCTAGTACACATATGTACAGCTGGTATATAAGTCACATCCTGAAACCATCGCATTATTTCCATTTCAAATAATGTCCTCCACTCCTGATCCAAGCCAGTAAAATGTATTCAGTGGGTGCTGTGCAGCTCCTTGTTATTTTAATACAGAATTGGGCCTAAAATGTTTCTATTCATTTCAGGGAGCAATCCACTAGACTATACATTTTCTTAGTAAATCTGTTTGACTGAAATATATTGTGGATGAGGTAATATCTTTTATTGGACCCCCTTGCCTCTCTAATATTCTGGAACCGGCATGGCTACAATTATACTGCATAAAATAGATTGTGTGATACAACACTTGTGACAAGATTACTTATTTAGTGTTTGCAAAATGCTGCAACAAGTGCTAAATGTGGCCTCAGTCCTGCGATGAGCTCCACATGCGCGGACCCCATGCAGAGCTTCATGGAAGTCAGTGGAACTCTGTGCAAGTACAGTGGACAATCTATGTGGGGTTCATTGTGGCATTGGGGTTTCTGTTACAGACCTATATTGTTTTCTTAGTCGTTGTGTTAGTTACCACTAGATGATGCTTCTATGTTCATGATTAAATTTGTATTAGTCTTTGTAAAATTTAATCATACGTAGGAAGAGTAGCAGTAAAAGGACACTGTAGATTTTGAGAAAGAAATATGAACTAGGAGGACTGAGTAGTGTGTATGTATGTCCATATAAAAAGAAATGATTGAGGAACACGCAGTATTTCACAGCTGACACTCTCATATCCATTAGAACTTACCGCTAATTAATTTAAATACAAGTCTCTTGCTCACAAAATCTTTGGACTCTAGCCCCATGATATACTATATTTGCCCTGTTTTCTTTAGGGGATATTATAAGACACACATTTATGAAACACCTCTCCCAAATCATCCCTAAGGCCCTGAAATAATATAAAAATATATTAAAAGCAGCACCACGTGCTACTTTTCTTTAACTCTCATTTAAAATCAAGGGAAATTATGCACCTTTGATACATGTAGGTACCTGTCATTAATGAAAATAGGAGCTATGCATAAGAAGTGGGGGAAAAAGAAAGCCCTCTTATCCCATAATGCAATTCAGCATTAGTTAGCTTAATCAGGGGCTGACTCCACAGCCAGAGAGCTAAAGGCTGGAAATCTAAGACACTCCAACTGACACAGTACTTAGAGTTATACCAAAAAATCATTAGCAACTGAGTTCAGCCTGCAAACTACAATGATGAGGGGTCATAATACTATACTAACTACTATTTCAGAATCAGGTCCTTAGAAGGCATCATGGAAAATGCCAGCATTGTAAGAGTTGAGGTCCTCATCGATAAGGACATATCACTCTACCATACCAAAGATTTATGGTATTATTAAACATCCATGAAACTTTCAACCTGTTTATATACCAGTGACGTACACTGTGCATCCTTAGAGATTAAGAATTCGTTTGGCATATTGTGTTAATAGGATTTTAATTTGTGTTGCTAAAATAAAAACAGACATGTTTATTTTAATAAAGCAACTATGTTTTTATCTTAGCAATGCAAACTACAAGCCTATTAACACAATGTGCTACATCCTTATGTCCCTGTCTTAATACTAGTGGAGTGACACACACATAACTTACCATTAGTCTTTAACGGCACAAGTTTCCTAACTTCCCTGCACCAGTTCAGCTTCCTCTGATGTTCCAGTGAACTCTGGGTGGATCGGTCAATTAAAGCTTTCTGAAGGATCTCCCGAAACGGAGGACAAAACTGGCACATTCTGAACATTTCTACTGTGTATCTGTACATCGTTTTAAAGTGATGAATTATTCCATTGGTGGGTATGACAAGGTCTTCAGGAATTCTCTCCCTAATCTTCACGGCTTTCAGCATATTGCTCAGATACAAAGCTTGGGGAAGAACTTGTTGGCCAGCCATTTTCCGAGAAGAAACCTGAAGGAAAAAAGAAAAAAAGACGATTCTTTTAGTTTCACTTAATGTACATCACAGGACTCTTGCTAGTATCGAGATTTAGATTGCAAATTCTTTAGGAAGAGATCTTGTTTGTAACTTTGTCTGTAAACCACACAGTCCACGGTGAGCACTATATAGTTAACATGAAATCCATACCCAAGAATCTCCTAGCATTCCTCGGCTATAGATCCTCAACTACTAATCACAATCTCTTTACTCTGTCTTCTCTTTAATAAAAAAAGAGAATATATTCATAATGAAATTACAGCTCTTTTAAAAGGAGAAGTTTAAATGGAAGTGGGGTGAAGAGGAGGGGAGATCAAGAGGAGGGGAAATTACAACAAGAGCTTTGTCTAATTAACAATGGAGCAGGGTAATCTCCAGTGAACCTGTTGAACTTTAAGCATACTTTAAGCTTTCAACTTGACCACATGCCAGAGAAAACAGATTCTGACCACTTCAGATTTACACATGAGTAGCAGAGCATGCATAAAGCAATGTGATGCACAGTGCAATATTAAAAAGTGCCCGGACATCTAGAATAGTAATGTTAGCACCCAGCCCAGGCTTATAACTTCATATGATGTTTAAAACTAACCAAGTAGCAAATGAAACATTTCTAACAAGGCAGGCACCTGGTATTGAATAAGACACCTACATAAGAGGAACATTCCTTAGGTTATGTTAATGCTAGAATTATTGCAGAGGCACATGCATGTGTGCGTGGGGGTGGGGAGGTACGGAATTAGAGGCCCATTATTACTCAATGGTAAATCAACAGAGCTGAAGAAGCATTTCCACTTTGCTCAAAAAACCCCAATATTTTTCCGTTGTGGGGCAAGTAATGCTCACCGCCATTTGCCCCTTTCCTCATCACATTGGATAAGGCGAGGAGAACATAAACCCATAGATATGAATGGCATTCCACTGGGGACCAGACGTCTCACGCTTATTCTAGGCAAATCAGGTCTTTTCACAGTATCAGGCTAGAGCCAAGTGTGAACACAGAGTACATCCACATGTATGTACTTTCACTCGTTCTCTCAGTGCTCACCCCCATTCAATGTTTTAAAATTAACTTTTTTCTAGGAAAGTAAATACATATAAACCTTAAATGTTCTAGCACTTGAGAACTCAGCAAGTCTTTTCTCATCAAATGTCTTAAAAAAATATGAAACCAATATTGTGATTTCTAATTTTGGGCCAAACAGAGAGGGCGAATGGCAAATGAAAACCAAACTTCACATGTGTCAGGAAATTCTCCTCTCTAGCGATAAGAGCCTGGAGGGGCACAGAGCAAGCAGGGGGAAAGGTATTACAGTCTCACAGATACACCAGGAAGGGAACCCCCTATCTGAAGAGGCAAAGATATGCTGCATGGAAGACTGCTCCTCCACATAGCTACATATATTGGCCTCCCTCTACATCTGCCTGCCTCTGGTAGCTGCCATTGTGATAGTTCCCCTGCAGCTCGTCAATAGCTACGAAGGGAACTGCCTAGCAGTTGTTATTATCCCAAACTGCTCTGCCCAGAGCTGCTTTGTACGTCCCCTACCAAGAATCTGTGACGGAAGACCTCAGTGGGCACGCTTAGAAGAGCTTCTATGGAGTCCTGGGTGGAAGTGGTGGGGTGTCTGATGCTGAAAAGCTGTATACCCCATTTCTGCTCAACCCGGGGGAATTCTGTCCACACAGGATCTCCTCTGCTCATACAAATGGGGGTGGGAGATTCAGCCATTTGTCAGGGCCATTATGTCTTGGAACATGCAAAGAAGGCACCTTTTATAAGCAAAGACTGTGTATTAAAAACAAACATACACACTACTGGATGTTTTTATAAGGTATATATGTTAACTAACTCATTTCCTATCTTGTCCATTTCCCCCAGTCCTGAGCATCAGTAGAACTGCACCTATTTTCTACATCATACTAATTTTTAAAATTAAGAATGGAATGAGACAATATAAACAAAATATAAAAATGTCATCAATTTATTACATACTGTAATCCCAGCTGTACTTTTCTTTACCCTCTTCAGCAGCTTCTAATCCCTGATCCATCAAACCCTTATGTACGCAAGAGACTCATTGAGTCAATAGAATTTTTGGCATGAATAAGAACTCCGCACCTGATTATGTGTTGCAAGCTTGGGCCCTGGAAATGGATCTTTCCAATATTAAGAAACAATGGAACATGAAATTTGTTTATCACTAAAGAAGGCAAATTAAATCTATGGATTATTCAGAACTAGATTTCCACCTCCCCTTTATTCTAAGTGCATTCCCCCTCCCCCCCACTACATGTGAAAACTGCTGTCTGTGCCAGTTATGATGATTAGTTGTCAATTTAAAAAGAACGATTCTTTAAAAAAAAGACAGTGCTTAAAATAGTACAATTTAAAAAACAGAACAAAAAGCAGTTTACACCCAGATAAGATAAAGAAACCAAAGCACAGAAAATTCTTCAGGTGTTAAAAAACAAATAAAAAAATCTGATCTAAGTCATTTGTAAGAACTCTGTGAAATAGAGCAACCAAAATTATTTAAAATTCAGCCTTTGTATTCAATAATACTTTTAATATTTATGTAACTGTACACAGAGCGTTGGATGGGACTCAGGAGATCTACGTTGTATGCCTGTCTCTACCCTTGGCCTGCTGAGTGACCTTGGGCCAGTCACATCACTGCTCTGTGCCTCAGTTTCCCCATATGTAAAATGGGGATAGGATAATGCTACCAACCAAAGCACTTTGAGATCTACTGATGAAACGTGGTATATAACAGCTGGGTATTATTAGGATAATCTTGCCAGATACTTAGTACCCTCAAATTTCATTGACTTCAGCTGGGCAGGGATGGTCTTTGTGTAGGCCTTGTACAGTGCATGGCACATTGTCAACGTTTAACAAATAATAACAATTTTAAAAGAATGGGAGGTGAGGGTATTTTACATCTCACACAAGGCAATCAACATCTAGCTGGATCTGGCTTGTTGGTGCACTATGATGGTCTGATTGTGAAAGAAACAAATGGGTGGTTGTGTAATTCACCTAGCAGATTGAGGGGGCATTGTTTCAAGGTGAAAAGTTGGTTTTCAGGCATCAGCAGGATTTGTAAACCTAACAGAAATATAATAGCAGAGAAAACAGAGTAAGGCCTCCCTAGGCCACTGGGTGGCAGGATGTGGGATACCAGGTCCAAACAAAATGGGCTGGCCAACAACTTCATTAGAAGCCTTTTAGGTAATGAGTGTATAAACCAAAAAAAAATGTAACATCTCTGAATGCTAACTACTGTAACACTGATTTTTTTTTATTAGTTTTTATCCAAAGTAATACCAAAAATGGTCATTGCTGATATATATCAACTGTTTTTAATCTTCATAAAGTATCATAGTACGCTTTACAGCAAGTGGTGGAATAAGGAAAGAACACTTTACAGAACTGGATACAGGTAAACAACCAACTATGCTCCCCTTTCCATGCAAAATTCCTATTAATTTATACGGTGTTCAGTTATCCTGTCTTGCCACAGTTTCCTACCTAGCTCATGAGCGTGATACGAAATTTGATTCACTGATATTTATAAAGTACAGTACAAATTAGTAAGTGTTTAGCAACTTCCATTCTAGGGGCTCAGATAGAACGTGCTATGTAAATGAAAAGTATTATATATGAATGCATTCTGTAAATAAGGCCAGATTCTTATTTTTAAAAGAAACCCAGAACTACTAAGTAATAACAAGGAGGTGCCTTTTTTTTTTTAAATCACAAATAGAAGGTTTAAGCATATGTTTACATATATTATACTTCTGCGGTAAGGTTTTAATTAAACAGACCCTGGCTCTGAGTTTGCAGTCCAGCTCTGTACTGCATAATTTGACATGTATACATGCAGGTTGTTTTTCTTCAAAATTTCTCACTGTTGCAACCTAGCAATGGTGGGAACAACAGTGTAGACAATCCACTGGTGTTTTACCCACTGTGTTGTTGAACTCTACCCAGTGCAGGCCCAAATGACAGTGGCAACCTGTCTACACTAACACTCCACCGGTGGAACTGCACTAGTGGTGTTATAATGGTGGGAAATTGGAACAAAACTGCTAGTGTAGACAAGACGATAATAGCCAATCCACTTCTCCTCATCCATCGTTAGTATTCCATAACCCACCAAACAGTTATACGAGTTTTTAAAACAATCAGAACAATAGGTCTTTCATAACTACCTACATGAGCTGTCATCAATAATTATGTAACTTACACCACCACAGCGGTGTGTCAGTGCATAACTACACGTATACCTGCCCCTTCTTCTGTCTGTTCTCCAAATCCCCCTTCCTCCTCGTATTTACGTTCTGCAATGGCCAGCGAAGTTTTTAAAGTTAAGAACACACCAAACTTCCCGAGGTGGGGGTCGGGGGGGGGCATTAGAACACAGCTCTATTCGATCTGTGCTCCATCCTGCTGCCACCGCGCGAGTCTTCCCTTCAAACGGCCCTCTGAACTGCACCCTCACCCACAGAAACAAGCCAGAAATCCGCGCCAGGGCATGCTCGGGGGCCACCCCCAAAGCCCCTCGGTGCTCCGGAGCAGCCATCACGGAGCCGGCAAGCAAAGCCGTTGCAAAGAGCAGCACAGAGCCCGGTACCTTTCTGCAGAAGGGCTCTTCCAAACGCGCAGCGCGGCGGATAAAATCCTTCTCAAATCCACTGCACCAAGGTTCGGGCAGAGCCAAGCTTGGCAGCCATGAATGCCCGACCAGACGGGGTTGCAAGAGAATCAGGCTCCTTAGCAGCGCCTGACTGGGCTTCCCTCAGCCGCCCCCTCCCTGCTGCTGCTGCTGCGCTGGCTATAAACTGGAGTAAAGACTCTTGTTTTTTCCTTTCTATTTTACTAAGCAGAGAAAAAAGCCCCAGCAAAGTGGGGATTTCCACCCCCAGCGCCAGGGACTTTCCGACATGTGACACGCCGCTGAACAGCTGCCGCCTTCCTGCCCTGCCGCAGAGAGGCCCCTAGGTGGCGCTGCGCGCGCAGTCCGGCCCCTCGCACCGCGCCGCGTCGCTGCGGCAGATCACACGGCCCCGCCCCCCCATCCCGGTGCGTCTGAGCCGGAGAAATTCCTCGCCGCTCGCAGCGGGGCTTGCCCCGCGTGAGTCACCGCGGGGCATTTCGGCGCCGGGGCTGTACGTTTTTGGGCATTATTCCTTTTTTCCTCCCCGCGCAGCAGCAGGGCGGTGATTAATTGGCCAGCGGGCTTCAGCCCCCCCTGGCCCTGCAAAGCACAGCTGCCTGCCGGCAAACCCCCGCGGGCAGGCTGTGACCTGTGGCTTGTCCTGCACCCCGCACACACACAGCCGCGTGCTTAACTAATGACAGGACTATTTAAGTACAAACATGACGCAATTGTTAATTGCTTGTCAGGTGACCTGCAGGTGAAAAGTGTTCCAGCCTCTGGTCTACCCACCAAAATTGTCCCTGTTTATAGGGGTATAGTTAAAGCGGTTCAGCCTTCCCAGTGTGTATGTAGTGGTGTTATTAGGGATTACACCAGTTCAGGAAGGCACCCTCATACAGGTATAACTGCATTTGTACTAGTATAACTCCGTTAGTACAAAGTTACACTTCTGACCAACAGATACACCCATACAAATGTGCCTCTAACTCAGGCCTTATTTGCACCATTAACTACCCGGGGTGAATAATGGCAGTCGGGTGCCCTAGGCGCTGTAGCTCTGCCCGCATGGCCCTGCCCTTGCACTGGTGACCCTTCCTCTCACTTAGAGTGGCACTGATATGGGGAGAGGGGGCTTTCTTCCCTTCCAGAAAGGCAGGGGGCAGCAACACGAGGCCCTCATCTCTCCCCTGCCAGGAATGACAGTTGTCCCCCCTTTCATGATCAGTGTGGGTTCCCTCTCACTCGCAAGACAGGTACAGGTGGCGATGGAGGTTCCCAGTATTTACCCCACCTGCTGGGATGTATCTGCTTAGGTGGGCCAGGACCACTGCACTCTTCTCTTGCCACACAAAGCTCTCTGCTGGCAGGGTCCCCAGGAAGAGTAGGTTGTGGAGTTGACACTCCATTAAGATGCATGGGCATTTCACCCCATTCATAACTATTGTTTCACGCTGTCTGCACACTCAAATAGCGTCACTACTTTGGTTATACTTGGTTCACATTTTCAAGCTTTGCTTGGTAACCCTGATAGAAACTACACTTGACCAGAGCTCAAAGAGCCGAGAAGCACCTCTACCTCGATATAACGCTGTCCTCGGGAGCCAAAAAATCTTACCGTGTAATAGATGAAACCGCGTTATATCGAACTTGCTTTGATCCACTAGAATGTGCAGCCCCGTCCCCCAGGAGCACTGCTTTACCGCGTTATATCCGAATTTGTGTTATATCGGGTCGCGTTATATCAGGGTAGAGGTGTAGTTGTTTCAATGAAAGGTTAGATTCTGATGTAATCCCATGACTCCAGGGGATGGGGCCTTAGGCGTGGGCCTATAATGCTTTAATATGCCTTAATCTGGGTTTGCATGTGAATTTTTCCATTGTAATTGACCACAGGACTGCAGGACTACTCGCATAAGTAAAGTTACTCATATGAGGACTGGGGCCTAACACTGTAAATTCATCAAGACAGAGATCTGTAATTTGTATCTCTTTGTAAAGAGTCAGTTATATTTATCAGGCTATATACATATCATGTTAATTAATAAGCATCAAGTATTTTTTTAAAGCAATACTCTCAAAACTGTGTGTTGGAAAAGCCCAATAGCCACCTTCTAACATACCATAAACAAAGCAGCCACCCATTATTGCTGTTTGTGTAAGTGATTCGTACAGAACAAACAACAGGTTCCTGCCGAGAAAGCTGACAACCTAAAGGCACACACACATGTAACAGAATCCCGCACAATGGAATGTCATGTAGTAATAAAGGGCCTGATCTCCCAAAGCGCTGAACTCCTCCCAGGGTACTGAGCACCCCTCATTGACTTCTCTGGGAGCTGGGGTTGCTCAGCACCTTGGTGTATCTGGCCCAAAATCTGGAATATTATCACAGAAAAAGTGGATTTTTTAAGGAGGAAAGTGGGACTCAGGCATCCATATGCCCTCCCCTTCTCTCTGCCCCGTGTTCACTGAGTCAGGACTGTGTTTGGGAAAAGGGTAATCCCCATATAGATTAAACTAACTGATTTATTTTTACTTTTTTCACTGCAGTTCCACCTTTAAGATGCCCTGCTGCCTAGTGTAATCCGCAGCCCCGAGTTATTTGCACAGGCTCCCTACACAAGGCATGGAGAGAGTTAGGCGCCTAAGAATAGGAAAAGCCAGCAAGATGAGCAGGGAGCTGCCTAACCTAGCCAGTAGGAAATGTCAGTGTAATGCATGGGGCTTAAAACCTGCCCTACAAAGAGACTTAGGTGCCTAACTCTGGGCTGTCGTCTATTTGGGATTCACAGCCACGAACCCTCTCCTGGAGTTATGCAACACAGTCCGTTCTCAGAAAACACTGAGGAAGTGGTGGTGCCCCCTCCCCCTATAACCAAGTCCTTTGCTCACTCACTCATAATGCAGGAAACCCAGGTTCAAGTCCACCCTCTGTGTGCTTTGGAAGAGGGACTTGAGTCTATATCTCCCAAATCCTGGGTGCGTGCTCTAACTCCTGGGAAATAGGATAAAATGGGGCTCCTCCTTCAGCTGTGGTTTGTGCAGGGTCCAATCTGGTAGGCAAGTCCCATAGATGAGAGAGGCAGGGGAATGCCTAATTTGAGAAGCCCACTGGGCTCATGCCCACCAGCAGAAATTTAGGTGCCTAGAGATCTTTGCTAGTAGAAACTTAGGCACCTAGAGAATTTAAATGCCTTCAGGGTTAGGCAGATGAGCGGGCTTTGGGGGAATCTACATTTTGGATTTAGGCATCTAAATGGTAGTTGGGCACTTAAATTCCTTTGTGGATCTAGTCCTAAGTGATTTACCTGGTAAGCAGGGCAGACCTAGAGGTGTGGTTTATCTAATGTACCTGATATGTGCAAGAAGCAGCAGCAAGTGGCCCTGCTCCCCTTTAATTTAGCCCTGGAGGGAAGGAAGAGTGAAGATGGGTATGAGTAAGGAAATTATTTAGACCCTGTCAGGTATTACCTGTCTGTTGTGAATAATGGGAGTGGGGGGCTCACAGTGAAGTCACTGACTATTAGGAAATACCTGTCAAGACAAGAGGTCATTATTGCTATTATAAACCATGACTATATCAAAACATGTATAATAATCGTCTCAGCCTTGATTGGCTTAAAGGTGAGCTGCACATTGCTATGGACAGGCATTGTGTTTATAGTACAGGTCTTTTCCTAACAAAGAATGACTGGTGCGGTAACCAACAGCACAGCAGGAATTCTTTTGGGACTATCTTTTTGTTCTGTTTCTGTACAGCTGACTGAGATGAAATTACCATAAGGCAGGTGCAAAACTGGTTGAAAGACCATACTCAGCAAATAGTTATCAATGATTCATTGTCAAATTGGGGGGGAACGTATTTAATGGGGTCCTGTAGGGGTCAGTCCTGGGTCTGGTACTATCCAAACTTTCGCTAATGACTTGAATAAAGGAGTGGAGAGTATGCTTATAAAATTTGCAGATGATACCAAGCTGGGAAGCACTTTGGAGGACAGGATTAGAATTCAAAACAACCTTGACAAATTGGAGAATTGGTCTGAAATCAATAAGATGAAATTCAATAAAGACAAGTGCAAAGAACTACACTTAGAATGGAAAAATCAAATGTATAACTACAAAATGAGGACTAACTTGCTAGGCAGTAGTATTGCTGCAAAGTATCTGGGAGTTATAGTGGATCACAACATGGAATCTGAGTCAACAATGTGCTGCAATTATGAAAAAGTTAATGTTATTCTGGGGTGTATTACAAGAGTGTCATACGTAGGACATGGGTGGTAATTGTCCTGCTTTGCTTGGTACTGGTGAGACCTCAGCTGGAGTATTTTGTACAGTTATGGCTACCACACTTTAAGAAAGATGTAGACCAGGGGTCGGCAACGTTCGGCACGTGGCTCGCCAGGGTAAGCACCCTGGCGGGCCGGGCCAGTTTTATTTACCTGCTGACGCGGCAGTTTTGGCCGATCGCGGCCCCCACTGGCTGCGGTTCGCCGTCCCGGGCCAATAGGGGCGGCGGGAAGCGGCACAGGCGAGCGATGTGCTGGCCGCGGCTTCTCGCCGCCCCCATTGGCCAGGGACGGCGAACCGCGGCCAGTGGGGGCCGCGATCGGACGAACCTGCCGCGTCAGCAGGTAAATAAAACTGGCCCGGCCCGCCAGGATGCTTACCCTGGCCAGCCGCGTGCCGAACGTTGCCGACCCCTGATGTAGACAAATTAGAGAGAATCCAGAGGAGAGCTACAAAAATTATAAAAGCTTTAGAAAACCTGACCTATGAGGAAAGGTTAAAAAAAACTGGGCATGCTTAGTCTTGAGAAAAGAAGACTGAAGGGGGACCCGATAACAGTCTTCAAATATGGTAAGGGCTGTTATAAAGAGGACTGCAGTTGATTGTTCTCCATGTCCAGTGAAGGTAGGACAAGAAGGAACGGGCTTAATCTGCAGCAAGGGAGATTTAGGTTAGATATTAGGAGAAACTTTCTAACTATAAGGGTGGTTAAGCTCTGGAATAGGTTTCCAAGGGAGGTTGTGGAATCCCCATCATTGGAGGTTTTTAAGAACGGGTTGGACAAACACCTGTCAGAGATGGTCTTGATATACATGGTCCTGCCTCAGTGCAGGCGGCTGGACTCGATGACCTTTCAAAGTCCTTCCAGCCTTACATTTCTATGATGTTATGACCAGAGCTCCTAGAAACTATGGTATACAAATAATTATTATAATAATAATTAATAATAAATTTGGGTTATAATAACCTTCTCATTAGCCAGCCCATCGAGAGACTTTTCATGCCCCAGACAGTCTTGGAAAAGGTGTGACTCACCTCTAAGGGAGAAGAGGGTGAGAGGAAAAAGAAGGAAATTCCTTCTATTACAATACCACAGCCTGAGGTCATGCTTGAGTTCGGCATCAATGACTTCCAGAGTTCATGTGGCTGCTTCACTGCTTGTCCTGACCAAAGAGCGCTGATGAGACATGCCTGACTATGAATGGGAGAAGGAGGGAGGAAAATCCCTAAAATATCTGTCAGACAGAGAACTGGTACTTACTACTGAGTCAGTTACTACTGGTAGAAATTACCCAAACTCACCGCCGCCACTTAGCAAGAGCTAAACTGTTTTGCTAATTTTCCATTGTACTCATTTGAACACAATAAAATAAACTCAGGATTCCCAGTGAGGCTTTTGGGGAGCAGTCAGCATTAGAGGCTAAATTAGAATGTAGGGCATTCCTTGGTCCCTGATCCTGAGCTTATATCACTGGATTGTGCTTTGCTCATCTTTTTGCCACCCCAGCACACTATGGAAGTTTGGGAAATAGTAACAATTCTAAAAAATAATATCTTTCCACTGTGGTATCTGAACATCTGAGGCTCAAAGGCCTCTGAGAGTTGCACAAAAATACATAGCTAAAATTTTACACTTTGGACAGAGAAACATGACTCAGTATTAATAACCAAATGCAATATGCGAGCCGGTGTAGAAAAACCTAACAAGCCACCAACAATAAAGAAGCAGCGCAACACACAACAAAAATGTTTTTAGCCTTATCTAAAAAGATGCCATGAATGGATTTTGATACCTAGTCAGAGAAGTGGAATGGTTGTGTGGCTAAGCTACTTGACTGGCACTCAGTTCTGAGTTCTGTTCTCAGCTCTGCCAAGGCTTCCTCTGTGACCATGGGCAAGTCAGTTAATCTCTTAGACCCAGATCCTCAAAAGTATTTAGATGCCTAACGCTCATTGATTTCAGTGTAACTTAGAGCAGGTCTGCACTCACAGCGTTCAGGCACTGCATGCCCCCCAGCATGGGTATAAATAACAGTGTAGATGCTGAGGCCCTGCTTAGGCTAGTAGGATTCGGTTAGTATTTGCCAGAACCCTAGAGCATATACCCTGCATGGTTCTCTACATGCCCGAGCAGTGTCTCCCATGTCTACACTGCTGTTTTTAACAGCGTAATGTCCTGCTGCTGGAGCCTTTCCCCTCAGCAGTGAAAGACTCTGGCAGTGGGGAAAGATCCTGGCAGGGGGGAGGCTGCCAGAGTCTTTCCCAGCTGCTTGCCTGCTGCCAGAGCCTTTTATTGCCACATGTAGCTACACACCGCAGCTTGCCTTTTATTGTGTGTGTCTACACATGCCCTACATGCCTTCTCAAGTGTTGACAAGGCCTTAGGTGCCTAAATACTTTTGAAGATCTGGTGCCTCAGAGTATGTCTACACTTCGAGCTGGGGGTGTAATTGAGGAGACATACATACACTAGCTTTGATTGAAATAGCAGGCAAAAATAGCAGCGTAGTACAGCAGTACTAGTGACAGGAGGGGCTAGCCACCCTGAGTACATATTTGTCCAAGACACCAAGCATGTACTTAGGTGACTGTGCCCTCCCACCCGTCCCGCTGCTGCAGCTACACCCTACTTTTAGCACACTAGCTTGATCAGAGCTAGTGCAAGTATCTCTCCTTAAGCAGCTAATCGCACCATCAGCTCAAAGTGTAGACATTTGTAAAGTGACAATAATATTTCCTTTCTCCTACTTTTATCTGTCATTTCTGTTTGTTAGATTGTAAACTCTTCAGTGTAGAGGCTATTATTTATTTTTTGTATTGTAGTAGTATCTAGAGGCCCCTGCCCCATTGTCCTAGGCCCTGTACAAACATTTAAAAAAAATCCTCTCTGCCCCCCCAAAAGCTTACAATCTAAGTAAACTAACTTTCTCCGACTATGAGCTTTTGTATATCATAATGGGACCCTGATGTAAGTTGTGAGCTTTAACCACTGCTGCAATACAAATAATCAAACATTTGAAGGGAGAATATTTCATGGTTGTGGGTTCGTGACAGAGATGAGCCTATCTTCTCAAAATGGGTTGATTAGCATTTCACACCCCTCAACTGCACAGAACAACTGACTGTCCCTTAACTGCACAGAGCAACTGACTGTCCCTTAGCTAGAGTGGGCCAATGTTGTTTTAGGTTTTATATCCGCTTACATGCTGGGGTTCTATTGCCCAGGTCACAGTAGGGGGCTCCAAAATAGTATCAGGAATTCCAAGAGAGAACTCTCACTTCAGTGAGCTGCTTTGCTGCTGTGGAATTGCACTTCCTTAATAAGAAAATGTGCAACTGAGGCGAATTATAGACAGTCTCATCTAAAGTGTGACCTAGTGTTACCACTGTTTTGTTTTCTTCTGGGTTTCCTACCTACCTGTTCACCAGACCTCATGAGACTTCAACACCTCTCATCCTGTGGCTATGGTCTATGAGACATCATCAGATCAAAGATATAGGGTTAGGAATTATCAGCAAATCAAGCTGTTAGGCAGCCCAAAATTGCCTCTGGAGTTGCCAGCTCTGTGAATCTCTTGTGCTGTGTAGCCACAAAGACCAGCCCTTCTTCTGAAGGAGGAAGTTCCTCCTTGGCAGTGCCCATATTACATGACCACTAACCAAATTGTGTGGGTAGTTAGGTTAATGGAAATGGGGTGCAAGGACACACATTCAATACATTAATATGGATGAGGGGTCTGCAATAATTGACTCATACCAGTTAGTCATAGACAAAAATTTAAAGGGATTCCATGGCATGAAAACACATCTTCCTGGAGGAGAAGAGGGATCAACGGGCCACAAATTCCTCCCTATCAGTGGGAGAGTGGATGAGGAGGAAGCATTTCTCAACCAACCACGCCAGCCCAGCGTAGCAAATACCGTGATCAGGGGGCAGGAGTTACCTTGAAAAAGCTAGCAAGGGAGGAGAGTCCCCTTCCTCAAACTCTTGTTTTTATTAGACAAAAAGGCAACCGGAGAGAGATCCATCTTTGTGACTGATAGGATCATTTGAGGGAGTAACTCCAGCCTTAAGGTTGAAATAATTTGTGAGGTCGAGGCAACCCAATCAGGGAAGAGGATTGGGTCCAGGATCCAGCTGGGAAGTTGCAGAGCTAATAAAGGCCTTGTCTGTTCTGTCTCCCATTCCCTGTACAGCTCCACAAGCATAATGAAACGGGCTGAGTTTCCTTAGACAGGTCAGCTCGTTGCCTCTTTGGCATTTTCAGATTTCCTGGTCATACTAGCCCTGGCCTTTAGCACTTTGGCTGAATGTCCCTGAGTCCTTTCCAGTCACCTTTCAGGGTGAAATCTGGTTTCTCTGGCAGCTATTATTCTGTGCTATAACAAATGCTGTTTATATAACCTGAATGTGAAGATTCAGTATCACTTTTTCTTACTTTTTTCTGATGTTTCCCATTGTATTTTCTTTTGCATTTTCATTTCTTAAGCCATCATTAAGCTCCCCTTTGCAATGTTTTATTTTTTTTATTTTTTGTGTGTGGTTCAAATAACATTATTTTAGGTAATTTCCATATGCTCTGTGAACATGTGTATGAATGACTCTGTATCATTCCTTACTAATGCGGAAGAATCAGTGGAGCCTCTATCAGGATGGAAACAGCCCCCTCTCCTCATCAAAAATGGAATTGTTTAGGGCCTTCTTCACGAATCCGAAGTGATCACATTAGGGTAACCATTAGTGGTCAGTCACTTCCATGTTCCCCTTCCTCCTGTGTAATTTACAGTTTTCCCCTGATTCATCTTGCTGCTTTTCCTCTTGGCAGGGTGGAACTGTTTGTCTTTTGCTAATGCACTCCAGATGAAGATTATCTTGTTATTGGTGTTTTTTTAAAGAAGCACACAACATTCATAGAGTTTCCATTTAGAAGGATCCATTATCATAATCCATTCTGACCACCTAAGTAACCCTAGCCAAAGAACCTCACCCAATCATTTCTGCATCCTGTAAACCCACAACTAGATCAGGGTGGGAAATTGTTTTATCACCCTTCAAAAAAATTTAAGATTTCAAATAACTCTCCCATTCTAGATCGGGATGAAACTGAGACCTTTCGAGGTGAGAGAGAGAGACCTGTCCCGAATAGCCAGGTGGTTAGGGCAATCATCTGAGATGTGGAACAGCTCCAACAGGAAAGATTGAAAAGGAGCCACCTGGTTAAGCACTCACCTGGGAGGTAAGAGACCCAGGTTCCCTCCTCCAAATCAGGTTGAGTAGGGATTTAAACCTGGTTCTCCTACAGGCCTATACCTAGACCACCAGGCTGTTGTCTCTTCTGGAGGCTGTTGCTCTTTTTAACCAGAAAGTCCATTCTGAACCTAAGAGACCTTCCCAATGGAAGTTTTATCAAAACCAAATCTTCCCACAAAACATTTCCATTTTAATGATTCAGCATTTTCCAACAAAAACAATTTTTTCAACAAATTCCCAACCAGCTCTACCCTTAACTTCTGTTTGAGCTATAGCCTGTCATTTCAAAAGAGATTCAGTCTTGATTTAATCAGTGTGCAAAGAGTTCTCTGACCCAAAAAGCTTACTCTAAAGCAGGGGTCTCAAACTCAAATGACCACGAGGGCCACATGAGGACTAGTACATCGGCCGAGGGCCGCATTACTGACACCTCCCCCCGCCACCCTTGGCCCCGCCCCCACTCCACCCCTTCCATGAGGCCCTGCCCCCATTCCAACCCCTTCCCTGAAATCCCCACCCCAACTCTGCCCCCTTCCTGCCCCCAGGGAGGGCAGGAGGGGTGTGGGGTGTGGTGGGGGCTCAGGGCAGGGAGTTGGGGTGTGGGGTGCAGGAGGGGTGTGGGGTACAGCAGGGGGTTGGGCTGCAGGAGGGGTGCGGGGTACAGCAGGGGGTTGGGCTGCAGGAAGGGCTCGGGGGGCGGGCTACGGCCCAACACGCACCGGGGGCAGGGCAGGCTGCCTGTCTGCCTGTCCCCGCACCGCTCCGCTCCGGGAAGTGGCCGGAACCTGGGGGAGGAGGGGCACAGGGGTCTGTGTGTTGCTGTTGCTTCAGGCACCACCCCCAGCAGCTCCCATTGGCCGGGAACGGGGAACTGCGGCCAATGGGAGCTGCTGGGGGCGCTGCCTGAAGCAAGAGCAACACACAGAGCCCTGTGCCCCCCTCTTCCCCACGTTCCGTCTGCTTCCAGGAGCAGCAGGAGGCAGGGCAGGCAGGGAGCCTGGCCTTTCCCCGGTGCGCGTCGGGCTGGAGCCGCTCTAGGTAAACACTGGGGGGGGCCGCGAGGAGCTCGCGGGCCGCAGAAAACAACCCTGCAGGCCGCATGTTTGAGACCCCTGCTCTAAAGCCTAATTCAAAGTAAGTCTAAGAGATACAGACAGTCCCTGACAAGACCAGTGAAGCAGTGTTTTGCCCTAGGACTGGTATCATTTTGGACCCAAGAGCTTGTATTTTAACAGGTTAAGTAAACCTGGGTTACGTTCAAAGTTCAAGTACGTGGACACATTTTATGGCAATAAGGAAACACAATTCATTCCTGTCCTTTGGAAAGACATTTCCCGAATGTAAGGCATATCCTGTGCACGGGGGTGTCCAGGAAGTCTAGCCTAGCATGTCATATGGAGAGAACCGAATTCATCCTGAATCAGTGCAATCAGAATTTTCCCAAGAAAAATCCTCCAAAGAAGGATGTTTGGACGTGGATGGGAATTACAGCACTTTGTTCCCAAATGAAATAACAAGAGTGCCATGGTTTTGTTAATTTATACGAAATAAACCTTTTGAGGGGAAATCAGATATTTGCTGTACGTATATGGGTTCAATGTAATCAACTCCAGTGGGCCTGATTCTGACCTCACTTGACCAAGTTTTACGCTGGCTTAAGTCTATTGTGTTCAATGGAATTTCTCCTGATTTGCACCAGTGTCAGAAAGAGGAGAATCAGGCTCACCATCTTGACAGTGACAGTGTTTATTGCTGAGACTAATAATATCCTTTATTCCAATCTAAAATAGAGATTTGTGTGTAAGATCTTGCCATCCCCAAATAGGGAATGTTTTGGTAGTTTTGTTACATGCCCCGACTTCTATAATTGCTGCTGCTACAAACCACAACCCACAAACTGCCTGCTATAAATTACTATTAGCCTGATGCTCTCCTCTACATATGTGGGTGGAGGGAAGCAAAAGCTGTTGAAGATGGTTTTGAGAACACAGAAGATGGGAGCATCTTCTCAGCATGCTACCCCATTCATGGGATCCCACGTTATTATCATCATCGTCACACCTATGAGTCCCAATTATGGACCAGGATCCCACTGTGCTAGGTGCTGTACAAACACAGAATAAAAAGCCAGTCGCTGCCGCCTTCATCACTGCTTCACATGGTTGACAATACCTGGGTTGAAAGAGGGCTTATTGCTCTCCTTTGAAGTATTCCTATTAATTGCCTTTAAATCATCAAGGTCCTCATGATGGAGTATCTATCCTACACAAGGCCTGAAGAGGTAAAATAGACCAATTAACTTTATAGGCTGTACCTGGAGGGAAGCCAGGGACTGATGAGACTAATGAAGACCAGCTGGGGGAGGAGTGGGGCTAGGTATAAAGAGAGGAAGTTGTGGTAAGAGGGGGCTGTTGGGGAGCTCTGGAGTCACTCCTTAGAGGGGAGGGGAGTCAGCTAGGTACAAGGAGGCAATCTAGGGGAAGAGTAAGCCCTGGAATCCTACCTTGGACTATAGACTGTGGCAAGAACCTGAGATGGGGTGAAGTTGCCACACGAAGCGGAAGCCCAGTTGTAACATCATAGGCCGCACCCATGAAGAAAAAATAAGGGGTGCTCAGCACCTCCAGGGTTGGCTGGGGCTACTGCTCTGGTGGCCCTGGGGCTGGCTGGCAATCAGCTGCTCAGCATCTGGCCCTATGCTCATAGCAGCTCTTCAGTGGTTGCCTCACCCTTTAGCTGTTGAGTGGGGCAGCCCCACCACTCGCTCCTCTCTGCCCCCTCCCTGCCCTTAAGGCGGGAGGGGGCAGGAAGGAGTGAGAGGCAGGTGGGAGGTGCACAGCAGAGGAGGTCTTGGGGGAGGGGGCAGAGAAAGGGTGGGAAGAGATGGAGTGGGGCAGGGCCCTGGGGGCAGAGACGGAGTGTGGCCTTGGGGGAGGGGGCGGAGCCAGTGTGGCGCACCCACTGGCAAAATAAAATGTCAGCGCCTATGGGTAGGGCCCTACCAAATTCAAGGTCCATTTTTGTCAATTTCATGGTCATAGGATTTTAAAAATTGTAAATTTCAGGATTTCAGCGATTTAAATCTGAAATTTCACGGTGTTGTACTTGTAGGGATCCTGACCCAAAAAGGAGTTGTGGGGGGGTCGCAAAGTTATTGTAGGGGGGGTTGCAGTACTGCTACCCCTACTTTGCTGCTGCTGGTGGCGGCACTGCCTTCAGAGCTGGGCAGGTAGAGAGCGGCTGCTGCTGGCCGGGAGCCCAGCTCTGAAGGCAGAGCCAGCAGCAGCATAGAAGTAAGGATGGCATGGTATGGTATTGCCACCCTTACTTCTGCGCTGCTGCCTGCAGAGCTGGGCCCTCATTCAGCAGCCACCACTCTCTGGCCGCCCAGCTCTGAAGGCAGCAGCGCAGAACTAAGAGTGGCATGGTATGGTATTGCCACCCTTACTTCTGAGCTGCTGCTGGTAGGGTGCTGCCTTCAGTGCTGGACGCCTGGCCAACAGCCACTGCTCTCCAGTCACCCAGTTCTATGAAGGCAGCACAGAAGTAAGGGTGGAAATATTGCGACCCCCCAAAAAATTACCTTGTGACCCCAGTGAAACTCCCTTTTGGCTCAGGGCCCCCAGTTTGAGAAATTCCAGTCTCCCCTGTGAAATCTGTATAGTACAAGGTAAAATCACACAAAAGGCCAGATTTCACAGCCTGTGATGCATTTTTCGTGGCCATCAATTTGCAGAGCCCTATGTATGGGTAACCTGACGGGGGTTGGAGGGCAGAAGATGGGGAAGAAAGGTAGGAAAAAGTCATGGGAATCAGCAACAAGGTCAGAGCTTGAGTAGACCATGGTTGCTGGGCATAGGGTCTCTGGGCTGGAACCTGGAGTAGTGGATGGGTCTGGGTTCTCCTGCTGGCCACTGGGAAAGTGGCACAGGTTGGATCAGAAGACTGAGACTGCAGATAGATTGTTTGGCTGGTGGATCTTTGCTACACTCAAAAGGGAGGACTATAGTGATGTGGCTGGAGGGCTGAGCCCAGAGAGAGGGAGAGCAACCAAAGGAGGGGGCATCAGTCTGTCCGAGAGCCAATCCCCAGATGAGCTGCCAGGATGCACCCCAGTGATGAGTAGTAAACCCTATGACAGTCCTACAGTATAAAAATGAGGCTTGCTGATTGTTCTATATCAATGATACCCAGCAAAAGCACCAGTCTGACTGTTTCCTGTATTTTTAGGGAATAGAAGTATTCCATTTCAGAAGATATTCCAAACTCTGCACTGCAGGGAAATTTTTGTACTTTTTGAGTGGCTAAAGTTATTTGGCCTTTGGCATTGAGCTATAATTGTTCATTGTTCAAAAAGGCACTGTAGGTTTTGTCTAATTTTGTAATCAGAGAGATGAATTTAGACCACTATTTAGAGTAGGAACATTTTATTTAATACACTGGATTTCTGTGCCTTTCCCATTACTAAATTAGATCATTTAAGCTGGAGAGCTTCTAAAATGAAACTCAGTCCATTAAGAGCATGCTGAAAATTCGTTTCCACTTGAAGTCTTCTTTCTATAGAAGAATAGCTATTGCGTGTAAGAAGATTTAGCAGATTTTTGTTGTTGTTGCTTGACAATTGGTATGAATCTAGGGATATTTCCCATTGTGGCCTGTTTCAAGGCTGGTCAAAAGTTCAATAGTGGAAATACAGATACAGTACCTAAGGCTTTATTCCAGTAAGTGCTTGTCTGCCTCCTGAAGCAGCAATCAAACAATTAACCTAAAAGGCCCGTGCACAGCAGTTTCAAGTTTCATTGCAAGTTGTTCTTTGTATGTACACTTCCTCTCTTCTGCTGATGTCATTTTTCCCTTTTATGTTTATATGTATTACAAAAACAAACAAACCCAAAAAACAAACCCCCCCCAAAAAGTTTTTAAAACAGATACAAAAGAAAAACTAAGTAGATGATTAATTTTTCAAAACATTGTCATGAAACTTTATGAAAATACATGAGACATAAACACAAGGTTTTCATGGTCATTAAAGATTCCATGGAATTTTTTACAACGGTAGGGTTATTAACTTTGCTGTCTTGACCAAACTTCAACTTGGGTAATTACAGTACATCTCCTACCTAGGTTCCGCTGGCAATTTCAGTTGGGTCACAGCATTTTTTCATTTCCTGTCCTAATGTAATGTCCTTGTGTAATTTTGTGCACTGTTTAGCAGCTTCCTCATTCCACCGAAGAGGAGGCTGTGTTTTAGTGGTGAATGTAGCGAAGAGGAAGAGGGAGAGGGAGACATTATTGATTTGCATTACCTGGGGACAAACAGATACAGATAGACAGTTTTATGTAATGTAAATAAGAAAGAGCTTAGCAGGGCCAGGTGGAGGGAAAATAAAATGACATAGTATAGTATGCCACCAAAACTAGGGCTGTCTGCAGCATATGTATGTCTGCAAGGCACTGTGGGAACATGGATGACATAACCTTCAAGAGGTGGGAGTCATCAGGGAGCAGCTCCTAAATGCAAAACTTTGTGAGATCAGAATGGATTTCCTGTTTAAACTGATTCTAAATGAATTAGTAACTTAGCCAAGCAGAATGTACAATGTAATTCCTGTGTTTGTCAATGGTTTTATCATCACCAAACAAATACAGGGACATGAGGGTGGGGAAGGAAACGAAGGAGGCCAGATCCCAGGGTGAAAGAAGCAACCGAACGTGAATGACAGGAATAGGGATCCTGGAGCTCTCCCACACTGAGGGCTGAAACTCCATAGTTTGGAGAAGTCATCTCCATAAATTTCCCAATGACACTTTTCCCTTCTAATGCACTCAGCAATGGGTTTTCTGACCCTGCCCCATGAACCCTTTGACACCTTGTGATTTGTGAAATGTTGTGTGCATTCGTTCTACTCAAATGATTGCTACTATTTCTACAGTAACAAAAATGATCCAACCTGAACTGAACTTTCACATCTCTCCATCACTGCTTCTGCATCAGCCCTCACCAACCTGAACAAGAAAATACCACATTTTGAGTATCACATGGGTTTAAAAACATTGTGCTCAGTGATGAATGTGATTCAGAGCTAACACACAGCCAAGGCAATAACCTGATTCATTTCAGAGTGACAGAAAATAAGTGTGGTGATAAGCTTCAGACTCTTCTTCTGATACCACCAGATCATCTGTTCAAGTTACTGTTTCTCAGCTTCCATATGGCTCAAGAGGGGCCCTGTCATATGGTCATTAAAGGTGTGATTGTACAAATTATACACACCCTGGAGTAAGTGGTCGCGTGGAGCCGAGATACACTGCCTCTGAGGCAGAATTCCTCCATCGTTGTTACTAGGAGTGGTAGTAGCAGCAAGTAGTGCCCAGAAGCCTCATCATGAACCAGGGCCCCATTGTGCTAACAGTGTACAAGCACTGGACAAAAAGACAATCCCTGAGCTCCTGCCGCTACACACCTTCAGTGGTGCAATCGCAGCATACTCTCACCCTATGTGCTGCTCCTCTATGGGCTAGAATGAGGCCATAGGCGGGCCTTCACTTGTCTCCTTTTGTGGTTGATTGCATCCCTCTGGATGTAGGGAGGGAGCAGTCTCTGTTCCCCATCTTGCATTTTTGGCTGCCTCTTATACATCTTGCATAAGAAAGGTTCCTTGTGCTTTCCTGACTCCTGTGCAGCTGTATAAAGACGAGCTACAATCTGTCCTTAACAAAGTAAGGATCATAGCAGTCACCCTGTTTTACAGTGGAAACATCTTGTAGAACAAATGACATTGCAGCAGGTTCTGTTTACTTAGAGTTTAACCACAACAGCTCTTTTACTCTAGTTCCAACTCTCACTGGCTGCCACCGTCATTTTAAAGCACTGTGTTGATTATTGTTTGGAGATGCCTGAGACAATGAATCCCAGCGGGGTAAGTTAACATGTCAAAAAATTATTTGCAGCCCTTACTCGCAATTATAGGCATGGCTAGCAGCGCCGCCTATTATTAAGGTTGCCCAGCACTTCCCATTATAAAACTGGTTTCAGTTGCTGATAACTTTGCCAAACTTTAACCTTTTGTACTGAAATTTTCCATATCAGGTGTCTGCCTCAAGCTGAATTTTTTGGAAAATTTCAGCCAAAATCGTTCAGCTGTTTCTGAGAATAAGGGTAGGAGAAATTACATTGTTTTGTCCATGTTAAAAAATTCTGGTAACCTTTTCTTTGAACAGCTCTAGTTCTTCTTTGCTTTGGAGCAGAGGCTTGAAATTTGGCAGGGATGTGTTAGGAATGTGCCTTTGGCAGGGTTGGATTTCCAATTAGGCACAGTAGGCACGTGCCTCCTGGCACCGGCATTCTAGAGGCACCTAAAAGTTAAAAGTGGGTTAAAAGTTTAATTTTTTATGGAAAACACAACGGTCAGCTGTAGGCGGATGGAGAGGGGGGCACAGCTATTGTATCTGAGAGGACTGTGCATGAACCTTTCCCCTAGAGCCACTGATTATGATCCTTCCAAGCCCAGGAGTTACAGGGGTGAAGCTAGCCTTTCCCTATAATGGCTCCTCCCAGCTGCTCTGGACTGGGGTGGGCCTGGGCACCAGGACTGTGAACAGGGACCCTGTCTCTCCTATGCTTTTAATGACCTATTCTGCTCCCCTGCTGTCTTGCTCTAGCACTGTCTATATCAGTGTTATCTGGGATTGAGCAAGACTGAAGCCTCGAAGAGCACAGAGAGTTTGTGGCAATAGAAAGGCAGGTCAAATACATCTAAAATTAGATACTTACCTTTTGTGTGCTGGGTATTTGACTGTTCTCCCCAGTGATTACCATGTACTGAGAGAATGCCTCCCGTTCCCTTCATATCCCTTCAGACTGACCAAATGAAACTTAGACTAATCCATAAAAACAACAGGAAATGCTGAGTACCTGCTCAAAACCACTTGGAGGAAACAAGGGGAACATATAACAGATAGGGGATCACCCTCTCTGTGAACAAAAACTGTTTCAGTCTAAGGCTGTCTACACTACAAATTACTTCATTATAACTTATGTCGCTCAAGGGTGTGAATAATTCACACCCCTGAGCCACGTAAGTTATACCAACCTAAGCACCGGTGTATACAGTGCTGTGTTGGTGGGAGAGTTCTCCCTGTGACAGAGCTACCACCTCTTGTGGAGGTAGGACTTATTAAGCCAATGGGAGAGCGGCTTAACCAGAAGCACCACAGTGGCACAGCTGTACTGCTGTAGATGATGTAGTGTAGACATAGCCTAACACAGATGGGGGAGAGGCACTCTGCAGCCATTCACTTCTTACTGGGTACAGAGGTTGCCAGACCAATTTGCGGCAGCCTCATCAGCAAAGTGCAGAGCCCTCAGACCACTGTCAAATCTGGTCAGAGGGCAGTCATCAGCGAGGTGTCTGACATTGTCTATCTTTGGCCTCAGCCACATGTGGGGTCCTTTCCTTGGCCCCAGGTGTGACAGTTGGTTCCTAAGTAGCCAGACAGCTCTGCAATAGACTGAACTTTGGGGGGTGGGATACGTACGTTATTAGACAGGAAAGGTGTTGGTCCTAGTTTACATTTTATGATTTTGTTTTGTATTGGAACCATTTGTCTCTATCACTCTCCTATGTCTAGTAGAATCTCTATCCTTTCATAAATAACCCTTTTGTTTCATTACAAGAGCTATATTATAGAAGAGCGGTGGGTTATGGTTAAACTGGGGCACAATGCTCCTTTGGGGACAGAGCATCTGGGATTTCTGTGAGTAGCCAGTGTCATGGGGTTGGATATCAGAGGAGCACTTCAAGGGACTGGGGTGCACCTTTTGTTAATCTGCAAGGCAAAGACAGGGCTGGAGTGACCCAGAAGAAAGTGCTTCAGTGACTGAAAGTCTGGTGGTGCTGGGGAACTGACATCTGGTTACCACAAGCAGTACTCGCTCATGCTTGAGGCAGCGTGTAACAGGATGACTCACAGGCCTGGGTACTCCAGGAACTGTCAAACTATATACTGCAAATTCTATGTTCTTCAGATTCTAAATGCTTGGAAAGGTTAATGTGATCCTTGGATGTATAAACTGGTGAGTAGGAATAGTTTAGTTTACCAACAAGAGGTGACTTGATTATAGTATCTAAGTACTTTCACAGGGAGAAAATACCAGGCACTAAAAGGCTCTTTAATTTAGAGGAGAAAGGCATAACAAGAGCCAGTAGCTGGAAGCTGAAGTCAGACAAATTCAAATTTGAAATAAGGCATAATTTCTTAACAGTGAGGGTGATTAACCATTGAAATAAACTACTAAGGGAAGAAGTGGATTCTCCATTTCTTGTCATCACATCAAGACTGGATGCGTTTCTGGAAGATATGCTCTAGTGAAACACAAGTTATACTGTAGCCAAACACAACTTATTGGGTTCAATATGGGGTTAATTCTATGAAATTGAATGGTCTGTGATATACAGGAGGTCAGACTAGATGATCTAATGGGCCTATGAATCTATGAAATATCAGTTGGTCACTTTGCAGATACACATACACTGAAACATCCCACTGCCAGATAAACTGGTCACAAAAACCAACCACATGTAATCTTTGCATAATAAAGGCTTGAGTGAGATTTTCAAAAGTACTTCATTTTCAAAAGCATCTTAGGCCTTGTCTGTGCTAAATTCTGTTACTTAACTATGCTGGCATAGTTAAAGCTGCAAAAATGCTCGCCATATTTCACAACCTGGTCAATTCCCAGTCCCTGATTGGATATATGTTGTGGTTGGATCCGGTCTAGGTAGTGACGGATAATAGTGCTTATGCAAGTAGAGCTCATTGTAGTTCAGGAAATGAAATAAGGCATACCGGTATAAAGCACCTTCTGCTGGTACAAGTGCATATACACTGGAGCTTTTGTGGGCATAACTATGTCAGCAAAAAATCACACCCCTAACTGACTTAGTTAAGAGCCTAAGTGGCACTTTCATTGAGACTTAGCTACTTAAGTGTCCTTTGAAAATGGGACTTAGGCTTCTAGGTCACTTAGGTGTTTTGAAAATTTTACCCCTTGTCTACACACAAACGTATAGCTAATGTGGTACAACCCCATCCTAGTGTGGATGCATTTATATTGGTATAAAGGTGCTTTATATTGATATAGCTATTCCCGTATGGGTAGGGAAATAATCTATACGGGTATGAGGTATCTTTATACTGATATAACTGCCTCCACACTAGGGGTTATATTGGTAAAATATTTTAGTATAAAATTGCACCCCTAACTGGTACAGCTATACTAGTATAAAAATTGTGTAGCCCAGGCCTTAGAGGCTAACTCATGCCATTGTTATTATTTTACAAAGACTTGATACTCACTCTAGTTCAGGGGTCTCAAACACGCGGCCTGGCGTTTACCTAGAGCGGCTCCAGCCCGACGTGCACCGGGGGAAGGGCAGGCTCCCTGCCTGCCCTGCCCCCTGCTGCTCCGGGAAGCGGCTGGAACATGGGGAAGGAGGGGCACAGGGCTCTGTGTGTTGCTCTTGCTTCAGGCAGCGCCCCCAGCAGCTCCCATTGGCCACAGTTCCCCATTCCCGGCCAATGGGAGCTGCTGGGGGTGGTGCCTGAAGCAACAGCAACACACAGACCCCTGTGCCCCTCCTCCCCCAGGTTCCGGCCACTTCCCGGAGCGGTGCGGGGACAGGCAGACAGGCGGCCTGCTCTGCCCCTGGACCCCGCCCCCCGAGCCCCTCCTGCAGCCCAACCCCCTGCTGTACCCCACACCCCTCCTACAGCCCAACCCCCTGCTGTACCCCACACCCCTCCTGCACCCCATTTGAGTTTGAGACCCCTGCTCTAGTTAGCTAGTGGGATACTGACATTTATAGGATGTCTTGGATGAAAATTGCAATCTATTTGGCTGAGGTGGATTCTAAATCCATTGAATTATTTTCCTACAAGCATAGGCATTAGGATATAAATTCTCTTCCCCCACCATATCATTATCCACTCTACTTAATATGTAAGAAGACACCATTCTATTAAACATTTCAGGAAGAAGAGTTGTTTTAACTCCCTCCCGGAGCGGCAGTATCAGCACAGCAGATCTGATTTCTAAAGAAAAACAACCACCGCCAAATTAGGTAATGGACAATTTCAAATATAATCTTGTAACTGAATAATGTGTGCAAATAAAAAGGACCAATGTCCTGTTTAGAAAATTATATGTAGGCTTCATTTTAAAACAGTACAACCATTAACAGTTTTTAAAAATTAAAATAACTACTTTCTGACTAAGGTTTTCAAAAATGACTCATTAATTTTGAGTGCCTCAATTTTTGGATGCCTAACTTCGGCAACTTTATAGAGACGTGATTTTCAAAGGGTGGGCTGCTCACTCACCTCTACTAGCCACTTTTGAAAATCTTGCCCCACAAATACAATCATACATTTCAGTATGTGCATTTGCCAGTCGACAGGCATTGCCTGTGGGATGTTAGGACAGTCAGCTCAATGGTGTGTGTATATGTTCACCTGTGAATGCACATATTGTGGCTTACATATCATGACATGTTATACAATAACTCCATTCAGTGGAGTTACATGATAACATACTGTAGTTTATGTGATACTGCAAAGTAATGTGTGAGGTCATTCGCATTACCACTGCAGCTACAGACAGCAGGTGCTTTTCTCTTAGTATGCACATATCTCCAGAAGGAAAATTGTTCAATAAGAATTGCTAATCTGAGAAATAAGGTCAAACCACCCCAGCCTTTCCTCTTGCTTCCCCAATATATGAAACTACAAAATGTTTACATTTATGACAGTAGGTCTCCCAAAGTGATGAATTTTCTACTCCAGATTTTTAAATCTTTGTCAGCCTTCCCCTCTCTTCATCACCGTCAGTGGCCAAAACAGATCAGTTGTTGCTTAGGAGCAACTGCTGACACACAACCATTTTTCTTCACCCCGGTCACACGATGGGTATCACTCAAAGAGTGGCTTATCTGGGTCACTTGCTGGCATAGCTGTTTGAGGGGAGGGCAGATAAGATTTAAGTCGCTGGTACATCATGTTTGTTCCTTAGCCGATTCATGCAGTGAAAATGCACATTATATTATGGGCTTAGCTGGGCTGGGGAAAAAGTGCATGTGATATTCTTCACATCATTTTGTGCTGACCTATGACATCTGGCAATCAGAAGCTACTATTTTCTTAGAAATGGATGTCCTTTGGAAGTGGTAAGCATTGTGGTGAATATTTCAGGCCACCGGCATGAGTATCTATCTATATATATGGCCTTGCTTGCTTGCATTCTTTTTTTACACAATATCTACTTTTTTTCTAAAGAGGGGAATGCCAGACTTGACTAACAAAGACAAAAGCAGACTAAACGTTTCCTTGACAGGAAGCCACTAGCCATAAGCTTAGCAGCTGGGGAGGGAAAACCTTTAAACGACTTCAAACTTGCTTATGCCAATTTTACTTGCACAAAAGTACAATTTTTGGAAGACGGTCCACGGGAAAGCCAATTCAATTGGAAATTGAGGACTTTGATTCCTTCAAAACATGGTTAGTGGCTCCCCCGTGATTATAAATGATACACGTACTATGACCTAAAACTGCAGTAAGCATCTCAGACAATGATTCAATTGTAACCTGGTGTAAGATCTCCATAGATCGTAGCTCAGTTGCACCTACCTACATGAGATATGAAATAAGCTGAACTCTGTGCAATTTCTCTTCTGAGACTGGTACTAGACAAGTTTTGAAGCAGAAATATACCATTGAAAGGCAGAGTAGACCTACTACACACAAAATGAGATCTTTAAATGTACGTAGTCATTGCAGTTTATACATTTAATGTTAATATTTAAATGAACTATTTGAGTTCTCTGCTAGGTATGGCCAAATTATTATAACAACACCTAGAAGCCCCAGTCAGAGATCAGGGCCCCTTTGTGCTTGGTGCTGTACACATATGTAGTAAAGAGATAGTTCCAGACCCAAAGAGCTTGCAGTCTTGAGACCCAATCCTGCAAAAGATTTACACGTGCGCTTACCTTTATGCAGTGTGACTTCAATGGGATTACTCACAGTGTGTAAAGTTGAGCATATGTGTTAGTCTCAGAGGCAGAGTAAGGCCTCCTAGGGCCCTGGGCCAGAGCAAGTGGGGGGCCCCCCAGTGCAGAAACCATGGCCCCGCCCATGGCCCTGCCCCCATTCCTCCACTTCCACCGCAGCCCTGGCCCATTCCATCCCCCCCACTGCAGTTCAGCCCCTGTTCGCTTCTTTCTGTCCCCCCCACTGCAGTCCCAAGACCAGAGAAGCTTTGTGTCCCCCCCCCCCCGCCATGGCCCTGGGGCCGCAGTGGAGAGCAAGAGCTTCTCCAATCCTGGGACCACACCTAGGGTCTGGGTGCTGGGGCTTCACCCACCCAGCTCTGATGCCAGGGACCAGAGTTGTGGCTCTGGGGCTTCCCCCGTGTCACCCGGCGCTGCTGCTGGGGACGGGGGTCAGGGCGCTGGGGCTTCTCCCACCCTGCTCGCCTGACGCTGCTGCCAGGGATGGGTCGGGGTGCTGGTCTGCCCCATGGCTTCTGACAGGGATCCAGGCTTCCGCCACCCCATGGCAGATTTATGCTGGGGGCTGGGGATCCCATTTTCCAGGGGCCCCCAATTGGCCAGGGGCCCTGGGCACGAGTCCCATGGGCCCATTGGATAATCTGCCACTGGTCTTTGTAGGATTGGAGCCCTGGTAAATGACAAGATATAACTAGTGGGTAGAAAAAAGTGGTGATGGGTGAGGGAATGGAGGCCAAGGTGACTATGAGCATGTTTTTGAGTAGACTAGCTCTGTGCACTATATAACTGTCCACTAGATAGCTTGACTGTTATTTATAGGCTGTGTTTTTTAGGCATCACAGGAAAAGTGAATCTTCGGGAAGATGAAGAAGTTCCAGTGAAATAAGAACCACCACAATTGCCATAGACCGTCTAGGAAAATAAGGGCCAGCTGTGACATGCTCAGAAGAGCACACAAAATACGATTGCTTCCATTGGATTCTGTGGGAGAGATCCTTAGGCCTGGTCAAACTACATACAGAGCATGGGGGTGTGTGTGTGTGCAAAAAATGGTGTAAAGCTCACCTTGCACGACTCAGATCCTGGGGCCACTGTATGCATGGCCAGTCCCTTAGCATAAGTTAGAGCAGACGGAGGGCTGTTCTTGCTTAAGCCAGCTGCTAATGGCCCAACTGGCTGAAATCTCAGCTGGGTACTAAGGCAGCAGAGAGGCATCCCGTCCATGTTCCCTTCTTGCAGTCACACCCCCTACACTGTCAGCAAGCAGTTGGAGGCCCAGAAGCCACTATATCACCAAAGGAGTCCTCTTGTACTGGAGTGATTCACCTGGGGCCTGGATACATTAGCTCTATGGCCAGATTCTCTCAGAAGAACAGCATCAGGGGATCTAGCTACTTGAGTTACTTGTTCAGGACAAGCCCTTCTCCTCCCCCATCACACGGACCTGGGGGCTTTTCTGCACTAACAAAGAGTGATCTTACTTTCCATTAATAATATTGAATATTAATGTGACTGGATCTCCTTCATGAGGAGTGAGTGCTTGTCTAATACTTAGTGCCTATTGTGTCTTTTGGTTTTGGAAGGCTACTGGACTAGGACATAGAAGACCGAGGTTGCATTCCCAGCTCTGCCACAGTCCTGCTGGGTGACCTTGGGCCAGCCACTTCATCTCTCTGTGCCGCCGTGTCCCCATCTGTGAAATAACGATCCTGTCCTCCTTTGTAGAGTGCTGTGAGATCTACTGAAGAAAAGCCCTGTATCAAAGCTAGATATTATCATTATTAATTCACTCCAAATTGGTGTAAGAGGTTGACAGCAGAATATGCTGCCGCACTCTGGCCTAAAAAATGACAACATCTCTGTTTTATTATGCAGAGGAGTTCAAACTGCATGTGTTGCTACACTCACAGCAGTACTCCACTTTGGCCAGCCAGCGAGAGGGACTGAGTTACCTTCAGTTTGCTTATCTTCTTGAGGAAATAGCAACTTTTATAGATGTGTCTGACATTTGAGGCAAATTACGTTCTCTAGAGAACTGAAAGTGTTTTTTGCATGCAGGTGAATTTTATTCTTTATCAAATAATCACACAGTTCATTACTGGGGATAATCCTTACCTATTCTGTTGCCTTTAGCTATGTACCACCTTGGGTTGTCCGATCTTGCCAAACATCAGAAAGCAAACTGGTTTGGACCTGTTTAAGTACTTGGATGGGAGACTTTGAAGGAAATTCCAGGGTGCTGCAGAGAATAATGTAGTAATGGAAGCAATGATTCAGTAGGTAGTATTCTTTTCTGAGTCAGTGCTGAACCAGAGCCCCTGAATGGTGCTAAGAGGAATTAGTTGCAAGTGGTACTTTTCAGATGATACTTAAAGTTGAGGTCTTGACATTTATGAACATCAGAAGATGCCACAGCACTTTTTACATGAGTACGTTATTATTAAGCATGCTCTCCTGGTCACCTAAGTTTGGAGCTAGAAGTAGTTACACTTACAAGAAAGCCGTTTTGCACTGACCCCACTCCCCATCCAATTTTTAGGAGGGAAGTCAAGGATGTTTCCAATGAAAACGATTTAAGTGTTTATAATGAAAACCAGTTTTAATTAGGTATTTACATTATAAACACCTAATTAAAACTGGGTTTCTGTGTCTATAGCTAAATTCAAGCATGGGTAAATGTAACCCATTGGTGAGTGTCTGTCAGGCCCCACTCTATGCCTGGTCTGCAGAGGACATGACTGATTATACTGCTAGCATACAAAGCTTTGGCTCATTAATTCAAGCTGCAGCTATGCCTGCTTTTTGCTCTGGAGATCCCTGGTTCAATGGCCGGTCTGTTGGCCATGATGGAAAATGTTACAGAAATAGAGGCTCGCCTAGGATTCAAACTACTGTGGACTTCTGATGCTCAGGACAAGCTTCCTTTGAGCAGAGGAAGTGTGTGTAACCCACTGATGAGTGTGTGCTACAAGTCACCCTTTGTGCTTATCGGTGGAGGTTACAAGTCTGTTATAGCGTCTAGCACAGCTCCTGTGTTTTACTCTGGTGGTAGCCAGTTCAATCCATGATTCATCAACCAAGATGGCAATTGTTACAAATTGATATTCTAAGTATACCTTTAATAAGTCTGTCTGAAAGTATATCTTTCTATGCATGCTATAAAAGATTGGGGCATCCTTCTGGATGAAAAGCACTGCAGAAATATAGGATGTTAATTTCCACTGTTTTCCAAACAACTGAAGCAATAATCCCTAATGGAGTCTCCTGAAATTACTTGGTTTCTTCATTTTAATAACGAAAATTGTAAATGGCCTATGTCTCATATATTGTGTGACAGTCAATTTTTTATAAGATCATGATCTAAACCTCACTGAAGTAAATTAGTCTTTCCACTTATTAGGGACAGCGCCTATACATTTTCCTGTCCTAAAGAGTTACATTCTGTGTCATCTTACTAGTGATACTTAAACAAAATCAGATCTTCAGCTGGTAAAAATTTGAATAGCTCACTTAAAGTCAACAGAACTCTGCTGATTTGCACCAGCTGAGGATCTGCCCCCAAATTTTAAAATGAAGTTACTGCAGGCCTGGATATTGAAATCCTGTATTTGGCCGTAGAACAGATACAAGCTTTCCAGTACTGCCCCCTTCTCCTCATTCAATGCAACTCTATCCTTATGGATCAGTTTTAAGAGTCAGAGGATAAATCGGTCTCCATATACATTCATTCCTTTTCCCCCCTGTTGAGACTGCCATGAATATTGTATTATTTGAACTGGTATCTATGATTACATAATAAGAAACACTGAGTCACTGTATATTTACCTAGTACTTAATACTGTGTTTCTATCTCCTGCTGCTTTTTCAGGAGATATGTAGTAGTTTCACAAGAACGAATTACAACATACCTGGGATACTGATACCACTTTTCATTTCCTAGGAACCATATCCATGTGTGGAAACTGATATTTTTGCAGACATTTATTAATTTGACCTATGGTGAAATGAAGCCATTTTCCATCAGTGAACCTTGAGGACTACACAGTGAAATTAGCACAACTGCGCAAATGTGTCATTTCAATTTAAAATATGTCACTATTGCTACTGTACAGCTGATGTTTGAGTTCAGCTGGTCAAAAAACTCAGAAATGTTTTAATGCAAAATTATTGTGACTTTTTTTCATCAAAATTTAGAATTTTTGAAAGATTTGGACCACACTTAACTAGTCAAAAACCAGCTGTTTCAAAAATGTTTGACTAGCTCTGATGTCAGTTTCCCATTTGTGGAAGTTTACTTCGGTTAGAATGTAAGAACGGCCATACTGGGTCAGACCAAAGGTCAATCTAGCCCAGTATCTTGTCTGCCGACAGTGGCCAATACCAGGTGCTTCAGAGGGAATGAACAGAACAGGTAATCATCAAGTGATCCATCCCCTGTCGCCCATTCCCTGTAATGTAAGTAAATTCAAAACAAGAACAAAAGCTGGTTTTGTCCGTTTGTATTTTTTCACACGTTGACGTGTGATTTTTTTCCCCATCACTCATTTTGCCAACAGTGACCAAGAACTTATTTCCCGTATGGCAGCTCAGACCTAAACCTGATCTCATATACTCAGTTTTCACACCACTTTATCTCTATTGACATTGCTTGGCTTCCTGATTTACATGGTAAGAGAAGCTAGAATCATGCTTCTCTAGTTTGGTGATGGGGTGACTTGCAATCTGTTAAACTTCACCCTTCATCGTTGATTTTTTTTCATGCGTTCTTTGTGCATGTGGATGACATTTGCAGTGCTTATCACAGTGCAACGCAACAACGGTGCACTGTGTGTCATCTGAGGGAAGGGAATGTCCCCTCCCAAGGTATTTTGGTTAGGGCAGAGTAGGAGAAGTAGGTGTGTGTGAGGGCAAAGGAGGGGGCTCAAGTTTCAGACACTTTCTGTTAGCAGGAAAGAGATTGTGGGTGTTCTTCCTCCCCCCTCTTAAACCTGAAGGTTTTTTAGTGGGCTGGAACATGTGGTGTCACAGGCACAAAAATAAAGAGAGCTCGTAGGTGGGTTGGTGGCTGGGGAGGGGGCAGTGGTGTGGGTGAATCTGATCGTTCCTTTTTTGGCAAACGGAGAAGCATTGGTCATTCCAAAGTATAGGTTGAATAAGTTTGCTGCCCTTATCAGGAGTGTTGTTATTAGTAATTGTGTTGTATGCACATAGCCAGGAGAGGGACATGCCCACTGTAAATAGGTTTTGGGTGCATTTGAGGTGAAAATAAAACCTGAAGTAACACCATCTATATCAATGGAATTACTCTGGATTTTTATAGAAGGATAACTGAGATCAGAATCTGGGATCGTTTCAGTTTGTCTGTTAATTTCTGAGCTACTAGGTGTGACAGTGATGCCATTTGCCAATCAGAGAACATAGAATCATAGAATATCAGGGATGGAAGGGACCTCAGGAGGTCATCTAGTCCAACCCTCTGCTCAAAGCAGGACCAATCCCCAACTAAATCGTGCCAGCCAGGGCTTTGTCAAGCCGGGCCTTAAAAACCTCCAAGGAAGGAGATTCCACCACCTCCCTAGGTAACCCATTCCAGTGCTTCACCATCCTCCTAGTGAAAAAGTTTTTCCTAATATCCAACCTAAACCTCCCCCCCCCCCCCGCACCTTTAGACCATTACTCCTTGTTTTATCATCTGCTACCACTGAGAACAGTCTAGATCCATCCTCTTTGGAACCCCCTTTCAGGTAGTTGAAAGCGGCTATCAAATCCCCCCTCATTCTTCTCTTCTGCAGACTAAACAATCCCAGTTCCCTCAGCCTCTCCTCATAAGTCATGTGCTCCAGCCCCCTAATCATTTTTGTTGCCCTCCGCTGGACTCTTTCCAATTTTTCCACATCCTTCTTGTAGTGTGGGCCCAAAACTGGACACAGTACTCCAGATGAGGTCTCACCAATGTCGAATATAGGGGAATGATCACGTCCCTCGATCTGCTGGCAATGCCCCTACTTATACAGCCCAAAATACCATTAGCCTTCTTGGCAACAAGGGCACACTGTCGACTCATATCCAGCTTCTCGTCCACTGTAACTCCTAGGTCCTTTTCTGCAGAACTGCTTCCTAGCCATTCTGTCCCTAGTCTGTAAGAGTGAATGGGATTCTTCCGTCCTAAGTGCAGGACTCTGCACTTGTCCTTGTTGAACCTCATCAGGTTTCTTTTGGCCCAATCCTCTAATTTGTCTAGGTCCCTCTGTATCCTATCCCTACCCTCCATGTCAGACTCTGCTTCATCCCTCCTCTGGGTCTATCCTTCACTATATCTTCCACAATGGGCTGATTCACTGATAATAATAATACTCAGCTTTTGAACAGTACTTTTCATCAGTGGGTCTCAAAGTGCTTTTCAAAGGACTTAAGTATCATTATCCCCATTTTATAGATGGGGAAACTGAGGCACATGGCGGTGATGTGACTTGCTCAAGGTCACCCCCATGCAGTTCTCCCCCACATAGGCAAATTAAAATATCTACAGTTTATTAGAATACCTTAGTAATCACACTGCTTCTCTTATTTACTATTGAGAAAAAGTTTCCTGTCCCCTCAATGAAAGCAATAGCAGCATAAATGTATTTCACCTTACTGCACTAACGCTGATTACCTCCTAGAGAAATATAAGCCCTGTTAATCTTCACAAAAAACATAGAGAAGCTGCTTTTGTAGGGCTGGTTTAAAGTAAACATTCTCTTTTCCAGTTGCTTCTGCAGCTGACCACAGACCTCCAGTTCACAAGCACCAGATCAGCTGAAGAAGGAAAGAAATTTCCCATCCAGCACAAACTGGAAGATGGTCAGGAGGATTGCAAAATGTCCCTCAGAGCCACACATGACCAGTGTGTCCCACAGAGTCTCAAAACTGGGCCGAATGTTGGGGAACGTAAGAGGAACACGCCTCATCCCCCTCAAAAAGAAATGCTGTTCAAATCCAGCAGCATTGGCACTTCTTTGGAATTCTATAATTAATGAGCTGGTGAGATGGAATGTGGGTGGTCACCCTGGCCAGGTCTACCCTACAGACTTATATTGGTATAACTGCCTCACTCAGGGGGATGAAAAATTCAACCTGTCCCCCCAGTGTAGACAGCACTATGTTGACGGGAAAGCTTCTCCTGTTGGCATAGGAACATCTTCACTAGAGCGCTACAGCTCTACCGGTGCAGCTGCGCCACTGTAGCGATATACATGAAGACAAGCCCCAAAGTATGATCTGGTGTTAATGTTGGATTGGTGTTAATGTTGGATTGGTGGCTCAGTTAATTAGTGTGTTAAGATGTTTGCTTTTTAATTGAATAGTGAGCCAGTTCTGCCCAGACCTGGTTGACTTAGAAGCATGGGAGCCAGTGGTTGGGTCCGCTCACAATAGACTGGTGGCAGTATAGGGGGGAACTGGGTCAGGCTGTGGTAGTTTTAGTCTGCATAGAACAGCTAGGATATAAAATCAGCACCATAAATGCCAAAAAAATGACAAAACTGTTTTAACCCAGTTTGTATTCAGTGTTGTAGCCGTGTGGGTCCCAGGATATTAGAGAAAAAAGGTGGGTGAGGTAATATCTTACTGGACCAATTTCTGTTGGTGAGAGAGACAAGCTTTCAAGCTACACGGACATGAAAAAGAGCTCTGTATAAACTCAAAAGCATGTCTCTCTCACCAACAGTGGGTCCAGTAAAAGAGATTAACCTTGTCTCTTTAACTTAGTTTAGTCATTTTATTTGCTGCTGCTTCTCCAATTAAACTTCAGCTATTTTAGTCATTGTCCAAAGTTATCCATGTGTAAATTTCTGTACTTCCAAACTGCAGGGAAACTACCAAGATTACCATCCCAGGTCCTCTACATTACCAAAGTTGCCACCAGAGAGCTACCATCCCATCTTTCCCTCTGGATTTAGAAACTAGTTTTTTGTCAGCCCTCTCTCCCCCAAACCCAGCACTATACAGTGTCATCATCAGCCAATAGAACATACTGAATTCTGCTTTTAAAAAAGATGTGTCCGGATTACTGCAACTGAATGAATAATTCATTCATGAAAATGATGTCTTAAAAAGAAAAGGTTTCATCTGTTATTCTTGGAAAATGTTAAGTGAGTTTCTTTTGTGATGGTGTTGTTGTTGAGGGGGATTACAGTGCCTGTCATGAAGATCAAAGCTTTTGCTACTTGGTGAAAGTTTATGAATGGGGGGTGGATACATGTATGCATGTCGTTTTTCTCAGGATAAGTTCTGACCTACTGTCATTGATAGTTTTTGCAGATGTTCTGTGAAAGTTCTTCTAATCCGCAGTGAATGACTCAGTGTCAGCTGACTGAACATATACAGGAAGTGAACAGCAAAACTGGAAAGTACAGAGTGAATTGAATGTACTTTAAAAAAAAAGAAAAGAAGAAAGAACATGCACCATAGCTGATGGTCTGTATGTCACAAGGCTAAAAAGCCCAGTAACATTCAGTGCTTCTTTTGCAATTTACTCAGGACTAGATTCCACCACCACATTCAGTCTAATAAGAGAATAAGCTAATTGATTTTGCAATGATTGACAGAAAACTTTTATCACTGACGTAAATGATCTTTACAGGCTAAGTGGGAAATACAGCTTCTTTGACAGGAAGGAATATAAAACACTTACTCATTGCATTTGCACAATGGCTTTCATGTGAGGATCTCAAAGTACTGCATGAACGTTAATGAACTAATGTTCTGTGGTACACGGAACTCTTGTTATTATTTTACAGCTGGGTAGTGGAAACACAGAGGGGATTAATGAGCTGCAGGAGGACATTCACTGGCACAATTGTAAATAGAACCCAAGAGTCAGAGTTATGGCAACCTAGTGCCCTGCTCTAATCACTAGACCGTAGTCCTTCTGCATTACACTTTTACATTCTGCTGTGTGTTCTTCCTTTTATTAAAGGCTAAGGACAACAAGTTCAAACTTGAATGCCTAAAGTTAGGCACCTACAGCAAATTCTTATTTAGGCACCTAATAAGTGGCTTGACTTTCAGTGGTACTAAGTCAGTGCTCTGAGGTGTCAAAGTTGTACTAACGTGTTGGTCAGAGCATTGTGGGACTGCAGTGGGAGGACCAAAATCACCCCTTCAGCTGCTATGTTAGCACTTACTGTCTATAATGGCCCTGCAAGGGTGCAGGGTGACACAATGGTGGATGACATCATGCTTAGTCCTTCTCAGAAGTGACATCGCAATGGTGGTATGAATGTCTCTGAACAGATGCCAGCACTTTAGTGGATGGACACGGGATATTACGGACATACTGGGGGTTTGAAGCAGGGGTTGCAATGCCACCATTCTTTAGCATAGTCAGGACCTATAACTTTAGAACCATAGTAAGATAAATAACATAGAAGAGCTCTGTGTAAGCTCGAAAGCTTGTCTCTCTCACCAACAAAAGTTGGTCCAATAAAAGATATTACCTCACCCACCTTGTCTCTCTACATTTTAAGAGGCAGATATAGTTTGCATCCTCAAAGGATGCAGTGTGGCCTTGTGGAGAGGCACTGGACTGGGACTGTGGAGACTTACATTCAGTTCCTGATTCTGCCATTGGTTTGCTGGGTAACCATAGGCAAGTCACTTCCCCATTCTATGCCTCAGTTTCTCCATCTGTAAGGGGGGGATAATGATACTGAGTGCTTTGAGATCTACTGATGCAGAACACTATCTAAAAGCATGGTGGTGGTAATGGTCACAAATCAGGCTAGAGTTGTTCTGTACAACTGTGGTCAAAGTCCGCCCAAACATGACATCTGCTGAACGTGGTTTAAAACAATTTATTTATTTTTATTTAAAATAAAGATTTATAAAAAGCACCTGTCCTGAGGCCTCGTCACCTTTGCTGAAAATTCAAAATAGTTATTGCCATATACTTCCCCCGCTATACAGTGGCCCTCAGAGACCACAGAAGCCCATTCACAAACTCCACAACTTGGGCTAGCATAGGAAGTAGGGCCAGAGATGTGAAGGAGTGGAACAGTATGTTCCCTGAGGGAATGTGCAGATTTCCAAGTGGACGTCTCTGTGGGAATTACCGCTGGTGCAGGCGCATTACCCTTCACCATCCACACCCAGCCTGATAGACTGCTAAAGGGCAGGCACAAAGGACATAGCCAATGGCAGCAAGGTTCCAGTGCCACTGGGGGGGGATGGGGGGTAGTGTAGGAAGCCAGCAACTTACAAGGGATGGCTTTCTGTGGGGATGGCACAGAGGTGCACAGGGTTCTACATGGCATTACAATCAGAGCCATTGATTGTGGTAGCTACATCTCCCCCCCCTCCATGGCGGTCGAGACCTGCCCCCACCTCGAAGGGGCAATTTGCTGGTTACTGTCAATGTTAACTCAGAAATACCTGAGTGCATATTTTCCCCTCATGTGGGTTCAGCTGTAGGATAGTTGCATGTAAGATCTGTTGGAAACCTCATATTGTAATTCCCCTCAGTTGACCAGAACCCATTAGCTGTAGTAACTTGAGTAGAGTTATGGGTAAAAGGATTTAGGCTGCTCAAAAGGTTTTGCCTAGCCCTGGCTACTTCCATAGAATGTGAGCAATATGAATAGGTAAGATACAGTGCCTGATGCATTCCTGTTATTCCATGCATTGCAACACCCATCCGCCCTGGTGCTGGAAGGAGAGTGTGGACATGGCTGTGCGAGCATGTTCACATAACATTCCTATGCAGTTTAAACTATGTTAGGTCAAACCATTAATTAAATAATTGTTCTAGTAGGGAGTTTGGGGGAGGAACTGGCTGTGGACTTTAGGGATGAGAACACCCTGGCCTTCCCTTTTTCAGTCGTACTGAATGAGCTCCAAATTTTAAAGTGGGAATTTTTCAGAACACAGACATATTTTTTCTGTGGTTTGCAGCATATGACAATCAAGTTAAGTTACAGGAACTGGCAATTTGCCTATGATGCTATAATCTTTAAAAAAACCAACTTTGGGGGACTTTGCTGACGTTTTGTACTCAACAAAATAGGAGTCTGATGACGCAGATGAGTGAGTTTGCGAAAGGCACTTACACCAGTGCTCATCTTCAGTCCTGGTATGATACGCCTTTGTCTCTGCTCACTAGGGACAATTGATAGGAGATAATGGGGCAGAATGGTGTATATATGTTTTGTTTCATTATGTGTTTATATTTTATATAGAAAGAATAAAAATAAAGTAATTTTGCAGAAAGAATAGTGACATTAATGGTTTGATCTGGGGAAGGGCAAAGCCCCTGTGAAAATCAGGCCACAAGGGTATGATCCTGTGAGTCCAACTCAGGCAAAGTTCCTATTGACATCAGTGGGCCCCAAGTAAGGTATATGCCATTTTGCCTTACCATGTAATTTGCATGCCGGATGTGTGGTTACAAAGCCTGTTCTACTATGGGCCAAATGCTGAAATTTTTGTGAGATTTTTGTCTGAGTAAAGATTGCAAGATGCAGCCCTGTGTGTGCCTTTTAACATGTCTTCTGGCAGAGCGGGTATGTACAACTGGTGCTTGTGAAAATTAAATAATAATACTTTACACATCTGCACCATTCAGTGTCTGGAGGGGTTAGCATAAACATGTATGTTTATATGGAAAATGTCAATTACCAGGCAACACTAAAAGAGATTATCGCAGAACAGAAATGGATGCACAGAGAAATACAATTCCATTGTTCCCAAAAATAAACAAGCAAGAATTTGCAAGATAATCCCTATAATTAAATAAAGCTAGAAATGAAATGGGCCCTGAGCTATCGAGAACCACTACAGTGGCTTAATCAGGCCATGGAGACAGAGAAGGGAGTGGTCACAGATTGGGTGACAGATCTTTAAAGATCTCATTAAATTCACATTTGATAAAAAGGGAACTGCTAAAACCGTGCTGATACAGGATGTGGATTGGAGTTCCTCATCTTAATTGTGTTGTCTGGATTGCAATGGCATGAGGCTCTATTAATCATAGTAAAAATACCTAACCAAAGATTGAGGATAAGAAAAAAGTACAATTCAGAGGAAACTCCCTTGGGTTAATTCCACTGTTCCCATTTGATCATCTGTATGTCTGAATTGAAGTAGAAGGTTTGCTTATATAGGCTGATATATACCATGATCTGCTGCTCTACTACCTTCTGTTTCTGGTGGCCCTGATACAGACTAACACGGCTGCTACTCTGAAACCTGTGAACAGAGTGTAATTCTGGAGACCTTTGAGTACATTTGTCCAAGAGAAAAGACCAGCTACCAAATGCTCCTTCTTTCGTTTTTGCTCTACTGCACTGACACAATCAGCACTTCCAGTTGCAGCCAAGGAAATGAACTCTGCTGGTATTAAAATAGTTTCCTCTTAACATGAAAGGAAAGATGAAAAATACTGTATATAGCTTTGCCTTAGAGAAGTTGTAGATAGAGTTCAGCATTTTGTTTAAGCTGCCAGCTCAGTTGTAAACTTGTTTTAGGTAGATAATTTGTGAAAGATGTTAGATTGACAGCCCTACAGGCTGAAGTTGAATAGCCACAGAACAAGCTGCAGCATGGGCAAACTTTTCCCTATTGTACTGCCAGTGTGCTTCAGCACTGGACTAGAGAGGCCATATTTAGTGAAAAGCGAATAAGGCCGGTTTTCACAACACGCTTAGGTTGATTCAAGGCAGCTTACAGTGACCTGGCTGTGGATGCATCTTCACTTAAACTTGGCTCCCACCAACGTAAGTGCCCTGCTACAGCGATTTAATAACACCCGCTCCCTGAGTGGCGTACAGTGGCAGTCAATGTAATTAGGTCGACGCAGTGATAGTTTAGACACTGCATTATTTCTGTCGACTGTAACTGGCCTCCAGGAGCTGTCCACAATGCCCCACACTGACTGCTCTGGTCAGCATTGTGAACTCTGCTGTCCAGAGATCAGGTAGACAGGAAGGCGCCCCGCCCCTTTAAAGGCCCACGAATTTTTGAAATTCCTTTTCCTGGTTGCCCCGCTCAGCGAGAACACCTAGCATTGTAATCTCCATTGTAGAGTGTAACTGCCCAGCTGACCATGCTGGGTACACGCTGCAGATGCCTGGAGTGCACAGGAGGTGTTGGGGAGAAGAGGCTGTGCAGATACAGCTCCAATCCAACCATAGAAACATGGACATCGACAAGCAGATTGCTCAGGGGATGCTGAACAAGGGCTACAAAAGGGACCTGCAGCAGTGCCATGTGAAAGCCAAGGTGCTACAGCAGGCATACCAGAAGGCAAGGGAGGCCAACAATTGATCCGGTGGAGAGCCGCAGACCTGCCGCTTTTACAAAGAGCTGCATGCCACGCTCGACGGAGACCCCAAGACCACCCCCAAGAGCATTGTGGATACTTCCAAGGAGCCTGAGTCACAGGCCACTGCTGTGAACCGCAAGGAGGTAGGAGTATGGAGGACAGATGATCCAGCTGTGCAGCAAGCCAGAATGTGTTTCTGACTCTGCTGCAGTCCTGACAGGCGAGCCTGATGCAGGGGAAGGAACCTCTGATAAGGATGCAGTTTGCTTTGAAATGACAGGGATGGCACCCCCAAAGTAGCAGGACACATCTATTGATTTACTCTTTTTTACTGTGCTAGAAGTACCAGTGGAAAAACCAAGAGAGGTAGAGTTGCTATCTGCTTTTCATTTCCCTATAGAGTTAGGCAGAGGGGACCATGCAGAGCAGTTTGTTTATGTACACCAGGGTGACCCGTGAATCCTCGGTAGAGATCTCAGTGAAACTTTCATGAAGGTAGTTTGCAATCCTCTGCCAAAGGTTTCTGGGGAGGGCTACCTTACTTTTTCCACAGCGGTAGGACACTTTCCGACACCACGCACCGATTACTTCAACAGGCATCATTGCAATACACAGGCTAGCAGCATACGGTCCCGGGCAGCACTGGGCCGCCAGCAGCAGCTGTGCCATCTCTGCCTCTGTTACCCTCAGGAGTGAGGTATCAGCTAAAATCACCACCACCTGTGGAAAGCGGTGCCAGTACTCAGTTACATTGCCCTAACTATTAGCCAATGAGCTATTTATTCTCCCCTCATTTCCCCAACCCTCCTAAGAGCTGTACTCACCATGGCTGGTGCTCGGGCTGGCACCGTGCTCTATCAATCCCAAGCAGAAGTGAGAATGGGGAGCACAACTTTTGGGGAGCAAGGGCAGTGAGTACAGTATCTTAGGTTTTGATTTCCATCGTGAATACACTGACAGTGGTACCTCTGTGTGCTGTATCTGCAGCTGCTGCCATTGTGGCCTTCAGGGTCTCCCCCTCCACATCCGCGGAATGCCTGAGCCAGATAAGGAGGAGAAAGAAGAGGATTCAGGATGACATATTCCAGGAGATCCTGCAAGCCAGTGCTGCATCAGAGAACTAGCACAGGGCCTGGAGATCACCCTTGCAGACATCATGGACAAAGATAGAGTGAGCGGAGAAAGGCGCAGGAAAAGGAGAGGGACATGCTGCAGGAGATGCTTGCACTTCTCAGACAGCAAACTGAGATGCTGCAGACTCTGATGGACCTGCAGGTCCAACAATCCTGTGCTCACCTCCCTCTGCAGCCCATAGAGAACTCAATGTTGGGACCTTCCTATAACTCCTGCTCATCTCACCCCCCACCCCCAGCATTCCATGTGCACTATCCTCTACCACTCCACCCGGGGGGACATTAAAGACAATCACAGCTTCACATAGACTGACCTGTGAAAGCCATGGCTGGCGCATGTGTTCCTGAAATGGAGTGTTCTTTGCCCTTCGTAAGTTTTGTTCCCTTAATTTATTAAGTTTTAAATGTTTTTTTTTTAATTGAACCAGGCAATTAAACACACTGGTTCATGTTAGAGAATAAAATTCTATTTTTTGGAATAAAATTCTTCTTTATTAGTTCACAACATATGCTGTCTGGTGCTGAGCAAATCTGACACCTGCCAATTTCCTGTTATTTCACTTTGTCACAGAACCCATAACATCATTCACAGACAATATTAATAGGTGCCTTGCCAATGTTATATTCCTACATACAGGCACTCACTACAAGATTCATACTGGGCTGTGAAAGAGCAAGGCCAGGTAGAGCACACTACAGCAATACACACTACTCTGGCTCACTATTTAAATGGTCTATCAAAGCCTCCCTGAGCTGTATAGCTCTGTGTTGAGCTGTTCTAATAACCCTTGTATTTTGCTGTTCAAATTCAGCGGACAGCCACTTCAGCTCTGCCCCAGTGGCAACTTTCCCTGCTTTGATTCACAGATATTATGAAGGACAGAGCAGGCAGCTGTAACTAGTGGTATATTTTTCTCACTGAGATCCAATCTTGTAATTAAACAATACCAGACACCCTTCAAATGAGCAAAGGCACATTCAACTGTCATTCTGCATCTGCTGGGCCTGGAGTTAAGTGCTGACAAGAAAGCATCCCCAGTGATCCACTAATGCTTGTATAACCATAGAAAAGTAGCCCTTTCTGTGGCAAGCTGGTATAAGGATATGCATGCTATCTATTGCCCCACCGCAGTTTGGGAACCCCATTGCTGCAAAACCATCCACTATGTCATGCACATTAGCAGGAGGCAATTCATGGCCCCCGCCGTGGATCAACTCTAAACTTATTCCTGACTGACTGGTAGTAATCTGGCATTGCAAGTTTCCACAGGGCAATGGCCACTCACTTCTCAACTGTCGGTGCAGCTTTCATTTTGCTGTCCCTGCACTGGAGAGCTGGGGTGAGTTCGGCACACAGATCCAGAAATGTGGCCTTACACATCTGAAAGTTCTGCAGCCACCACTCATCATTCCAAACCTGCATGACATGCAATCCCACCAGTCAGTGCTTGTTTCTCGGGCCCAGAACTGGCACTCCACCATCTCTGTGAATGCCACCAACAACCCTGAATTGTTTCTTTCTGTGTCCCACAGCAATCTAGCCTACAAGGAATCATCATGTTCCCCACGGCGTCTCTTGCAGATCTGGAAATACTGCATGATCATGCCCTTTGTGCTTGCAATGCTCATGACAATAGTGCAGAGCTGTGCAGGCTCCATGCTTCTCTCAGAGATGGACAGCTAGCAAGGAGGGACATGCATGTTCGTGCAGATTTTGGAAAGAAGGTGAAGATTTTGAAAATATTATGGGATGCAGATGAAATTATGGGATGGAGAACATTGCATTATTGGGAAGTTGACCCCATGCTCCCAGTCATCCCATGTGACTCGTTTTGGCTCCATCAGGCGTTGCAAAGACTTTGGCGAGTTGCACAGTGGGATATCTACCCACAGTGCACTGCACTCTGCGTCAATACAAGTGCTGCTGGTGAGGAGGTGCACCGCCAACACCAGGAGCAAAGTGTAGCCATGCACAAGCGCTGAAATAACTACGGTGGCTGTATGCCAACACAACTTTGTAGTGTAGACATGGCCTCAGTCTTTGTGTCCTCTCAGTTTTTGGCCTCTCTGCTGAGACTGCTCACAAGACTGCCACCCAAGGTGATGATTGCCATAGGTATTGTCATAGTGGGAATGGTATCGGACTGGTCATGTGCTTACTTAAAAAAAGACAATCCAGCAGGTTTAAAATTGTTGCTTATTAAGAAAGCTGTAACTTTGCATTAATATTTGGTAGGGATCCCCCGCCCCCTTTCTTTTTTTTTAGATCTGAAGAAAACTGCTGCTTAGATTAGTTTCTTCAGCAGTACCCCAGAAATAGTGTTGTGAATCAGTAGGTGATGTGTAAAGAGCTAGCTATTTTGAGTGCCAAACTAAATAGTGCTTCAAAGCGGAGGTTTACTTTTTATTACTAATCATATAGTAGTGCACAGTGATTATTATTGCTAGGGATTTTTTATATAGTGCCAAAGGTAAACATGGTCCTCACAGAACAGGTAAAAGGCAAGGTGACTGCTTCAAGGAGCATACACTATAACTCAGACATATATGATAGCTGAGTAATAGTTCCAGTGTCCGTGGGAGCAGACATCCCTGAGAAATATTGGAAGGCAGTGAGCAGTGGAAGGCTTAGCAAAAGAAGTGTCAGGGAGAAGGATGTTGTTTTGTGCACAAGAGGGGGGAGGCCATTCTAAAGATAAGAGGTGATCTGAAAGATGGCATGTTATAAGGAGTGGGAGAAGGACGCAAAAAAAGCAGTTTAAGAGAGGGAGGTTTGGGAGGAACATCATTGCAGAAGCAGGAGATAATTAGAACACAAGTGTAGGCTGAGTGGAGTAGTGCAGGGCCTTGACTGTGAGAATGAAAAGCTTGTGGCACAAGAGGGAATCAGTGCAGGATGCAGGGAAGGTTGATGATGTGGTCAGAGCAGCAGGAGGGGAAGACAAAGTATTGTTTTGACTGTGCATATAACTAAAGGCTGATGAATACTCAACTGTTTGTAATAGTAATAAATACACCCCAGTGGACCAGACATTAAATGTCTGTTTAGTCCCAGGAAACTGAGCTGATGAACCTTATGATTCACTGGTAGTTATGAGAGAGTGACTTGATCTCTCACAGAGCCTGGAAGCATCCCTTCAAGAAACTCCTGTTGAGTATTAAAAGTAATTTAATTATCATCTGCTAGGTGTGTTCCTATAAGGGAAAGGACATAAACCAGTAGTAGAGCAGGTCAAAATATTTCAAATGAAAAATTTTCCGGCTGAAAAATTAGGTTTAATCAAAAACAATATTTTTATGGAAATATGTCTGTTTCAACAAAATTCTGATTTTTTTAATAGAAAGTTTCAAAGCACAATAAAAAATTTCATGTTGAATTGAAATTTTCATTTTCATTGAAATTTTCATTTTTTTTCATGACAACCATTTTTTTAAAAGATTTTGAAATGTTGGGTTTTTGTTATTTCCTCTTTGTCCCGTTCCCTCCCACCACCACTTTTTTATCACTGGCTGCAATAGAATTAATGATCTCTCGGTTTTGATTTTTTTTTCCCCCTTTTTCCTCTCTAACTTTTCAAAACTTTCTCAGCTTTGGACAAATTACACAGTGGAAAAAAGGAAAATACACTTTAACTTTGCCACTTTGTGACTTTTCAAATTGAGGAAGTTTTGGAAAGTTTCAGAATGGCAGAGTTACAGAGTCTCATTTTTCCTTTTACCACTTTGTACATTCTCTAAAATTGGGGAAATCTGGAAAAATCACAAAGGAAAAGAAGGAAAAAAGTTTGTGTTGTGTGAATCCTGCACATTGTTTATTTCATTGCACTTAGTGACCAAAAAAAAGTGGCGGTGTACTCGGAGATTTTGGCAAATCAGTAAAGTGCCTGAAACCACTGTGGCTTATTGCTAAAAGCAGCCAAGTCAGCAGGCCGTAAAGTGGCCATGCAGCAGCCTCAGCTTGACCAAGGCAGGAGGGGAGGCGGTTTTGGGTGCCATAGAAAGGGCAGCTTGATCCCGCATCCTTCCTGATAAGAGTTGTGTTGAAGTTGCTGATACATGCATTTTAGAAGAGCAGGATGTGCCCTCAGGAATGTGTCTAACGGGGTCTCAAGGCTGCAAATTCTGGGGAAAAAAACACACCTGGTTAATCAATAATCAGAAGGAAGCCTCTTGCTAGACCTTTGAAACTGCTTGCTTAACAAGTTTTCTTTAAGTGACATGTCCTTGTATTACTAATGTATAAATAAGGGGGGAAAGTTTGAGGTAGTGGGACTGGACTCTCTCTCTGGATGCATCTTGTGTTCCCCACCGCTGTGCCACTCGAGAGCCACACTCAGCTTCGGTAATTATCAAGGGTTGCAGGAATTTTACTAACCAGTTGAGGATATGTGTAAGTGCTTGAGACTAAGTAATGTTTAGCTTTAAGTGAAAGCACTCTTGTGTTGTCCTGTTTCTACCAGCCATCTATCGGTCGGACAGCCGTGTCTCCCCCAATTTATTTCCTGACACCACCTCGCACAGAGTAAAAGTTACCAAGAGCTTTGGGTTGAAAGAACTCCGGGTAACAGCGGGGGAATGAGGGAGGAAAGGGAAAAAACAAAACTTCAACATTTTGAAATTTCAACCCCTCCCCCCCCAAATTATCATAAAAATTCTCAACAAACAAATAACTAAATTGTTCCATTTGGAACCCTGCAAAATGGAAACAATTTTGATATTTTGACCAGCTCTTCCCAGCAATAGCAAGAAGTAGAATGGATTGATGTTACTACCTGGGCTTGAAAAAGGAGCATAATAGGAGAAGCAGGAGAAAATAAGATGAATTGTTGGTGAACTTTTTACAGTACTGCCAACTCTACACATTCAAAAATCATGAGGCAGAGCCCTTCAAAAATTGGGATACTGACTTTAAAAACATGAGATTTAAATATCTATAAATCAAATTAGTGTTTTTGGCCTGACTTTTGCACCTTCCCTGTCTCCAATTTGTGTGCAATTATTTCAGGTTTAAAATTACATGCACATATGAAAATTTATGCATACAGAGAAATGCACATCTCCCTGCTGGCTGCTACATGGAGGATTCTGCTTACTCTCTCCTAAGGAGGTAATTGCAAATTCATAAATAATTTGACGTCATTTTGCTGATGATTGATATAATCTAGAATGATTATTCCACGGACAAAATATTCTGTCTTCTCTTTCCATCTGTATACAAAAATTCCTGAAATATATAGAAAGTAGAAATGGGTCCACATCAGGGCTAGGACCAGACCCAAGCTTCAGGGATGTTTGGATTCAGGGTTTGCGTTCAATCCCATAATCATTGAGGCTACGTCTACACTTAGTACACTACAGTGGCTCAGCTGCAGCTATGCTGCTGTACGGCTTCAGTGTAGACATGCATTATAGTGACGGGAGGGGTCTCTCATTGCTGTAGTTAATCCACCTCCCCAATTATGGATGGGAGATCCACCACTGAAAGTTTCCTTCTTACAGTTACATGAAGTTGTCAATGTTTTCCTTTGGAATTATTGCCTAACAGAACAGATTTGGGGTGAAGTTTTGGCAAGAATTCACAAATTTGTTCGAGGGTAGCATTTTCACTAGAGAAAACAGCCTCAACAGTGGAAAGTAGCAACATTGCTTTTCATACAATCAAACTTTCTTAAATTTGCCCCAGCCTGTAATTCCCCATTATCACAGCTATTATTATTCTTATTATTATGTATGTGTTTGTTTATTACAGCACCTACGAGGCCCAGTCATAGATTAGAGCCCCATTGTGCCAGTTCTGCTTCTCCACCTCTTCTTATGACCTTTTAAAAAAATGTTCTCCTACTTTGTTCTCTTTGCTTTTTTTTTCAGTTCCCACCCTTCTGCAGGAAAATTTGGGAAAAGGATAGTCTAGCTCCTACACTCAGTTCTCTTTTAGAAGGGACATAAATCTTTAAGATACAGGCATTGGACACACAAAAATAAATTCATCCTTCCTCATAAGCCACATTATTTCCAAATAAAATTCTCAAGAAACTCCACATTCCAGATTCCTGTAAATAAAGGCTGAGTAGCTGGCAGAAATTCCCAAACAAGAGAGAACAAAATTAACTGAAACTGAAATCCTTTGTAGCAGGCTGGAGAATAGATGTTTACAGAGACTTTTAAGGTGAAATCCTGACCTCTCTGAAGTCAATGAGAGTTTTGGCCATAGACTTCAATAAATCCAGGATTTCACCCTTAATGTTTTTCACTTCAATATAGTAGAAAGCAATCTAACCATTTGACAATATATTACAATCAAATGAATCTTGCGCTAATAAATGTGAGCTCTAATTTCCTTCCTTGTCTGCTTGGAAGTTCCAGACTTGCAAAATTATGGCGTAAATATAAACAAGAGACAGAATTGGTGATTCAGCTGCCTAACATGTTCGTATGTCACATGACAGGAATGTTAATGTCTTGAAAACCCAGTTATTTTATTCCTCCATGGAGAGAGTTTGCTCCCACTGGCTTTTCAAGGCAGAGAGTGCACCAATTATGATAGTATCATTATAGCAGCTCTCATGTGGATGACTGTTTTCCATTGGTCTTTCTGTTTCACTGACGGATAGACCGTGTGCATTGTCAATTATGATAGCATCTCCACTTCATCCTGCACTGCCCCCAGTGATGTAAAATCTAGTTTGGGAATTTTATATTGGCTTCCTCACCATTCTTTGTAATGTTTCTGACATTGGCAGGACCAATGGAGTGTCTGATGTGGTTCCCCTTCTGGGGTTTTTCATAGTCAGTGGAAAAGCAGAGCAGGAATGGGTAAGGTTGTGAGGCTGTCCCACACCAACCCCAGTGTCAATCAGAGAAAACTGCATCAGAAACATAGCTGTGTAGGTCTGTTCCCACACCCACTACTGGGAAATGTGTTTCCCTGAATCAGAAACAAGGTCATCTGATGTCGCATTCCCTGACTACGAAACAGGCAGCATTACAGCTGCCAGCCACACTTCCTGATGATGGGGTTGCAGTGAAATACACTGTCAAATAATATCTCCAATTGGGTAAACTAGATGCAAGCTACATCCACTCCATGACTAGCCTGTAAATTAGGTGATAATTCCACTTAATACTGCCTCCATAATGAAATGTTGAGCCTGCTGCCTCAAACAACTGTTCTGAATTTGTCTAACTTATCAGTGGCAAAAGTCAGAGTTGGCTGATGGCTGTGAAATGGATTCTGTGAAAGGATGAATTACTGGTTACTTTTAGATGTCCAAATAAAAGAAGAAACACCACAGATTGCTTTAGGGTGACCAGATGTCCCGATTTTATAGGGACAGTCCCAATTTTTGGGTCTTTTTCTTATATAGGCTCCTATTACCCCTCACCCCCTGTCCTGATTTTTCACGTTTGCTGTCTGGTCACCCTAGATTGCATCCTTTTTGCTAGTCACAGCACTGACCAGGGACTGGAATGGAACATACATGGAGTGAATGCAGTTACCTTTGAATCCCAAAGGGTTCAAGTCAGGCTGGAGAAACATTGGAAAGGCAATTTAGGGAAATCTGCACTGTGACTGTTCATGCTGTACCTGTTCTCTGGATAAACGGAGAATGTTGATCCTCTGGGATGTCATTCCTGGCACTTTTCACAAGCACCCCTTTGTATCGTTGGGCCCTCTGTTAGTCTCAGCACAAGCAGACACTGCTGTAGACCTAGGAAGAATAGGCCCCATTATTTTATTTAAAAAAAACACAACTGAACCCAGAAAGGCTGTAAAGTAGACCCCTTTTTTGTGGTAAATTAGGACCTGATTCCTACTGGCAGTTCTATGCCAGTGTAACTCCAATGAAAGATGGAATAAGTTGGAGAATGAAGCCCTAAGTCTAAGGGCCAATTCTTGCAGTCCTGAATAAGGTAAAAAAGAACTCAAAGTAGTTATGCTTGAGGCCTGGTCTACTCTAGGAACTTACATGAGAGATGTAGCTATATCGACCTAATCCTGGTGTAGACAGTGCTAGGAAGAATTCTTCTGTTGACCTAGCTACCGCCTCCCGGGGAGGTGGCTTACTTACACCAGTGCGAGAATCCCTTCAATTAGCATAAGTAGTATCTACACTGAAGTGCTACAGTGGTGCCACTGTAGCGTTTTAAGTGTAGACAAGCCAGAGTCAGGACTGCAGAATTGGGCCCAGAGAAATTAATTGACACAGTTAACTAACTACAGTGTGTAAAATGTTCTGAGGTGACGTTGGGTTGTTTCTGTTCCGTCCATTTGATAGAATTGAATTTCCCATTAGTCATCATGGACAATTCCTTCAGATTTTTTTCTGGATCTGTGGTTGGGAACCTCCCCTTTCCCTCTAGTGGGAATTTTCCTCAAGCTTTAGCAGTCTGATGTGGTTTCAAAGAAAATAAATCCATGTGCTCTGACATATGTGATGCATTATACCTCATTATAAAGACTTTGATTTAGTTTGACAAGGTGGGTGAGGTAATATCTTTTATTGGACCAACTTCTGGTGGTGAGAGGGACAAGCTTTAGACCTACACAGAGCTCTTCTTCAGGTCTGGGAAACTTACTCAGGCCAGGTCTACACTACAGACTTACACTGGTATAACTACGTCGCTCAGGGATGTGAAAAATCCACAGCCCTGAGTGACATAGTTATAGTGATCTTAGCCCCAGACAGTGCTATATTGGTGATAGAGCTTCTCCTGTCGACATAGCTACTGCCTCTCGCGGAGGTGGATTAACTACGCCAACTGGAGAAGCTCTCCCATTGGCGTAGGAGAGTCTTCATTTAAGCGCGATAGTGTTTTAAGTGCAACCCTGCCCTCAGAGTGTCACAGCTAAATACAAGGTAGAATAGATGGTTTAGCATAAGTAGTTAACACATATTTCAAGGGACTATTCAACGTGAAGTGTCCCATTACCTTGTTTTAATTTGGTATTCACGATACATACCAAATTACCCCTTAAGATTCTATAACACATTTTGCCAGAATTCATTCAATTTGTTCTTTCACTCAGGCCTTGTCTACACTACAAAACTAAGTCAACTTAAGTTACATCAATGTACAGCTGCTGCAATAATTAAACCCAGAGGTGATGCGTGGGGGGGCATGTGGGGTCATATGCCCCCCAAGATTTGCTGCTGTGTAAGCATGCCCAGTAGCTAGCTGCCCTCACTCTGCCTCTTCCCCCCCCCCCCCACTATTGGCAGGCATGGGTCATCTCTGATTAAACCGCTGTTCCATGTCCACATTATGCTCCTTGTATCAACAGTTAGGGTGACCGGATGTCTCAATGTTATAGGGACAGTCCTGATTTGGGGGGCTTTTTCTTATATAGGCACCTATTACCCCCCACCCTGTCCCAATTTTTCACACTTGCCCTCTGGTCACCCTATCGCCAGTGTACATCCACAGTAGCAGCACTTGCATTGATGCAGCGAGCAATGCACCATGGGTAGCTATCCACCATCTAGCACTGGGTGTTTTGGGAAGGGTTTGCAATGCCTCGTGGGTGCAAACGAGTCATGCAGGGGTGGCTGGGAACATGGGTTCAGCGTCCCATGATGCAGTTTTCTCCATCCCATCATTCCAAGGGCATCCTATTATGTTTCGCGCTGCTTTTCAAAAGCCCCAGTACCCTGCGCATCTGCCATCTCTATGAGAAGCATGGATCCTGCACTGCTCTTCAGTATTGTGCTTAACGTTACGAACACAACATGCCTGATCCTGCAGTATTTCCTGAGCTGTGAGTCTGATGATGATTCCTTGGTGGCTGCCTTGCTGGGCACCATGGAAAGAAACAATTCAAGATTGCTGTTGGCATTCACAGAGAAGCTGTACACAGTGGACCGCCAGTTCTGTGCCTGAGAAACAAACACTGACTGGTGGGATCACATTGTTATGCAGGTATGGGATGACGAGCAGTGGCTGCAGAACTTTCGGCTGCGCAAGGCCACATTCATGGAACTGGAGCTCACCCCAGCCTTCTGCACAGCGACACCAAAATGAGAGCTGCACTGACAGTGGAGGAGTGGTAATCTCTTTGTGGAAGCTGGCAGTGCCAGATTGACACCAATCAGTTGGGAATCAATTTGGAGTTGGAAAATCCAGTGGGGTTGCTGTGATGCAAGTGTGCGGGGCCATTAATCATATCCTGTTATGAAGGACTGTGACTCTGGGCAATGTGTGGGAAATAGTGGATTGTTTTGCAGCAGTGGGGTTCCCAAACTGCGGTGGGGCGATAGATGGCACACATATCCCTATTTTGGCACCAGACGACCTTGCAATGGAGTACATCAATAGAAAGGGCTACTTCTCTATGGTATTGCAGGTGCTGGTTGATCATCGGGGTCGTTTCACTGACATCAATCTATTCTAGCCAGCGAAGGTGCATGACGCACGCATCTTTAGGAACACAGGCCTGTACAGAAAGCTGCAAGTAGGGACTTTCTTTCCAGACCAAAGGATTACCATTGGGGATGTTGAAATGCTGATAGTGATCCTAGGAGACCTTACTTACCCCTTACGCCCGTGGCTCATACCAGCAACATCGACAGCATCAAGAAGCACTTCAACAAAAGGCTCAGCAGGTGAAGAATGACAGTTGAATTGGCCATTTAAAGGCGCTGTCCACTCAAGAGATTAGACCTCAGTGAAGAAAATATCCCCATGGTCATAGCTGCCTGCTATGCACGTCATAATATCTGTGAAGCAAAGGGGGAGAAGTTTCCGCAAGGGTGGAGCATGGGAGTGGATCGGCTGTCTGCTGATTTTGTGCAGCCAGATATCAGGACTATAAGAAGAGCTCAAAGGGGGGCTATTTGGCTCAGGGAGGCTTTGAAGGAGCATTTTAAGAATGAGTCACAGTAATGTGTATTGCTGTGGTGTGCTGTGCCAGGCAGTATTTTTGCACCATGCTATGAACCTTGTAATAAGTGCTGTATGTGCGCTAATATAACAACGTAAATGCGCCTGTTGCTGTTATCTTTTAATGTGGGCCGCAGCTGCCATATGTTGGAGACTAACAAAGATGAATTACGTTTCCAGAAATAGACTTTTATTCCACATCCATGCAAACATACCTATTTAAAGCTGAAATAAACTTCATACATACATACAAGTAAAAGTATCTTTAAAGGGGAAGGAACAGGGAATTCAGAAATGCATATACCAGCGTAGTCTCTCACAGTTGGGTGTGTGCCTGGCTATCATTGTATGTGCTCTCCCGTGGGGTGGAGTAGCTGCGGTACTGCTGTGGCACCGGAAGATATGTGGAATGTGCAGGAGGTCGGTCCTGGGATGCAGTTCTCTGTGGGCTGTAGGGGGAGGCGAGCACAGATGTATCATCTTGTGCTGCCTGTTAGAGAGCTTATTCCTTCACTCTCACACTTCCCTGGTCCTTCTCGCAGGAACAGAGAGCAACAATACCCGAAGTCCGAAGGTGCAAACAATTCGATGCTTATTGGGGTGAACTTCCAGCAAGCTTAAATCCAAGTTCCTTTTTCCTTATTTTTGAATCCCAACTTACTTCCTGTTTGCTCCTAATTTATATAGTAATATTTTTAGCTATACCTTAACCAATCATTCTACTAAAATGTACCTAACCAATCCTAACATATTGTAACATGATTAGCTAACCAATTATATCCCGCCACCTTAATTAGTTTACACCCAGCAAAATTAATTATACAGCAGACAGAAACAATTACAGAACCAGACAGAGACCATGCAAATAAACTTACAAAACAATAGAGAAGTGAGGATTTCACAACTACATCTATACAGACATAAGGGTTTTCCAGCTGTGTCTATTGATAAGTGAGTTCTTACCAGACAGAAAACTATCAAACTAAATTTCCTTTTACATGTTCCTTTCTCTGGAGGTGATAGATTGGATCACCTTCCTAACAGCCCCAGATTGCCTTATTTCAATATGACTAAACGGGGCCTCAGACTGTCACAGTGAGAGAAGGCCCTTCCACAGATAGACAATGATTTTGATTCTTTCTTTTATACCTCTATAACTAGCTAAGTGATAAGAATACACCTAAATTCTTAAAGTATAGGCAAGACAGGCATGAATATCTATATCCTAACACTGCCCGTTTCTCCTGTCCTCACTATCAATCTGCATTTTGTCATTGATTGTGACCCTCCAAGCCCTCGGCTCGCAATCTGAAGAGCCAAAGGCTTGCAGGATATCCTGGAACATGTCTTCCCTTGTCCTCCTCTTACTCCTTATCTGACTGAGCCACTTTGCCATTGTGGATGGAGAGACTCTCAAGGCCACTTTTGCAGCTGCTAAAGGAACAATGGACAGAGGTACTATTGTGAGTGCATTCACTCCCCTGGATCCACACAAGTTACAAGCACAACATTCTCACTTCCCCTTGGGATTCATAGGGCACGGCAGCAGTCCCAGCCATGATGAGTCCAGCCTGGGGTGGAAGTGGCGAGTCAGGACAATAAGGGTGGGGATAGCACTCAGGCATCAGTGCAAGCAGATAGGGCAATTGAATTGAATACTGGCACCATTCTCCAAAGGTGGTGGTGATTTTAGTGGATATCTCACTCATGAGGGTAACTGAGGCTGAAAGGGAATAGCTCTTGCATGAATCTGGAGGCAGACCGGGTCTGTATGCTGCTAGCCTGTGCGCTGCAATGGTGCCTGCTGAAGTAATAGCTGACTGGAGTGAGAAAGTGTCCTACCGCAGTGGAAGAAATAAGGCAGCCCTCTCAAGAAACCTTCGGCAGAGGATGGCAGACAACCTCCAGGAAAGTTTCCTAGATATCTCTGGGGAGGATTCGTGGGACATCCCGGTGCACATAAACAAACCGTTCCACAGAGCCCCTTCTACCTAGTTGTACAGGGGAATGAGAAGCAGATAGTAACTGTGCCTCCATAGGTTATTTCACTACCTCTTCTAGCCTGATTTAAAAAAAAGTATATGAAAAAGATGTGTCCCTGCTACACTGAAGCAAACTGAGTCCTTAGCAGAGGTCCCCTCCCCTGCATCAGACTTGCCAGTGCTGGACTGCTGGGAGTGGCTAGACTGCTCTGCAGTCAAAAAGAGCTCCTGGCTTGCCACAGCATCCGATCCCCCATTCTCCTCCGCCTCCACTTCCTCATCCAGCACCTTGTCCTCAGGGTTCACTCCAGTGCCCTGTGACCCAGCTCCCCCAAAGTATCCATCGGACTGCACAGAAGCTCCATGGCTATGGCTCCACACCAGAGAGCGACTGTTTGCTTCCCTTGCCGTATGGTATGCCTGCCACAGCTCACTGATTTTTCATGCAGCACTGCTGTGTGTCCCTGTAGTAGTCCTTCTACACCATGTGCTAAGTGATCTGGCCATAGATGTTGAAGTTCCTATGGCTGGACCGGAGCTGTGACTGCCCAGCCTCCTCTCCGCACAGACCCAGGAGATCCACCACTTCTGGTGTACTCCAGGCAGGAGTGCATTTGCTGCATGGAGCTGGCATGGTCAGCTGGGCAGTTGCTAGATGAGCTCTCCACACCGAGCAAACAGGAAATGGAATTTCAAAAATTCCTGGGACTTTAAAAAGGGAGGGATGTGTTTCTGTGCACCTGGCCACTGGGCAGCAGAGCTCAAAAAGTTGACCAGAGTGGTCATGTATGGTGGGGCATTGTGGGATACCTTCTTGAGGCCACTAACGTCAACATAAGCAATGCAGTGTCTACACTGACACTGCATTGCCCTAACTACATCAACCTAAGTGCTATGCCTCTTGTGGAGGTGGATTTATTAGGTCGGCGTAGCGGGTGACTTAAAGCAGCAGGAGGTACATTGTAGTGTAGTCACCTACACAATTGGTCGACATAAGCTGCCTTATGTCAATCTAACTCTGTAATGTAGACCAGGCTTCACTCTAATCTCTTTGCACAGCCATGTTTGGTTGCTGCTTTTCAGTGTTTTGCCAATGAAATAGAACATGTCACTGGAATTCTGTTTTGCTACTGGTGTTTCATGAATCTTGTGAGACTGTATCATCCGTATTGACACCTTTCATTATTTCATATGTATATTGTGACAAAGTTCCTCTGCCTTGGTGGGTCCTGCGCTTTCCGGCGGATTTGCTTGCCTCAGAGGTTCACAGCAGCCTTCAATTTGGCCTTTGTGCCACTGGCTCAAACCTGCCATTCACTCAGCTAACCTCATCACTGGCCAGCCTGGGGGAAAGGGAGGAGAACAATCCCTGCAGTCTCTGTTGTCCCACCAGTGGGTCGGGGATAGGCCAGAGATCTTCCCCTCTGATATGACTCAGAATCCAGGTCAACTCCTCTTGTGTTAAATAGGGAGTTGGGAGGATGGGGGGAACCTGGGCCTGCCCTCTACTCCGGGTTCCAGCCCAGGACCCTGTGGATCGCAGCTGTCTATAGTGCCTCCTGTAACAGCTGTGTGACAACTACAACTCCCTGGGCCACTTCCCCATTAACTCCCCCCAGTACTTTGTTTGTCCTTACTGCAGGACCTTCTTCCTGATGCCTGATGGCATTTGTATTCCTCAGGCCTCCTGCAGCACGTCCTCTGACTCCCAGCTCTTTACGTGCCTCTCCCTAACTGAAGGGAGGCTTTTCTTTTTAACCAGCTGCCCTGATTAGCCTACCTGCCTTAATTGGTTCCAGTAGCTTCCTAATTGGCTCCAGGTGTCCTAATTAGTCTGCTTGCCTTAATTAGTTTTAGCAGGTTCCTGATTGTTCTGGAATAGTCCCTGTTATTTTATCGAGGGAAAAGGGACCTGCTTAATCTAGGGCTAATGTATCTACCTTCCACCACTCTCCTGTAGCCATCTGGCCTGACCCTGTCACAATATCTTTAAAACCTATGAGTGCAAAATGAACCATTCTAATGGAAAATGGACACACAAAAGAGTAGAAGCAGGATGTCAAAAACTAAATGCTCACCCTGCAGAATAACATTTATTTCCATACGAAACACAGCAGAAGGCAAGAATGTAAACTGGCCAAATATATTCCCATGTTTCTACAAAACCAGTCAAATAGAAACACCTGTGGAAATGAGAGAAATTGACTTAATGATCCCAAATGACATCTCGTCAAGATAAGTCACCAATCAGAAAGAGAGAGACTCATAAGCCCATTTAGGAAAGAAATCATAGGTCATACTTGTGTTTCGTAAAATAGATCACACATACATGTATTTCAAATACTTGACAATGTATGAAATCGATTTTAAATAGAGATGGGCCTGCACTGAATCAGCACACAGGATCCAAACTCCTTGGTGAGCTTTGGGGATGCTCAGATTCCCATGTGAGTCTGAAGTTGAATTCTGCAGCTTGGACTCCTCGCTAAATATTGTCGTTACACTGGTCATTTTTCTTATTCAGTATATATAGCTCCGTACCTGACAGGAAGAGCATTCCAAGCAGAGCTACAGAAAAAGATACAGAGAAGGAAATGGGATAGAGAGGTGAACAGGTTTGCTGAGGCTAGCATCATTGACAGAGGGGAGGACAGTGTGTGTGATGAGATTGGTGTATATAGCCTCAATTTTTGTGTAGTGACTTCTTAGGGTCATATGTATATATTCTCCCCTTGTTCTGCATGAGGAATTTCTATTATTCCAAGGGGAGAATATATTCCTTATAATGGAGACTGATGGCTGGTCTATACTGAAAAGTTACATTGACATAGCTGCATCTCTCAGGGGTGTGAAAAATCCACACTCTTGAGAGACATAGTCAAGCCAACATAACCGTCAGTGTAGACAGCATTAGGTCAATTTAAGAATTTTTCTGTTGACTTAGCTACCACCTCTCAGGGAGGTGGATTAATTACAGCAGTGGGAGAGCCCCTCCCTTCGCTATAGTAAGACCTGGACTACATTAGGAAATTAGGTCGGTATAACTATGTCACTCAGGGGGGTGAAAAATTCTCCTGTCGACCTAGCTACCGCCTCTTGGGGAGGTGGATTAACTACACCAATGGGAGAAGTTCTCCCATCGGTGTAGGAGCGTCTTCACTAAAGCACTACTGTAGCTATTAAAGTAGCTAGTGCTACAAAAGAAGCATTGTACGTGAGGACAAGCCCTAAGCGTCTACACTGAAGCACTACAGCAGCGCAGCTGCAAGGCTATAGTTGTACTGCTGTAGCATTTTAAGTGTAGACATAGCCTGATAAACTCTTATTTTCCGTACTTGCTCTGCCCTTTTCATTTGGTAAACATTGACCAAAAGGGAGGAGTGCCCCCAGCCGGTGTTTTACTTAGCACAGATGGTGATTTTATCTTACGGCCAGTTAGCAGGAAAGACAGAACTGCTGAGGTGGTTATTTAGGCCATGCCTACACTAGCCAGCTTACAGTGGCATAGCTGTACCGATGCAGCTGTGCTGCCGTAAGATTGCTTGAGTAGCCGCTCTATGCCGATGGGAGAGTGATCTAGTGAAGATGCGATAAATCAACCGCCGAGCGCTCTCCTATCAACTCCGGTACTCCACCGGAGCGAGAAGCGTATGTGGAGTCGACGGGGGAGCGTCAGCAGTCGACCTACCGCAGTGAAGACACCACAGTGAGTAGCTCTAAGTACATCGACTTCAGCTATGCTATTTTGGAAAATGAAGTTGTGTAATTTAGACCAAATTAGCTCGCCCCTCCCCCCCCATGTAGACCAGGCCTCATATTCCATGTTGTGATCCACTATAACCCCACATCCTTTTCAGCAGTACTGCAATTTAGCCTGTTATCCCCCATTTTGTAGTTGTGCATTTGATAAGTGGTTTATCTATAGCATTGTGATCCAAAGAGGGTAACTTTATGTAATGCTGTAGTGATGCAGAGTGTTATTGTAGAAGGTGGGCAATGTTCATCGGAAGTCATATTTATTATAGACTGGGATGATGGAGAAATAGAGACATCTTTAATAACTTCCAGGATGCAGATGAAAACCCTTGTAGCTGACTCTGTAGATGAAACTAATGGATGCCTTATTTGCATACCAAAGGACCTTAAGTAAGAGAAGGCAGTTGCCTTGTGGTAGTGGTTGGGAAAGGAATTTTAACAGCTCACTCTAGGAAAAAAATATCTTCATAAATGGTGATTGCCTGCATTCCACAAAGGAGAGGCAACTGAATGGAAGACACTTCATCCTGTATGCACCTTTAGATGTTAGCAAATACCTTTTAAACTACTCTGAAACCTTTTAAAATTATGTTTATCTCACAAATGCAGACTAAAGAGTTCAATTTCAATAAAGAAACATCAGTTTGCCAGATTCTCCTTTCACTTTCACTGGTGTAAATCAGGAGTAACTCCATCAAAGGCAATGGAGTTACATCAGTGTCAAAGCAGTGTAAGTAAAAGGAGTGGGCAGGCATGGTGTCCCTAGCCTCTGTTTGCCAGAAGCTGGGAATGAGCGACAGGGGATGGCTCACTTGATGACTACCTGTTCTATTCATAGGCGCCGTCTCCATGGGTGCTCCAGGACTGGAGTACCCACAAGGAAAAATTAGCTGGTTCTCCGCACCCACCCACAGCCAAACTCCCCCCTCCTCACCTCCTTCTTCCCCTTCTGCCCCCCCCCACCCCCACAGCTGTTCAGTGGTGCTTAGGACTTTCCGGGAGGGAGGGGGAGGTGCGGGGACATGGTGCGCTCAGGGGAGGAGGCAGAGAAGGGGCGGGGACTTGGGGGAAGGGGGTGCAATGGGGGCGGAAGCAGGCAGGGACTTTGGGGAAGGGGTGGAATGGGGGCGGGGCGAGGGTGGTGCAGGGGCAGGAAGAGACGTGGCAGGGGCGGGGTCAGGGGCGGGGGGGTTCAGCACCCACCAGGCAGAGGGGAAGTCGGCTCCTATGGTTCTGTTCATTCCCTTTGGGGCACCTGGTACTGTCCACTGTCAGAAGACAGGATACTGGGCTAGATGGACCTTTGGTCTGATCTAGTAGGGCCATTCTTATGTTCTTATGAGTGTCCAGAAAAATATTTCTGTGGCTGAGAGGATGTCATGATAAAAGTACCCTCAGGATCTGAACTTGGGACTTTAACAGTGTCCATGAACACATATCTTCATGGCTATATTGGTAATGTAAGCTAATTTCACCCAAAGTTCAAAGGAAACTAAAATGTCTCTTACTAAAATGGAAGATTGTCTAAGGCTTTTCCTACACTAGAAAGAGTTTACTGGTATAGCTATACTGGTAGAATCTCCTAATGGAGATGCAATTTATACCAGCAAAAGAGTACTAGTATAGCTTAGACCAGTTCCCCAACTGAAATAAGCTATATCAGAAAAGGAACTTTTGGCAGTATAACTGCATCTACACTAGGGCTTTTGCCAGCCCAGCAATGTCAGTTGGGGAATGATTTTTTCACACTCCTAACTGACATATCCAGCAAAACTCTTAAGTGAAGCCCAGTATTTATGGCTTGTCTACACAGGAAAGTAAGACCAGTATAAGTTAAAAGTATGAATTTAAACCACTACAGTTAAAGTGGTATAATCCTCTCTGTGGGCACTCTTGTTCCAGAATAAGAAACCCTTTAAGATAAAGCTCTGAATAATGAAGAGGATAAGTCACTGATACAGAATGATCTGGATTGCTTGATAAGATGGTAACATCTAGGGACAAAGAATGTAGGCCATATTTAAAAGATGGGGGATTCTATCCTGGGAAGCGGTGACTCTGAAAGATTTGAGAGTCATGGTGGAATCAGCTGAACATGAGCGCGCGGTGTGGCACTGAAGTGAATGCAATCCTTGGGTGTATAACCAAGGGACTATCGAGTAGGAGCAGGGAGGTTATATTACCTCGATATTTGGCACTGGTGTGACTGCTGCTGGACGCCCACAATTCAAGAAGGATGTTGGTAAATTGGAGAGGGTTCAGAGAAGAGCCACAAGTCTGGTTAAGGATTGGAAAACATGTCTTATAGTGATAGACTCCCAGGAGTTCAATCTGTTTAGTTTAACAAAAAGTTTAAGGGGTGACTTGATCACAATATATAAGTATCTACATGGGGAACAGAAATTTGGCAAGAGAGGGCTCTTCAATCTAGCAGTCAATGGTAAAGCAAGGTCAAATAGCTAGAAGTTGAAGTTAGACCAGAGGTTCTCAAACTGTGGGTCAGTACCCCAAAGTGGGTCGCAATCCTGTTTTAGTGGGGTCACCAGGGCTGTCGTTAGACTTGCTGGGGCCCAGGACCAAAGCAGAAACTGAAGGGCTTCAGCCCTGAGTGGTGGGGCTCTGGCTTTGGCTTCAGCCCTGGGTGGCGGGGCTCAGTTTATAGGCCTGGGGTGGCTGGACTGGGGTGGGCTCAGGCTTTGATCCCCCCTTTTGGGGTCGTGTAGAAATTTTTGTTGTCAGAAGGGGGTTGTAGTGCAATGAAGTTTGAGAACCTCTGAGTTAGACAAATTCAGAAATGAGGTGCAACTTTTTAACATTGAGGTTAATTAACAATTAGAACAATTTAACAAGGGTTCTGGTGGATTTTCCATCACTGGAATTTTTTAAAAATCAATATTGGATGTTTTTGCAAAAAACAAAACAAAAACCATGCCCAAGTTAAAATAAGAATTAATTCAGGGAAGTTCTATGGCCTGTGTTATATAGGAGGTCAGATTAGATAATTACAATGGTCCTTACTGACCTTATAATATCTGAATCTATGAATCTTTACCACCCCTGATTCCTCATTCCAATCTCATCCTTCTCGCCTAGCCAATCCCAGTCTCTAATCATCAGGATTCTCATCCCAGTCCCAGTCTCTTTGCCCAGCTAGTCCCAGTTCCCCCACTCCCAGCTCCTCATCCAGCCTTAGCACCCTGGAGTCAATCCTTCCCCTTCATGTTCTCCATCCCTACTGGCTACCCATCTCAGTCTCTCTCCTTAGACTCTTCATCCCTCACCCCGATCCTGACCTCCTTGTCCCAGTTTCTCTATCGAGCCTGTCCCAGTTCTCTTCCTGCACCTCAGCTCCTCACCAGATCTGGCTCCCTCCACATCCCCACCTCCAGTCTCCTTGCCTAGCCAGTCGCAGTTTGCCTCTGGCTCCTAATCTGATATCAGTCAGTCTTCTCCACCACGCACTGGCTCCCACTCCCCAACTCCGGTTTCTGTCCCCAGCTCCCAGTCTCAGTCTTTTCTATCCAGCCAGTCCTAGTTTCTCCCCACAGCTCCCAGTCTCAGTCGCCTTGCCCAGCTAGTCCCAGCCATACCCCCAACACCCAATTATCTCTCCCTCCTTCCCTCCTGCCAGTTTGCAGTCCCAGGCTTCACCCCCTCAGGCTCCTTGTCCCAATCTATTCTGCCCACTTCCCCCCTAGGTCTAGCTCTTTCCCCCTCCACATTTAAGTAAATCAGATTCCTCCTCCACAATGTATAGACCCAGGGGAAGGATCATTGAGAGCGTCTCCCTAAAAAAAAAAAAAGTTAGCCAAAAGCAGAAATCCAGCATGGACAATTTCAGCCCAAATTGTTGAAGTTTGACAAAGTTGTAAGTAAGAGAAAACAGGATCTTATCATGGGAAGTATAGGGCAACCTTAACCATAGGCAGAGCTTCCAGCCTATGCAAATGTTAACATTTTCTGAGGGCTAGTCTACACTAGAAGCACTACATCAGCGCAGCTGCAGCACGTCTGGTGAAGATGCTCTATGCCGACGGGAGAGAGCTCTCCCATCAGCATATTTATTCCACCACTGTGAAAGGTGGTAGCTATGTTGGTGGGAGAGCGTCTCCCGGTGACTTAGTGCTATCCACACTGGCGCTTAGGTCGGTATAACTTGCGTCGCTCAGGGGGCTGGCTTCTTCACACTCCTGAGCAACATCAGTGACATCAACATAAGTGGTAGTGTAGACCTGCCCTGAGGGTGGGGAAATGTCTGAAATAGCTAATTCATGCTACTTAACTCTCCTTTCTTAGCACTGCCTCTGTTCTCCCACCTGACCAGGGACTTCTGCCTCCCTCCAGATAGAATTATCACATACCTAGTCCTCTCTCTCACAACATCTGTGCTCCAGAGTGCCTAAACTTGTTTATTTTTCACTGACTGGCATGCTAGGACGGGACTGTTGCTCCCATTGAACCAGATTGTGTATTTTGCCATTTGGCAGAGGTGGGGAGTGGTGCAGATTTGCTAAATTTCTTCCTGAGCTCCATTGCATAGGAGGAGAGTTTGCAAGCTGCCCCAGATCTTAAATTGAGGCAGCCTACTCCCCCAGTATCCCCGTCTAGTTCTGTGTGATAGTGTAGCGGGTGGGGGAGGGAGGGCCTTTCAGCTTAGTGGGACTGAGTACAGTTGTCCTGAACCCTGGTTGGAAGTGCAGGGAGGAAAGCTCCATTCACTCTTCCCTCTCCCCCTGCTATGCACCCACACAAAGACTGGGGACGAGCTGATCCATTGTGAAGTGACAAGATGACAGCTTTCTGGGGCATTGGTGTGCTACCACTGTTGGAAGAGGAGGGGTAGCAGATAGAATATAGAAAGACTCAGGTGCTCCGAGGACATCAGGCCAGAGACAGCAGCAAACAAATAGAGCTGAAGAGTAGGAGAAAGCAACGAAGCCATATTCTGTTCTCATTGATGCCTATGCATCAGGGCCGGCTCCAGGGTTTTTGCCGCTCCAAGCGTCGGGAAAAAAAAAAAAAAAAAAAAAAGCCGCGATCGCGATTGGCTGATCGGCGGCACTTCGGTGGCAGCTCCACCTCACCGCTTTCTTCTTCGGCGGCAGGTCCTTCCCTCCGAGAGGGACTGAGGGACCCGCCGCCGAATTGTTGCAGAAGATCTCGACGTGCCGCCCTTTCCCCTTGGCCGCCCCAAGCACCTGCTTGCTGAGCTGGTGCCTGGAGCCGGCCCTGTATTCAATGTCAGTGGTGTATTTACTTTTGCTCATTTACACTCTATACCATGCCATCCTTGTGATGTGAATGATGCCCAAGCAGGACAGGTGTGAAGAGGGAGGCTGAGCAAAGGTGGTATATGGCAGGGTAATACATTAATACACAGAAGAAAAAGAGTCTGCCCCAAAGGTAGATGTGTGTCTGTCACATCTTGTCTCAAGGAACCCTACAATCTGTCCATCTTTCTTTCAAGTTTTATTGTCTTTAATCTTCACTTTACATTTTGCATCATTTTCTTCAAAATAATTCCATTCTCTCTCTCTCTCTCTCTCTCTCTCTCTCTCTCTCCTCTCTGTTTTACTTCAGGAGAGGAAAGCTTTAGAACTCCAGCTAGAAAGAGATCTTGCTTACTTTGAAAATGAGGTGCAATTTGAATCCATTAGATCAGTATAACTAGCAAAGGATTTTGACGAAGGTTTGAAAATGACAGAAAGGCAAAGAGGGCTTGCAGGGCCTCTGTGGAGAGGCAGCTATGGGTAGATTACCGCCCTCTGTTGCAGGAGTAACAGATCTCATATTATGTTCGGCTAAAGAAGACTAAAAATCTATGGTATGTACATAGTGTGCTATGATTTCATGGTTTTTTTCTGTCTTATCTGTGAAACACCTTGTTTCTGTGGTTCTACATTGTAGTGTAATCAGCAGTCCCATCTGTGACTGCTTAGTCTAGACCAGGACTCAGGAGACCCTGTGTGGTGGCACAAAGCATCACAGGCTGTTTAATCCGGGAGCTAGAGGTCCAGGGAGAACTGCAGGGCCTCATCTGTTCCCAGTAGCCTCCAGAAACAATCCCCTTTATATTCATTACACACCTGAGTCCTGTATTTTCTACCAGGGAGAACACTGCATGCAACATGATGACTAACCGTTGTAGTTTTAGTGGGTGAATTTACTCTTATAAGAGCATGTACATTTTAAATATCTGTAGCATTATTGCAGTCTGCTGACTTAGTTTATTGCAAATCTACCTGTCTCTAATTCGTCACCATTGTAGCTAAGCCCCTCATGATCATTAAGGGATTTTTGTGCTCACAACTCTCTGGTGAGGTAGGAAAATGTTACCTCCTCTTTACAGCTGGGGAACTGAGGATCAGGAGACATTGAGTAACTTGTCCAGCGTACATAGGAAATCCATAGCCAAACTAGGAGTTGCACCCAGCTCTCTTAAATCTCGACCTAGCGCCGCTGGCCACTAGACTAGACCATCTTTCCAAACCTTTTAAGGCAAAGAAAGCCTAATCTATGGCTTCAAATCTGTGACTGCAATAGACTGTAATTGTTGATCTGAGCTGTACCCTGAGTGTACTGCATGAAGCAAGTAAGGTGATTCTTGTTCCTGTGGTGCAACACATTCCTCTATGGATTCAGCTGGATCAGTTAGTCAGTATAGAGATAGGCCTGAGACACAAATCTTAGATCCAAAGCTTGGCCTTCCCAAAGCTCAAGGCAGTGGTGGAGCTATAGAGAATTGGAGTAGAGGGGGCAGACTGGACTGCCCCTCCTGGTGACCTTTAGATGTCTGTGTGGTGCCATTTCAGGATGGGAGAATGAGCCTCCCCAGCGCTTATCTGGCAGCAGTGGTTCCTGTCCTGCGGGATTGCAACTTGGTAAATGGGATTGTGCGGCACTGAAACCCCATTGGCTATGTCTCAATGCCACTCACTCAAATTTGGCCTAGTTGCCCTTCCATCATGATGGAAGCCATTTGTGGGCCATGTTGAAACACCTGGAGTAGGGAGCCACCCAGCCCCAGCCCCACAGAACAGGAGCCACCGCTGCCAGGTGACTGAGGGGTAGGTTTACTCTCCAGCCCACCACTAATGACTCATCACCTGTCCCACCTTCCCACTGCAAACTAGGCTCTGCCACTGGCTCAAGGGTGTTTAACTCTAGGGTCTCAAAACCTTTTATGCTGGCAATTTAACAACAGTTTATGTTTTACTTTCTTCTTCATATTTTCTTGTTTTCTTGTTGGAAAAACATAGGGATCTAGTCTTTTGTTGTCTTGCAGAATATTTACATAGAGAACTTTCATTCAAAAGAATAGCCAGTTTGCATTTAATTTTCCCTGTGCCATTAGAGGAGAAAAGAACCTTTCATTGTATCTTCTGCTCAATATATTACAGGTATAAAGAAGATTTATCTCCATATAGACCGGTCAAGGATGGATCATGTGCTGCCATCTATTGGAATTGTCCTGAAACAGCAAAGCAGCACGGCATAAAGGTCTCTTATGTATAAAGGTCTCTTACGTAACTGGAATAGATTGCATTGGAAGGCTAATTCATTTACTTTTTCCACACACATCATTCCAGGACTTCAAAATGAGGAAGCTCTAGGGTGGGAATCCTGTGTCCCCTCCCACCTCTAAACAGCCACCTTGTAAAACAAATAAGAGGTGGGCAAAGAAAAGGTGATTTCCCCTTGTCACTGTTCCAGCTGTGCTTACTTCCCTTTTTTGATGGGCTGAGGGAACCATGACTTATTTGTGCTGTCAAGAATATATTGTTCATTTTCCTATTCCAGCTGCTATTTGATTGTTATATGGAAGTGGTTGAAATGATCAGAAAGAAAAAGTGCCATCTTAAAGGTGTGTGCAAAGAAATGGTTCTCTCTTTAGTCATAGAATTTAAGGCCAGAAGGAACCACCAGATCATCTAGTCCAGTGGTCCCCAAACTTTTTAAATCGCACCCCCCCTTACCCGAATGTAATCTGCCCTGCCCCTTTGAGAGCCGCAGTCTGCAGCCGGGGCAGGGAGCAGGGCCACAGTTGGGGCCGGGGACCAAGGCTGGGCCGGGGACAGAGCTGCGGCTGGGGCCGAGAGCTGGGGACCGTGGCTGGGGGTGGGGCTGCAGCCAGGGCGGGGAGCCAGGGGCTGAGGGCAGGCCATGTCTGGGCCAGGAGCTGGGGGCTGGGAGCCAGAAGCCAAGGCCGGAGGTGGGGCTGGGGGCAGAGCGGGGCTGGGTGACGCTCCCTCCCCGCTCCATGTGGGGGCTGGCCCAGGCCCTGCCGCACCCTCTGAAAATTCCTCCATGACCCCCCCAGGGTTTGGGGACCACGCCCCACAGTTTGGGGATCACTGCTCTAGTCTGACTTCCTGTATATCATAGACCACCAACACCAGCCAGCACCTACACACTAAACCCAGCAATGGAAATGAGACCAAAATATTACAGACCACAGAAGACTAAATTATTATGTGTCACAAGGAGATAATAAGAGGGACTGAGGTGCACCAAGCCCCTATAACAGCAGAGAATTGATTAAATGAGTTTCCAGGAGCTCACACTGCAAAAGAAGGCAAAAAAAAAAAACAATCTGACCTGGGGGGGAATTTCTTTCCAACCCCACATATAAGGATCAGTTAGAACTTGAGCATGTGGGCAAGAACCAGCCAGCCAAGCAAATGAGAGAGAGGACGTTTGGTGACACCTCAGAGCACTGGCCCACCCCATCCAGTGTCCCATCTCCAGCTGTGGCCATCCCTGATGCTTCAGAAGAAGAAGACAAAACAACGAACAACAACAAAACCAGAATATAATGGGGGGAGAGAGGAAATCCTTTCCTGACCCCTGAAGGTGACCAGCTGAACCACTGCAGCATGAGCTACAGGAACACAAGACATAAACTGGAAGGGACCCCACAGGGCTGCTGAGCCCTGCCCCTTTCCCTCCTCTGCAACTATCACAAGCAACCCCATCATAGAACCCCACTCATAAATTTGTCCAGCTCTCTTTTAAAACTAATTAAACTGTTTACCCCCCACCCCCAACTCTATTGGGAGGCTGTTCTAGAGCCTCCCTCCTCTGATGGTTAGAAACCTCCTTCTAATTTCCAGCCTGATTTTGTTCCTAGCCAGTTTATACCCATTTGTCCTTATGCCAACATTGTCCTTTAGCTTAAATAGCTTGTCATCCTCCCTAGAGTTTACCTGCTGATGTATGTATAGAGAGCAATCATATCCCCTTTCAGCCTTCCTTTTGCTAGGCTAAACTGGCCAAGACTTTCCGGTTTCTTCTCATAAGACAGGCCCTCCATTCCCCTGATCATCCTAGTAACTCTGCATCTGTTCCAATTTGAATTCATCTGTCTTGAATACAAGTGACCAGAATTGCACACAGTATTCCAAATGAGGTCTCCTCAGTGCCTTGTACAGTGGTATTAATATGTCTCTATCACTAGGGGAAATGCCTCGCCAAATACATCCTAGGTAGGATCACAGTTTCCTTTTTCACAGCCACATCACATCGGTGGCTCACAGTCATCCTTCGATTGTCCTACACCCTCAGGTCTCTTTCCTCCTCTGTCACTTCCAACTGAGAAGCCCACAACTTGTAGCAGAAATTCTTCTTATTATATCCTAAGGGTATGGCCTTGCACTTTGCACTATTAAATTTCATCCCATTTCTGTCACTCCAGTCTTCAAGGTCATCCAGATTTTCCCCTATAATGTTTTGTTCCACCTCTGTATTGACAGTGCCTCCTGACTTTGTACCATCAGCAAATTTCATTAGCACACGCCTACTTTTTGTGCCAAGTTCACTGACAACAATATTGGCTAAGATGGTCCTGAGTCTGATCCTTGAAGAACTCCACTAATAACCTCCCTATACTCCGATAGTTCACATTTCAGCACAACCCATTGCCTTCTCCCCTTTAGCCAATTTGGTTATCCACCTTACAATTATTTTTTAATCCCCATATTTTCTAATTTAACTAATAATTTCCCATGTGGTACTGTGTCAAATGCTTTACTGAAGTCCAAGTATAGTAGATCTACTGCATTTCCCTTATCTAACAAAATCATTTTTTCCTCAAAGGAGGAAATCAGGTTAGTCTGGCCAAACCCACGTTGCATTAAATCTCCTTTTCTATTTACCTCCAGGAATTTAATTATTCTTTCATTCACAATTTGTTCTAAAGCCTTTACAACTACTGAGCCAGACTATCAGGTCTGTAATTGCTCAGATCAATTATTTCTCCTTTCTTAAATATAGGTACAGTGTAGTGGGTTAGCAGTGGCCCCTCTCCCTCTGGGTCAGTGGGAGGCTGCTCCACCTCACTACATTGTGGGCCGTTGCTCACGGTTGGGGAATTAGCGGAGTCACTCTCGGCTTGTAGCTCTGGTCAGCAGTCTGGGTAGATCAATAGGCAGTTAGGGTCTCTAGCCCGCAATCAGGGCAGTGAAGGGTCAGTGGCTCGGACCTGTACTCAGGGGTGAGCAGCAAATAAACAGTTAGTAAGCCGAGCCCTTAGTCGGGGTGGGGCGGTACAGAGTCTGGGTCTCGGGCCTGCACTCAGCGCCGAGCAGCAAACAAATCATTAAGAGCCAAGGCTCTTAGTCAGGGCGGGACAAGAAGTCCTCTGGGCTCAGGCCAGGGTAGAGCACCCAAACACAGTCTAGGGCAGGGTTAGAGCACCCAAATACCGTTTAAGGGAGCTCAGGCAGGGTTAGAGCATCCAAACACAGTATAGGGCAGGGGTCCCCAATGCGGTGCCCGCGGGTGCCATGGCGCCTGCTGGGGCATCTAAGTGCACTCACGTACTGGCCAGCAGACGAGCATCCGCCGAAATGTTTTTTAAAAAACTAAAAGAAAAATGAAAAATAAACAATATGTATTCAATGGGAAATCTAAGAAATCAATTATTTTAAGAATGTGATTTATGGCTGTCAATTGTGACTCTGTCAAAAGATATCTGCAGCACTTGTGCATGAAGAGGAGGAAGGTGGCTGGCGTAATGGAAAGCACATTCAGACCTCAAAAACTAACAAGGCAAACCAGCCTCACCTGGTATTTGTTCCTGAAGAATTCAAAGGAATGCCGTCTTTGTTTTATCAGTGATATGTGATTTAGAGCCAGAATGGCCCAAAAGGAGAAGAGTTGCTTTTTTCCACAATAATCTTATGAACCCGTCAGCTGTGAAACCAAGATCCACAAAACAACTTAGCTTCATGGTCTCAAATTCTATTCTATTCAGGTTTTCACATCATGCTCATCACCATAGTATCTGAGCGCCTTCCAGTAGTGCATTAAGCAACATGATTACTTATCCGTCACGTGTTGTTTGTTCTCTCGTCTGCTCCCCAAAGGGACAAGCATGTGAAGTTGTTTGTTTTGGTAGGGTGTTTCGGTTTTATTTTTGTTACATAAATATACCTGTTGCTATGTGTCGGTATTAAAGAAGGCAATTGTCAAAGAAATACACCTTGCACTTGGAGCGGAAGATGGTGAGGTTTGTGATAGTCCCTTAGTTCATGAGGGAGCTCATGCCACAGTCTTGGACCAACCTCGGAGAATTTCTGTCTCCCATGCAGACAAGCTTTATTCTTATTTTTGAGAGTTCCATTGCACCAGAGGAGTGAAGTTGTCGGCCACAGTCTTCGTCCTGGAGCTTAAGAAGGTCCTTCAGGTATCCTGGGACCAGACCATGGAGCACTTTGAATATAAGGACAGAGATCTTGAACTTGATTCAAAATTCTAAGGGAAGTCAGCGTAGAGAGCAGAGGACAGATATGGTGTGCTCATGGTAGCCTGTGTTGCTGAGGAGATGCGCTGCAGAGTTTTGCGTTAGTTGGAGTTTCAGATTGCTGAAGGTTTCATACCCAGGTATATTGCATTGCTGTAATCCAGCCAACAGGTGACAAAAGCATAAACAACTGAGGCCAGGCCTTTGTCTACCAGAATGGCACAGACTCTCTTAGGCAGCTGGAGATGGTAGAAAGCATTACTCGTGGCTATTGTGGTGTGAGAGCTCAGTGTCAGCAAGGAATCCAAAAGTACTCCTAGGCTATGCACTGAATTGACCAAGTGTGCATGTGAACCTCCCATTAAAGGAGATTGCATCTTGTTTTTAAACTGGTGCCTTCACAATAACATTGTCTTTGGCCATGGCTGTCTCCTACAGTCACTCAGCAAGAGGGAGGGGCAGTGGATCTGGTAGTCACTTGAATGCTTTCCGGTGCCTACCCTGCCTAGCCTAGGTATCTGCCAATGGCACAGAAAATTAATTGAACATAATCCTTTAGTTTTCACCCACTGCTTCATTTTGTTTTACCATTTTCTGCTTTGGAATCCATCCACCTCTGCTATGCATCAGCAACTACATTAATTTGGTGTGAGGATAGCTGTGTCCTGTTTCTTTAAAACTGTAGTAGGAAGCCAGGCAGGAGGGAGCTGGGAAACATTCTAGGTGGAAGCTGAACAGTGAAGCAGAAAGAGTCAGGATAGCTTTAAGAGAATACTGTTTTCCTTTTCCTATACAGCTTCTTGTTCAGTATTAGAAGAAAGCAACTCTTTCTGTGACCCTCTGTCATTGTCACATGGCCTGGTGTCCGGAGAGGATTCATTCTGAACCAGCAAAAATAAATGAAGAAGAAAATGCAAACTTTGAATTCTGCCCTCCACAAGATATGCAGTTTGATAAGCTCACAGAAAGGCCCAAACTAGAAAGAGAACTTCACCAGATTACAAACAGCTATGAAGCTTAGCACAGATAGCAGTACAGTACAGGTCAAGCCATTAATTTATGTAATGAGGAGTAAAGCTGAAAATATTTGCAAATCATTTGCCTATCAAGTAACGCACAAAATAATTGCTACTATGCTATATCCTCTCTGTTGTGCCCCAGAACAGCAATCCCAAAGCACCACACAAACAAAGCAACACACACAGGTGAGTTGTCAATCAAAATATGTAATAACGATGAACCGGTTAAGTCAGCAACAGACTCAGCAAAACATAATAGCAGTCTGAAAGGCAGATATGTAGCAGCTAATCCTGAATAGCTGCACACACCCAGTGCTACACACCCACCCACCCATGGGAACAGGAACTGGAACACTGAGTTCAGGAGCAGAAACCAGGAACAAACAGGAACAGGGAGCAGGAAGGTAACACACCAGTCAACACAATTTCCTTCTACTCTCCCCAGAAGTTCAGTGGTAACTTGCCGGAGGCATTAAGTGACCCCAGGGCTGTAGGTTATACCTCTGATTCAGCTCAGGAAGTGGATACTGTTGCAGTAGTGCAACTTTCCTCATTGACCACATGACATCATCATGCACAGAAGGAGTGTCTTCTGCCCTATCAGTTCTCCTTTCAGTAGGCAGTATATCTTACAAGGGGTTCTCCCTGCCATGCGCCATACCCTGGAGACCACAAGATCAAGTCATGATTATCGGAAACTCTTCCAGCATACACCTAGCATACACTGCTTGTCTAGGATAGAATTCATGAGTCTTGCAGGGATACACTTGTTGAAACTCACATATTTCCTAGTCACATCAGTCAGCTTCAAGGATGGGGAAGAGGTGAAATGAACCTTTTCCATCAGCATAGACAACTTTGTCCTCATAGGTAAGCTGAAGAGCTGATGGAATGGGGTTTCTCCAGTATTTTCGTGAGGTGTACGCCGAATAATATATAAAGCAGACTTAGTGCAATAGGGAAGGGTGTATCTTGATGTTCATCCAGTATGCAAGCTATACACTTCTTCGGAGTCCCGTGCAGTCTCTCCACTATCCCATTTCCCTGGGAATGGTACACACCAGATTTATAATTCAGGCTACGTTTATGTCACGGAGGTCATGGAAGTCACAGAATCTTGTACCCAACCCACTTGTACAGCACGTATCACCTTGCAGTTCAGTTCAGCATCTTGAAGGGTGGAGTCAGTGGTCTGCACTGAGTCAATTGGTAAATCTTTCAGTAAAAAGCATAGGGGTGAACTCTGCCATTTCTGCAAACGTGTGCCAACCCAGCAGAATTTCTCGAAAGAGCATCTGAAGATACCAAATCAACGTTATACGGCTGAACCTGGATAATCCATTGCTGCAGCTTCACACTCAGCTGGCCTTATAATGGAGGCCAAGAATAGGCAAATGATTGGTTTCTAAGGTTAAATGTCTTCCCACTAAGTAGACTTTAGACTTTGAAACATACAATAGCAAAAGCCATGAACTGTAGCGCAATTGGGGAATACTTTGCTTGTGTCTGGGTGAGAGTACGGGACACAAATATAACCAGCTGTCCCTCTGGAGCAGAACTGTACCCTGACCACAATTGCTTGCATCAATTTGAATCACTACGGGCTTCCTGGGATTAAAATAAGCATGGGATTGGATCCAATAGAGGGCTTGACACAGGTTTTGCCTCTTTAGTCCAAACCAACTGTCACTGCCCCTGGGTTAAAGCCCACAGCAGTTTGGCAAGGGTGCTAAAATGGGGCAAAGCACAGCAACCTATGTATTAATCAAGGCCAATGAATGAACATAAATCGTTACAATCAGTAGATAACGATAGCAAAGCAACAGCTGGTAGCCATTCACATGTCAGCTTCACACCATTGGCCAACAGAGAATGCCCTAGAAACTACAGCATCTTTTGCAAAACTGCACTTGGACACATTCAACTTTATGCCAGCTTGTTGGAGTCGGGTTTGTGCCTGATCCAGAATAGCATTATGCTCAGGAAGGATCTTAGCAAAGATGAGAATGTCATCCAAATAGCAACATGCCCCCTGGATATTATCAAGGAGCTGAGAGACCAATCTTTGAAATACCTTAGGAGCAGAAACTAAACCAAAAGGGAGTCACTGATAGAAGTTCGTCCCAAATTAATGGGATAGAAGTCAATAACAGCTGTGAACTTTCAGCCACAGGTATTTGCCAATAACCGGATTGGTAATCTAACACAGAGAAAATCTGTGATCCATTTACCCAGCATGCCACCTATTTAATGGCTGGCAATTGAAACTGCTTATGTTTCACATATTTATTAAATGCCCTAAAATCTGTGCACCATCGAATGTCACCGTTCTTCTTATATACAATCCCCATGGGTGAGCTCCAATCCATAGGCCCTTCCACCTCCTGAATAGTACCATTATCTTTCATGCATTGCAATTCTGCTTGGATCTTGTCTGCAAAGGAAGGAGGCTCATACATGCAGGTGGTGCAAAGTGCTTAGCATTTGAATCCAACTGCAGAGAGTACACATATGGTGTGGACAAAACATTGTCAGCATTAAATAAATCATGGTGTCTCTGCATGATGTGTTGGGTATCCCCTTCTAGTCTAGCCGACATAACCACCCCAGAGGTGTCCTGTGTGAGTTGATACCAAGCTGTAAGTATAGATTGTTGGACAATAATGGAACTGCGTTAGCAGCAGCACTTTTAACAATGTAAAATTTGCAGTCAAGGCTATGTCTTTATGGAGCACAAAGCACACAGCTTCACCCTCTGCCTGCAAAGCATACAAATTCCATGCTTTTATAACCACTGTAGTCAGGCAAATGTCCAGATTATGGCCTAACCTAGAGAGGAGAACGTTAACTTCAGCACCTGAATCCATCATGCACTTCAGTGGTGTACCAGTAATTTCTACAGTACAGGATACCAGCTCCAGTGCCTTGTCACATGAGAAGATGGTATAAAAGGCAAATCAGGGTCCCTGGTAAATGCAGTCTCATGTGGCCCCACAGTTACAGTATGAACATCAGGCCTCCACTCGTCGTGAACCAATGTATCATGGCATACTAACTTAAAGTGTCCTTCCTTTCCACAAGCCAGCACTTAGCAGTTCTAGCCTGGTAGACAGAGAAATTAGCCAAGTGGCAATAGAAACAGTGAGTAGCAGGGAACTTTTGCTGCTGTGGCTGTGGAGCAGGAGTAGCTGTCTGACTCCGGGCGACAGGAGCAGCTGACAGTTTAAGTGTAGACACAACGGTAGCAGCAATCTGAGACTACAAGGACCTCTTTCAGCCTGAGTCCTCTCAAATGCCTCACTCTTAGTAACCATCATGTCCAAAGTCAGTGTTCTATCATCTTTCACCAGCAACCGTTCTCACAGGTGATCACTGGCTCTGGCTATGCCCATAGATGCTGACTCCATGAGTGCTCAGGGGCTCAAGCACCCATGGAAAAAAATAGTGGGTCCTCAGCACCCACCAGGCACAACTGTTCAGTCCACCACCAATCAGCTGTTTGGCGGCTGGCAGGAGGCGCTTGGGGAGGTTGCAGAGCAGCGAGCAGCCGGTGGAGGACTTTGGGGGAGGGGGCAGAGTGGGGGCAGGAAGAGGCGAAGCGGGGATGGGGCCTCGGAGGAAGGGGTGGAGCACCCATGGGGAAAAATAAAAGTCAGCACCTATGGCTATGCCAATCACAAAAATATCCCCAAGCATGATTAGCATAATGTCACCAAATTCACAGTCCTGGGCCAACCGCCACAAAGGACATGCAAACTTACATATTGTTTCACTGGGCTGCTGACAAGCTTAAAAAATGTTTTCCTCTTTAACAGAACAGACTCTCCAGTGCCAAAATACTCATTGAGGTGCTGCACAGCCACATCAAAGGAGGACTTGGACTCTGGGAGTCCATTATGAATATCAATGCCATCATGGCCTAAGCAGCTCTGCAGCAAGGGTAACTTAGCAGTTTCAGAGAATGGCATGATCTGCACATAATTCCAGAAATTCTGAATAAAGCATCTTCACTCAACAGCCCAAGGATGTGCAAGCAGCATGGACTGGAGAATCGAAGCATTCATAGCCATAATCTTACACTCAGATGTGCCCCAGAACAGCAATCCCAAAATACACACACACACAAAACCCCCCAAAACCACCAAAGACATGCAAGTAAGTTATCAATTAAAACATGTAGTAACCACAAACAGTTAAATCAGCAACAGTCTGATCAAAACATAACAGTCTGAAAGGCGGATATGTAGCAGCAGACTCTGAGTAGCTGTACATACCCTACACTATATGTGCCTCCCCTCCGCCCCCGTCACACAAAGAAATAGGAACTGGAACACTAAATTTCAGGAAGCCGGAGCAGGAAGGTAACACACACACACACACAATTCAGCGTACATGCAGACTTATTTAGTTCAATTCTAACAAAGGGGTGATATTTTAACCCAGGAGAGTTATTTCCATGTACGGGCAAGAAACTCTTTAGCTTGGGAAGTTTCCTGCTTATTGTTCCTGTGAGGTTGTTTCCCATCATGCGGCAATTATACCTCTCAACCAGCAAATAGCCTGAGTAGTTTTCCTGCCAGTGTGTGATTGAACACTGAAATTTGCCCAGTGCTGTAGTGCAGTGGTTCTCAAAGCCGGTCCGCCGCTTGTTCAGGGAAAGCCCCTGGCGGGCCAGGCCGGTTTGTTTACCTGCTGCGTCCGCAGGTTCGGCCGATCGCGGCTCCCACTGGCCGCGGTTCACCGCTCCAGGCCAATGGGGGCAGTGGGAAGTGGTGGCCAGCACATCTCTCGGCCCGCGCTGCTTCCCGCAGCCCCCATTGGCCTGGAGCGGTGAACCGCAGCCAGTGGGAGCCGCGATCGGCCAAACCTGTGGATGCGGCAGGTAAACAAACAGGCCCGGCCCGGCAGGGGCTTTCCCTGCACGAGCGGCGGACCGCCTTTGAGAACCACTGGGCTAAAACACAGAGTAATGATAATCATGCTTTGTTCTTTGAAATTGATGAATGATGAATTTCAGCTCTAGGGTTGTTCGCAAAGCATTAGCTGTGAGTAATGCGTCAAGGATTCATGATTCTTCTTCACTCTTTGGGAGTGGGATCAGTCAGTCACATGCTGTTGTTTCTGCTTCTTGTTTGGATGCCTCCCAAACCCACAAAGAACTTTCTAGATGACCACACAAACACTTCTAGCACAAGTATTTGTGAGAATATATTTACGAGAATTTATATGGAAAATATCTATGACATTTTCCCTTTCTACAGATGTTCTTGGAAACCAACTTTCACTTGTATGAATAATAAGCTTTTATATAGAGTTTTTCATCAGTGGATCTCAAAGAACTTTAAAGAAGGTCAGTATCATTATCCCCATTTTACAAATGGGGAAACTGAGACACAAAGAGGTGAAGTGACTTGCCCAAGGTCACACAGCAATTCAGTAGCAGAGCTGGGAATAGGTCACCTGCATCTCAGTCCAGCACTCTATCCACTCAGCCACATCACGAGTGAATAAAAGATGGTGTGAATCCCACTGTGGAAATATTCAAGCTCTTTAAGATCATAAATGTCCATGAATACAAGTTTGCAGTATGCATCTATCTCTAGTCCCAGAATCTGTATTTAAAGGGCCTAATCCAAAGACAGTCAAAGTCAATGAAAACATTCCCTTTGACTTCAGAAACTTCACACCAGACCCATGATAACCAATTGAGGGTTACATTGTCAGCACCTATTGTGCTTAAACCTACACTATTCCTTCCGAATAACAGTCTATAAAGGTTAACACTGTATTTTCTCAAGCTAATCCTCCCTGGAGAAAAGAAAATGATTACTGTTTGCTTTGAACCTCTCATGTGGAACCTCTTTAGTTAACCCAAGAAATATGCTGGCATCTGGTTGGGATCTGAAGATTATTTACATTCCAATGGGATACGCTGGGAAAGTCCAGGACTCTCAGCACTCAGAGTACAACAGAACTGAAAATAAACATGTTAAGTGCTGTAACCTGGGCTGGGGCTCTTTTCTGAAATGTCTGAAGCTGTTGTCCAGTTGCAAATCAACTCTCTGACAGTTTGACTGGATCAAGTAGATGTGCCTTTCCCCCTTCAGCCGTAATAAAAAGGCATGCAGGTGCTGGCCAAGCGTGTTTGGTTGTTTGTAAGATGGTAGTAGCCTGTCGGGTGAAACCTTAGGTTTCTTGTTTTATCAGTCATGAACTGAATATTATTATTGTTGTTATTTTACTGTCTACAACTTAGATCATCTAAATGGAAAAAAATCAAAGTGAGACAGAAAATGTTTTATTATCCCCCACCATACTTTTATTAGAGTTGTGTAACTTGGGCAATAATAATAATTTATCTAGCAGAACTCAAAGGTGCTTTACAGACAGGCCAGATTCAGTCCTGGGGAAAGCAAGAGCAGCTTGAGTGACTTCATTTCACTTTCCTATACCAGGACTTACTGCAGGCATTTGTAAAGCACTGTGAGATCTATGGATGAAAAGTGCTATACAAGAGCTATGTATTATTATTATTATGCTTGCTAGAGCAGAGGTGTGCTGCGAAAGCAGGCTCAGGACCAGCACTTGCTGTATATCTGAAAAGGTGCAGCATGTATTCCTTCTGTATTGGCCTCCAGCTGCTAACTGGTGCCCAGCTGGGGGTGGGACCCTGGTCACATCCTCTTTGGGGCACTGAACATTGCTGGCAGTGATAGCTGGCCCTCACATTTGGAGCACAAACAGTGACACTGTGGTTGCCTTGTACATGGGTGCACTTGGGGAGGAGGAGGAGCTTCTTGCAGTCTCTGCTTCCACAGTGTACCCATGCAGGGGCAATGCTAAATGCTGCCAGCAATGAGAGAGAATTCTGAGCAGTGGGTTCCTAATGCAACAATATGGAAGTGCTTGCAGACCCTTTCAGGCAGCGTACTGTTTCCTGTGGGAAATTGTTTGGAAGCAACACCGCCTTGGGAACTGTCTGAGACATCATGAAGCTGAAGAAACCATGTTGTAAGCAGCCACCATAAAAATGAAGTTGGCTAATTAACTTTGTGTCAGAGTGATATCGTGTATAGTGTCTGATGCAGACACAACGAAGCACAAAACACCTAAGTTATGCAATCATGGGCAGCTATAGCATGAATAATGCTGAGTAATGCAGTGACAACTGGCTGCATCATTACACCGCTTACGTTAGCATGTGGTGCAGGCTTAGAACGCAGGATATAGGACTGCCAGGGGATGTCTGCACTGCAGCTGGTAGATGGGATTCCCAGCCCATGTAGGCAGACTCACAGTAGCTCAGCTCGAGCTAGAGCACTAAAATACCAGTGTAGACATTGTTGCACCGGCAGCAGGCAGTCACCTGAGCTTGGACCCAGGGGTTTGGCGGTCTTGGACTTGGGCAGCTAACCCAAGCTACCACCCGTGCCACAGCATCCACTCTCCTAGTTTTTGTGTTCTAGCTCAAGCTGAAGTAGTGCAAGTCTGTCTACCTGGGCTGGGAATCACACCTCCCAGCTGCAGTATAGACCTGCTGGGTCATCAAGCCCAGTCCCCTGCTATCTCAGGGAACCACATCATATAATTCTATTCACAAACTCCTCAATTTCCATCTTCTGGCTATTTAGGTTGTTTGCCCCCACTTCTTCTGTTGGAAAGCCGGAGCAGGATGTCATTCTCGCATAATAGCTGTGCAGGAGCTTGCGGCTATATTCAATCCAAATTGATGGTCACTTGCCGCTCTCATTTATCTCTCATCACTTAAAATGCAGAAATGGTGGGAATAAGATCAGTACTTAATTTGTAATGCAAGAGGTGCCGGGGATCAAGGAATTTTTTTTACGTTCTTACTGATGCAGCAAGCCCAGAGGTGCCAGGGCTATGGACTGCCAAGCCTGGAGGTGCTGGGACTCAGCCCTGGCACAAATTAAGCACTGGAATTAGCTGATAATGCAGTTGGGGGGAGTTTGAGGAACCTCTTATAAAAACAAAATCATCAACTAGTTTGCAGGACATGTGAGAAGGACCATCTGACTGGTCTATTAGAAACTGCACTCTGTGCTAGCTTTGGTGATTTGTTTGGATATTGTACAAAGGGAAATGGGACAAAACCAACAGAGAAAAGAAAGCGCTGTGTTAGCAAATACAAGTATCTAAGCAAAGCCTTTAACATGAGAGCCTGAGCAATGGTCACATTCAGCATTAAAAACACACTCTCTAGAGAAGTTGGGTTTATGCTGTATTTCAGTGTGACAGAAAATAACCTCACACGCAGTGAAGAAATGGGAAGAGCCGTTTTGTTTTCAGTTTACTTATCCTTGTCTTTTGTCATTACCCCTGTATTTTCAAACTGATGGGTGAAGTAATACTTACCTGCGCATGCTAGTGCTATCTCCTTCCTTAGCTCATATTTTGGACATACATATTTTAAGTTGAGACATGAAACCAAAGTCCTATCTGTTGTGGTCACTTTTTGGCAGGTGTCAGGGTGTTAACCCCAACATCCTATCCAAATTCGGAGTAGCTACATTCTGCCTGCCTACAATCCCTCTGCAGTTTCAGGTGGTTACAATAACTTTCTTCCTTTCCTTTCCTCGACTCCAGTGTGGTATAGCCATAGCCGGTGAAACACCTCCTGCCTTCTACCATAGAAGTGGCTGCACTTCGGTGGTGGATGAAATGATTTATTTACAATATTTGATCCCATCTTCATTTGGAATCTGATCCTGCTCCACTGAAATCAGTGGAAACTTGTGAGGGATTGCAAGGTAGGATTTACAGCTTGATAAGGTTTTTGGAGTCTTACAGAATGAAAGAATGTTAGAATAATTGTTATTAATTAATATTACTGTACTGCTATAAATAGAGTGTTCCCAAGTCCCAGAGCAGGATATTCCTTAGTGGATTATATTAAGGTTTCTTAGCCCAGTGTTTCAAATACAAAATCCCGCAATGCAGAAGAGCTGAGTTTATGTGTTTTCATAGCAGAGCCAAATTTGGAAGAGTCACAGAGGGGAGCACATTTTTCCTAAATGATGGGCCTGATACAAAGCCCAGTGAAATCAATAGAAAGTCTCCTATTGACTAAATAGGACACCCTTAGAACCCAGTATCAGCCTTTGTGAGTCAAGATGACTACACTGGAAATAGGTGTGTTTTCCTGGCTTGGGTATTATTCTAAGGAGCAGAGCTAGGTCATTTGATGTTTTGGATGCAGAGCAGCGAACATGGTGGGAAATAAAGCATTTTGGATTTCCCCTTTGATCTTTCTACTTGGTCCACTTCTAGTGGAAGTTTGGTACTTCTCTTCTGTGATATATTGGACACAAAAAGTACAACGGTAAACCCCTGTTTCCATTCCAAATAAGCACCATGAGAGCACCAACAGAAAGTTGAGGGTAATTTTTCCAATAGTTGTTCTGAGATATAACACCATGGCTCCCACTGATTTAACCCACACACCACATTGGTGACGCACCGTAAAGAGTCTCTGTTGTGCATGTCATGTTAATAAAGATGATCATGAGCTAAAATAATCTCTTATGAAAAGTTAAATACCTTTTGCCTTACCACATTTCATTCTGATCTGTCATGGGACTAATGAATAACACTATGGTGTTTTACCTTGTAATGTCTTTCATTCTGAAAGATCCCAGGCCTTCAGGTTTTTAGGAAAAAGACACATAATTAACTTCAATTTAATTAGTTTGCAATGATGAAGAGCCAAACTGACTCTGCTGGGATTCAAACTCACAGGTCCAACAAATCTGCAAACTCCATACCTGAGTTTAGACCAGGGTGTGAGGGGTTGGATCACAGAAACCCCGAAACTGCTAACTGATGTGCCAAGACTACTTCTGCCCCTGCCTTCCCTGCCAACATGGGACTCCAGCACCCTGTCTTGCTGAGCCAGACACGCCAGTCTGCTCCAACACAGACCCAGGATCTGAACCATGTGAAAGCAGCTTACAGAAGTGTTCCTGTCTTTAACTACTCAGATGCCCAACTCCCAATGGGGTCTAAACCCCAAATAAATCCGTTTTACCATGTATAAAGCTTATACAGGGTAAACTCATAAATTGTTTGCCTTCTATAACACTGGTAGAGAGATATGCACAGCTGTTTGCCCCCTCCCCCCAAGTATTAATACATACTCTGGGTTAATTAATAAGTAAAAAGTGATTTTATTAAATACAGAAAGTAGGATTTAAGTGGTTCCAAGTAGTAACAGACAGAACAAAGTGAATTACCAAGTAAAATAAAATAAAACATGTAAATCTAAGTCTAATACTGTAATAAAACTGAATACAGATAAAATCTCACCCTCAGAGATGTTTCAATAAGTTTCTTTCACAGACTGGACACCTTCCTAGTCTGGGCACAATCCTTTCCCCTGGTACAGCCTTTGTTCCAGCTCAGGTGGTAGCTAGGGGATTTCTCATGATGGCTGCCCCCTTTTCTCAGTTCCACCCACTTATATATCTTTTGCATAAGGCGGGAATCCTTTGTCCCTCTGGGTTCCCCCCACCCCCCTTCTCAATGGAAAAGCACCAGGTTAAAGATGGATTCCAGTTCAGGTGACATGATCACATGTCACTGTAAGACTTCATTACCCACTTGCCAGCACATACGTATACAGGAAGACTCACAAGTAAAACAGAGCCATCTATAGACAATTGTCCTGGTTAATGGGAGCCATCAAGATTCCAAACCACCATTAATGGCCCACACTTTGCATAATTACAATAGGCCCTCAGAGTTATATTTCATATTTCTAGTTTCAGATACAGGATTGATACATTTATACAAATAGGATGACCACACTCAGTAGATTATAAGCTTTGTAATGATACCTTACAAGAGACCTTTTGCATGAAGCATATTCCAGTTACATTATATTCATACTCATCAGCATACTTTCATAAAATCATATAGAGTGCGTCACACAGGGGTTCTCAAACTGGGAGTCGGGACCTGTCAGGGGGTTGCAAGGTTATTACATGGGGGCTTGCGAGCTGTCAGCCTCTACCCCAAACCCCGCTTTGCCTCCAGCATTTATAATGGTGTTAAATATATAAAAAAGTGTTTTTAATTTATAAGGGGGGGGTCACACTCAGAGGCTAGCTATGTTTAGGCAGCAGGTTTAAAACAAATACAAGGAAGTTCTTCACGCAGCGCACAGTCAACTTGTGGAACTCCTTACCTGAGGAGGTTGTGAAGGCTAGGACTATAACAGCGTTTAAAAGAGAACTGGATAAATTAATGGTGGCTAAGTCCATTAATGGCTATTAGCCAGGATGGGTAAGGAATGGTGTCCCTAGCCTCTGTTTGTCAGAGGATGGAGATGGATGGCAGGAGAGAGATCACTTGATCATTGCCTGTTAGGTCCACTCCCTCTGGGGCACCTGGCATTGGCCACTGTTGGTAGACAGGATACTGGGCTAGATGGACCTTTGGTGTGACCCGGTACGGCCGTTCTTATGTTCTTATGTGAAAGGGGTCACCAGTACAAAAGTTTGAGAACCACTGGTTTAGGCCATTTAAACATTCTCAGCTGTTCTCTATTTTCTCTTAAGAAACAGACTGAGATGCTTATAATTTTCATTTCGTTTTTCTCTTGGTAGGAACAGTATTTGAAAGAGAGAATTTCACATTGATGGAACCTTAGAAAAATCAATGTTTGTTCATAAATATATATACTTGACATGTAACATTGTGCTTCTTTTGTTTATTACAAATATTTCTGTTTTTGTTTCAATCCCATCTTATTACTATTATTTGTTTACTGAGTGCTGTGAGACAGATTTACTAAACAGCGGTCCCTGTTCTAATATCCTCTGTTAGAGCTGATCAATTTTTTTTGAAATTTTGAATTTTCAAAATGAATTTTAAAAAAATTGGGAGGAAACAAGACAAATATCTATAAAATGTCATAAAATGTCACTCTCCCCCATCCTTTTAAAGCAATGAATAGAATTTGTTAAAAATTAAATTGAAAAGTTCAAATTTGATACTTTGGAATTTTGAATTTCAAAGGAAGGATCTTTTTTTTAATTGTGAAATTTCCCCCTTTTTTCGTCGTTTAATTTCCTTCTTGATTCTGCAATTAAGTCTTTGCCCTGACATAAGTTTGTTGCCATGGAAATACTCACGACATCACACAATCTGTATTATATCTAAACTACAGGATCAAATAGCAGGGGCAAATGGGTTTTGAGGGAGTTATCGGCAGTTCTTTTGCATGTAACAAACATTTTATAAAAAATCTTTTAGTTAAAACTCTGCATTGTTTTTCTGAATATATATTTGATTTTTGTGTGTGTTTTAGTACCATTGAAAAACTTCATATAACTCTTGTGTCAGCCCTTCTGGTTACTAAAAAGAATTTCTCAGAAAGGAATCTATTAAAAATAAAGTATTCTGCCTATGGTGCAGAAACAGAAGATGAATAACTCCAGTGCACAGGCATCATTTCATTACATGAAGTCTGTACAGAAGAAACTGTTCTTCACTCCATTACAAATATTTTCATCAAAAAAATGAAGGCAGGAAAATCAATGAAATGCATGATCCATCTTGTAGAATTATTGCAGCACATAGCACTTTTTAAATCATCATCTACTGATTTGTTCTTTGTAACTGTTTTAGCCATGCTGTGTGCTGTATTAAAAAAACAGGAAAGAAAAACTGGCTGACGCAGGTTTCAACTAATGTGCTTATAGGACAACTGAATAACCACAGTGATTAGAACTATTTAGTCAGCATAACCTTGATAGTCTAATCTCCCATAAGACAATGAGTGTGCTGGTGAAATGAACTATATTGGCTCAGAAAGGTACTATATGGATTGCAATACATGCACCCACAAAAATACACATGGGAACATTGAAACAACAACATGTCTCAGATCTCTATCCATACGGGTACAACTTTAATCTAGGCCCTCATAATGTCCCATCTTGACTATTCTCTGGCTGTGCAGACCTTCCCCCACATATCAAATCCCTCCAGTTCTTTCCTAATGCAACTGCTAAGATCATCTCTCAGTTTGCTTCCGCTTCTCCACTGAATCAAGTGGTGAAATCAAAGGTAAGACAATGAATGGGATTGTATCCCAGTTTGGTTTAGACAAGGATTCAGGGTTTGGGCTTGGGACTGAATCAGAACTAGTTTTGAGTTCAGAGCTGATTTCTCAAGAAGCTGTTTTTGCATGACTTTGTGTGAAATTTCCACCATCTGGGACCAATCAGCTATTCTCATGAGATTTCCAGCTGGGACTGATTGTTCTCATAAGATCTTCACTACATCCAAAGTGGAACCTGCAAATTGGCTCTCTCCTGTTTTGGATCTGGCCTGGACTCACCACAGGGACAGGTTCAGAGATAGGAATTTGATCCTCATCTTCTCTCCCTTGACATTCAAAGGCATTTGGAATCAAGGTGATGACTTTATCCCATCTATAGATAAAAGGTATGAGTCACCACATCCCTACTCCACCTTTAGGCCAGTGTAACTGCATCAGGCTTCAAATGTGACTACATCTATTCTGTGCAACAGTGGGAGAGCAAGATACAATGGGCCAAAGTCAGCCCTGTGGCAAACAGTAACTCAACAGTTAAACCTTACATCAGGGCTGAATTTGACCTGATGCTAGCCGGTTAAGTTCTGAACTGAACAAACTACTAGCTGATTCTCCTACCCAAACCCAACCGCTATATTTCCTGAGTGCTGCCAGGAATATGGTACTTTTCATGCAGGGGATGATGCAAAGAGGTAGAGCTGATGTTCTAGTTGAAATTCCCAGGCAGCAGCAAGGTAAACCTGCGGGGGTTTTAATAATAATCAGCGTTCTGACTTCATCGCTGGACTGTTCTGAGAATGTTTGGTGAGAAATCTCACTTACTTTCATTTTCAATATAGAACTTTTGATTACAGTCAGGAAAGACAGTCTCCCCTGTTACTCACTAACAAAAGGTAACACTTTCGTCATTGATGGAATAGAATAGGGTGACCAGATGTCCCGATTTTATAGGGACAGTCCTGATATGTGAGGCTTTTTCTTATATAGAAGCGTATTACTCCCCACCCCCATCCCGATTTTTCACACTTGCTGTCTGGTCACCCTAGAATAGAATGATGTTTGTTTGCTTAATTTTCAGCTACATACCTTCCATAAAAGCATGTTGAAAAGCTGAGCTGGCCTGGAAATCTTCCTTAGAAGAAGCCGATCTTATCACCAGGCCCCTTGGGAAGCCCAGAATTACCCAGCTTTCCCAACAGTTGTGCTGTGTTGTACACAATGTGCAGGGGATTTCACTTGACTGGGACAATGCAGGGAATCCCTTAAACATGCCTTTCCGAAGAAGTGTTCTTTCTCAGAAGGCTGACAAAGATGACGTCTGATCATTCCATAGCTTTTCCCTTTATGCTATCAGCAGAAAGAAAATGGTTTGTTGATTTTACATTCCAAAAAAAAAAAGAGGATACTGTTCTGTAACATTGTTAAAGTGCTCCCACATTTCACTCTAGAGACAACTGCATTTCAATGGTAAATGCTGTGATTTTCCTACTCTCCCTGTGTGCATGTGGATGTGTGGATGCTGTGAACAGGAAGCAATGCACCAATGGGCAACCCAGGAAAAATGTGTTCACCCTGACCCCAGTCATGTAACTGAAGCCAGGAAATAAAGTCTCAGGGCTTGATTCTTCACCCCCTAGCACATTCTGAGTTAGTAGCATGTTCATTGCACAAGGTAAACAGTGCTTAATTTGTGCCAAGGTTTGCCAGGGCTGAGCCCTAGCACTTCTAGGCTTGGCAGTTCATAGCCCTGGCATCTCTGGGCTTGCTGCATGAGCAGGGCCGGCTCTGGCTTTTTTGCCACCCCAGGCAAAAAAGCCTCCAGCCGCCCCCCCCTGCGGGGGGGGGGAGGGCGGCCGGAGCCCCGGGGGCAGGGTGGCTCCGCTCTCCCCCCGGCGGCTGTGGGGAGGGCGGCTGGAGCCCTGGGAGGAGGGCGGCGAGCCCTGGTGGGGGCTCCGCTCTCCCCCCGGCGGCCGGGGGGGAGGGCAGCCGGAGCCCTGGGAGGAGGGCGGCGAGCCCCGGCGGGGGCTCCGCTCTCCGCCCGGCGGCCGGGGGGAGGGCGCCGGGGGGAGGGCGGCCAGAGTGCCAGGGGGAGGGCGGCGAGCCCGGCCGTGGCCCCGCTCTCCCCGGCGGCCGGAGCGCCACGCCGCCCCCCTCCAGGTGCCGCCCCAAGCACAAGCTTGGTGGGCTGGTGTCTGGAGCCGGCCCTGTGCATGAGGTATGAAAGTAAAAAAATTGCTTGAGCCCCAGCACCTAATGGCACCTCTTTCATTACAAATTAAGCACTGGATGTAAACAACTACACAAAGAACAAGGCAGTGGAGAATCAGACCCTCAGTTTCCGGCTAACTATCCTGTGCTATCGGTTGATATGTGCACACAAAGCAGCCAATCTGCCACTTCCTCCACCTGTCGCATACCCACAACTCCCAAGACAGACCACACATTATGTTCAGTAATACTGCAGGTGCAATTGGTAGTGAAATCAAGTAGTTTGTTAATGAAGGGCTTGGAAGATATACCAACCATAACAGTATCAGTTGCTGTGTGAAATATTGTTCCTGAGTCATTAAAAATTGTACAGTATCACCTCTGCCTTCCTACACCCATGGAATCTGTTTCTAAAATGAGGTAGCTTTACACGTTGCTTAATAAAAGTAAAATATCTGGTGGGATTCTGCAATGAAGGAGAATGGTTTAGAGCAAAAATTAAATATTGATCTTATAAAAATTAAAAGTTGAGATGAATTTTGTAGTTACTAGCGAGTTGTCTCAAGAATAAATTAAATGGAGCTTAAAACTCTGTGGGTTGAAGTGATACGTGTCCAAACAAAGATACTAATTCAGTCAATACTAGTGCTGGCTATGCATTTTAATGTGTATAAAACTTGCCAGAAAGACTCATGAGTTGCCTTCTGTTTCTGCCAAACCATACATCAGATATTATAAATATCAGAGGACTAGCTGCCCAGCCATTAATTGTGAAAGTGGATCAGAATGTGTTTAATGCAAAGCTAATAATAAGTGTCCTAAAACTCAGCTGAAATGCTGTGTAAGCAAGTGGAGCTTAAGGGAGGCCAAACAACATGGTTGCTAAGGAAATCCACTCCTTAAGCATACACAAAACAAAACCCCTCCATTATGCAGATATTTGCAGAAGAAGTTAAGAAAACTAATTTAACAAAGAAGAAGTAGACCAAACTGCCTAGATCTCCAACAAGAAAAACTGAAAAGGAGGATTATGCTGCCATTTCAGAATTGTCAGCAGAGAAATGTATTGAGTTTATAGGGGAGACAGTGTAGCCACAACAGCAGGTTACACTATTCATTAAATAGTTACAATTTTACTCCTTGTTTTGATTAGGAAAATGGCTCACACACCAGTCCCAGTTTTCTTTGATGAATCCATTATTTGCAAGTATTTTCCAAATAATTTAGACAAATAATATCCTGCCTATGTGTTATTTGAATAATAAGGTTAATAGAATAGGTTAATATGACCCTATGAATCACAGCCAGCTGAACTCACCCTTTTGATTCATGATTTGCATTTTTTTTCTAGTCAAATCATTCCAGTGTTTACAGTGCTTAAATTAGGAGGAGAAAAAATGGAAGTCTTGTTCCGAATTTATCTAATTTTTTTCTTCTGCTTTTCAACTGGCAGCAGTGAAAAATGGGACATAACTAGAGACAGTTGGGAATTTTTATATGAAATGTTTTTTCATTTGAAAATGCTGATTTGTTGAAATTGAACTGTTGGCAGGAAAAGGTGGCATTCTACACATTTTTTTACTTAAAAAATTGCAAAGGAAAAGTTTTAAAATTGTCAAAATATTTTGTTTTTACATTTTCTAAACAAAAAATTCCAATTTTCTGATTCAAAATGACTTTTTGCTTTGAAATGTAACCTAATTCTAATAAAAATAATTTTTAAAATTTAAAAATGGTCAAAATTTAAATGAACCATTTCAAAATTATTGAAACAAATTGTTTCACTTGACCCGAACAATTTTGTTTCAGATTTTCAGTTCAGGAAAAAATTCAAAATTTTGACTTTTCATCCTGATTTGGGATGGAAATTTTTTTGAAGTCTCAAAAATTTTTATGGGATGGAAAAATCATTCCCTATCCAGCTCTAGGCACAACTATTTATACTCCCAACTGTAACCTTCTTTCCAGTACTGTGCAGGTGGCAATTTTTAATACATGGCCAATCTGTTCTCACAAACTGTATACTCCAGGGGTTCTCAGAGTGGGGGTCGGGACCCCTCAGGGGGTCGCAAGGTTATTACATGGGGGGTTGTGAGCTGTCAGCCTTCACCCCAAACCCCGCTTTGTCTCCAGCATTTATAATGGTGTTAATAAATTAAAAACACTTTTAAATATATATTTAGGGGGGTCACACTCAGAGGCTTGCTATGTGAAAGGGGTCACCACTACAAAAGTTTGAAACCACTGGTATACTCATCATCTCCTGAAACTTATACCTGATGTAACTCCATTGACATCAGTTGAGTTGCACCAGAGGTGAATTTGGCCTACTGTGATTAGTGATTAGACTAAGCCCCCAAATCAGCAGAACACTGACAGATGTGCTTAACTTTAACCATGTTCTTAAATCCACTTCTTAAATCAGCAGAGCACTTAAACACACTTATGTGCTTAAATACTCACGTGCTTAAAGTTAAGCATGTGCTTAAGTGCCTTGCTGAATGGGACACATAACAGGGAAGGACCAAAACATGTTCTTAAATGCTTTGCTGAATTGGATCTGAAAACAGGAACCTTTTCTCTAACTTCACATTAATCTCCAACAGTGGTTTTGTTCAGAGTTCACCTATTGGGATTGGACCCCACTGGCAAGCTAGTTGGGGAACACCTAGGGGCAGGTCTACACTACTGCCAGGATCAATGCTCTGAAATCAATTCACTGGCGGTCGATTTAGCAGGTCTAGTGAAGACCTGTCAAATCGACAGCAGATTGCTTTCCAGTCGACCCTTGTACTCTACCCCTGACGAGAAAAGTAAGGTAAGTCAACAGGAGATTTTCTCCCGTCGACCCCCCGTGGTGTAGACCCCACGGTAACTCGACCTAAGGTACGTTGTCTCCAACTACGTTATTCATGTAGCTGGAGTTGTGTAGCATAGGTCAACTTACTGCGGTAGTGTAGACATAGCCCTAGTTTGAGACTCCTGCTTCAGTGCCACCAGGGCTTCAGCTTTAGCAAGGACTCAGAGCAGCTAGTTAGCGGTCAAGTGGTATCAGCACTTCTTAGACAGTTTTGTATATGTACATTGATGGAAACTTAGGTACCTATGGAGCTAGGCAGCAACTGAATGGTGATTTTGAGAATGCCAGTGGCACATAAATGGTGGACTTAGGTGCCTAAAGACACAGTTGGACACCTAAGTATCTTTGTGGGTCTAGCCTGCAGTTACTAACCAACATGAGCAAGGGTATCAGACTCTGTCCTAGTGTGAATGCACAATTTAATGTCCTGTATATAAGAGCAGGAGGACTCATAAAGTACATATATTCATCATGGAAAAATAGCCACATATATTAACTCTGGGAAGACAGTCAATTCTGGACCCATTATGGGGAAGAGATTTTGATCCATTATGACAAGTTGTGTGTACCTGTGCTCTCTAACACTGTGGTAAAAAAGATAACTTTTTGTAACTTAGCTTCCACAATTTTGCTTTATTCTCCTCCCCAACACATTTTTAATATACCCCATGAGCAGCATTACAGGAATGTTCTTACGAACAGGTGTTTTAAAAATCACACAACTAAAATTACTGGATCGATTTTGAGCATGTGACTGTTCTTAGCAATAAAAGTAGAGTAGTAACTCGCATATTGCTCTTTCTTGACCATGCTGGAGACATCATAAAGAAGAGAGAGCTATTGTGGTATTTGTTTTACATTATAATATGGAACATTTTATGTGTTACACATACACTTTTTTATTGGACTATTGCTTTATTCACAAGAGGTTTTTCAACATCTGGTTCTGTTGTGCTAGAGCAGTGGTCACAAATAGGTTGATCGCGATTGACTGGTTGATCCTAGAGGATCTCCCAGTTGATCGCGATCTCCGGCGGGGCTGCTGCTAAGACAGGCTCTCTGCCTGCCCTGGCCCCACGCCGCTCCCGAAAGTGGCCAGCGCGACTCCGGGAGCGGGAGGACAGGGGTCTCCCTCCGTGCGCTACTCCTGCCTGCAAGTGTAACCCACACACCTTCTGGGTGTGGTGTTCTCTCCCATCTAGTGGCACCGAGACCACTTAGAGAGAGAGAACAAATGAGTCTGCTCTACAGCCTTAGCTAACAGCCAATTGGCTTTTAGCTCATGTGGTAGAGGCTCATGCAGTAAACTCCAGAGGTCCCAGGTTCGATCCTGACTGCTGATAACCGGGGTCTGTCAGCGTTACACAAGCGCAGTTCCCATTGGCCACAGCTCTCCACTGGGAGCTGCGGGGGCGGTGCTTGCAGAGAGGGGCAGTGCGTGGAGTCACGTGCTGCCCACCCACCCCCCGGGGCCGCAGGGGTGTGTTGGCCCCTTCCAGGAGCAGCATGGGGCTGAGGCAGGCAGGGAGCCTGCCTTAGCGGCAGCCATGCTACAGCACCAACCGGGAGTCACTGGAGGTAAGTGCTGCCCGGGGGGAGGCTGCACCCCAGCCTTGAGCCTCCTCCCAGAGCCAGCACCCCAAACCCCCTCCTGAACCCCTAGCTCTGAGCCCCCTCACAAAGCCAGCACACCATACCCCCTCCTGCACCCTGAACCCCCTCCTGCACACCAAGCCCCAGCCCTGACCCCCATCCCAGAGCCAGCACCCTGTACCCCCTCCTGCACCTAACACTCTGTCCCAGCCCGGAGCCCCCTCCTGCAGCCAAACTCCGTCCCAGAGCCCACACCCCACCCCACCCTCCCGAACCCCAACCCCTTACCCCAGCCTGATGAAAGTGAGTGAAGGTGGGATGGAGTGAGTGGGCAGGGCTTTGGGGAAGGGAAGGGGCCTCAGGGAAGGGGTGGGGTAGATGCTGGGTTGCCCTCAAATTCAAAAAGTGATCTTGGGTGTAAAAAGGTTGGAGACCGCTGTGCTAGAGAAACTGAGAAGTGCTGCCACTTGGTGTTAGTTTTCAAGTACTGCAATTTTTAAGAGATCTTTGTTGTCACCTCCCCTATACACCAACATCCCTCAAATGATGGCATCGCTGCCTGCCTCAAATATTTACAAGACCATAGACCACACTCAGCTATCCACCCCAAACACATCACCAAACTCATCCATTTCATCCTCACCCATAACAATTTTACATTCTACAGCAAACACTTTGTGCATGGGAACAGCTATGGGTACTAGGATGGTTCCCCAATAAGCCAACCTCTTCATGGGCCACCCTGTGGAAGAATGTCTGGATAAATGCACCACAAAACCAGTGATAAACCTGAGATACATCAATGGTATTTTCATCTCCTGAACAGTCGACCTTAACTCCCTCATAGATTTCCACCTCAACAACCAACCACCCATCCATTAAACTCTCTCTAGAACACTCCCACACTAGCATCAACTTCCTGGACACCATGATGAGCTTCAACAACAGAACCCTACAGACAAATGTATACTGGAAACCCCTGGGTCACCACACCCACCTTCACAGATCCAGTAACCACCCCAAACGCAACGAGAAATCTGTTATCTACAGCCAGGCACTCAGACACCACAGAACATGCTCTGAGGAGTCTGGGATACACACTTTAACACACTTAAAACCGCTTTCCCCAAACAAGCACACTCCACCAGAAGAGTGGATTGCATTGTGGAATGGGCCATCCAAATATCCAAAGGGAATCTGCTTCAATACAGAAATAAAATCATCTCTGATTATACACCCATAGTTGTCACCTACCACCCCACACTGGAACCCATACGGGTTATCATCAAACAACTACAACCCATATTCGGTGGGGACAACATTCTGAAAGAAACCTTTCCTGAACCCCTCTTCTGGCCTTCAAACAGCCCCTGAACCTCTCCAAGCTCATCAGAAGCAAGCTCCCCACAGACCAGGACAAACCAACTCAAAGCAGCACCAGACCCTGTCAGAACTACAGATGCAAAACTTGTAGACATAGCCTCATTGCTATGATAATCATAGAATCATAGAACTGAAAGGGACATCAAAAAGTCATCTAGTCCAGTCCCCTGCACTCAAGGCAGGACTAAGTATTATCTAGACCATCCCTGACAGATGTTTGTCCAACTTGCTCTTAAAAATCCCCAATGATGGAGATTCCACCACCTCCCTAGGCAATTTATTCCAGTGCTTAACCACTCTGACAGTTAGGAAGTTTTTCCTAATGTCCAACCTAAACCGCCCTTGCTGCAATTTAAGCCCATTGCTTCTTGTCCTATCCTCAGAAGTTAAGAAGAACAATTTTTTCCCTTCCTCCTTGTAACAATCTTTTATGTACTTGAAAACTGTTATCATGTCCCCTCTCAATCTTCTCTTCTCCAGACTAAACAAACCCAATTTTTTCAATCTTCCCTCATAGGTCATGTTTTCTAGACCTTTAGTCATTTTTGTTGCTCTTTTCTGGACTTTCTCCAATTTGTCCACATCTTTCCTGAAATGTCGGGAAAGATGGCACCCAGACTGGACACAATACTCCAGTTGAGGCCTAATCAGCGTGGAGTAGAGCAGAAGAATTACTTCTCATGTCTTGCTTACAATATTCCTGCTAATACATCCCAGAATGAGGTTTGCTTTTTTTTTGCAAAAGCATTACATTGTTGACTTATATTTAGCTTGCGATCCACTATGACCCCCAGATCCCTTTCCGCAGTACTCCTTTCTAGGCAGTCATTTCCCATTTTGTATGTGTGCAACTGATTGTTCCTTCCTAAGTGGAGTACTTTGCATTTGTCCTTATTGAATTTCATCCTATTTACTTCAAGATCATTTCTCCAATTTGTCCAGGTCATTTTGAATTTTAATCCTATTCTCCAAAGCAGTGGTTCTCAAAGCTGGTCCGCCGCTTGTTCAGGGAAAGCCCCTGCCGGGCCAGGCCGGTTTGTTTACCTGCCGCATCCGCAGGTTTGGCCGATCACGGCTCCCACTGGCCGCGGTTCACTGCTCCAGGCCAATGGGGGCTGCAGGAAGGGCGGCAGGCACATCCCTCAGCCCACGCCGCTTCCTGCAGCCCCCATTGTCCTTGGATGGCTCCAGTGGGAGCTGCAATCGGCCAAACCTGCGGATGCAGCAGGTAAATAAACCGGTCCAGCCCGGCCCGGCAGGGGCTTTCCCTGAACAAGTGGTGGACCGGCTTTGAGAACCACTGCTCCAAAGCACTTGCAACCCCTCCCAGCTTGGTATTGTCCGCAAACTTTATAAGTGTACTCTCTATTCCAACACCTCCCACAACACAACTTTCAAAATCCACAAGTCCTACACATGCCTGTCACAACATGGGGTGTATCTCATCCAGTGCTCTAAATGCCCCATAACAACTATGTGGGTGAAAACAGACAATCACTATGCTCTCAAATGAACTTACACAGAAAAATGATATAAGACAAAAACACCCTATCACCTGTGAATGAACACTTTTCACAAAGCGATCAATCAGACCTCTTAGGGACATCCTCAAGGGACACTTGCACAACACTGGGAGCCTGGGAGATTAAATTTATAACTTAGCTAGCTACTAAAAATCATGGGCTGAATAGAGACACTGGGTTCATGGCACATTACATCCATCTATAACCCATTTAAACCCTCCCACCCAGCTTTTTTTTCCCCTTATCCCTCTACGACTAAAGGGGTGTTAACGGGCCACTTCACCTTAAATGGTCCCTTGAAATATGGGTTAATTATACACTGCTCTACAGCCAAAATGCTTCTGAAATAAATGTAATCAAACTTTACTAATTCTGGGTCACTGAGAAAGAAAATGATGCTGAAAATTGTTGATTGGCTCTAGTTTTCAAGATATGCTATTGGGTCAGTATATACGACCCTTGACTTGGGAATGGCGGAGGATAAGTGAGTTATAAAGGGAAGGGATCTCAATTTAAACCAGAAATGACTAAAATACATCTTTGACTGGATCTATGAATAAACCTATGACTGGGTTTGGACAGTACTTGCTTTTTAGGCAAAACAATGAATGATGCAATCTGAAGCTGGTATTGCGTCATACATGATATGAATTGCATCATGTTATTCCTAGAAGTCATGGATAATGCAATCATAACGAAGCTTACATCACTCTGCTGAACAAATTGCCCTATATCAGCTCTAGAAATCATACAGTGTCGTGCTCTCTTATTTGTCAGTGTTTGATTTTGCAAAGGGACACATTTCTGTTTAGCCAAAGTGAGCAGAGATGCCTCGTACTTTTGTGAACAGTGCAGATAACTTCTGCTATGTTTGTGGTGAAGTGACTTTTGCATCACAAAAGCGCAGTATAACCACTATGTTTAAGAAAGCCTATCACCTTTATTTTGGCTGCAAAATTGGAGATCAGGACAAGAGGTGGGCCCCACACATATGCTGCAACACTTGTGCAACAAATCTTCGCCAGTGGTTGAACAGGAAAAGGAAATCTATGGCTTTTGCAGTGCCAATGATTTGGAGAGAGCCAACAGATCATACCAGCAATTGTTACTTCTGCATGGTGCCTCCAGTTGGGAAAGGTGTGTCAAAGAAGAAAAAGTGGACTGTGCATTATCCAAACATTCCATCAGCTATACGCCCAGTACCCCACGGAGAAGGACTGCCGGTTCCTGATGGACCAGAATCATTCTCACTTGAGTCAGATGAGGAAGAGGAAGAGGATGAAACTTCTGGTCCTGAACCATCAATGTCACAGGACCCACATTTTCTCCCATCCTCCTCCTCTGAACCACACCTCATAACACAAGGTGAACTGAATGACCTTGTCAGGGATTTGGAACTACCCAAGAGTAAGGCAGAGCTGTTGGGCTCCAGACTACAGCAGTGGAATCTCCTGGCAGGTGATGTTAGGGTTTCCATGTTCCGTGACCGTCAAAAGATCTTGTCCCATTCTTCTTCATGGAAGGTGATCTTGTAGCCTGCAACAACATCGATGGTGTGATGGCAGCCCTCAACATCGTTCACGATCCAAATGAGTGGAGACTGTTCATTGATTCATCGAAGACGAGTCTTAAAGCTGTTTTACTGCATAATGGCAATGTTTTGCCATCAATTCCAGTTGGTCATGCAGTCCATATGAAGGAAACCTATGACAACATGAAACAACTTTTGAGGTGCATAAACTATGACCAACACCAGTGGCAGCTTTGTGGCGATTTGAAGGTTGTTGCTCTCTTGCTTGGTCTGCAGACTGGATACACAAAGTACTGCTGTTTTCTCTGCGAATGGGATAGTCGTGCAAGAGATTCCCACTACATCAAGAAAGATTGGCACTCCGACAGCCATTGGAGCCTGGGAGGAAAAGTGTTCAGCATCCACCACTTGTTGAATCAAGGAAGATTTTGTTACCACTCTTACACATCAAGGCCATTGACAAAACACAAGCAGCTTTCAAGTACCTCCATGGAAAATTTCCAAGGTTAAGTGAAGCTAAGATAAAGGAAGGTGTCTTTGTTGGTCCTCAGATTCGTGAATGCATTTGACCATGCGCTGCGTGGCAAGGAAAAGACGGCATGGAAAGCCTTCCAGTTAGTGGCAATAAATTTTCTCGGAAACAACAAGGCAGACAACTACAGGCTGTTGGTGGAAAACCTCCTCAAGGCATACAAAAGCCTTGGTTGCAACATGTCACTAAAGATACATTTTTTGCACTCTCATCTAGATTTTTTTCCACCGAACTGCGGAGCAGTGAGCGACGAGCACGGCGAGCGATTTCACCAAGACATTGCAACAATGGAGAAACGCTATCAGGGCAAATGGAGCCCATCAATGCTTGCAGACTATTGCTGGACAGTGACAAGAGATGCTCCATTTAATGAATACAAGAGACAAGCCAAGAAGCGCCGAGTAGACACTGAATAGGACTAAACTATGTACATAATAGTTTTTTGCCTTTTGTTTCATAATAAATTTTATTGATATAACCCTTTTGCTGATCTTTAAAGTGTTACATAAACAGGACAGGTGAAATATTATCATGTAAAGCAACCATAAACACATGAAAAGACCTAGGTTTACAATTTATGATTAAAACTCTACTATCTACACAATATACATAGACATAAAATGTAAAAACTTAAATATCTTAGAAACAGTAGCCAATCAGTTGTTTTAATTGTCATATTTGAATTCAGCACATCAAAATACATAATAAATAGCACATTTTATCTCTGAAGCAGATGACTTCTCAAAAATTGTAGACCAGTGTTACTTATGCTAAACAATCCGTTCCCCCTTGTATTTAGCTGTGACACTCTGAGTACTTCCCAGACCTGAAGAAGAGCTCTGTGTAAGCTTGAAAGCTTGTTTCTCTCACCATCAGTAGTTGGTCCAATAAAAGATATATCCCACCCACCTGGTCTCTCTGAAAGAAGAATATCTGACCACCCTGAAACACACAACTTAATATGAAGGGGTCATTCATCAACTTTTGAGCATATTATTTAAAATGTGCTATAGGCATAAAAGTGTATCAGTACATATGTATATTCACATAATGAATGTTAAGGAATATTCATACACCCATTCAGTTACAGATTTCCAGTAAAATTGGTAAGTAAGAGCTAACTGTTAATTGATTCTATGTTATAGTGATATCTAAGGATGAATCGGCTGACTCTGCTGGCTCATTCATTTCATGGTGCTCCTCCCCAAACTCTCCCACTTTTACATGTAAGGGTTTCTAGGCCTCGTATGACTGGCGACACTTTCCCTTCTTCTGCTGTCTCCTAAGGCTTGCAAGCTCAGCTGTTGATTCTCTGAATTTCTCTGAAGTGTGCCATGCTATGACCTGTCATTTGTACCCTAGTCCTAGTGAGCCATATAATATGTGAAATTCCATTGTGTTTGTGTTCTCTAGCAAGGACTGTGATTGGAACAGATCTACTGACATTGTATGGAATGTTAATGATGACTTTCCCCACATCATGCAAGCAATATATCTGGTGTAAAACCCCAAATTTCCTCCAATTGCAAGTAGTACTTCTTACACAATTTAAAACCCTTGTAGAGTTTCCAGATTGCTTAATAGGACCATACAAACAGTTGCAATGCAATTTGTATTCCTACTCCAGTGCATGTTGTACATTTTGGGGAGCAAGTACTCTACTCTTCTGTCACTAAACATATATGTTACCCTGTAAACAGGATTATATGAAAGTATGTAAACATAGGGTAAAACTCCACACAATTGAAACCTTATCTTCCAGAGGTTTAAATGCCCATGTTGCTGCATTGTGACACTGATGTGTGCCTCAGGTCTATTTATCCTCAGGCAAACCAGGATAATACAAATTATCCACACGTTAGCTAGGAACAGGAATACTGGCCCAGATCCACAAAGGGACTTAGGTGCCTAAACCCACATTTAGATTCCTAAGTCCCAGTTTTGGCTCCACCACAGTCCACAGAACTCTCTCTCTCGCCCAATAACTATTTATCCACAAAAAGAACAGGAGTACTTGTGGCACCTTAGAGACTATTTGTTAGTCTCTAAGGTGCCACAAGTACTCCTGTTCTTTTTGCGGATACAGACTAACACGGCTGCTACTCTGAAACCTATATTTATCCACAGTGAACAGTCATCGGGACAGAGAGAGAGTGTATGTGTGTATGAGAATGACTCTGTAGTCCAGGGGTTAGGACACTTCAATTAGAGAGACTAAGGAAACGCCACATCAGAATATCCCATAGTTCAGTGGTTAGAACACTGTCTTGAGAAGTGGGAAAACCCCATTCCCATCCTTTATCCCCCACAGACAGAAAGAGAGGAATTGAACCTGCATCTCCCATATCCCAGGTGAGTGGGCTAAAAGTTGTAAGGTGGGCACCACCACCTCCTCTAGCCATTTTGTGCAGAGGGAGGCAGGACCTAACTCATTCCTTCAAGAAACACCATAGGCACCTAAGCCACCTGACTACAGGTGGCTGGTTCCTGTTCATGGATCCTGTTCCTATAAGCAGAGATAGATGCCTTGCTGCAGCCTGGATTTAGGCACCTATCTACAAGAGAGGGCCGGAGCTTAGCACATACCCCATTGGCTAGCGCAGCACAGTGATAATTCTGATCTGTTTTAAAGGACTATTCTATTTTCATATAACTTGTGCTTCTTTGAGCAGGAAACAAACATTTCATCATGGAGTGGCTGTAGCATTGGGATTGGCTGATATATCCCATGCACTATACACCTGGGCAGCACCATTACATTCAATATGATGGAGAGCAGAAATTGGCCTGTGTTGTACAGGTAGAGACTCTATTTCCTACTTAGTGAATATGTACTATTGACTCTTAACTCATGTTGTCTAGTGATGAGAACACAGGACTGGGGTCTGGACTGGGTTTTGTTTCTAAGTCTGCCACAGACTCACTGTATGACTCAGGCCCTCAGTTTTCCCTCTGTGGCTCAATTTTACCAGCCACAAAACAGGTGTAACGACACTTACCTTCTGTGACACCCTGGCACCCCAATATTCACCACTGTCATGTACAGTAACTCCTCGCTTAACATTGTAGTTATGTTCCTGAAAAATCCAATTTTAAGCGAAACGATGTTAAGCAAATCCAATTTCCCCATAAGAATTAATGTAAATTGGGGGGTTAGGTTCTAGCGAAATTTTTTTCACCAGACAAAAAACTATATATATAGTTTTAAATAAAAAAAATGATACTGTACACAGCAATGATGATTGTGAAGCTTGGTTGAGGTGGTGAAGTTAGAGGGTGGAATGTTTCCTTGGGGAATGCCTTACTGCTAAATGATGAACTAGCATTCGGCTGAGCCCTCAAAGGTTAACACATTGTTGTTAATGTAGCCTCACACTCTACAAGGCAGCACGAATGGAGGGAGGGGAGACAGCATGGCAGACAGAGACAGAGACACACACCCTGTGTGGGAGAGAGAGAGAGATGCTCATTGCCCCTTTAAGTACGCTGACTCCATTCTAAGTACATTGCCTTTAAAAAAATCAGGAAGTTGAGACAGCAGCTGCGGCCAGCAAGCTCTCTCCATCCTGAGCCCTGTCCTGTCCCCACCCTGCTCTATATGGAGAAGCGGTAAGTGGGGACAGGAATAGGTGGGAGGGGGACACCCTGATATTAGCCCCTCTCCTTCCCCCTCAAGCAGAAGGTTCCCGGGAGCAGCTCCAAGGCAGAGGGCAGGAGTAGCACATGGCAGTGTGGGGAGGGACAGCTGAACTGCCAGCAATTGGTAGCCTGTTGGGTGGCTGCTGCACAGGGAACTTAGGGGAGTGGGGAGCTGATAGGGGGCTGCCGGTCCACCCTGGTTCCAAGCCCCCACCAGCTAGATCCAACGGGCTGCTCTTCCTGCAAGCAGTAGACAAAGCAGGCGGCTGCCAAACAATGTTATAAGGGAGCATTGCGCAACTTTAAACAAGCATGTTCCCTAACTGATCAGCAACGTAACAACGAAACAATGTTAACCAGGATGACTTTAAGTGAGGAGTTACTGTAATTAGGATATGTTTTGTACAAAGTATGCCTTGTGAGGTATCATTCTAAAAGTCTTGCTCTACTAGACATTAATATCTCATTGGATTGTATGTGCTGTCATTGTATGTGAAGTTTGGTTATATATGTGTTACTGAAACATGTTGTGAAGTTGAAAACACGCACAAGCAGCCTTTCAGGTACAACAATAAAAAGGCCAAACAATGTTAATGGCTTATTGAGAAAATGCAACAAGCACAAGGATTATCCCAGGAACTGAGTACAATAGAAACCTCTCAGAGATAGCACTACACAATGGGAACTATTTGACCCAGGTCACAGCAAAGGAGCATTCCAGCAAGTGAGAAGAAGATATAAAAGGGGGACAATGATGTCATGGTGGTACCTTACTCTCCCTACAACAACACACCAGGAAACACCTGAGGGGCAAGGACTGAACTGTGGGACGTGATGGTCCCAGGCTAGAGGGATTTTTAGTCTGTGTATGAAAACCTGGGAAAGCCAAGGCAGCTTATGCTTTAAGAATCTCCCAGCCTGTTTAACATTCAGGGTGAGAATTTGTTAATTCATATCCTACCTATCTAGTGTGTTAAACTCAGTTTGCGGTTTTGTTTATTTACTAAGGTAATCTGCTTTGATCTGTTTGCTATTCCTTATAATCACTTAAAATCTATCCTTTTGTAGTTAATAAACTTGTTTTTGTTTTGTCTAAAACCAGTGTGGAAATCATACTTGGGGCAGAAAGCTGTTGCATATCTTCCTCCACATTGAGGAAGGGGCAAATTTCATGAGCAAGACAGTATAATTTTGGGTTTACCCTCCAGAGGAAGCAGGTGTGCCTTAGCAACTGGGAAGTGCCTTAACTGAGCCTCTTACCCATGGTTTTTTTTAACCCAAAGCTTTTGGTAACTTTTACTCTGTGTGAGGTGGTCAGGAAATAAATCAGGGGAGACAAGGCCGACCGACCGATAGATGGCTGGCACAAACAGGACAACACAAGACTGCTTTCACTTAAAGCTAAACTTTACTTAGTCTCAAGCACTTACACACATCCGCAACAGGTTAGTAAAACATCCCCAACCCTCGATAATTACCAAAACTGAGTGTGGCTCTTGAGTGGCACAGTGGCAGCCGTCTGCCGGTGGGGAACACAAGATACATCCAGAGGGAAAGTCCCTGAAGAGCCCCTTTTGAGAAGTCCTGCTACCTCAAACTTTTTTCCCTTATACATTATTAATACATTATACATTAGTAATACAATGACATATCCCTTAAAGAAAACTTGCTAAGCAAGCAGTTTTTAAAGGTCAAGCAAGAGGTTTCCTTATGATAGTCAATTAACCAGATATGGTTTATTTTTTCAGAGTGTTCATGCCTTGGGACCCTGACAGACACATTCCTCAGGGTACATTATAGACAAGCTTCCTGTTTTTCTAAAATACATATATCAGCAATTTCAACATTCTTAGCAGGAAGGATGAGGAGTCAAGCTGTCCTGTCTGTGGCACCCAAAACTCCCTCCCCTCCTGCCTTGGTTATGCTAAGGCCACTTCATGACCAGTTTACGGCCTGCTGACTTGACTACTTTTAGCAATAAGCGATAGTGGTTTCAGGCATTTTACTGGTTTGCCAAAATCTCCCCATACAAGCCTTCCCATACAGAGCTGATCTCAGCATCCGTGTGTGAATCTGCAGCTGGGTGTGTCCCTATCTGTGTATGTGCTGGTGAAAGAGCAAGCTTGGAGAGCTTGGCAACTTATCACAGCACCACAGTGTGAAAGGGAGCCCAGGCTGGTGAGTCAGGCAGGCTCCGTGGTACCCCGAGGTGGGGGAAACCCATCACACCTCCTTCAAAGGGTTGTTTAAGGTTGGTGAACTGCTTTAAAAGCCTAGAATGAGACACCTGGGCTAATACAAAATGGGCTTATTAAAATCTAGAGAGACAAAATATTACTTTTTGTATTACATTATTTTTCTGGGAGCAATCCTGAGGACCCTCCATTTCATCCCACTGCACTTCACCACCTACCATGCCCCTTACAGCCTCCATTCTTCTGGCCAAAGGACTCCCTTAGGAGCAGGGTTTGAACTGGAATAACAAGTGGTGGTTTTATCCAAAGCTCTACCCACTCGTCATCCCAAAATAAGCTACATTCACAGTCACTTGTACAGGTCTCCATAATAGGATCATTCCCTCTCCTTTCGTGTCTCCAGTGCAGCAAGTATATAGAATGCATGGGCTATGTTGTAAGGATAAGGCCTTTGTCTGTAGCCATATTGCAAGGCCTAAAGCCTAAGACCTTCATCTGCAGCCAGATTAAAAGAGCAGCAGCCATTAGCTGAGAAGCAGGAAGTCACATCATCACATTCCATCTAAATTACTTTAAAACAATGTAATATCAGGCTGTTAAGAAGGAGACCCTGTCCTAATGGCACCCACTATCACCAGATAAAGAAACAGATCTTAAGCTGGTTAAAGAAAACTTAGTTTGATACCATTCTGTCTGGCAAGAAATCACTTATCAATAGTTGTGGTTGTGAAATCCTCATTTCTTTATCGTTTGTCATTATGGTCCCCATTTCCCTATTGTTTATCTGTATGGTCTCTGTCTGATTCTTTAATTCTTTCTGTCTGTTACAGAAATAATTTTGCTAGGTGATGGGATAGGATTGGTTAGATCAGGGGTTCCCAAACTTGGTTTGCGGCTTGTTCAGGGTAAGGCCCTGGCGGGCCGTGAGACGTTTGTTTATCAGGCGTGGGCCGGTCCACTGCTTCCTGCAGCTCCCATTGGCCCGGAAACGATGAACCACGGCCACTGGGAGCTGTGAGCGGCCGTACCTGCAGACACTCAGCTAAACCAAGCGTCTCGCGGCCCGCCAGGGGCTTAACCTGAACAAGCCGCAAACCAAGTTTGGGAACCCCTGGGTTAGAGAATTTTGTTACACTATGTTAGGATTGGTTAGTAAAATTTTAGTATAATGATTGGTTAAGGTACAGCTAAAAAGAACTCACATTTCACTATATAAACTGGGGTCAAAAAGGAAGTTCTTTGGGAACCAACTCCAGGACACAGCCCCAAAGATCAGAGCTGCCAGACCTCAACACTCTGCCAATGACACCACGCAGAAACTGGAGTCCCCCAGATGGACCTGATCCTGACTGGCCATCAAGAAAAGTTAATCTGTCTTATTGGGAGTGGTGAGCACTGTGTGTATAGCGTGTGCAGTCTGGTTTTGGTGATTGTTAATAAATAGAGGTTATGTAGTATATTACTGTGAAAGGCTCTTTCACTGGTAAAAGGCCTTGTAAACCCACAAAAGATTAAGCCCTGAGTCCATAGGGAAAGGGTGTTTGCCCGGAACCCACGGAGGAGTAGAACCCAGAGCCCATGGAAGGGTAAAGTTAGGTGCCTTTCACCTGGAGCCCTAAGAGCTGGGAAAGGGTGAGGGTGCCTAAATTAAGAGGGTTACGCCTTGAGCCCTAGGAACTGGGTAAAGGTGGGTGCCCTGGGGTGTGTGAGTAACGGAGAATTTTGTGCGGGTAACAATGTAATCCTCAGGCTCACACTGCAAATTAAAAATGTTGTGGAGGATTGGGGGTGAGAATGTGTTAGAGCTACAACCACAATGGGAAGAGGGGGACATAAACAGGAGATTAAATAGAGGTTGGTTGGGAAACATGTACCCCTCATTCTTAGACCCCACCTATTGCAGTAGCATGTATGGAGCTAAATGACAGATTTTGTTGAGTAACAGTTTTTCTTAGCACATATTTGAATGGCAAGTATCACCCAAACAGTGCTTTACTTGTAAGGTCAAATCATGGTCAGGTGTCCACTTTGCTGAAACCCCAGCAGAAAGTTTGCAAGCAGGAGGGAGGTTTCCCATTTGTAGCACTAATTGGTGCTGTTGAAGCTGGTAGTGACCGGAAGAGGGCAGCACAGGACAGAAAAACCAAACCTCTAGCAAATTCAGCCTAGTATTGCAGCCGTTTCAAACCTTTTGCTGGAACCTCCCATTATAAAGGATTAACATGTCCCCTTGCTCCGTGTCTTAGCACAGTTGGCAACATCATTCTTTATTTCTATCCTCTCTCTCTCTGTTTGTTTGATTTTGTACGCAGTGTCGTTGTAGCCAGGTCCATCCCAAGATATTACAGAGAGAAAGTGGGTGACATATCCTTTATTGGACCGACTGCTGTCGGTAAGAGAGACAAGCTTCCTGAAACCTGAAGCAGAGCTCTGTGTAGCTCGAAAGCTTGTCTCTCTCACCAACAGAAGTTGGTCCAATAAAAGATATACCTCACCCACCTTGTCTCACCCACCATATTGCGCCTTTACTTCTTTCTTGCTCCTTCTCTCTCTTACCTCATTCATTGAGAAGCTACATGCTGGTTAAGGGGAGGGGACATCCCCTGGTGATCCCATGCGGGTGGTTCTTATACACTTTGTTGGTTGAGCTGAGAGCCTCAGGAAAGACGCTTGAGCTGGTGGACTGTTGCTTGAGCGTGCAGCCCTTTACACAGGAGCTGCTCCCTTGACTAGCTGCACTGGGGGCCACTAGAGGTGCAGTGAGGACAGGCCAGTAGCTTTCAAACAACTACCTGGCTATGAAGCCACAGCAGCAAGAATACATTTTCAGTGGCACTAGAAGTATTGGGTGGATCTGGGGTCACACATATTCTCTCCCACCCCCAATACTCTCCTCTGCACCACCCCCACACATTGATATCCCCCAAAGAAAATTTAAGGGAATGGAAACATTTTAATTTGGTTTAGACAGCAAATGTTGAACAGATCCTCAGACTGCCTGGAACAGTTATAAAACAAAGCCCTTTCTCCCCAAGCCTAACTCTCAAGTGGGGAATGTGCCCACATGTCGAGACTTATGGATGCGAGAAGGGAGAACTGCTTAGAAAGCATGGGCCAGGACTAAAACACTTGGCTTATGCCTGGGCTATGTTGATTAGGGGTGTGATTTTTTACCAATATATTTCTACCAGTATAACTGCAGATGCAGTTATATCAGTATAAAGGTGTCTGTGAAGGGGTGTGCATACCCCGCACTGGGCAGGAAAGGGTTAACCCCACGCTATGGGTGGTGGAAGTCCCACCCCCTCAGACCATGCTGGTCATGCTCCAACTGCTGCCTCAGTATAAAAGGGACCAGCCCAGCTCATTCTAGGCTAACTGCCAGAGAGAAGGACCTTTGGAAGAGGCTCTAGCTGAAGAGCTGCCACAGACCTTGCCTGCAGGAGCTGGAGATCCTGAGATTAGGACTGGAGATCTGTGGCCAATGGAGCCCCAGGGAATTAACTGCATGGAGGAGCCTGGAGACCCCGATGTCCCATGGACTACAGCTTCAGGAAGAGTGATAGGAAGTGATCCAGGGAGGGTGAGTGAGTGGTATCTCCCACCGGTGTGAGGTCATGTGTTTCAGTAGGATTCCCTGCTGACCCAGTGGTGGACCACTCTGCCACTGTTAGGGTTCTGGGAGTGGAGTCGGGTGGGCCCGGGCCCCCCTACCTGGATCGTCAGTCCCCCTGCTTGAGGCAGCCCCTTGGGTATTAGCCGCTAGGCCGCACTGCTCTGTGTCTGAGGGCCATTATATTGACTCTGGCCGCTAGGCCACACTGCCCTGAATGCAAGGGCCTCTGTAATTGACTCTGGCTACTAGGCTGCACTGCCCTGTATCAAAGGGCTGCTGTAATTAATTCTGGCTGCTAAACCACACTGCCCTGAATGCAAGGGCCCCAGTATTGACACTGGCCATTAGGCCGCACTGCCCTGACTCCAAGAGCTGCCATATTGACTCCGGCCTTTGGGCCGTGCCACTTTCAGCCTAAGTACAGTCTGGCAACAGTAACCATGGTGGTATCACAAACCTGCCCTGTTCCAAAGGAGGACAGAGTGTGCATATCATGCGACAGTGCCCTACAGTAGTAGAGCTTATTCCACGTCCCTTACTGGAATGGCTATACCAGTATAAAGCACCTTTATACTAATTTATATCAAATTTTTTGCCAATAACTCTTTGGTTTACTTGAACCATCAGGGCCTGTGGGACAATGTGTGAAAAATGAAATGTGTCATGATAAAATGATTTAGAACATCAGAAGCCAGTTATCTTAATTTCCCCAAGTAGCTGAAAGTCTGCTTCTCAATCCCTAGCATAAGGTAAACAGATTTTCTGGGCATCAAACTGGAACAGACAGTCCCTGTGGGAGATCTGCCTCCAAAGATGCTTACCTCAGAGTTGTTTTTTGCTATGTGATTGCAAATATTTTCCACTCTATCTGCAAATACCTTGGTCACCTATCCAAGTTGTAGCTGCAGACTCACAGCAGGCATCTTCCATAAACCTAGTAGGTATAAGCAACTTGGTTTGAAATTCAATAAAAAGGACTCCAGATTAAAAATGGCCCTGGCAGTCTGGTAATCAATTCATCATTTGCACCCCTCCCAAACCAAATTAAGATGTTTTGCTTCCATCCCCTTAAATGTACACTGCTTCTTAAAGAAGGTCCTCTAAATGTCAGTTGAGACAGGGTGCCTGTGAATTTCTGAACCCTTAAGGAACTGGAAAGTCCATGCCGCTGCCTTACCTCAGTGTATTCAGACTCAGCATTGTTAACTTGCCTTATCTCTATTTGTGCTTGTTAATTAGGGATACTTCATTGAAAGTACTCCTCAGTGCTCTGCTGTGGCTTCCAGACTGTCAATGAATTCAGATACTCCTGCTTCAGATCCAACCCTCTTACTGGAATTTGTAGTACATATGCTGAGACACCTGAGAAGCTGCCTGAGCACTGACTATTTGTCCATAGGAGCTATTGTTAAATGACAGTTCTGACTGGCACATAAAATTGGGAGAAAGGCTTTGCTTGTATTTTCTCCTCTTTGAGTGCCCCATCTTCCTGAATGATAGAGCTTCCATGGAAGCTGATGACAAATTCCCTCAGTTTTCATCATTTAAGGACTTGCCTACATTACAAAGAGACGAGCTATCAAGTTTGGATATGATTTGTGAATAACTGAGTCACCATGAGTGATTAAGCTCTGCAGCACCTGAGTAGGTCAGCTAAGCACTGCTGATCTGCCATTTTATGGTGAAAGAAGTACTCCAGCTCATAGACCCTACTATCGTGAGGAAGTCATTTCCTCACGAATCGTTTACTTGTGAATAGCACACGTCTCTGATGATAAAATGACCCGCTCCCCAGCCTTTCCCCCCAGAAACCAAACTGAACTGAATGTTTCTGTGTTTTCAAAAGGAAATGTCATGCTATTTATTTTAAGTGAGCAATAGGGTGTGATAGCATTAACAAAGCCGTAGGGCTATTTCCAAATTGTAAACCCAAAATGATCTGAAACAACAATATCCATCCGGCTACCAAACTGTCATTCATAAGAAGTATGAAGGTAATATTTTTTATACAAAATTTGCTTGTAAGACAGCAATGAATGCAACATATTCAACTTCCTAATAAAATAGTAATGCTGCAAGCTCAGCAGTTCATAAAACATTTACAATCTGCAGCTAGTAAAGTGCAAACAAGAGATTTAAATACTGCTGCTTCTAGATGGATAGAAACAAGTTAGATTAGCTGAAAGATTATTCCACACAGGTTAGACAGAGGTTCATTAAATGCCTATCAGTTGTCTTATTTGGTACATCAAACATGGAGAAATTGGGAATTATACCTGTTGACATGAACCTGTTCCTTAACACTCTGACACTAACCATGCCAGAGCCCCAGGCCTATTTGCTTGTGTATAAGTATAGATCAAAGTGATTGTTAACTGTATTAAAGTGTAGTTGATGTTTAAACTTCATAAAAACTAATGGAATGTTACTTGCATTGTTTTCACTTATCTATATCCTGTTATAATGTAATAGCAAACATTTACATTGTGTATACCCCTATAACTAAATAACCCATCAAATGAGAAAGCAGTCTGATGGAATGCAAATGAACAACTTTAACAGAAAATAACTAATTTCAAAGTAAGTGGTCATTGTATGTGATGATTGGAGGTCAAAGACGCAAAATGCATTCCTCACTCTCCATCATCAAAGGAAAAGCCTATGTGGGTAATGACCCTGTCAGCTTGTTTTCTGCGAGAAGAAGCTATAAGTATGGATTCAAGGAAGGATCCTGGATCTCTGGACTGTTTGGATTATTACAGGGAAGTGTACCAGATGCAAAGTGGAAATTCCCAGAGACAGGGTACCCTGAAAAGATTTTTTTGGGAAACTGGCAGTTTATTACATCACTGTCACCATTTGGAATTGCAAACTGTGAGTCACCTGTGCATATATTTTTTTCTGCTTTGATCCCTCAATACCTCTCACTTTCTTTTCTTAGCTAATAAACCTTTAGTTAGCTTACTATAGAATTGGCTACCAGCATTGTCTTCGGTGTAAGATCTAGAGTACCAATTGATTTGGGGTAAATGACTGGTCACTTGGGACTGGGAGCAACCTGATGTAATGTAATTCATTTTTTTTTTTTTTTTTTTGGTTTAAATGACCTTTTATCACAAAGTCCAGTTTATCTGGATGGCAAGATAGATTGGAGAGTCTGTGACTCCATGGTAAGACTGGCATAATGATCCAGGAGTTCACATTTGTCACTGGCTTGGTGATGTCTAATTATAGAACATACCACCAGCCTGGGGTATCTGCCCTGTTCTCTGACAGTCTGCCCTGAGGTAGACACTCACAATCGTGACATTGGGCATCTAGTTTCAATTACAGTTGGTGAAAACCCAACATGAGCTGAAACAGGGGTTGTAGGCTCTGTGTATAGAGGAGTGGGGCTTTTTCTCCTCTCTCCAGATCAGGTGTTTTACTAGCATTACCAATGCAGTCTGAAGCTCCTATCCTGCAGTTGGACACCTTAATATTGAACATCTATATATTTAATATCATTCCAGCGTTGGTCCAACAAACACTTATGCACATGCCCAACTTTAAGCACGAGTCCTCCCATTGAAGTCAATGGGGCTAATCATATGCTCAATGTTAAGCATATGTGTAAGTGTTTGTAGGATTGGGGGCCTAACAATCTTACAGTAAATATAATTTCAAAAGAATAATTAACTGCAGGAGAGGTTCCAAGTAGTTGTAAGATGAGTTGTATTGAGCTGCATCCAAAAATATGTCTAAAACTGGGACATGCAACAACTTGGAAAGACTGATCCTTTGGAAGTCAATGTGGAATTGACTGAGAGAAAAAAACTTGTCTCCCATTGTCTAAGGCTGGGATTTTCAAAAGTGTTCAGCTTTTGGAAGTTTTGCCATTGACTTCAATGGGAGCAGACTAGGCCAACACTGTGTGCTTTGAGATCCCCCACCTTTAATCTATGCAGAATCCGGCTGGAGAGTCCACTGGGCTCTAGCAGTAAAATGGCAGCACTCACACCAGCACAATACACAGTCCTGGAGCTAGTAAAACAATGGCAGATATTTCTAAAAGCTGCTTTGAAAATGAAAGTTTAACGTAGGTTCCCCTATTGAGTTAATGTATTGATTACCCAACATAGGCCCCAATCCTGCAATGATCTCTGTGCAGGTACAGCAGACTAGTCACATGGCACCCTTTCCAGGATCAGGGTCTAAAGGTGCTATCATTAGTTATGGCAGTTTTCTTTTAAGAAGAGACCCTCAGAACTGGCTCTTTGATTTGAGCAATGGGAAATAAAGAATGAGAAAAACAGAAATCAGGCAAAGAATAGAGATGCACCAAGAAGTTCAAGATTTATGGGTGACATCTTGACCCTACTGAAGTCAATGAGCCCTGTATGAGCTATGAGATTTCACCCTATATAGAGATTCAGAGTAGATTCTCATGAGGGAGATAACATCTAATAGTTGTTAGCATTTCTGAGGGTTGCAGCAGGTAAGGACAGAGTGGGATCATGGTCTATTTCATATAAAATGGTGCCAAAAACAGAAACAAAATTTTTGCTGACTTTTTTTACCATCTCTACGTATAATATAAAATATGATTCTATTAGACTTATAAATAACTTGAGAGAATAAAGAACAGGATATTCAGATCGTTAACTGTTCTGGACAGTGGTTGTCATTGTTTTATGCCTTAGGAACAATGTCAGCGCTAAACAAATAATAATTAGTAATACAGTAGTTGTAAGTAATGGAATGAGACCCAAACCTGCATTGAGTTCCTTCAGACCATTCCCAGGAGTAAGAGCTGCAGGACTGTCCCCGTGGTTTGTGCGTGTGTGTGATTGTCATCCATGATGAGTGAAAGCAGTTTGCATTGTTGAATGCAAAGGGTGGAAATTACTGGAATGCTTCAGATATCAGCAATAGGAGAGTTTTAGTTTTTGTCTATGCTGCTGACCAGGAAGCAGGCATGGTGCAGTAAAGCAAAAAGATATCCTGAAGTTATAAAACTGGGAGAGGACAATCGTTACCATGCAGGGAGGCAATAAACTTCAGAATGACTTTTATAACCTTGGAGCTATGGTCAAGGTACTAAAAATTAGGATAGGGAAGCTATATTCTTGGTGACTGTATGTTATGGAACACTTAGCACTAGGAAAATCTGAATAATGGGGGATATACTTGAAAAAATAGTAAACAACTGCGTAGGATGGAGAAGCAGAGGCTTGAAAGTGCAGAGAGATGGAAGTTCTTATTCTAGCATTGCAGAAATGAGCTCATTTATTAAAATAGAAAAGGGAAATTTTAAAGGCATAAGGGAGAGTGTAATGCCCAAATCCCACTGAAAGTCAAAGGAAGTTGAATGCTTAATTCCTCTTTGTGCCTTTAAAAATCTCTCCAGAATTAATACAGTAGTTCCTGGTCATCTTATAAAACAGTACATTAAAAATGTAGGATATGCTTAAGTGCTTTGTTGAACTGGGGCCTTAATCCTCTAATATTTGAGTGATCCCCAACCCCAATCTTATTATACCCTTGTCTAATAGTTACAGTCATCAAAGATGGTCTGTTCTCACTTGCCAGGTTCAATTGTGAATGGATCAGGTGCAGCATTTTCTCAGCTGTGGTGTCCTTAGATGTGCAACTCAGTTGAAGGAACTTTATTAAAACCCATCCTGGCTGCCTACAGAGAATAATTCAAGTTATCTTTATTTCAACTGGTTTAGCTTTCACTTTTTCTTCTGCTCTCTGCCGTTCTCTTGTTTTTCATTATGTCCTATACCCATTTCATCTGAATCTTTGTATTCGTTTGTAACTGTTCTCTTTTGGCTGGCTTTGCTCTTATGCCAGATCCTTTGGTTCATCTTGGGTGCATATTTGGGCTAGTAGGTTCTTTATATTGATTGTGTATTCTACTTGCATGCTTTTCAAAAGGTGCTTTAGAAATATGTTAAAATGGAGATAACTGAAATGTAGGCATATGGGCCAGTCAGTCACTATTGCCATGTTAGCCAGTACAGCTCACTATTAATGCCACAATTCACCTAGCAACAAAAAAAAATGGATGTCCTGGAGTCGCATCTGTTCTTGATTTCTTTCAAACACACATCTGGGAGCCTCTGAGTCCCCAAAAGTATGAGGAATTTCAAATGCTCATGTCATTACAAGCTTACATGTCAATTAGTAGCAGCAGTGAAACGGAGCAGCAGGACGGTGTGCCCATCTTCTGCTTAGAAAGACTGGGAACTGAAATGGAAAAATGCTAAGGCTGAAGAGACAAGGAAATCTCCAACCTCCCTTTAGCAGAGACAGCATCAAGGACAGTCCTGCTTTGGAGAGGGCCTAGGCAAAAAGCCTGGGATTAAAAGAGGGAGGAATAGGGGTAAGAACATAAAGTCATGCCTTGGCTCCTAATGACTGTTTGGTTTTCAGACTGCTGTCCTTAGTAACATTAGCATTTACATGGTTCCTCTTGCTCCAACTAAGCTTTGATGAGAACACCTCCATGTAGTGAATTGGGTTGGGTAGTAGACTGTGGAGCTCTCAGCTCTGCTGCATGGGGCAAAAGGGAAACTACTTACCTATATACTTACACCAGGAAAAGGTCATGAACCATATGTGCCTGGGGTACAAAGTTTTAGTTATGTGGGTAAATTATAAAGGTTTGGTGGCATAGGTCAGAGCATGAAATTCATCCCTGCTCACCACAAGGCCTATGCACCAGTTAAACCCTAATTTGAATACTGAGTGGCACATAGGCTTTGGGCTGGCCCTCTACATGTGGTAAATTTCACCCATAATGCTTAGTTAACTTATCCAAGTTGGAGCCGAGGAGTGGGACTTGAGAGACCTAAGGTGAAATACTGGCCCTGTAGAAGCCAATGGGAGTCTTACCATTTATTTTACTTCAATGGGGCAAGAATTTCACCCCTACATTCTGTCACTGACTTCCTGTGTGACCTGGGACAAGTCACATAGGCACAGATATTTAAAGGTATTCACGCATTGCTCCACTCAGGTTACAAGGCTTAAGTGCCTTAGATGGCTAAGCTCCATTTTCAAAAGCAACTTAGGCACAGAACCCATAAAAACCTCCTCAAAGCATTACAGAAATATTTGTGTAAAAATCTTTCCTTTAATTTTTTTCCTCTACTTTTTGAAGCTTACTTTACAGCTTTGTGATGGCCAAATTCGGAAGCAGTATCTCATGCTATTTTTTTTTTTGCAGTATTGTGATTCATTTTATTATTAATAATAATAATAGTGGTGAGAGACCTGTACAAGACATGACATAACCCGAACTTTATCATACAAGGGCTTTATCCAACTCCCATTGAAATCAATTGGAATTTTTTTCATTGACTTCAATGGGGGTTGAATCAGGACTGTGTTGTGTATAAAGGCTGCTTTCTGAGGTTTAGTGTTGCTGGCTGTGACATGGAGAGTTTGTATTCTCCACTTAGAAAGACAAGGCTACCTGTGTAATTATTTCCTTAGTGAGGCTGCATAAAACTTCTATTGCATTTAATTTGACACAAAACAATTTCTATATTTCATGTCATGGGTGAGAATGAAAATGAAGATAGTTCATCAATGCTGATCTGTGATATAAAAAAAGCCGAGAAGCCAAGGGTATGAGAGTGCATAAAAATGTTTTGTGTCCTGACCAGTACATTGCTTAAAAAAAATTTTTTTACAATCAGTCCCAATTGTTCATTCTTCCCATGCAGAAGATACTCACATATTCATTTTTAAAAGGGCAAATCAACCATAATTCAGTTTATAAACTGTGAAGCTGGTTGCGAATGTCTGGATGAATATTCATTAGAGTCTCTTAATCTGCCATCGACTGTGATTCATTAGGCATATGTAAATATCACTCACTTTAATTGCCCCTAAACTGACTTAACATAATATTGTCATTAGCAAATTATTAGTTATTTGTGTAACTAATGGTACATTATGGTGTAGACGTTAAATCGCCAAATATATGATTACAATTATGATGATGTTTTATGCTGGGTGCTTTCTAAACTATTTGATGAAATATAATGGAGTCGAATCAACTCTGGTATGTTAATAGGACAGTTGTGGAACTTTATTTTATTTATTTATTTATTTATTTATTTACACCTTGCTGGCAGCTGTAATACATGAGCCATTTACCCTACCCAGCACTTTGATGGTTATGGATTGCCTTCGTCTTCCTTTCCCTTTCAAAGGCTGTAGTGACTTTCACATGCCTGCTTACCCCGTGTTTTACCTAATGAACTAAGTTCCAGTTAATTATTGGTGAAACTAACCTAGTTTTATGGGATACGAACTTTTAACTGAATGGCCTGTGGGAGGGGGCAGATGAGACAGACTGCAATACAAAAAGTCAATGGCTCTTGCTTTAGCATTCCAATGGTGGAGACTTATTTTTTTCTCCTCTGATGCCCCATACCCTTCTTTAGGTGTTTTTTGCACTTTTATTTTTTTTCTAACGCACTGATTTTTTTTTTTTTTAGCATTGGGGAAAGGGGGGCTCGTTTTGATCATTTGATCCACTGATTGTTCAGTGCTCCTAATGGTTACAAATCACACAGGCAGTTTGGAAGAATGAATGCAGAGCTGACAAACTGAAGGCAAAGCCTGCAATTAACATTTTTTTAAAGCCGTTTAATTGTCAAATTGATAATGATAGGAATATGTTTGTGTGAATGAGTTAATAGCATCCTCAAAGGCTTTTAGCAGTTCCCATCCCTGAATGTCAATACATTTATGGGGCTGTTGATGTTTATAGACCCAAGAAATTAAGAAAGAAGGCAAATTCCCATTTCCATCCTTGATAACCCTTTAAATTAAGGTGACAAATATTCATTTAATATAGATTTAATAAAACAGTTGTATGATATAAAACAGATGCTTATTAAAACACTTTTACTGAGAATTAATGAAAATGAAAATGTAATGAATGCGGATCTAGTTACAAATAATACAAAGCCTCCAAAGGAACATTTTAGGTAGCTCAATGATATTCAAATAACATGTAGCAACTACACTACTCAGACTAACATTCTGGGCCAGATCCTCAATTTATGCAAACAGGCAAAGCTCCACGGACGTCAGCAGAGCTGAGCTGATGTATGCCTGCTGAGAATCTGGCCCTCCGGATTTAATAATACATTTATTTTATGTTAAATAGATAGAGCTGGGTGATTACTGCAAAAAAATTCTGTGAATTTTTCTGTGAATTCTGGGCTTACTGTATTTTGCATCCCCTTTTGTTTCCACTTTCTGTGAATATTCTAGCATATGGATTTACTGAAACAATTTTTCTTTATGGGCCTGATCCAAGACCTGCTGAAGTCAATGGAAGCCTTTCCATTGACTTTAATGGGCACATTTTTCAGCAACTATTGAAGAAAATTCACAAGAAGCAAATGTTGAATTTATAAATGAGTGTCACACCAGAAGCCTGTATCTAAGTGCTTATCTACATGCAGAGTTGCACCGGTTTGAATAAAGATATGATTTTTAAACTAACTTAGTTACACCAGTACAAAAGACTATGTGGACATTCTTATTGTGGTTTAAATCAGACTTATTTTGGTTTAACTGAATTTGATTAGGAACAAGTTTAAACTGAAATAAACACTCTAAAAGTGAAATAAGATTGTCCAGCCCACACAGGGGTTTGCATTAGTTTAATTAAACTGGAGCACATTTGTGTGTAGACAGTCCCTATTAGTTACATTCAAAAGGAACCAAAACATACTATGTGACCTACATGTGCAATCAAGACGGATCAAATGTTGAGTGGTGAATATTTGCAACAAATCACTAGCAAATGAACTACAGTTCAAATACATTTTTGTGTGAATAAATTTGAACAATGAATAAATTTGATGTATCTGTTTATGGAACATTTACAAACGGGGGGGGGGGGGAGGAAAAATCATTGAATAATCATTGCAAATTATTTGGTCACCCCAACTGAAACACATGCATTTGATGTGTAATAGGAGGAACACTATAAAAGCTATTATGTAGCCATTGGCCTGGAGCAGCGAACCGCGGCCAGTGGGAGCCACGATCGGCCGAACCTGCGGATGGGGCAGGTAAACAAACCGGCCCGGCCTGCCAGGGGCTTTCCCTACACAAGCGGCGTCCCAAGTTTTGGAAACACTGGTGTAATCCATTGCACTTTCAGAGAGTCCGATTGGTCGGGCTCACTGGGTTTGATCAACCCCCCAGTGATGGATCTGCAAAGCAGGGGACTACAACTCCCATCAGCCCCCTCCCCACTGCACTTACCTTTCACCTGGCCAGGGAGAGGGAAAGGTCCTGAACCAGGGTGTGGCTGGGCTCTGATTGGGGGTGGGAGCCACAGGGCTGCAGGGAACTGGAAAAAATCCCCAGTACTGTGGCCAGGACTACGTATGGGATGGGCTCTAACTGACGGTCATCACAGTTGAATACAGGTCTGTGTGGGACTTGTGGAATCCGCAGCGGCTGGGTGAGGAGCTAGTGCAAAGGGGGTCCTATGAGAGACGCTAACTGGACACCTGCAAATGCGTATTTGCTTGAATAGAGATTGGGCTAGAGAGGGCACCCCCAGGTGCCAGGCTTGAAGAGCCCTAACTCCAAAAGGGGCTGCCCCCAGAGAACCAAACAGGGGCTTTGAGCTGTAACTGTTTAAGCCTCAGTACCTAGGATCTCTGCAACCTTCTTCTTTCCTGCCAGCCCTAGTAAAAACTTTTCCCTTAGCCACGTGTCTGGATGCCTATTGAGACCCACCAGGGCTAGCACCTACAAGGCCAACTTACTGAAGCACCTACATTGCTTGCCTCTGAGATGCAGTACATTGGGCAAGCTACTGGCACGCCAAGGGTTTGGGGTACAGAGTTACCTCAGTAATTAACACCCCACTGAAGTCAATAGAAAGATTTCCATATGTTTTACACGCCTGGAGTACAGAATTCACAGGGAAGCAAAAACCCATCCCCACAAGCCAGGGCTGGGACATGAGCTATAACGATGACTGTAGCACCTCCAAGCCAGACGCATAAGCTACTGCATCACTGAAGCTTCATGGAGGCAGGTGCGCATGCTCATTCACAGTCTCGCTCCTTGAACGCCCACACTGTGCCTTTCAATGCTGGATTACGTGGAGCCTGCCTGGAGACCCTTTCTGTAAGGTATGGAGGGGAGATAAGGCAGGCTAGTGGATAGTGCACTGGACTAAAACTCAGGAAAGCTGGGTTCTAGTCACAGAAACGGCCTGATGGTAAGAGCCGTGTGTTATCACACCCATATAGCCATTCCCCCAGCATATCCCCTATATAGGATTTAAGTGATGTGGAAGGACTTGTGAAGGCCTTGTTCATCATAGGTGAATTTTCAGAGATGGCCCCATTTTCAGAGGTGCCGAATACCCACAGGCACTATTGATATTATTGTCAATAAAAATGTTTTTAATTGATTGATGTGCATGACATATGTTTTCTACTATTCATGCCGTACATTGGTGACAGGAAGCTAACCCTAAGTTCCTTATCCACACCTCATTTCAAGCCACTTCTTGAGCATTACTGTGCTCTAGATGGTTTATTTTGCATGGCACAATGAAGTAGGAATTTCCAAAATGTCCCCATGCATCTATGTATTTTAGCTCTTTTTTTTCTACACAATATAGTTTAAAAAGCTTCAGCAGCTCATGGATAACTGAAAATGAAATATAAATAAGTAAGGCCTGATCCAGTAGTCATTCCCATTGACTGGAGTCTTTCCCACTGTCTCCAGTGAAATTTGGATCAGGCCCTAGATAACTTGATTTTTCAGTTTATAAAGATATTTACTAGTAAAAAGTTGTTCTATGACGAAAGCAGATGACCTGGTTTAAAAAAAACAACAGTTTAGATGCTCACTTTCTCAGTGTGTAAAAGGAGGACAATAATGCTTACCTGCATGTGTGTAAAGCTTTTGAGAATGACAGATTAAAAGTCCTACATTTGTGCATGTGACCATAGGTACCCATGTATTCACACCCTGCATGCTGCTTTGCAGTAACATTTGTACCGCTGTAGCACGTCTCGTGAAGATGTGTAATGCCGATGTCAGACAGCTCTCCCGTCGGCATAATTACTCCACCTCCAAGAGAGATGTGGAAGTTGTGTTGCCGGGAAAGCGTCTCCTGCCGACATAGCGCCAGTGTAGACAGCGCTTAGGTCGATGTAACTTATGTCACGCAGTGGGGTGTCTTTTTCAAACCCCTGAGTGATGTAAGTTACATCAACTTAAGCCACAATGTAGACCTGCCCAAAGAAAACAAGTGATTTGATCTCTGTGATGAGTCCTGGCCAGGCCTGCCAGTAAAAAGCTGGAAAGGAAATTGGAGGTGACAGAAACCATTTTGAACAAAGACAGTATCTTTCTAGAGTTAGTTTTAGATACGTGTTTTCACTTTTATTTGCTTGAAACCATCTCAACGTTTATGTGTTTTACTTGGTACCACTTAAGCCATGTTCTTTTGTTAATAAACTTGTTTTACTTTTACAATAAACCAATTCAATGTTGTGTTTGAAGGGAAGGGTGTATTTACCTTAGTTAAACTGATAAGCTGTGATGTACTGACCCTTTAACAGAGCAGCGAACTTAATATCTTCTGTGAATGCACCATGTTAGGGGCTGTGCATTGCTGAAAAACATCTCTCAGGAGCTTGGGGGCTAGAGTTCACTGACTGCTGCCCACTAGGTGAGATTTGGGCGAGGAGAGCCTCGAGGAGTCTGCTGGTGAAGAAGCCAGACAGATGTGGCAGTGAGCTAACACACAGTCCAATCACCAGCATCCCTAAGCAGGATTTGAACCTGTGTTTCCAGATTACACGACTCATGCTGGGCTATCCATAATAATAATAATAAATAATATGCATTGTAACATGCTGCTGGGGATGCCCAAATCTGCAAGTCATTGTGTTCCCTCTCTGCCTCAGCATGTCCCATCAATTCCAGTTAGTTCTCCCCCCACACCCCATCAATGCCAGTTACTGCTCCCTCCACAACCCTAACACCGGCTCAATGAAATTTACTGTCTCTTCAAAATCCTAGTGCCCCCCCCAGCGTACCCTCTCAATTCCAGTTAGTGCCCCTATAAGCCCAGCACCCCTCAATGCCACTTACTGCCCCCCCATCTTTGGGATGTCGGGCAAGGCTACTTGTTTGTGAGTTATCAAGAGTGTGGATTAATACATTTATATTCAAACAATATTCTGAGACACTTATTCTAGTGACAATTTTTTAAATAAATTTGATTTAAAATATACTTTCTTAAACAGCCAAAAATCACTTGCCAGCTTTTCAAAGAAATGTTTAGACACCTAAAAAGACTTAATTTCCACAAAACAATTCTTACTGTGCACAATATGCCAGAAGCCATAACATTTGTACCAAATTTAGAGATTCTAAAACAGAAACAAGATCATTAGGATTATGGAAAATGGGCCAGGTAGCTAGCAGCAGCCTGGCAAATGGGTTGCTGCATTTTATAGCAGAATTACATATGCTGCCACATTCATTTGACATTATCTTGGGATATTATGTTTTAGCAAGGCATTCTTGTTTGTGTAGCTGAAACTTTCCTTTTCTAAGTTTGTGGAACTTCTTATTCGCCCTTACCCCAAGAAAAAAACTCACATTCCTGTACCCTTTGGTATCTAATAACACATAAAAAGAGATGGGGTGGGCTTTTAACCAAGTTATAGGAAGATTTTTAAACTTTGTTTTTGGAATTAGTGGTGGTGGTGGTACTTCTCACTTACTGTAGATGCACTTAACCCTCACTTAAATCAGTTTAGTTTAATTTAGTAATTTACTAGTACATGCTAAACAAGGATTAAATGGGTTTAAGTGCATCTGCATTAGGAGGTATCACCTATTTAACTATACAGACTTCAAACTTTTTTAATATAGACAAGCCCTAAGTATTAGGACTCAACTGCAAATAGATGCACATTGGGTAAATGTCAATATGTATTTGTATAATAAAACACTGAATCCGCTCATTAGGTTTGCTTCATTTGAGGGTGCAATCAGTTTTCGCTTTTAAAAATAAAAAAGTTCCTGAGAAGGTGTGTGGGGAAAGCCTATGTACAGAACAGGTGAGACATTTAACCAATGCTCCTAAGACTAGAGGTTTTTTCTACATGATTTTTCTTTTGAGAATTTTGTTGTAGAAAGAAATCAAGTATGAAAAAAAGTTTTCCAAAAGGCAAAGAACAAACACTTCTTTTAAACCTCTCATGCTGTTCTAAGTCTCATGAATCATCTTGCTCAATCACACCAGTTTCCTGGGAGGGGAGAGGGAGCAGGGCCTCGAAAAAGAGCAGTGGGCAGGGGGTGGGGCTTCTGGGGAAGAGCCAGGGCAGGAGGCAGGGCCTTGGGAGTAGAGGTGGGGCAAGGGTGTCTGGTTTTCAGCAATTAGAAAGTTGGCAGCCCTACTGCGGAGTGGAGCTTCACTGGTTCTAATGCCAGAGGAACCTGTGCACTTGTGGAGAAGGCACTGAAATTGGCTCTCATAAAAGGAATGTAAGCCGCTGAGATCCAAAAGATACATTTCATCTGGTCTTTGGAACATTTCTACGGGAATTTGGTTCACTGAACGCGCCTCACTACAGCTGACCCTCTCAAACGGGTATAAGATAACCATTAACATCCCTGTGATATATCTTGAGGATATTTCAGTCTCCGTAGAAATCATGCATAACAGATACATGGGATCATGGAGATAGGACATGGAAGAGAGCTAAATCATCTAACCCTTGCCCCAGAACATCTAAACATACAGGATATGATCCTGCTCACAGTGCAGCCAATAGCAAATCTCTTTAAAGTTCTCAGCGGCACAGTCCATGGAGAGGGAGGCTCAGGTAGATTTAAGTCACCTTTGCATTCTCCTGATTCTGTGCTACTCCAGAGGCCAAAATAGCCCTCAGTGTACTTTAGGTAGCCCTAAATTACAGCAGCTTAAGCCAAACTGCCTGCATGCAGCTGCCTTGGCTCATAATTCCTGCAACACTACATACTACAGTTTAACCACCTACTGCTGACTACACCAGGCCAGTCTTGCAAGGAGGTCCTTGGAGGACAGCTTGTGGCTGTCTTCCTCAGTTCCTGCACCAGAGAGAGGTATGTTCCCCTAGCTAGATATAGGGCAGGGATCGGCAACCTTTGGCACGCGGCCCGCCAGGGTCAGTTTGTTTACCTGCCGCATCTGCAGGTTTGGCCGATCGCGGCTCCCACTGGCCGCGGTTCGCCGTCCCAGGCCAATGGGGGCTGCAGGAAGCCACCGGTGAACCGCAGCCAGTGGGAACCGCAATCGGCCAAACCTGCGGACGCGGCAGGTAAACAAACCGGCCCGGCTGCCAGGATGCTTACCCTGGCGGGCCGCGGGCCAAAGTTTGCCGATCCCTGATCTAGGGCTTTCCCTTTATGCAGTGTTCTGGCCCCTTTGCCCAGCATACAGGTCCTGGAATGGGTGTGAAGTCTCATCCTGAGTGATTTCAAAGGAATCAGGAGCAAGGTCCCATAGTCTCTGCTTTTAGGAAAAAATAGTTACCCATTACCTGATCTAAATAAAGGACAACAATAGTCATGATTATTTCTAGCAGAACACAATCACACTCCAGCCCTACCCTCTTCTGTGCCTCAGTTTTCCAATGTGTGAAAAGGGGATAATGATCCCTTCACCCCTTTATAAAACATGTCTTTGAGATGTATGGATAAAAAGTGCTATGTAGGAGCTAAGTTATTATTATAAAAATCTTTTTTTCAATAAACATACATGAATTTTTATTTTAAATTCAGAAGTTGTCTTTAACTATGTAGTAGTGAGCTGCTCATGGAATGGCTATAACATGGTGCAGTATCTGGAGGTCTGTAATAACTGCAACAAATTAAAATATTAATAGAAAAATGCCTACTATGGAAATTCTACTCCAAACCCACTCTTTAGTTTATGGTAAAGTTGTAAGAGTTCAAAGTTTGCAGGCCTAGCACAAAAAAAGATCAAGCTGGTAAGACGGCATTGCTTAGACAGTCTGATCATGTAAAAAAAGGGGGGGAGGGTGCCTTGGGATTTTGAAATCAAAACACATTGATTCACAATAGTATTTAAACCCATAATTGCTGCTGATTAGAATTCAGCAGAGAACTTTGCATAATGCCAATAGGTGACCTTTTTCAGAGGTGCTCTAGCATGATTGTTAGGGCCTTGTAACAAATGCCTAGTGCCATTTAACGATGGAATGACATATCTCTGATATGCAAATTTTTACAGCACAGCAATTAAGCAGTTTAGAATTTTACGGCAGTGTTTGGGCTTTATACAACAAAAAAAGGGCCAATAAAGGCCTGTGATGGATGGCCTAATCCCCACTGGAAATATACCATGTAATCTTGTGGAGACAATGCATTATGTATAGCATTGTGATTATTGGTTGTTAATCTCTCTCCTTCCTCCTCTCTCCACCCTACCCTAGTAACCTTTCCCCTCCCCCGCCTATAGTGCATGGATGAAAAGTACATGGCTGCCACATTGTTGAGGGCACGAGCCTTGGATACAGATGGGAAAGTTGGGGCATTGCAATCTGCTGTACACAAGGAAGACAGTGGAAAGGGGACTTGCAGCTCGGCAGCTTGTCAGCAGGGGACAGAACTGGGGGCCATATGCTTCTCTTCTTCTCCCTTCTGTCACCGAGTCTGCTGCCTCATCCTTCTGTCAAGGGACACTTTAATGATGAACATGTTTTAAACAGTTTTGTTTACCTAGCAACAGCTTTTCTATGAGGGGGTCTTAATTAGACACCTTAAACAATTTTTGGTTTGGAGTTGTGTGTGTGTAATGGGCATTTATTCATATGCGGGGATCTGTGTATCACCCCTCCCCCCCATCCCTGCAATAAGAGACTGCATGCTGCAGTGGTCAGAAGCAGGAAACTACTTCTCTCAAGAAGTTCAGTTCCTTTTTTCTCACTGTCTCCCTGACCTATTCCGAAAGGCTGCTTTTTTGTTTTTGCTCCACTTGCCAGTAACAGTCACTCATCCTTTCTTGCAAGGCTTTTCTAGCTGGTTCTGGATTGTGCTTGTTTTAAAACTGATGTGATGTTTTGCAATACTTTTAGAACAAAGTATTTGTGGCTATGTGCCTTTTATTATATGTGGAACTGTAGTTTGCATGATTTCCTAACATCGCATGAGAGGCGTGGGAGAGATTGATGCTTAAATAGCAAAGAGATAGATGCCTGCCTTAGAAATGCCATAGAAAGACAGATAATGCTGAGAACTGTAACTTCAGTTTTAAAAGGACATTGTAAACTCTAGGTATTTTTTAAAAAATCTGTCCCTGTATTACTGGTAGCAACTTAGATTCTGCTTCCAAAATAATTCTATAAACTGAATTTACATCTCACAATTTATGCTGTTTGTTCATGATCTTGGAGAGTGAAAAGAAACTCTTCACGTTGTCCTTTTTATTTTTTTTTTTTTTTTGGTCTTCCATGTTCTGGTTCTGATACACTAGCACACTGCTAAAGTTTGTCAGTGAAGGAGAGGAGGAGTGAAGGGGGGGCATTATTTGTTTTAAAATGATTTTAAAATGTGAAGCTGTCCTGCAGTGACTCAAGAGTGTGAGTACCAACCTCAGGGCACAAACCCCAAATTTGCTGTGAATTGTACACTTAGATATCGCTGATCATTTATCAAATGTAAACTCAGGCACTACAGAGTTACAGACAGTCCCCTTGTTTACTCTGATCTAACTTGTCGCCTAGGCAAATGTACCTTTGCACCACAAATAACAGCAATATTCCAGTCCCTCACTTACCCCACTTACCCCAAGGCAGTTGCACCTTAGATCTCACACTAAAGACAACGCTTGTAGCCAATCCTGTAATAAACTATATACAGATTTATTAAGAGAAAAAGGAAAAAAGGGAGTTATTTACAAGGTTAAAGCAGGCAAACATACATACACAAATGAGTTACATTCTTAAGTTTCAAAAGGTAATAGGAGCTCCTATGATGAGCAAGCTCTATATATCCTTTAGGGCTAATCTAGGCTAAGCAGCTGGGGATCTCTTGCTTATGCCTAGAAATCTTGCCCCCAGAATCCAAACAGCAATGAAATACACCTCCTTGTTAGGCGTAATTTTCCCTTCCCCACTTCCGCTTTGAGCTGTAAACTCAGCTGATGGGAGGAATTCACTTGCAAGACTCATTTTCATGGGGAAGTGGGGAGTAAACAACAAAGTCTTTTATCCTCTTTAACGTTCCACTCTAGTCCGTCTGGTGTCAACGGACCTTCCTCACTGTGCAGGACATAACACCTTCCATTGGAGACCAGCATTTCACACCAGTTAATGTCTCTCTCCAGTCTGATGATTTACACAGCTACAAAGGCTTACAATGCAAATGCTCAAATATTACCTTACAATATGGGATACAGATATAAGTGAGATTAAAGCATGCAGCAGCTCACAAGCATTCAATAAAGTCTAAACACTAAATACATTCTTATGCCCATTTTAATGATACTAACACACAGTTGAGCCAGGCTAATTTCACCTATATATTGGTCAGTGTTCAGTTGAGGCATGGGGACCTTGGCATGAACTGACACCTGGTCTGCCAGTATCACATCAACCTTCAGAAATTCTAGCTACAAGTAATGTGGCCTCACAAATCTGGACAAAGTTGACAAAAATCAGTCGCACCGAAATAGTCTGATGTGAATTGCTCTTCCTGTAGAAAAACCCATGGGACGGGGCTCTTTGAAATTTTTATGGGGATTCCCTCACAGTTTCTTCCTGTATCTTCCTTTAGAGGAGAGGATTCTGGGGTTTGCCTTCTCCCCCACCATGCACACAAATGACCCTGGTTCATTTACTCAAACCCAGTAGTCTCCCAGAGACTAGTGGAGGACAGTGTGACGTTGCACTCCATATGATTTTATGAAAATATGCTAATGAGTGTGAATATAATGTAACTGGAATATGCTTCATGCAAAAGGTCTCTTGTAAGGTATCATTACAAAGCTTATAATCTACTGAGTGTGGTCATCTTATTTGTATAAATGTATCATTCTTGTACCTGAAACTAGAAATATGAAATATAACTCTGAGGGCCTATTGCAGGGGTGGGCAAACTACGTCCCGCAGGCCAGATCCGGCCCCTCAGGGCTTTAGATCCGGCCTATCGGATTGCCCCCCGTGGTGCCGCAGGCCCCGTGCCGCTCTCAGAAGCGGTTCTCGGGTGGGGGGGGCAGAGGGCTCCACATGCGTTGCCCTTGCCTCCAGGCACCGCCCCCCCGCAGCTCCCATTGGCTGGGAATGGGGAACCCTGGCCAATGGGAGCTTCGGGGGAGGTACCTGAAGGTGCGGCAAGGGCAGCACACACAGAGCCCTCTACCCACCCTCCCACAGGGGCCGCAGTGCTTCCTGGAGCGGTGCGGGGCTGGGGCCAGGGCAGGCATGCAGGGAGCCTGCCCTGGCCCCGGTGCACACTGCTGCCACCCTGGAGCCACTTTAGGTAAGCGGCGCCAGGCTGGAGCTCGAACCCCTCCTGCACCCCGCCCCCCCAACTCCCTGCCCTAAGCCCCCTGCCTGCACCTGGCATCCCTCCTGCACCCCAACCCCCTGCCCTGAGCTCCCTGCTGCACCCCAACCCCCTGTCCTGAGCCCCCTTATACACTCGGCACCTCTCCTGTGCCCCAATCCCTTGCCCTGAGCCCCTTCCTGCACACCGCACCCCCTCCCACACCCCGCACTCCCTCCTGTACTCCAACCCCCTGCCCCGGCCCTGCATATAATTTCCCCACCCAGATGTGGCCCTTGGCCCAAAAAGTTTGCCCACCCCTCGCCTATTGTAATTATGCAAAGTGTGGGCCATTAATGGTGGTTTGGAATCTTGATGGCTCCCATTAACCAGGACAATTGACTGTAGACGGCTCTGTTTACTTGCAAGCCTTCCTATGAGTCAGGCCAGGAAGAATGAAGGCTTGGGGTCTCCCAGGACATGTGACCATGTCATCTGGTACTGGAATCCATCTTAAACCTGGTGCTTTTCCATTTAGAAGGAGGGGTGGGGACCAAGAGAGACAAAAGATTCCTGCCTTGTGCCAAAGCTATAAAAGGGGGTGGAACAGAACAAAGGAGGCAGCAGTCTCCTGAGCTAACAAGAATTGTACCAGGGGAAAGGATTGGGCCCAGACTAGGAAGGGGTCCAGTCTGTGAAAGAAGCTTATTGGAACATCTCTGAGGGTGAGATTTTATCTGTATTCAGTTTCCTACTGTATTAGACTTAGACTTGCGTGTTTTATTTTATTTTGCTTGGTAACTTGCTTTGTTCTGTCTGTTATTACTTGGAACCACTTAAATCCTACTTTTTATATTTAATAAAATCACTTTTGCTTATTAATTGACCCAGAGTAACTAATTAATTCCCGAGGGAGCAAACAGCTGTGCATCTCTCTTTATCAGTATTATAGAGGGCGAACAATTTATGAGTTTACCCTGTATAAGCTTTATACAGAGTAAAACGGATTTATTTGAGGGTTTGGATCCCATTGGGAACTGGGTATCTGGGTGCTAGAGACAGGAGCACTTTCTAAGCCATTTTCAGTTAAGTCTGCAGTTTTTGGGGGACATGGTTCAGACCCTGGGTCTGTGTTGGAGCAGCCTGGCATGCCTGGCTCAACAAGGCAGGGTTCTGAAGTCCCAATCTGCCAGGGAAAATGGGCTCAGAGGTAGTCTCAGCACATCAAGTGGCAGTCCCAAGGCGATCTCCGACCCAACCCATCACAGACAGGATCATCAATGTGGAGGCTTTGTGCCTCTTCATCATCTCTGTCCCCCCAGGTCTTCTCTCAACTACCTCTCCCAGCAGTCTCCCAGGAATTTACAGGGAGAAGAAGGGAACAGAGAGCTCCATAGAAAAGAACATACAGGGCACACAAGTTCCAGAGCAATAAAGTATAAAAGGCTTTATAGCTTTTCACCTAGTCATTGTGGATAAACACAAGTTCTTTAAACATTGAGCAAATGTTACACTGAAATGGAGACAAAGTTGAAGAGCAGTTTTCCTACTTTAAACCTCAGATCCAAAGTGACTAAAATATATCCTTCTGAAAGCAGCATGACATGCTGTTTGCAACCTTGGGAGACAGAACCTCTCAGGTTACTGTCATTTGCGTAGGATCCCAACAGGAAAATCAACGGCAATTGTTGATGTTTAGTGAGCAATGCTTTGTTGCAGAAGACAGGAATCCCACTGAACTCTGGACTTTTTTTGGATAGGAACCCAAGCTTGAATTTTTTCATCCAGAAGATGACAAGTATATTTTTAAAATGTGCACATTTGCCCTACAATGGGACAAAAATGGTCAAAGCAAAGGAAAGATTTCCTAACAATGAGGCTATTGGGGTATGAAGGAGCCTCACAAAGGAAGTGATAAGAAATAGCTTGATTCATTTACACTGTGACTGGACAAAAAATCTGCATTGGTCAAAGGACAGGCAAGATGTCCAGGAGTTCTTTCCCCTCTCTACTTTCTATGGGCAAGACCATCCCTCCTAGCAGAGGCGACACGTAACTGTTGATAGTGGTAGGTTCTGAGGGTGTATGTGACCGCTCCAAGCAACACCTCTGGATCTAGAACAGAGGTTTTCAAATTGCGGGATGTGACCCCCTAGAGGGGCATGGAGGAATGTCTGGGGGGAGCGGTGATGCCAAGCAGCTTGGGTCATCGACAGCAGGTGGCTTGGGCCAGCCCCGCACAGAGGGGCTTGCGGAAGGAGTGCCACCTCCACCCCCCGATTCACCTCAGAAGCTGTTGCTAAATGGAAGGCAGGGCAAGCCCCCGGCAGTGCAAGGGGAGCAGTTTTCCCGGGCAGAACCCCTGCTATAGGAGTGGGAGAGTGGCCTATGCCCTGGGAACAGGAACAGGCCAGTCACCCCAGGGCAGTCTGCAAAGCAGGCAGTGGGAAGCACTGGGACTCCAGCAGCAGGAAAGGAGATACAGCCCCATGTCATGTGTGTGGAGGGAGGGGGAAGGGGCGGTAGCCTGCAGCCAGCTGCCCTGCTGCTTCCTCCCTCCCTGTGCTGCACAGACACACAGTGAGTGCTGCCACCAGAGGGAGCCGCTGCCTCCTCACTGCTGGGCATCCCAGAGAGAGGTGGCTTGAGGCCTTGCCCATGCCCACTGCTCTTTGGGGCACAGTCTGCAGCAGCCCCTCTGGGTGGGGTCCCTCAGAACATTTAGCTGTTGCTAAATGGAAGGTAGAAATCTGGGGGGGGGGACATGACACCTCACACCCCCCTTCCTCATACACACACACATTTCCTCTGCCTCCTAGACATACTGCAGTCCCAGTTACAACCAAGCATTCTTCAAATGGGTCCAGGAATATTTTAGGCACCCTCTGTACTGTTAAAAGCTGGTGCATAACTCCACCTAAATGTGGCTGGCCACCTAGTTATCACATTCTGGTCAGTACTAGACACGGAATGAGTACTGACAAAGGTGACAGGCCCACTAAGTTAGTGGCACTAGAAGAGACTGGAGGACTTGGTAGTCAGTACTCAGCACAAGATGGCACCCAGATAGCTAGTGGTGCCAACATGCACAAGGACACCAATACCTCATATGCTTGTGTAGATACAAGCAAATGTGTCACGTTCTTTGACAGCATAGTGCCAGGAATAGGCATCTGGTCATAGCTGTGGTGAAGATCCAGACTGATGAATCTATTGGTGCCATGGCTTTGTAAATTCTTCCACTCTGGATAGCAGGTAGCAGTCCCAGGTCACACACTTGTTTACTTTTCTGAAGTCCACATAACCCTCCTGCCTTATTTCTTCCCTATAACCTCAGGTCAGAAGATCAAATTGATAAAGTAGGTGTACTTATGATGGTTGCCAACAGGTTATTGTTTCCATGGCTTCACAGAGGACTAACGTTGAACAGCAGAAAGATGGAATGACAGAGATGTTGAATGGGTGGAATGGGTTACATAAACCAGACCTGAGACAATTTCTGTTTCTCAAGCCAAATGATGCACTTGCTATTTGAATTGTGTGTCGTATATTTTCAGCATAATAACATAGCAATGTCAATTCTGACTTTAAAAACCATCTGTTCCAGTTCCTGGGCCTCTACTACACCGAGACACAGTCATGCCAAATTATGCGGTGCTTTTGTGATGGGCACAAATGTGGACTACAGTGAGACCCCCAAACTTCTTTTGTGCCTGGGAGAGAAACAAGCTTTGGAACTCATCATTTGCAAGATGAAATGCAAATGCACTGAACCCATTTCTAGGGGCAAAAGAAACCCACTGCACCAGTTAGCCCCACAATCTTCCACTAAAACAGATGCTATTATTTAATATATGACAATAGCCAAGTCTAGCACCTCTCAGGTCATTCACCTTTCCCTGTGTCCATGCTAACCAGCCCCAGCTTCCTTGCTGAACCATAAGGGAAGGGAATCACAACTCCATTGTCTTTCACAGGATGCCAAACCTGTTACATCCAGCCTGCTCACATTCCCTAAGGTCAAAACCCAGTTTCTTACTATCAGGGATAGCCTAAGGTGGTTGTTCCCAACCTGTCTGCACTTCTAATGGAATCTGAGAGAAATTTGTTTGGAATGTGGTAGAAAGTAGAGAGAAACACTCAAACAAAATTTATCAAGATATAAACCTAGTGGGCCAAATTCATTCCTGATGCTGAGTAAGAACCTATGAATATGGTCCAGCTAAAGTTTCAAACATTCACAGCAAACTTATAAATCAGATATTCAGATACAGAGAGAGAGATGGCTTTCATTGGCTGAGCCTTGAACAAAATTACTCTCTTTCTCTCTACCTTCTGCTAATGTATGTTTTTATAGAAAGTTTTTATTAGCGAAGGTTTGGGATGACCATACTACTTACAAGTAGTGAAGCCATGACTCATGCAGGTCATCCCAAATGAATGCTGATAAAACCTTATACTACCGCACATCATAATGTACTTTGTTTATGCCACAAATTATAGAGAAGTTATTTTAGATCCTTTTCAGAGGTACCATTTTTCTGTCAAGCCAGCCTGCTTTAGTTGACATGTAAAGGCTATAGTCCTCTGACTGAGAGAAAATTTAATCCTAATATTTTTTTTAAACCTCTAAGAATGATCTAAAGTAGTTTATAAATTAAAATGGCCAATATTTTGTGACTGGCCAGAGCTTGAAATGGATAGTACATATTCGTAGCAAGCCATGGCAGGACACACAAAGGAAAAAAAATGGGTTTGCGCCCTTTTCTTTCTTTGTGGCATATTAAGTAGGTCAGAAAGGCTTTGGAAAAAAGGAGACCTGTGATGGGAAGGGGTCTGTTTTTTTTCTCCTTAGAATTATCTGCAGAATCTGGCTTTCCTCTTTTTTTTCTGATAACCCCATGAATGTCGTAGAAATGCTGATTTTCAGCCCTTAACTGAAGAGGTTGGTGTTAACTATTTAACAAAAACATCTTTACTCCCAAATGTTTTTCAGACATTTGAATTAAATTATAATTAATAAAAATAAATGAAAAACAAAAACAGAATGTGATGGGGGAACGTACTGGAATCAGATCCAAGCCTCTCTCCTGCACCATCAGGGTAGGCAGCCTCAGCCTGAAGGATACCTTCACACTGGAGATGAAGGGGGAGCAGCTACTCCACTGAAACCTATCCTCTCCCTGGCTCAAGGAGGTAACAGTACATTCTAGCTTGCTCGTGACAGGTGACAGTGGGAGAATGTGAACAGCACATCCGTTTCTCTGGAGCAATGGCAGCTGCCAGAGGCAACAGCTCCTCATACTTGTGGAGGAATCCAGGTATGCCTCCTCCCACTCCAGGGTTCTAGATCAGAGGCTTCTCTCAATTTACCATGAGGTGTCCAAAGACTGCCCTTCCTTACCTTGCAAGATTGTGTGTGTGATGGAGGGAGCCACTCAGCCCCCAAGATAGAGCATTCACAATGACCAGTTTCTTTGGAGATAGCATGACTGGAGATGAACCTTATCTCCCCATCTGTCCAGGTTTTTAGTACAAGCGTTGTGCTGAGCCTGCCTTGCCTGCTGAGGGGTTGGGGGAAAGGCAGAGAATGGTATGAATCCAGTCCTAGCATACTTTACCCTGAAACTCTCATGCAGGGTGTTTGTGAAAGGCAAATTTCCCCCTGCCCTTCTGTTCAGCAGCAAAAGGCAGCAAAATTAGCTAGTCTTTTAGCTCCTCTTCCTCCAGCAAGGTTCCCTGTTCACTGTTATCAGTGAGTGAAATACCCAGAACGGAGGGTATTAAAAAGAAGGGTGGCTATTTTAAAGTGAGACTGGACACACATAGATATGGGGCAGAGATGTGTGATGAGAATGACAAGGGCATGGAAAAACTCATGTGAAGGAAAACTGAAAAGATTGAGACTTTTCAGTGTACAATGGACAGGAGTAAGATGGACTATAATAAAGTAAACCCCATAGTGAATGGTACAGATAAAATAAATGGGTAATTTCTATTCACCCTCTTGTAATCCAAAGGAAAGGGACCATTCAATGAAGCTGAAAGGTGGCAAATTCAAAATTGATCAAAGGAAATAATCTTCAGAACAATATGTAGTTTCCTGTCAAATTCATTCCCACCAGTCATCACTGAGACCAGGAGCTTGGCAAGACAGTTATACAGATAAAGAAGAATATGTACAGTTATAACAGTAGGAATTTAAAAAACAAACAGACAAAAATCCTTCAGTTCTGGAACTGATTTAAACCCTTATGCTTCAGGGCACAAGCTAACCTCTAGCTAGTGGGGCTTAGGAAGAAACATATCTCAAGTTTTTGCACCTTCCTCCAAAGCAGCTGATTCTGGTCACTGTTGGAAACAGAATACTGGATTAATTGATCCACTGGTCTGATCCAGTTTGGTAATTTCCAGTGATCCTATCCAGGTTCCTCCCCACCCCTACTCCAAACTTCCATATCTATATATCCAACTGCAAAATAAGTAGCACTGCCATACCTTAAGCTATTGCTGGTTTAGAGCAGAATACTACTGTTAAGTTGTCTTGCAGTGACTCAAGAGTGTGCGTACCAACCTCAAGGCAGACTGTTGAGAACCACAGCACAAGCCCCAAATTGGCTGTGAGTTCTATACTTAGGGCAAGTCTACACTTAAAGCGCTGCATTGGCACAGCTGTACCGATGCAGCTGTGCTGCTGTAGCGCTTTAATGAAGATGCTCTAAGCTGATGGGAGAAAGCTCTCCTGTCAGCCCAGTTAATCCGCTTCCCTGAAAGGCAGAAGCTATGTCAGCGGAGTTAGGTCAGGTATAACTACATAGCACATGGGGGTGGATTTTTCACACCCCTGAGTGATGTAGTTATACCGATATAGGGCTGTAGTGTAGACCAGACCTTAGATTTCATCACCCACTTATCAAGTGTAAACTCCTCAGGCACTATAACAGCCTAAACATGGACAGACAATCCATTTGGGTGCTCTGATCTATCTTGTCACCTAGGCAAGCCCACCTTTATGATAGATGGTCCCTTATACCACAAATCACAGCAATATTCAGGTTACTTCCATTCCCAAAGGACCCTCACTCACCCCAGGTCAATTGCATCTTAGATCTCACACCAAAGACATTTGGAGCCAATCCTATAAAAAACTATATACAGATTTCTTAATAGGAAAAGGAAATAAGAGAGTTATTTACAAGGTTAAAGCAGGTAAACATACATACAGACATGAGTTACATTCTTAAATTTCAAAAGATAATCAGAGCTCCTATAATGATCAAGCGCTATATGTCCTTTAGCGCTAACCTAGGCTAACCAGCTGGGGATCCCTTGCTTATGCCTAGAAACATTGCCCCCAGAGTCCAAGCACAATGAGATACAGTTCCTCCTTGTTAGGGATTTTTTTTCGCTTTCCCTCCCCCACTTCTGCTCTGAGCTGCAAACTCAGATGATGAGAGGAATCCACTTGCAAGTCTCATCTTCATAGGTGCAGGGAGAGTCCACTCTAGTCTGTCTGGTGTCAATGGGCCTTCCTCACTGTGCAGGATGTAACACCTTCCATTGGAGACCAGCATTTTCACACTAGTTAATGTCTCTCTCCTGTCTAGGGATATACACAGCTACAAAGGTTTACAATGCAAATGCTCAAATATTACCCCATCCCACCGCCCAAGGACCCTTCCCTTGCCCCCGCCATAGCCCCCCTCCCCGTAGCCACCAGAACCCCCTACAGCCCCGGAGCACTGGGCATGCTGTCTGTGCCCCCCCCCCCCCCCCCTAGCACAGAGCAGGCGGGCAGTGTGTGCCCCCCCATCCCTCTAGCACAGAGTGGGTAGGCGGAGCGCGGCCCCCCAGCCCCCAGCACAGAGTGGGCAGCCTCAGCCACCACAACCCCGTCCGCCCTAACCCCAGCCCCAGCATGCTGCTTCCCTGAAGAGGAGCAGGCAGCAACCTGCCTTGGCTGAGCCAAGCAGGGAAGGGCAAGCAGGGCTTTGGGGAGGAGCATGGGTGGAGCTATGCCGGGCTGTTTGGGTAGGCACAGCCTCCCCCAGCCTATGTGACGTGTCACCCATGATTCTAAGAGAGATTAATGCATGCAGCAGCTCACAAGCATTCAATAAAGTCTAAACAGTTAACACATTATTATAATTCTAGTACCTATTGTAGCAATACTAACACACAGGTGAGCCAGACTGGTTCCAGCTATGTATTTGTCAGGTTCAGTGGAGACATGGGGATCTTGGCACAAGCTGACACCTGGTCTGCCAGTGTCACACTTACTAGTTCTGGATCCTGGCCTACTATAATTTTCAATCCCTAATACTACCCAATCCACATTTGTTGGGAAAGAAGGAAATATTTTGTGGTATTTTTTTTAAAAGCAAAAATGGTAACTATTTGAAGGCTCAGAAGCTGAGAATGCTAGTAGTCATAGAATCATAGAATTGTAGGACTGGAAGGGACCTCAGGAGGTCAACTAGTCCAGTCCCCTGCACTCATGGCAGGACTAAGTATTATCTAGACCGGGGTAGGCAACCTATGGCACGTGTGCCAAAGGCAGCACGCGAGCTGATTTTCAGTGGCACTCACACTGCCCAGGTCCTGGCCACGGGTCCGGGGGGCTCTGCATTTTAATTTAATTTTAACTGAAACTTCTTAAACATTTTAAAAACCTTATTTACTTTACATACAACAAGAGTTTAGTTATATATTATAGACTTATAGAAAGAGACCTTCTAAAAATGTTAAAATGTATTACCGGTACGCGAAACCTTAAATTAGAGTGAATAAATGAAGACTCGGTACACCACTTCTGAATGGTTGCCGACCCCTGATCTAGACCATCCCTGACAGGTGTTCGTCTAACCCACTCTTAAAAATCTCCAACAACTTCCCTGCTCTTAAAAGTCTCCAATGATGGAGATTCCACCACCTCCCTAGGCAATTTATTCCAGTGCTTAACCACTCTGACAGTCAACCTAATGTCCAACCCTAATGTCCAACTTAAACCGCCCTTGCTACAATTTAAGCGCATTGCTTCTTGTCCTATCGTCAAAGGTTAAGGAGAACAATTTTTCTCCCTCCTACTTGTAACAACCTTTTATGTACTTGAAAACTGTTATCATGTCCCCTCTCAGTCTTCTCTTCTCCAGACTAGACAAAGCCAATTATTTCAATCTTCTCTTATAGTTCATGTTTTCTAGACCTTTAATCATTTTTGTTGCTCTTCTTGGGATTTTCTCCAATTTGTCCACATCTTTCCTGAAATATGGCACCCAGAACTGGACACAATACTCCAGATGAGGCCTAATCAGCACAGAGTAGAGTGGAAGAATTACTTCTTTTGTTTACAACACTCCTGCTAATACATCCCAGAATTATGTTTGCTTTTTTTGCAACAGTGTTACACTGTTGACACATATTTAGCTTGTGATCCACTATGACCTCCAGATCCCTTTCCGTAGTACTCCTTCCTAGGCAGTCATTTCCCATTTTGTATGTGTGCAACTGATTGTTCCTTCCTAAGTGGAGTACTTTGCATTTGCCCTTACTGAATTTCATTCTATTTACATCAGACCATTTCTCCATTTTTTTCAGACCATTTTGAATTTTAATTCTATCCTTCAAAGCATTTGAACCCCTCCCAGCTTGGTATCGTCCACAAATTTTATACTCTCTATGCCATTATGTAAATCATTGATGAAGATACTGAACAGAACTCAACCCAGAACTGATCCTTACAGGACCCCACTTGATATGCCCTTCCAGCTCGACTGTGAATCACTGATAACTACTCTCTGGGAACAGATTTCCAACCAGTTATGCACCCACCTTATAGTAGTCCATTTAAGTTGTATTTCCCTAGTTTGTTTATAAGGTCATGTGAGACAGTATCAAAAGTCTTTCTAAAGTCAAGATGTACCACATCTACCTCTTCCCCCCAATCCACAATCTTTGCTACCCTGTCAAAGAAAGTCATTAGGTTGGTTTGATATGATTTGTTCTTGACAAATCCATGCTGTTACTTATCACCTTATTATCTTCTAGATGTTTGCAAATTGATTGCTTAATTATTTGCTCCATTGTCTTTCCAGGTACTGAAGTTAAGCTGACTGGTCTGTAATTCCCCGGGTTGTCCTTATTTCCCTTTTTATAGATTGGCACTATATTTGCCGTTTTTCAGTCCTCTGGAATCTCTCTCATCTTCCATGAGTTTTCAAAGATAATTGCTAATGGCTCAGATATCTCCTCAGTCAGCTCCTTGAGTATTCTAGGATGTTTTTCATCAGGCCCTCGCGACTTGAAGCCATCTAACTTGTCTAAGTACATTTTAACTTATTCTTTCCCTATTTTAGCTTCTGATCCTACTTCATTTTCACTGGCATTCACTATGTTAGATGTCCAATCACCACTAAACGTTTTGGCGCAAACTAAAACAAAAAAGTCATTTAGCACTTTTGCCATTTCCGCATTTTCTGTTATTGTTTTTCCCACTTCATTGAGTAACTGGCCTACCCTGTCCTTGGTCTTCCTCTTGCTTCTAATGTATTTGTAGAATGTTTTCCTGTTACCCTTGATGTCTCTGGCTATTTTAATCTTGTTTTGTGGCTTGGCCTTTTTAATTTTATCCTTACATACTTGTGTTATTTGTTTATATTCATCCTTTGTAATTTGACCTAGTTACCACTTTTTGTAGGCCTCTTTTTTTGAATTTCAGATCATTGAAGATCTTCTGGTTAAGCCAGCGTGGTCTCTCTTGTCACTCTTCCTATTGGGGGGAGGGATAGCTCAGTGGTTTGAGCATTAGCCTGCTAAACCCAGGGTTGTGAGTTCAATCCTTGAGGGGGCCACTTAGGGAACTGGGGTAAAAATCTGTCTGGGGATTGGTCCTGCTTTGAGCAGGGGGTTGGACTAGATGACCTCCTGAGGTCCCTTCCAACCCTGATATTCTATGATTCTATCTTTCCTATGCAGTGGGATAATTTGCTCTTGGGCCCTTAATAATGTCCCTTTGAAAAACTGCCAGCTCTCTTGAACTGTTTTTCCCTTTAGACTTGCTTCCCATGGGATCTTACTTATCAACTCCCTGAGTTTGCTAAAGTCGCCTTCTGGAAATCCATTATCTTTACTGTGCTGTTTTCCCTCCTACCATTCCTTAGAATCATGAACCCTATCATGTCATGATCACTTTCACCTCAGCTGCCTTTCACTTTCAAATTCTCAACCAGCTCCTCCCTATTTATCAAAATCAAATCTAGAACAGCCTCTCCCCTAGTAGCTTTCTCCACCTTCTGAAATAAAAAATTGTCTCCAATACATTCCCAGAACTTGTTGGATAATCTGTGCCCAGCTGTGTTATTTTTGAACAGATGTCTGGGTAGTTAAAGTCCCCCATCATCACCAAATCCTGTGCTTTGGATGATTTTGTTAATTGTTTAAAAAAGCCTCATCCACCTCTTCTTCCTGGTTAGGTGGTCTGCAGTAGGTGGTCTACCATGACATCACCCTTGTTTTTTACCCCTTTTATCCTTACCCAGAGACTTTCAACAAGTCTGTCTCCTATTTCCATCTCAACCTCAGTCCTTCCTGAACAAGCTGCACCATTCTATACCAATATTCCACTCATGTGTATGATCCCACCAAGTCTCTGTGATGCCAACTATGTCATAGTTGTGTTTATTCACTAGCATTTCTAGTTCTTCCTGTTTATTCCCCACACTTCTCACATTAGTATACAGACATCTAAGATACTGATTTCATTCTCCCCCACCCCCAGTTCTCTCTTGTCTCTCCCTTATCCCTGGCCCATGCTCCCCCCCCCCCAGATTCCAACCCTTCTCCCAGGTCTTCATGTTTTTGACTTACCTGTGGGATTTGGTCACCTGCCCCCTTTGGATCTAGTTTAAATCCCTCCTCACTAGGTAGCCAGTCTGTATCCAAATATGCTCTTCCTCTATAGGTGGATCCCATCTCTGCTTAGCAGTATTTCTTCCGGGAACAGCATCCCATGGTCAAGGAAGCTGAAACTTTCCTGGCAACACGATCCTCGCAGTCAGACATTCACCTCCAGAATGCATCTGTCTCTGCCTGGGCCCCTACCCTTGACCAGAATAATCGAAGAAAACACCACCTGTGCTCCCAACTCCTTCACCCTTACTTCCAGAGCCCTGTCGTCACTTCTGATCTGCTCAGGGTCATACCTCGCAGTATCATTAGTGCCCACATGGATGAGTAGCATGGAGTACTGTTCAGAGGGCTGGATGACCCTCGACAATCCCTCCATGTCTCAGATACGGGCCCCTGGCAGGCACCATACCTCCCAAGGTACCATGTCAGATGGGTGTCCTGGAAATGGATTAATAGGAAAAGTGTAGGCGAGGTAGTCAGAAGTGTATAATAATGCCAATTTATTCCATAGTTTCATAGTTTATTCCTTGCCCCTCTCGACCTCATATATGGTGCTTAGATATCAGGATGTTAGGTGTCTTATGAATATCTAAGAGAGAGAGATATATCTGTTTTATTTACGTGTGTATACATGTTATGTTATAAACAGGATGTAAAAGTTAGAACTCATTCTTGTTTAATATCAGGATTATGTGGCACTATGTTTGTGGGTGTCATTTAAAACCCCACTTCCTATAAAAGCATTCAGACAAAAAGTCCATTACCTCCATAAAGTTACTATAAGATCTTTTTCACATGCAGAAGAATAACTACATTACAAACCAATTGAAGCATACAATGTAATGTTGTTACTCCTCCTTTTAACACATCTCTATTAGTCTATGTAACTAACATGTATTAGTTATCATCTCAGAAATGTACAGTGGAGAAAAATCAGTGTACGGGATTTATAATTTGGATTAGGGATGAGAGAGCTGGTGCAAACAAACACACATGGGGCAAATCCTCAGCTGGTGTAAATTGTCAGTTAATTGGGGAAAAGAAAAAAAAAGGAGTGTAAGTGACTCATTTCCCCCCACACCTCATCCACAGCCAGCCAATCAGATGAAACCAGAGGATGCACTGAGAGAGGCAGAGAAGCGGAGTCGTCATGTAGTGCAGGACAGAAAGGGGGCAGAGGAGAAAAGCCTGGCAGCACAGAGAAACAGTCTGATCATAAAAAACAGGCCTCATACTATATGCAGGGAGAGACAGATGGCCTGGTAGCCCAGAGAGAGACTATAAGGTATCAGAATGAGCAACGGAGAGGCCCCGACGATGAAGAGTCTGAGGACGCGGAGAGAGAGGGCCTGGAGACTAGAGGCGAATGTGTTGTCTGAGTTAGGTAATAATGTTATGCAAGCAGTAGATGGCACTGTTTGTTTTAGTGTTAACTTTGGTCACCCCAGCTGGACTTTTACAATGAAAGTGGCATAGTAGGAAGTGATAGAGTTATAACAGACGAACAAATTCCTCTCAATTCCTGCCTGTGTGTTTGACTCCTAATTGTTCTTTTGGACAGCACGGAGGGCCTGGCCGCATCGAAGGTGGTGGCCTTCTGAAATTTTTAAAATGAAGAAAACAAAAATGAAAGCACAGAGGCTTGGTTATAACTCGTGCTGGCTATCAATGTAGACCAACCTTTGAGGCACTGCTCTGGCATCGGAGTTTAGTCAGTAGGAAACTCCTTGGCCTTCCTGTTTAAACAAACAAACAAAAATCTTCCAAATTTCAAAAAAAAATCTAGATAATAAATAACCTGTCCTTTATTTCTGTGAGTGTGTAAAGCCTTTGTGTGCTGAGGCTTCTGAAAGGGTTCAGAGAGCTGGTCTCTGATGTAGATTTAGAGGTAGGATTGAATGCCTTGGGGATGTTCTGGGTAAGAACAATATTGGGCATCAGCTGGACTGACTGAATGACCAGCATGAAAATCATGAGGAGTGGCTGTGTGTGCATTAACAGGAGCACATGTTACAGTGGGACTAAAGAGGGTGGGGCATTAGTATCTCAGATCTCAAAGGGAGCTAGAATTGATCATAACTGATAAAGCAGCACAAGGAATACCAACGGGGGAAAGCTGGGACACAGCGAGCATAGCAACAAGGTGTGGATCATAGCATTGCCAAGAGGCACTACGTCAATATCTTTTGATATCCAGTCTGATTATGGCCTTTCCTTAATCGTGTTCCCAGTGCACAAAGATTTCCAATTTTTTCAATGTTTCCAGTGTCTTCCATACCTACTAGAAAAAGGAAGAAAAGAAAATGGTATCTTTGATCAAGAGAGAGGTGAAATTCAGTGAGAAATTGTACTTTTACACTCCGAAGTAAACACGGACCACATGAATTTTGGAAACAGTTTTTTTAAATGGATACATTATATAAACCTCATCTTCCCTACAATTAGTGTGAAAAACTACCTCTGCACATGTATCTTTTTTTGGCAACACTGACTGTATATTCCATTTCATGTCAATGAAGACACTGAATTTCAACTTTCTGACAAGACTATTTGGAAATGTCAGTCTGTTTAGACTTTGAATGCCTGCTTACTTGCCTACTTCCACCATCCAGAGTGTAATCTCTTTGGAGCAGGGACCTGTCTTCTGTGTATAATGTGAAGCACCTAGCATATTTGTGAGTGCTATAAAATAACAAATAATTAGCATATTTAGCAAAACTTCTGCACCACAGGATGACTGACTTCCATTTTGTTTCCAAGTGCAATTTATTGTGTTTGATTTGCTCTATACAGTTCTTTGTGGTTTTAGTCCTGCATGTCTTAAGGTGATAGTCAATGAGAATGAAATTTGGCTTGTGTGTCTCCCCAACTTTCTTTCTTTCTTTCTTTCTTTCTTATAAAGAAGGTTTGTGGGGGCACGGCAGTGGGAAGGGGGGAATCTGTTTGATTATAACATGAAAAATCCATGTCTTATCTGCCCTGGAAGATTCTATGGCCTTGTCTCTACTGGGCTTTTTCTTATAATCTCCCACCATTCCAGATCCTCTGATGGTAACAATGTTGAAGCCAATGTACAGAGGCTGTTGTTGATAATCAAATGTTTACCATTCTGTCACCTAGACATGATAGGCAGGGCCAGCTCCAGGCACCAGTGCAGCAAGCAGGTGCTTGGGGCGGCCAACGGAAAGGGGCGACACGTCCATCTCTTCGGCAGCAATTCAGCGGCGGGTCCTTCAGTCCCTCCCGGAGGGAAACACCTGCTGCTGAATTGCTGCCGAAGAATGAAGCGGCGGCAGTAGAGTTACCGCCAAAGTGCTGCCGATTGCGGCTTTTTATTTTATTTTTTTTTCCGCCGCTTGGGGCAGCAAAAACGCTGGAACCGGCCCTGATGATAGGGTAATAATTCTGGCAAGTTTTCTACACTGCTCTTCCCACAGGTGGAGCTGGAACCATGGCATTACAATGGTCGGAAATTTTAGTAAGAAGCTAAATCAGTGTAGTCACCACCCACAGTGACTGAGAAATCAGTGAAATTATGGTATGACAAGAGACAGGAGGGGGAAAGCTGAGCAACTAACAGGGGAGTTTGAGTCAGAGTGATTAAGGTTGTATTTATACTGGCAAAATTCAGACATATAATTCACTGGCAGTGCAGCTCCCCTGGTGATAGCAATGATGGAAGCTATAGTGCAGAGCAGGGGTAGAGGACACAGTACTTCAAACATCAGACCCCTGTTTCCATAGTTTCCATAGTTGAAGCCACATATAGCTCTGCCCTGGTAGTAAGTTATGGGTCTCAATTCTCCTACTGTAGATAAGGCCCCTAATGCTTTGTTTTTATTTGGTTCTGTTTATACCTATTTAACAACAATACCTAGTGAACAGTAGGGAGAAAGGCCATCTTTGTAAATATTAAATTCACCTCTTCAGTTAAGGTATGAAAGCTCAATAAACATCTGTGAGACCCACCAAAGAACCCTTCAGCAAAACCAAGAAAGAACAGAACTGAATTTTCTGGTACTGTAAGGTAAAAACAAACAAAAAACAAAAACACAACCAACTCCAAAACTTTTAGGTCTTTGTTACATACCACATGGAAGAAAAAAAGGGCACATACCCAATTTTCAGACAAGCACTAGAAGATTATCTTCGCTACCATAAGCCATATTCATCCCTAGTGTAATTCCATTACTTCTATAGGAATAAATTTGATCCAGACTCTGTCCTCAAGCTTTCCCCCCCCACTTGAGGTCAAATGTATGACATACAGTCAGCACAGTACAGTTCCTGGTTTTGAACTGGATGTATTATAGCAAGTTCAACCATAAAAATACATGCATGTAGTTAGAAGGTTTATTATAATGCAACTAACTGTAACATTTTTTTTTTTGCATACTCAGTGCATCATTTTCAAAGAAGCACCTTAGCAAAATACACGTAAAATTATATTCAAGGGGCCAGATATTTGGTTAGTGTAAACTAGGTTCCCTTGAAGTTAATGCAGCCATGTCAATTTACATCAGTTGAAAATATGGTCTAAGAACTTTATGTGGTTGCATGTTTGTTGATATCTATCTATCTATGTATCACATACATTTAGCAAATATTTACCATATTTTACATATTCAAAGCACTGTACAAAGAATAACTAATATACATGTATGATATGAAATCTAATATATTTGAAAAATCTTAATTTATGAGGAAAAAGTCTCATGTAGCATGTAGTGAGTTTTTGAGCACATGGTCAAAGAAATATATGTGGATACCAATATGTGGTATTTAGTATTTTCAAAGAGATAACTAAATGCATAGGGCCAGAGTCTGCTCTCACTTACATTGGTGTGAATCCAAAGAAATTCCCCTAAAGTCAATGGATTTACATAAGTGTAACCAAGATGAGAATCTAGCTGCTATTTGTGTTGCAGACACGAGTGAAACATTTCAGTGTAAAAAAAGTTAAATTAGAGACTATTTCATATATTTTAGACTTCCACAATCTGCTGGATCCTTAACTTAAAAGTTTACATCTTTTAGTGCAAAAATTAATTTCTCTTTCACAAGTTCCACTTAGATTTTGTTGCTAATAAAACCAAGGATGTAAATACTATTAAGTACAAAACAGCCTGCTGCATAATTGTTTCAAAGCAATTACAGATTACATCGAGCCATTCGTTGAGCAGAAACAGTTTTTTCCAAGACACCAGCTCCCTGTACCTTGAAATTTTATTAGTCTAAGAATTTCATGCACCATATGTTGTAATACGAGACTAGCTGCAATTGAACAAACAACTTTCTGATATATAAGTGAATGATAACCTGATTTTAAATGTGTTTATCTAATGAGATAGTAACTGTAATTTACAGCACATATAAAAACTCCCACTGTTACTCTTGGTGCACCTTTTGGCTAAAAAGGGTGATGCACTGAGATATGCTAATGAATATCATCTTGGTTTTTACTAAGTCAGTAATAAAATTTGCATTTGATATTGTGCACAGTAAACTGGGTTATTAGCCTTGAAAATGAGTCTCATAAAATTTAAATATAGGCTTAAATCATATTAACTGTCCCGTAGATTTTCTGAGAGGCTTTAAAGCATTGTGTTTTGGTTCTATAGTGTTGAGAATGCAGATGTCATTTTGCCTTCAGGGGGTGCCCCAAAATGATGCATATTGGAGCCTGAAGGATGAACGCCAAATCAAGCCTTTGTTCTTTCACATTTTGGGATCTGGTCTCAGCTACTGGCCTGGGAAGATTATTTTGGGCAGGGAGAAGGGAACAAAAAACAAAGTACTTCTAACTTTCCCCCATCTGAAGGTTTAAGCAGAGACGGAGCACATCAGCACTCTAGCACATCTTGCTAGGCTTCTGATCTGGGACAATTGAACTTAAAAGGAAAAATGCACAAACCAGTTTGGGTGACAGGAATGGTTTCTGATGAAATATTGTTCCTAGGGTCTTGGGAGAAAAAATGACTAAAGGGCATGAAAGACCAATGGCTAAATTCTACTCTTGCACTGATGTCTGTTTAGAGTGATTCCACAGGCTTCAGTAAAGGTATTCCAGATGTAGATTAGTGTAAAAGAGGAGAATTTGTTCACTAATGTTTTCAGCAGATATGAGCCTCTTGAACAATAGCACAGAGAGATAGATCACGGCTTTAATGCAGCCCAGGCTAAACCACGGTCTGGTGGTGATGCGTAGTATCATCAGCAAGTAAGGATATGAAAAACTGAAATCTGATACTCAGGCCTAGCTTCAACTAACAGCTTATCTGGCTGAAGGCAAAAGCTATAGTTCCAGCAGCATATAAATGCAGCAATGTAATTCTTCAGTCGTTTGGAGTTTCATCCTGCCAGGTGCTAAATCAGTGGGAGATGACAGCACTCAGCATCTTGCTGGTTTAATGCTTTAAAAGTATGAGAGAGGTCTTTTTTTTCAGTATAAACATATAGAATTTTCCATATTAGATCAGACCTTTGGTCCATCAGGTCTCATATGCTGACTCCAGCAGTGGCCAATACCTGATGAGTTACAGTGTGTGTGCGGTGGGGCGGGGGGGAGAAGATGGGAGAATCAGTAAATTATTTTTTGTATATTTCTAAAATACCTTTTACAGCAAAGTTTCCATAGGCAGTTCACAAACTCCTGTATGTACGTACATCACCTGGGAAATGCAACCACTGCTAAGACAGAGGGCAGTAGCCAACTGCTGCACTGCACAACAGTGGGTGTAATATTTTAGGTCTTGTTTTAATCATGTTAGAGTCGCATAGTTTGTTAGGAATCAGAGTCTAATTTCAACTGTTTATTCTGACTACCAGGTATAATTGTCTAACACAAAAGGAACTCTGTCTCTCTCACCCCACAGCAGGGACTGGGAGTGGTTCAGGAGGATATAATATAAACAGACTAATGAGATCAATGCAACTGACAGGAGCAGATTCACCTACAAGTCGGGGAAAGGAGGAAATGTTGACCAAGGACACAGGGTCCTGTAATTCTTCTTTTGAAAAGTGGCACTGGCAGTTGTGCAATGCTCTATATGAAGAGGAAATATCTCCCTGAACCTTGAGACAATCAACATATGCTCTAATGCATGACATTTGATTAGCCTAATTAGCCTACTACACATGCTCTTATATTATTAATGCATAATTCACAAATATTAAACTATATCATAATCTCAAATGATATTTGTTATGAAATTGTCTGACCTTTCTTTAAATCTGGCTATAGTACTTGACTCTGTGACCTACTCCTGCAGCAGTGAATTCCAAAGGTTCATTTATGCTTATATGATGTGTAAAGAAGTATTTTAAGAAGACATTTTGAAAACCTGAAGATGTGAGGTGAACATGTAGCCCAAACAGAATACAGTACTTTACATCTCAAAACCTGTGTTTTAGAAACACAGGAATTGCTGTACTGGATGAGACCCAAGGTGCATCTAGTCCAGTATCCTGTCTCTGACAGTGGCCTGGAACACGTGCCTCAGAAGAAGGCATAAGAACCTTTTAGTAGGCAGATGTGGAATAATTTGCCCACCACCTTAGACCTCATCCTGGTCTCAAATAGCTAGAGACTGTCCTAAACCCTGAACATGTTGTTTAATATCCTTTCTAATATTTGTATCCTTAATTATAACTCTGGATATTCTTGATATCCATGTAAATGTCCAATCCCTTTATATTTTAACAAAATTATACGTAAACAGGTACATACTTATTTCACTTCTGCTATATATTGAACAAAGACAGTGGTGTAACATCAGGAACCTGAAATGCTTAATTTGGTTAGGGTGAGTGCCAAGAATGACTGGCTTGAAAAGTAAAAGAACTCCAAGAAAGATGAACAAAACATGTCTATAGTTGTTTGGGGAAAGAATTATGGAAACTCTTAGCTAATACATACTGATATTGCAGGAACATTTCTAGTCTAGTTGCGACACTTTTAGGGCAATTTGCATAGCACTTCTCGCAATACACGGTATCTTTCCCGTTCCGTTAAGCATATTAAGTTTTGGCAGTAACCTGATCTTAATTGTGTGTTGTTACAAGAGGGTGACACTTTCCTTGGCTGAGACATCTCTTCTGACTGAGACTTCACTGATGAGTTTAAAGTAGAGGAAAACACCAGACTGTGTTTTCTGTTGTTCCATGCTTAATCAGCCAACTGTACAGATTCCTAGCTGGCACCTACTAAGATCTGTGTGGCCAAATAGAAGATCAGCCTGTTACTTTATAGTAATTTGCCTAGCATTACTTAAAGCAGCTGTAATGTCGGTTTCTGGATGTTTATGGAGATTTCCCAACAGAAAAACATTTTCACTTTGCTTTTTATTTTGCGGTGAGATTTTTATTTTTTGTGAACGTAACTAGGCTGAGTGGTTTTGATTTCCTCTCATTGAGAAAGCCCCATTTTGGAGTTACCACAAGCCATGAATAAAGGGCAGCACTGCCCCGGAGCAGACCAGGAACTGAATTTGGTCCCTGGTTCTCCCCTTACTCCAAGGGGGAAATGATCTGTGGAAGCCCTTTACCTGGTGCAGATACTACTCCATCTGTGCAACTGGTGCGCTGGGGAGGCCAGTGGGGGTGTGTGTGAACATTTAAGGCTCCGCCCACTCTCTAGCCCTTCCCACTCATTCTTTACCCATCTACACAAGGAGTGAGTATCTTCATCATTGAGTCCATTTTCCCCTTTGCAGTCTAATCCAAATATTGTGTTATAGGCAAGGCAAAACCACCTATTATTAAGGCTGATGAACACTTCCCATTATAAAACCCTATTTTCAGTGGTTTATACCTTTCCCAAACTTCAGCTATTTGGACTGAAATTTTCTATGCTGGGGGGTGTCTGCCTCAGACAGAATTGGTCTGGAAAATTTCAGACAAAAAGGTTCAGCCATTTCTGAGAACAAGACTATAGGAAAAGCTTGTTTTGCACACATTAAAACATTCTGGCAACCTTTTCTTTGAATAACTCTAGGGGCTCATGCTTAGGAGCAAGGGCTTGAAATTGATAGGGGACTGGATTTAGCTTTACATTTGTATGAATCTAGTATTTTCCATACCTGGGGTAAAGCCTATTCAGTGGCCCTGGCATATCACTGCCACTTTTCCCACTTTCATAATGGTTTAGTTCATCGATTCCTGAGTCTGATGGTGATTAAGGGCCATATTCTGGCCAGCTCCTGCATGGGAAAAGCAAGGAAGGTGAGTAAAGAACAGCACACAAGAAGCCATTTGCAATGCACAACAATAAGTTTTACAGGTCCCACAAAACCCAGGGACTGTGCTACATATTCTATTGGCACCTTATCTATTAAATATTTACACACGAGCATACGTCTCTCACAATCCAAAGAGCCTTTCCCTTACTCTTGTGCCTCTGTGCAAAGCCTGGCCTGAATCCCATTGGGAACGTGTAGACCCAGCTCCTTCCTAGTGCCTCACATAGGTTGGGTGTCCAAAAGAGAATGGGACCAGATGAGGATTAAGCGACTTCTTGCCCCACCACACACGCTGCATCGGCCCTCTGGACTGTCTGAGGGTCCCACTCTGCTAAGTGGGAGGGTATGCTGCATCCTCTCCAAGGGTGGAAGAGCTAGTGCTCTAGGATGCACAGCACAGAGACCCCCAGGAAGTATTCTGCTGAATCAACAAGAATTTCTCTTGGGTTCTCCAGCAATAGTGCAGCTCCTCCTGCACACCCAAAGCAGAAACGTGGCCTTAGTTAACTGTCCTATTATAGGAAATATGAAATATTATTGTCACCATAATTGATTTATGTGCACACACTGTACTCACGAACTTTTGTCCTACATAATTAGGCCCTCACATATCTGGAGTGTTTTCTTTGTGGCCCATACACGCAGCAAGATTCTGCAAAGGGATAGCAAATCATTTTAACTCTTTCATTTCAGGTACTTACGGTTATGGAGTCTCAGAACACACTCCACTGAAAACAGAAGGAATTAAGGAATATCTGGTACATCCAGCTGCTCAGCCGGTGTTCCATGCCCTGATTGCTCTCCTATGGCATGTGCTAGAGTGCAGTTTAGCAAAGCTTTACTTTAAAAAATTTTAGAAACCCATTGAATCTCCCAAGACTAAACATTACTTCCTGGAGCATGTTTTCAGTGTAAAATCCATCAGTGTTTTATGAGTGATCTTTTCAGGGCACAGGAAACCACAAAAAAGAGCCACAAAAACTCTGGCAAATTTTGTTTTTTAAATTCCTTAGGGCCAGGGACAGCCGTGGCAGTTCAGAATAAATCCCTTTATTCACATAACCTTCTAAAAGAAAAAAAAAAAAGCCTTCCACAATTTCAATTGGAGAGAATAGTTTCCCATATGTTAAAATAAAATATTCATCAGCTGCAGCTTTTCTGGCACCAGCTCTGTACAGTAATCAAAGTGGAGTTTTTAAAAGTTTCTCTGGCCTAGAGTACTCCTGCTTGCCTCAGTGGTCAGTAACATTTTCTTTCCCAAGTTATGGTCTGTGCCCTCTACTCACTTGAAATCTTAACAAAAGGGACAAAAGAGGTGGACTTTGATATTGGCCCTTCTCCTCTGGATAGGCCCAGCCACTCACAGCGCTTGCCAGTTTTGCTATGGATTCACCAACAATTTAGGAAGGAACCTGGGGAGCAAAACGATTCAGCTATTAAAGAATGAAGAACGGAGAGTGATTTTATCTGCCTTTGTTGAGGGATGATCACTTGGACTTCCAGCTCCTGAAAGCAAAGCGTGCGTGTAAGGGAAGGTGTGGTTCTGAATCCAGCTAGTCGTATCAAACCGGCTGAAGAAGCAGAAAGCCATGTACTGCCTTCTCTGACACTTGTGTTATGCACGTGGATGTAACTCAAGCATAACATTTACTGTATTGCCAAATGCTTATAAATCTACCTTTGGGACGTCAGTAGGCGGTTAATGCAAGCCCGGACTGACACAACACTAGAGGCATTCACATAAGAGGCCTCCAGTTGCTGCATAGGCACATTTGGCCCATGTTTCCAAAGAGGCAGTAGCTGCTACTGCAGAGGAGTACACTGCCTGCCTCTGTTGGACCATTAGTATGGAAATGAGGCATGTGTGTGACAGGTGGCCTTACAACCAACACAATTAACTTTCTCCATTAGCTGACGCACTGACAAAACAGATGCAGCATCAATAAGCACAAAAAAACCCACAGACACTGAATAGGAATGACACATTGCACACCCCTATTATTTATAAGGAGGAGTAGCATAATTTCTTCCATACACAGTAGAGAGTAGAAAATAGTTGTGGTTTTTGTTTGTTTGTTTGTTTGTTTGTTTGTTTGTTTTTTAATTTTGAACCTTACAGTAATATAGTCCTGGACCCCACAGAGCCCTCAGTGTTATACCATGCATTCAGGAACTAGTTTGTCACGGCAATGGAGGAGAAAGTATGCAGATTTTTTTTAGGACAAAACAATTGTTTGTCAGCTGAGTAAATTCAGGAATATCAAAATCTAAAGTGCAGAGAGTAGGTTCCAAGACTTTGATGTATGATATATTCTAGCTGCATACAGTAACACTCCTATGGACAGTTAAGGTGGAACAGCTGTTTGTATTCCTAAACTCTGTTGCGACTCAGCTGAATACACTGGATTAAGGAAGACAACTTGACGTATAAGCTCTTGGCAAAGGAGCAAACTAAAGGGTTGACCTAGCAGGAAAGTCAGTTTAGCCTTTTTGTGTGTGTTTATGAGAAATAAATAGCTGTTGGGATTCTTAGATGTTCTTGTTTGAAAATATTTTTTTTCAGGCAGGCCCTAGTAATGTGGGTGACTCACACTGAATATTTTAAAAAATAATAGTAATAATTTGAAGTGCCTGAAATACAGAACAATAACATAGTAGCAGAGCCAGATTCTTAGTGGATGTAAACTGGGATAACTCAATTGCTACACCGATTTACACCAACTGAGGATTTGATCCATTCTCTTAAAACAAAGAAAATATATACCTCAGTAAATCACTGTTATTTATATAACAATCCCAAAAGATAATTAAGCAGGGAAATATTCTAAAATAGAAAATGTCATCTTCTAAATTACCATATACTGAGAACAGACTACATAGCACACCAATTAGGTGGAAGTTTGAGTAATTAAAATATCTAGTCTGAAAATCAGCCCAGCTCAATAGTGACCAAACAGAATTGTCCTCTGATGATTATTCACTATCCCATAGATAGGTGTCAACACCACCCTTGTATCACCTTGTATCACCATATTTTGCACCCCTTTTTTAGCAGATAATTAAATGGCTGTAAGGGCATGGGAACTGTATTTTTCACACCCCTGTTGGTGATCTCTCCAGGTCCCTACTGAGGCAGAATTGACTGGGTAGTATGGGGAAGCCCTCACTAATATGTGTGATGGGTGTGTACCTGTTTTATACATCGATGATTCAAGTCTCCGGAGCTCTGAATTCACAGGAACTAAATTAGTATTGAACTAGTTTGTAAAATAAAATGATATCCAAATTTTGCTTTCAGATTCTCTGTCACCCTCTTGAGTTTAAAGGATATTTTTTTATTCTGTTCTTCTCTATCTCAGTTGTTATACTACACCCATGACCATTGTATTTGTTTCTCTTTTGATTTTTCTCTAAAACAAGTGCCATATAATATACAGGTTTCAGAGTAGCAGCCGTGTTAGTCTGTATCCGCAAAAAGAACAGGAGTACTTGTGGCACCTTAGAGACTAACAAATTTATTAGAGCATAAGCTTTCGTGGGCTACAACCCGCAGATCTGATTTTCAGACCCATAGAGCCAGCAAGCAGAGTGAAGAATGACTGAAAAATGCCTTGCTTTGTTAACTGTAAATATGAAACTGGTGTGGAGAGCACAACATTACCTGGGCTCTAATGGGATGCTTGTCCATTAATGTTCTGTGGGAGCTGTGGTGTTTTTAAGATATGTGATAAAGTCCAAATAATTTATGGTGATCAAATAATTTCCTGGTATTTTGTACAAGGGTTGAGATTAGCCGCTAAATTTTGATGTTGGTAAATTATATTCTGCCTACTTAAACTTCTTTCCTATGTTCAATCCAATAAAGAATTCCTCACTAAAACAATTGTTGATTTGTTGTTTAAACAGTATCTTTGTTTGGCACCAGAAGAGGTTGTATTCCAGTGGTGGGAGAAGTGAGTGAGTTTATGTGTTTGTGATTGACATATGAATATAGAATATGATATGAAAACAGATATCTCACTGATTACAACTGCCATCATGGGTTACAGAAGGAAATGTGCTTGCTTTTAGATAGCCAGGTTCCAGGCCATGGGGTTTGCAGACACCACCTTAAATTTCCCTGCAGATGCATTTGGAATCATCTCAAATTTTGATTTAAAGAATGGTTCTCTGGCCACAGCTCACACATGCAAAACTTGAAGCAGAAATAAGCATTCCTGACACTATTAGAGAGGGGAGGTCTAAATCAGCCTTATGATGGAAAGCCGCACAATCTTAACTAGGAAGAAGTAACCATCTCTCCATAATAATTACACGAGCTGTTAATTTTATTATTTTGTGCAGTGCCTGGGGATACATGGCACGTAAGGCCTCACTATGAAAGTGTAGTTTAATTGGAAAATTCCAAAGCACAAAAACCTACTAATCTAATTAGATGCCCTTAGTTATGCATCTCTTGCTGATTTCTACCATTTCCCTGCAAAGCCACATATCTAGCTCTGGTGTGCAGGTGGCTAGGCAGTCTAGCTTCATCCTAATGACCCTAATTAGTAGTCAGTACTATATGAAGCAAGCTCCTTGACACCAACTAGTCTACCTGACCAGCTAATAGCACTCAACAAGTAGGTGTTAATGAGGTGACATGAATTGAGATGCCTCCAGGGAGGGATGTGTGGAGGTGGGCTGCTATTAATGGGAGTTTTCTATTTACTACCTCTCTGTGATTAAGTAATTACAGCCAAATGACTGACAGTGAAATCAGCTGCTGTGTGCAGCACCAAAACTTGTCTCTTTCACCAGCAGAAAAGTTGGTTCAATAACAGTTATTACCTCACCCACCTTGTCTCACTGTAATCAGAAGGCATATCTGCTCAGAGTGCTTGGCCTCAGCATTCATTCTGTCTCACTTTTACTGTAGCAGGTGCAGGAGTGGAGACTATGTGCCTGTGATGTAAGTTTCATTGTTGTCACTCCCTCACTAGCACTGTGTGAACAATGTATCTCATTAATTTTGCCTTTTTTCTGCTTGCAATGCATAGGCTTTGGAAAAGATTTTCAAAAATGTCTAGTGATTATGGGCAGCTGTGGTTTTGGGTGTCCAACTTGGGACACCTTACAGGAGTTTTGGTTTGGGAAATCACCCCAGGAAGGAGGCATCCACAATCACTAGTTGGTTTTGCAAATCGTGACCTTTCTTTATTTTTGATTTTTAAGGTTTTGGTTATCCATAAGGCCGCTCATTTTCGGTTTGTATTTTGTATAAAATTTTATGGAAAAAAAAAAACAAAAAAACAGATGAAACTCAATGCAAAAAATTCTAGGTAAATACCAGGGTTAATATTGGGGACAAGAAGACAGAAAAAAACAACAAATTGAGAAAAGTTAGAGTACTGATTATAAAAGCAGTTTGATGCTGTGGTTTATTTCAAGAATTATACATTAACAGTAAGTACACATATTCCCAGGCATGAATGTGTGTGTGTACCTTCCAGTACTTTCCCTTACTTTAACAGCCAGCCTCACATTTACACTTAGACTAATTTATTATTAACATAAATACCTTTACCTATTGTAATGTATTGGATTTTCTAAACATAATCAGTATTCTCATGTACATGAGTGGTCCAAAATTTGCATGGAAATTGGTAAAAACTGAATAATAGCTTTTGTAAAACCTGGGAATTTTTTGGTAAAAACAGTAAAAACTGAAAATGAAGGGCCTTAGGTATTCATACTTGTTTGAGTAACGTGCTATGCAGATATAGCTTAGACGATGGGTTGTTTCTGGACTATTCACTTTGATTATGTCTCTGACTATTGGCTGTTTGTTATTTCAGGTATCTGAGTGATCATCTAAAACATATGGTATTGCTTCTGCTCCATGACTGGAGACTGAAACTTATTAAACAAGGAGGGTATCTCTGGTATAAGTAGTGCATGCCTGCCTGTGCCAGCAAATAGCCACTTGTTCACATATACAGTATATGTGTGTACTTGCACAGACAGCCATGTGAACAAATATTCTTGGAGAGGCAAACGAACAGGGGATGTGAACATGGGAGAATCAAAAAGCAATTCAAGATTCATTAAAATATGAATAATTGTTGCCATTCTTTGTCGAGCTGTAATGGTAACTCTCTGTAAAAGCCTCCTTTTGTATTCAATCTCTTGCTTACTTTGTTTCAGTCGAGAGGTGATTTTTGGTTTCGTTTTGTTTTTGAAAGAATCAGCAAAATCCATGGAGCAATTTCTTAGCCAAGTCAGCAGGAAATATATATATTTACTTTTCCCATAAAAAGGGTGATACATTTTTGTACACAAATAACGCAAACCTTTTAAAAAGTCAGACTCTCCATCTGGCTTGCCCTCGTTTTCTTTTTTTTAAATAATAAAGTTGTGATTTAAGTTCTCAGTGTCACATTTAGCACAGCTTTAATGAACCTGATCCCTTTGCTTCTCAACAAGAAATGAGCTGGGTAGTCAGGAGTGTAATATCTTACTCAACAGTAGTTCAAAATGGCATGGCTTTTAGTACCAGCCTACCCATTCCTCAGAGCTCCCACTTAACCGATAAAACTACCTCCACACTTAATTCCGAGTTAATCCGCTGAGATGGCACTGGCTTTTACAGTTAAAAGCCAGTTCCAGTTCTCCCCTCCATGTGTGGCTTGTTGTCAGTATGGCAGGCAGTAAAGTACCTGGTACATTGTCTGTTTTGTGGCTCACTTCCTTTTGTCACACATGTATTTATTGTGGGGATTAGAGGGTAGTGAAGTGGCAGATGTGTGGTGTCAGAGTTCCTTACAATCCACTACTCTGTTTCCATCAGGCTGCTGTAGAGGGACACTCTGTTTGCTTGCATGCTTGTTTTGCATTAGGATTGCCAACTCTCCAGGACTGTAGTGGAGTCTTCAGGAATTAAGGATTCATCTTTAATTAAAGATTATGTCATCTGATGAAACCTCCAGGAATACGGCCAACCAAAGTTGGCAACCCTATTTTGCATCCGGGGCAGCCAAGAGGTGGAAGAGAGAGCTGTGTCATAAACTGTATCTGTATCTGAAACAGCATTTTTAAGTTGTCTTCATGCCAAGCTTCTGGGATGCCATAGAAACATGACAAACTACAACTAGAACACTATAAAATGTAAGCCATCAAACCCTTAAAACATTAACATCCAGATTTTGGCACCCTTACTCATGTTGGGAACCAGGATGAGATCATGTAATTAAGGCCTTAAATTAATAATATTAAAAATTGAAGCATCCATTGAAAATGGAGTGTAGGGGGAAGATACCAAATATCAGTCCAACTTGTTCGATCATAATAAAAAACATCTTTGGGGGAAGAGTTTAAAGGTTTTTGTTTGTTTTTAAATAGGAAAAGATGGACTCGAATGATGCCAAGCAACTTCAAGTGCTAGGGTCCATCAAAGCAAAAGCATCATTGTTACCTGACATGGGGCACAAAGGAGGAATCCGAAAATTCAGATGGTGTGTGAAAGATCGAAGAAGAAGAAGAATAGAATCTTATGGTCATTTTGAAAAGGGTCCAGAAAACTCTCTGCTAGTGTGAACTGTTTCTGATACATGAAGTATTATTGTACAAGGGTGCTCGAGAAGTTCTATCTAGTTTATCCTCATAAGGGTAGATATTTATCAAACACCCTTTAAGTGACTGGAACAAAAGGTTTATCATAACTCCACACCCAAAACTCTTTACATTGCAACCATGATGTCTTCTTCAAGAGCAATGTGTAAGGAAGAAGATACAATGGGCCAAATTCCTCTTTCACTGCCACCAATGGAGGTGGCGCCACTGAAGTCAATGAAGTTACAGTGGTAGAAAACTAGTATAAGTGAGAGGAGAATCAGGGTGAGCATGGTTCATGTAGTGGCAGAAAGAGATCCTGATAGCATCTATTTCTCTTTCTTTACAGATCCTTTCTAGGAATGCCCCATGGCTGAAAAGATGCTGACATTGAAGAAACTCCTGCAAGCTCACAATGGGCTTGATCCAAAGCCCATTTAAATAAATGGGAGACTTTCCATTGACTTCAGTGTGCTTTGGATTAAGCCCCCATGTACAGAGCTCCTGTTACCTTCAACAAGCATTCTATGCAATGGAAGCTTGTGGGGCTGGCTCCTTTATTTCCAGTTGTCAACATGGATATGAAAGAAATCTTTTGTTTCATTTGCAGCCTCTACTCCCTTCTTCTCTCATTATTTAGGCCAGGACAGTATATCAGACATACAGTACCTGTGACATGACCACAAAGTAAATGCCAACGCACTTCCAGTATCAAGCCTTTCTTTTCTGCCACGTAAAATAAAACCCCGCTTAGATTTAGAAAGCAAGGGAACTAATGGGGAAGGCGCATAATGTGACCTAGCTCCGCTGGTATAACACAACTAAAAATGCATGACTCAATTACACAAGAGTTAGCTAATGAGGAATGGAGAAGATGTTACAGCTTAAAACAAATGGTGACTAAATGAATTGGGTGCGGCCTTTCAAATCTAGGCCATTGAACAAAAACCTGGCAAGACATTTTCTTCACAGGATATGAATCATTCGAAATAAAGAAGAGAGACCATGGCCACCTACATTCAGAGTTTGTACAGTATGACCTTAAGGCCCAACATCTACCAGAAGTTGAGTAGCAAAAGGCCAAGCTCCGAAGAATAAAAGGGCTTACATCAGTATTAAATAATTCTTTCTTGGAGATGCAAATTTCTAATTAGTTACTGTGGAAACTGTAGAGGCCTGGAAGTAAGCCCTGCACAATGAGAGTGAGAGTTTACTTTTTTGATTTACTGCAGGACTGCAGCAGTGGAGGGGGGCGGAGAGGGGGAAATAAATTCATTGCTTTTAACATGACAACAGAATAAAGTGCAGCAAGAGAAGTGACTGTTTTGTGTGCTGCTGTTACAGAGCCCAGAGGAACTTTATGTGACATAGTCTCACTTAAAATGTCGTGCTGGAATTGTAAACTGCTTCTTTACAAAGAAATGACTTTCACAGCACCCTCAGTTGTCACCTCCCATATAAAGATGTTGGCCTACACTTTTTAAAGTGACCAATGATTTGAAGTGCCTCAGTTTTGGGGGTGATTAACTGGAGGCACCTGAATTTCAAAGCGCAGCACTTTCTGAAAAATCAGGCCCTTTTAGAGCACCTAAAAATGAAGGCACCTAAAAATCACTAGCTGCTTTTGCAAACTCTGGCCTTGGAGCCCAGCACAGAAATCTGGGTTTAGCCAATTCTTCCAATTTTCTTATCCTCACTTGGATGTATTGAATTCTTTAGTTTAATACATACACAATATGCATAGTGTAGTATGTCGATTGCAATGTACAATATGGATATTCCACGTTTATGGATGGATAGTCAATGTGGCCTCTTCCTGCAAGAACCCTCAGTTCTTGTTTAGATCAATGAAAGTTGAGGATTGTCAACATCTGACTGGAGATGATTAGCACCTCACAGATTCAGGCATTTTGTTTATCTCTAATGAGGAGGTGTGTAGCAAATGGAAGCCAGAGGGAAAATAAGTCAGGGTGAAATTTATTTGCTTAGATAATGACAGCTACAGACTCTTTATTGTAACAGGGAACATCTGAAACAGGGCTGAAGTGATCCCATCAAATTCCTTGTCAGGAACAAGAAAGAAGGGACTGGATAGTCAGGGTTTGAATTAAGGGATAACTGGGACAAGGAGCTGTGAATGCAGTTTAATATATATTAAGAGAGGAAAGAAGGAAAGAGGATTTCCCCAAGTGATTAAAATGTACTCTGTACTGTGGATCATCCGACTGCCAGTATAAACTAAATTGCACCAGGAGTGGGCCAGTTCATGATGGTATTGAGTACTGGATCTTCTCTCATGGTGCTATATTGTTCATCTCTAGCTGCTATGGTTGACAAGAAAACCTCAAAAATGTGAAACGACTGATGCAGAGATGTTTCTCTGAGCCTGTAGAGTCTGCCACAACAGCTGTCAGAGGTGTGAACTGCACCATTCAACTCAGATACTCAAGGATGATGATTTAAATGTCAACAACATTGCTAACTATTTTGTTCTTCATATAAGAAAGGACAGGAAGGATCACCGATCTGCACAATTTACTATGAATGATGTCTCATTTTGGTGCCATGAGTACATGTCTTTCCCCCCCGCCCCCTCAGTTACGGTGACCAGATGTCCTCATTTTATAGAGGCAGTCCTGATATTTGGGGCTTTGTCTTACATAGGCACCTATTACTCCAACCCCTATCCCAATCTTTCACACTTGCTGTCTGGTCACCTTACCCGTCAAGAAAGAGCCAATAATCTACGGGCATAGTCAAGACCAACCAAGGGGGCGCCAAGCTTAAGGAGCCCAGTGCTGCTCAGAGACCTGCACAGTCATTCTTTCAACATTGGCACAATCTACTATTAGCTTCGTCTCATGTTGATAACTCACATGGGTGGAGCTTATTTTGTGGGCAGAGCTTGGAAGAGTAGCACCACCGTTTTCCCCCCAAACTGATGCCTGCAATTCTGAGTATAGTGGCCACTAACAGACAGTGATCACTCAAGACAATCTGCCACTTTCTGCAAAATTTCAGGGTGCCGCCCCTGCTACCCTTTTAGGATACGTCTATATTGCAATAAAAGAGCCACAACAGCAAGTCTCAGCACCCAGGTCAACTGACTCAGGCTTGTGTGGCTCAGGCTGCGGTGTTAAAAATAGCAGTGTAGATGTTCAGGGTTTGGTCTGGAGCCTGAGCTCTGAGATCCTTCCCCCTCATGGGGTTTCAGAGCCTGGGTTCCAGCCTGAGCCCAAACATCTATACTGATATTTTTAGCCTCTAGCCCTGTGAGCTCAAGTCAGTTGACCTGGGCTCTGAGACTCTGCCATGAGTTTTCTATTGCAGTACAGACCTATCCATAGAAATTTGACATACCCTGAGGTTTATTGCAGTGTAGACATGCCCCTAGAAATTCAGTAGCTTTAACTTGAGAGATATTCTGCACCAAATACTTTCTGTTATCAGACATATGGGCTCTGCTTGTCTACACAGCACTGCAGCTTGTTCTATGGGGCGTGTGAACCGCAGAGCACTCTTGTGTATAGAACTCAAATTGCCTCGTGTATGTACCTAGTGAGCATAAACATAATGTTCTTTGAAACAGGATTACATCAGTGCCAGCTAGGTATCTTTCAGTTTGTGCTAGCAGGGCCTATGTGGAGCTACACGTCCGAGAGCTCTTCAGTTCACACCCCCACAGATCCCTCTGCGGTGCCATGTAGACAAGCCATTTCCTTGGTCAAGCATTCGAAAAAAAAATTGCTTTTCCCAGAAATCTACCGGTATAGATTATCTGCCGCCCTTGGCAGCTCCCTAATTTGCCAATAGCTAGCGGGCCCCTGTTAACAGAACTAATGTAATCAGCTGGACAATCTTGCAGGAGAGTTGATTCCACTGCCAGAGTAAGGTCTTTCTGTGTGATGCACATCAATAAATGAGTGTCTGGCAAATTTTAGCAAGGTGCTTTCTGTTGAGAATCTGGGCCAGATCATGCCTGGGAATGAGATCCATCAACCAAACCACAGCATGAAAATCAATGGTTTTAAACCACTTCAGAGCATGTCTCAGTCTACTTGAAAAGCTTTTGACAGCTGAAATATTTGAGGCATCTCTATATGTGTGATGTCTTGTTCCTTTAATGGTCTGGGGGTTCTGTGCTCTTCCTCACCCAAAGTCCCCAATGGAAAGTCTCATTTTTGTAAGGCAGCTGTGTGTCCATCAGTTCCCCCTGCATCTGTGTGTCTATCTCCTTCTCTGGGGGCTCCAGAAATATAACAATATCTATGTACCAGTAAGAGAACAGATGTTCTTTCTGGTATTTGGTTTAAGATGAGCGGATTTTAATAATTAATAATAATGCTTTGCATGGCTCAACTGCCTTTAATCAGAGGGTCTTAAAGAACTTTCAGATATATGGCCTCACAGTACTCCATTGACTAGACATTATATCCATTTTGCAGGTTGGTAAACTGAGGCTCAGAGAGGTTGAGTGACTTGCTGAAGGCCCACAATAAAATCTGTAGCAGAATCAGGAATAGAATCTAGTGATCCTGATTACCCATGCTCAGGACTGTTCAGGGACTGCAGCTTTGCCTGAGTGCTGATCCTTTGGCATTTTCCCCACCCCAGCCCTCTGGAACCCAGAGCAGACACAATCTGGTGGAATGATTTTAAAGTATGATGCCCAGGATTCAGCGTGAGTGTGCTTGCAATGCATTAGGGACTGTTGTTGCAAGGGGTCAGGCGGTCATTACATTTTCTTTTACACAGCTGAAAAATTGAACAAATGAAGAAATATTGCTGAATGCCAGCTGCATTAGCATCTCAGAAGATGTTAGTATTTTCTATGAGACCCGAGAGCTGCCTGATAAATGCTATCATACCTTTTGATTGGGCAACCATAAGATAAAAGGCAAAATGCAGGGACCCAGTCTTGCTCTGATTGAAGTCAATGGCAGAACTCCCACTGATTTCAACTAGACCAGAATCAGACTCCCAAAGCTTTTGGTACAACAATGTCTCTACTTCATGTGTAGTGTTACTTGTATTACTTATTCCGAGAGAAGAGGATCAGTTGGCTCAGTAATGATGCTACACGTCCTCCAAATATAATATGAGAAACAAAAAATAGATCCACATGTGGGTAGCACCCAGTTTAATTATCACCATAAATGTCACAAACTTTTGGACCTTTTTTCTTGGAAGTATTTTTTGTGGCAAAATGAGTTCTAAACTCATTAAGATTTGGTCACAACTATTGAAAGCACTAGTTTGCATGCTTGTATTATATTCTGCCCTGGTATTTTTATAAGGGTCAATTTGTCATGACCCATAAGAGGGAGAAAAACTAGCTTACCAATGGTATAAAAGCATTCATTTCCTACTCTTTGCAGGTCACAAGATGACAATCCTTCAATTCATGTCATTCTGATTACTATCTTGCCTTTTCCCCCCCACTGCAGCTGTGAGGTGCTAGCTCAAAAACTTCTAAAGCAAGAAATTAATAATACGTACTATACTGCTGAAATTACATAAAGCAGTGGTTTTCATTGTAAATAGTCTATCAAATATCAGCAGCTAAAACCTTGTAACTGAAATGGACAAACTGAAACAGGAAGACAATAATCAGAATGATAGCCCAACACCTCATGATTTGCTAAAGCTAGAAATATTCGAACAAATCAGTACAACTACTTTCAGAGCCAATAAACTTCTCCAAGCACTGATCCTGGATCAGCAATCAGAACAGGAAAAAAATGATCCTGTAATAATAATAAATAAATAAATAATATATTATACAATAATATTATATTATAATAACAATAATATTATACTAAAATAATAGTATAATATAATTAATTATTATTATTTATTAATCTGAGGTACAGTGCAAGGAGCCTTTTCCCACCAAACACCATCCCAGTTCCTTCTGCACATTGAGTATATCCCAGTGGCTATGGCTCAGACTAGTTGAGCTGGGTCCATTAATGACAATGGTGTTAAATATGCACTCTTTGCCTTTGTAGCTAGTACAGAAATTAATTTACATCTGTGCCTTTGGGATATTGAGCATGTATGAGCATTTATTACATTCCTGGTTGGACTCAAACTATATAATAATGATGTCATCATTTTTCTTATCTCCTTCCTTGCTTAAAACATGTGATTTATAAATATATTCTGCTCCATTTGCCATTGAATAAATCAATGGGATGATCTGTACTTCCTGATTCTGTGTTAAGTTTCTTTAAAGTTCAGACTCTAGTGAAGTGCTTTGTTCATCCAGCCTATCTCATGGGTTTATTACACTGAAATTTATCTGGAGGAGAGATGCAGGAGATGGAATTTTGGCATTTTTTCCTTCCTATTTATGTTAGTTCAGAAATTAGTCAGCTTCCAAAACCATGTGCCAATGGCAGAGAATCACAGAAAACATTTATTTCCTCTAATACTGAGCAAGGAATTTTATTAGAAGACTAAAACAATATTGTTTAGTTGCTTTGGGTCTCTGTTTCACTACAGCACCTCTGCCTAAAACCTTTCCCTGCACATCCAGTGTTGCTTCCTGCTACAGGTTTAAAGAAACCATACACATATCCTCACACACATAACTCCCCAATGTGGGCTAGTGGCTAAATGTCTCAGTCCACACACTAGGAAACATCAAAATAATCATATCTCCAAATGGCCAATTTTAAATGGACTCAACCTGGCTTTCAAAAGTGCTCCCATAACTTTGTGTCTGTCACTTTTGGGTTCTAACAACTGAGTGCTGACATCTAATTTTTTCACAACTCAAATAGCTTCAGGCACAAAAAATGACAGATGCAATTTGAGAGACCTTTTTGGGGAAGTTTTGTCCCTAGATACGTATTAAGATAAGTAGATAAGGCCACCATGTAATATAAGACTAATTCCATTGAGGAAATCTAATGACCTCAGCAACCATGAGATGGGAGCTCACAGAGATTGTCATCAGAAACTTAAATGGAGTATCTTTACAGTCTATTGTGTGTTTAGATAGAAATATTTTTTATTTTATATAACACCAACCAGCTTTTTTTAATCAGTAGATCTGAAAGTGCTTTTCAAAGGAGGTCAGTATCATTATTCCCATTTTACAGATGAGGAAATTGAGGTACAGAGGGGGGAAGTGACTTGCCCAAGGTCAGCAGACAGGCTGAGCTGGGAATATAACCCAGGTCTTCTCTGTGTCACAGTCCATTGTTCTAGCCACTAGTCCACACTTGCCTCCTTTTGGGACAGCTCTTTATATTCCAAACTTCATCAAAGTTATATTAATTTCATCATTATGGCAGATCAGTATTAATTATTGATGGATTAGTCTCAAAAATAGAGCTGGTCAGAAAAATCTCAACAAAACATTTTTTCATTGAAAATTTTCCTGTTGAAAACATTTTGTGGCGACAGCTTTCATTCCAATGGAGCTTGAGCAGGGGGCTGACGGAGTCCTGCCCACCAGACAGCTTTCAAACCTACCTGCCTGATTTCTGCCAGATTGCCCCCTGGCTCCTTGGCAATCCACCTGCAGGCCAGACCAGGAGCCATGATCCTGGAAGCCCTGGCTTGCAGTTCAGCAGTAGCCTGGGCTCCCAGGGTCCAGGGCAGCCTGTTCACAGACAGAGCTCCATTCCTTTTGACAGATAATTTCAAAATGGGGGGGGGGAGGTGTTTTGAATCAGAACAAAACCAAATTTCAAAATCCTTCACAAATGGACTTACTGCTCTGTTCAAGCAGAACTGAGAAGTTTGAAGGTTTCGTTCTGGCACTTCTCCAAAGCTTATCTGAATTGGTAATCTCTTTGGGCTGGAAATCAGAGAGAAATCTGTCAAGGTTTCCAGTACTTCCAGGTCTGAGATCAGAGATATTTTAATTGAATTATTTCTACCTCAAAAAGTAACCAGGGAGTGTACAGGTTCATCCAACTTTTTCACAAATAGTTTGACTGTTGAGAGATCAAATAAAGGGAGGGAGAAGAAAGCAAGGAAAGGAGAATAGCTGAAACTCCAGGGTGGCGGGCAGCCAGATTGAAATTGGGGTTGCTTTCTCACAGTGGGCTGGAAACGTTTCATTTGAAAATCAGTCTTGCAGTAGTATGCCTGCCTCTGCATAGACGGGAGGGAAATGGATCACTCCTTCTCACAATGCTAATGGCTTTACTACCACTGTAGAAAGTGATTAAAACAACATTTCAATCAGTTTTCCTAAGGAACCGTCACTTAAAGAACAGTAAAAATTAAACCAAGACAGTAAAACTCTGACAAAACAAAGGAGGGGAACTGCCAGCCTGTAAAGTACTAATGCTCATTATAGCTGGTGCATGTTCAGCTTGTCTGAGGGGCTTGAGGAGGAAAGTAATTTGAGCAAACTAACCTGGGCTGCCTTTTCATTCTTTGTCATTCACTGCTGTTGTTATCTTTAGAATTCCAGCAGTTGGGCTGGTTGTGTCCTGCTTTAGTGCCCTTCGTAAACTATTCCCTTTTCACCAGGTCTGATGGCCCCATTGGAGTGGCCATGACAATGGATGTTCATTTTACCACTATAAAAGGGTTTAATGATTAAAAGGCCGAACCATTGCACTCCGCCACAAAACTCATTCTTTCACTCCCATGAAGTCCCTTTGATTCAAAATGTTCTTTTGACAGGATCAAGAGTGGTTTTCATTCTGTTGGGCAGCAGAAACATCTGCATTTTTCATCCTCTACCTCCTACTCAGTGCACATAGTTAATGTGTAATTAATGAAACATCCCTTCTTGGAGTGGCATACAATCAGCATAGGGCTCCCACCAACCTTGCTCCAGCTCCAATAAAGCAGGTCTGCTTTTATATCCTTGTACCCTCATTCAGCAATAGTAATAAACTCAGTTCCAGGCTTATCTAGCCAGCTTACATCTTAATCTTTTTTTTCTCTTCTGTCTCCTCCCCGGGATGAAAAAAAATCCTCTCTCTTTCAGGTTATCCGAGCACATTGGGAGTGGGTGAACCAAACACACAGCAACATTCAAACCAGAACAGAGAGGACAAGGCTGAAAGGGGTCTGAGGAAAGAGAGAGAGAGAGAGAGAGAGAGAGAGAGAGAGAGAAAAGACCTTGGTAAGTAATCAGGCAAACTGAAAAGATAGTTACACAAGAAAGATTTAAACCATATAGGTTTAGGCCTTAAAGTGTCATGCTTCCATTGGTGCGATGCAAGTGGAATCTAACACAGTGTGTGTTGAGATAGTGTTACATTTAATTGCATGTGAGCAGTCCCGTCAGACAACCTCTCAGTTAATATCAGTACTTTTTACGTTAGTACTTTCAGGGTGAAGGCTGGATATTCTCACAGTAGTCACTGAAAAATGTCACAGCCTTGGCTTATTAAGTCAGTCACTTAAAAGAAATTGATCTCCATACTTTTTTTTTTTTGCTATTGTTTATTATATACAAACTTGACACAATGCTTCTCCCATTCAAGGTCTTTAGTAATATTCATTGCCTCAGAGGTAATGCACTGGAATTGTTTTTTCCTTTCAGAGTAACCCTGTAGATGGGAGGAGATGAGTGGATTCACACTCATTCCCACCAGGTAAGCTTTTATCAGTTTTCAGATTTGGAATTTCTCTCTGTGATCCAAATGTTTGATGACTGATGTGCAGTCCTCATGTAAAAGTGATAAGAGGACTCACATTTATGCCACAAACTCTAGGGAATGCTGCTCTCGGAATAAATTGCCAGAGAGAACGTTCTGCAAGAAAAATAACCCAAAGTAAAATGTCTAAAAGGATAAAATTCATCATCCTGATTCTGATCCTACCTGCACTGCTGAAAGACAGGAATAACCCCCATTGCAGTCAGACAGAAGACCGACAGGTGGGAAAGGAGAACCACACTTTTTAAGGTTATCTGATTGTGGAATTATGCTGCAGTTGATGCAACCTTGACATCAAATGTCCTCTGGCACTGGCTATAGCAATACTCCCATAAGGGGAAAGTGGCCCCATTTTAAGGATTATGCCGATTTCAAGATCATGGGTCAAAAGCAGAGGTGATATGGAAGTTACACATTATTAAGTGCGTTAGTCTCCCCTAGACTTATACCAAGGGAGTCTAAATTGGTGACATGTTAAACATTGGCACATTGTATCAGCTTAGAGACTCCCTTAGCTTCCCTTCTAAATTGGGCCAAATTCCCTCCTCAGTCGCTGCTGTCTAACTATCGATTCCACTGGATTTACACAAACATAACCGAGGATAGAAAATGTCACCTAGTATCTTGCACTACACTAAGTACAGGAAAAGAACTGAGTATTAGGCATGTGAAAGATCACCAATAAGTTGTGCTATTAGAAGCAATTGCTAAAGCAGAAGACTACTCCAAAAATTCTCTTATTTGAAACTACAGCATATTCCCACATTAAAGCCACTGCCAGCTCAGATGTGGCTCTACCTATCAAAACTGAAGGAAGTGCTGCAGAGGATATATTACCACCAACAAAAACAAAATTAGATACAAAGGACCAGATGCTAGTCTCACTTGCACCAGTGTAACTCCAAAGTAACTCAATTGATTTCAGTGGAATTACTCCATATTTACACCATTGTCCTTCATAATCTTATCTAGGGCAAAATTCTGCCCCTAACTCTTGCACATATCCACCCATTGAAATCAATGGCAATCACACAAATATCTAAGAGCAAGATTTGGCCCAGGAAGAAAAGAAAATGGCATCTTGCAACACAATTCTTTGGGTCAAATGCTGGCATGTATGACTCCCATTGATCAGAATGTGGTAGAAATCTATGGGTAGAATTTCTGCCATGGTTTCCAGAGTGAGGCTGGAATGTCTCATTGTTACTGTGACAGAAAAGGACATGGGCTTTGAACACCATTCTAACTGGCTGGGCTTGTCCTGTCCCCAGTGATCATGAACATTGTCACCAAATGCCAGTTGTCTGAAGTACAAACAAAAATCTCAAATGACATTTTTCATATTTTTTTTAAAGTGTATTAGAATACAAGACTAATTTGTAGTTTGTAGAATACAAGACTAAACATAGTTTGATCAAGGTTGGTGTAAAATAGACAAACTTTATCTGGCTAAGCTTGTCTTAAGTAAATAGTTTCCTGCCTTGGAAAACGAAGTGAGAGCTACTGATCTGATGCCACTGGAAAACTAGTGTGCTGGTAGGGATTGGTACAATCTGCTATAGTCACTGATCTGCATTCCAGTTTATCTGAATTCTGGCCCATGAGTGGGAAGTCCAAGTTACCTTGCCAGACTATTCAGAGAAAGAGAGCTTCAAAGAGAAATTTTACCCTTGATTCCAAAGCATAAGTGAGTCAGGATAGGATATAATGTTTGTCATGGGGATTAACCCCCTACTGCTTCAGCTATAGACAGACACACTGAAAACTGCCAGTAGACAAGTAGAAACTGTTCAGCATCTCTGCAGTTGAGCTAAATCCAGGGATGATTTCTAGGCAACAGCAGCCCTCAAGTCCCATGGTGCAGTCAGAGCAGAAGGTGTGCAAACCTCATTATCTTAGTAAAAGCCTTCTCCTAACATAGAAACAAGACAAGAAAAATGACACAAACCGACATGTAACATAGCAAACCAGGGTGAAAAATATTAACATTCTTTAAGGGATGAAAAATAATCCACAGCCAATGCCTGGAGACTGCCAAACCAAGCTGTTGCATATCTGTATACAAAACTAATTAAACAAATCCATTAGAAACTAACATATAGCGCCAACAAAATAAAACAGTCTTACTTTTGTTTCATCAGGAACCAAGAGCATAAAGTTACGAGGCTGCAAGATGTTGGTAAGCCAGCAGGCTAACTCACCAGCCCAGGAAGGATCAATGCTATGTCTGAGCATGTTTTAGGCCCTTGCCTCAGGCCACAATTCATTAGTTAAAGAGAAAATTTAAGCATAACACCAAAATAAAGTAGTTCCTCTGCCAACGTAGGCTATGATTCTCAGGAGCTTTTCCCTTACCTCTTTCAGACCTCTTTCCAGGTCCTTTCCCTGACCCAGGAACTCCTGCAGAAGCCTTTCTGATCCCTACAATTCTCTCTCCCCAGGCCAGTCATAGAGCTAGATCCACAAAGAGACTTGCTGACTATTGCAGCATCTTTCTTTTAAGTGCCCTGCTGCCTAGTGGAATCCACAGCCCCAAGTTAGGCACCGCCACCCTACACGCTGCATAGGGAGAGTTAGGCACCTAAGGGCTTGTCTACATTACCCGCTGGATCGGCGGGCAGCGATCAATCCAGTGGGGGTCTCCCATCAAGATCGATCCCATGTGGTAGTGTAGACAAGCCCTAAGAATGGGATCTACAAAAGCCAGCAAGCTGAGCAAGGAGCCACCTAAGCTAGCCAATAGGAAATGCAAAGGAGAGGTGTGTGGCCTAAGTCCCGCACTACAAAAGGAGTTAGGCACCTATCTGTGCTTGGGTTTCACAACCGTGAACCCTCTCCTGGAGTGAGTCGCCTAAGCACTTTCTCCCCCAAAACTGCAAGAGGAGGCAGTGGTGCTGCTGCCCACCCCCTTTAGCCCAGTGACCGGAGCATTCACCCAGGATGTGGAAGACCCAGGTGACGTCTCAGCCTCTCCTGTTGGAACTGTTCCACTGTGTATAAACAATTAAATATGCATCAGAGCTGGGGGACTGGACCCTGGGTCTCCCACATCCCAGGGGAGTGCCCTAATGAGTCATTCTCACTCTTTCTCTCTGGTCCAGTGGGGTTTAAGGCCGGAGATAGGCACTTGGGCATCTAGACTGAGGCATCTGTGTACATGATCACGGGTAGATTTTTGGGCACTTTAGTGGCAGAAATTTAGATGCCATGGGAACTTAGATGCCTACAGAGTTAGGCAGCAGCTGAATAGGGGTTTTGATGATCTCAGTGGCACCTAACTGTTGGACTTAAGTACCTGAAGTGGCAGTTAGGCACTTATGTCCTTGGGCGACGCTAACCCATAATGATTAGGGGAGGGATCCACAAAGGGACTCAGGCGTTGCAATGCTGAGTGTCACGGTGCCTAGTAAATCACAGGAACAGCACAGATCCGCAAAGCAGCATTTGGCACCATGGCTCCCTCTACAAATAATCGGATTCACAAAAGCTAGCCCCCTAGGTGGGGATTGCCAGAGCTAGCCAGTGGGAGATGCCAAGGATGGAGGTGCGTCCTATCCCGCACCCCCTCACATATAGATGCCTAAACCTGGGCTGCACGGAGGCTACAGCTGAGTCTGTTTCAGGCCCCTGCCTCAGGCCACAATTCATTGGCTAAACAGAACCTGCTGCTCTAGACCCCCTGCTCCAATCACTCCATTATTTATCCACAGTGAAATAGCGTCAGCAGGAGAGGCTGAGAAGTCTCTCATCAGAATATCCTGCAGCTTATTGGTTAGCCAACTCCCTTGAGCTGCTGAAGACCCGTGTTTAAATCTTTTCTTCCCCTCTGGAAGGGAGCAGAGGAAATTGAACCCAGAGAAGTGCACTAACCACTGGGCGAAGAGTTATAAGATGGGCTTCTCTGCTGGTGGTTGCGGGACAAAAAAGGAAGGACTATTCTAATGAGAAGGCAATAGCGTGGCAGTAAAGCATTTACTAAGGGGCCCCTGGTTAAAGTAACTCGCTTCAAGGTTTAGCTACATAAAAAGCTAATTTTGGCTGGGGCCCTGCAGAAGTTGGTGCCTAGAAGTTCACAGATGTTCAAATCCTCTGATTTTCATGTTGAGCTTATTGAAATGAACTCCCAAACCTAAAGTAAAAAAACCTAGCCGAAAGAGCTGAGCATCACCTGACTGTCAGTCAGTGTGGGTTTACCAAAAAATCATGCTTTTTAGTGTAGATGGCCCAAATTGTGAGGCCTCTTGGTCTCAGGGCTTGTCTACACTTAAAACGCTGTGGCAGCACAGCTGCAGCTGCAGTTGTGTTGCCTTAGTGCTTCAGTGAAGACACTAATGGGAAGGGTTCTCCCATAGGCATAGGTAATCCATCTCCCCAAGAGGCCATAGCTCAGTGAATGGGAGAATTCTTCCGTTAATCACCGGGGGGAGGTAGGTTGGGTTAACTGTGTCACTCAGGGGTGTGAATGTTTCATACCCCTGAGCAATGTAGTTATACCAACCTAATTTCCAAGTGTAGGCCAGGCCTCAGGATTCATATATATATTTAAATATGTCTCTAATTTTGGCTCAACTAATGGCCAATAAGTCCCCTGATCCCCACAGAGCTGTGGCCTCAACAGCAGCTTTCACTGGATTGGTGTCAGCTATCGCTGGAGAAATACAAAAGACAGAGAAACTGAAAAATAAATTTCTATACTGGAAAACGTTTCAACCCACAAACAGAGGGTTTTTCTTGTTCACCTTCAATTCGGGAGTGGGGGAGAGGAGAAAAACAAGTTATGAAAAGTAATCTAAAACCAGTGGAAAAGTGACATAATAGGAACAGAAGGAAAAATGGTCCTTCAATACCTCAAGTCTGACAGTCACCCATTCCTTTGACAATAGAAACAACTCCCAGATACCGGCAAGAGAAATACAAAAGAAGAGACAGAATGAACTCACATTGTACAATTACAAAATGACAGATACCTGAACTATGAGAAGCTACCCCTGTATACACTAACCTGCCACCTGGAAAGCCTGTTCTGGAGATATAGTTGGGCCCTATGCTATCCAGAGTGCTTGTAGATCATTTCCTCTTCCCTTGCCCTCCACTTCTGGGCCTGAGGCTGGCCGGAACATTTGCTGGAAGAACATGGTTGCTCTGCAAATACAGCCACAAAGAGCTGCCAAGCCAGTGTGTGATTTCTCTGTGTAACATGGCTGATCTAATGAGCAGTGCAGCTGGTGTGGGCTGCTCGCCTGGTATAGATGCTTGTTGGGAGCATTTTCTGATGCAGAATATTTGCACCATAGTTACCACTTGCACCCAGAATCCGATTGTATGTGTTTTTTCTTGGTCAGAGTTTCCATGGACCTCTCATGCAGGGAGCAGCTGCTATTGTTAAGTTAGGAAGTGAGGTGTGACTACAGAGACCAAAGGTCTCCTCCATCTTGAAAGGTGATGCACGTAGATCAGTGCACAGCAGACTGATTATTGAGTTCTACTGAGTTTTTATAAAAATAGTTTAATTGTTAAATATAAGGTCTCCTGGCTTTACTGAGAACAACCCACCTCTCACTAAGTACAAATTTGTGTGGCCACATTTGTGCTCCAAAGGAACATACATGACTTGCATCCTGCTACTACAGACACAGAGACCTGGTCTAGTGGGGAAAGATTTTGAAAATGTAGTCATTAATATGTGCATTTAAAATTCTGATAGCCTTTCCTTGGCTGTTTGGGTTGAGACACATGCTCTGGAATTTAAATTCAGAATAGCTCCCGTACATGCACCCTGGAAATATTGAAATGATTTATGTACAGACAAATTACATGTGATAGCAAAAATGTGAGATTTCAGTTTTTAGCTGAAAGATTTATAAACAAGTTTTAGTTTATTGAAGTCTTCCTTGTGCCCCCTTTCCACATTATTAGCAGCATATACTATACATGGGGTGCCCTTCTATACCGTGTTCAGATGGAAGAAATGCAAAATATATACCATTATAGCCACAAATCAAAATCTTATTTAGCTTCAAGATGCTTTGAAACATGTAATTACTAACTTAACTCTGCCTGTGAACTTGTCCTCATTAACTTAGTAATTAGCAAGATCTTGTTTGATCTTGGAGTTCATTAGACATTGCAGCTGGAAGATTGTTTCAGTTTTAACACATCAAAATAGACAATTAGAGTGATAAAGAATCAATATCGCTTTCCTGTTTCTTAGATTTTTCCAGGGTGGCAGTGTGCCTAATTAAACAGCATTTGAAACAGCGAGACATTTAAAAAGTAATGCTGTCATATTTATATTGTACTAATGCAAGGAAGCCTTAGCATTATTGAAAGGCTAGTTGAAATGAAGCGATGGGATACATTTTCTACCCAACGAATGAATAATGGGATGGGGTGCCTGTAGCCCTGTCACTCAGATTAGTAACAATAGGCAATACATGGCCCATTCTCCCCCCCTGGAGACAAGAATATACCCCTCTGATTCTAGTGCAGATCCTTTCCAGCTCTAATCTCTCCACAGCACAGACACAACTGATATTATTCACATACAAAAGATGGTAGGGCCCAATTGTCCAGTGTCAGAGCTGCTTTGCACTGCCCCAGCAGCACAATGCAACCCTAAAGTTAGAATAATCAGTCATTGGAGGATTCCCTTACCATAGGGAATCCTTGGCCTAGAACTGCCATAGTGGGACGTACATGCCTCCTAGCTTCTGGAAGAAGGTCAGATGTTCCTACACCCCAGCAATGCCCCATCTGCTATAACAGCCCAGGAATCAGTGTAAATTAGACTTCTGCCCAGACAGCCCAGAATGGGGAGGGGGATTTGATTCACTACTAGTGAATTGCCATGTGCTTTTGGGGCAAGTCACTTAATCTTTGTACACCATAGCTTCTCCATCTGTGAAATAGATATTCCAATACCTCTCTGTATCAAAAGGGTGTTGTGAGATGTAATACTGGAAAAGCTCTTTGAAAGCTACTGCCACGGCCAGGTCATGGGCTGCTAGTCCTAGTAGTCACAGAGCCAGAGTCCATGGTCACAAGACAGGAGTCAGTTGGGTCAGGATACCAGGAGGTCAGAAGCAGGAAAGAAACTGGAGGTCAGAACCACAAATCAGATGCCAGGAGTCACACAGGGTCAGGATGCCAGGAAATGAAGCCAGGGGAGGGGAGGGGAGGAGTACGAGGCAGTGGCACACCGTCCAGAACAAGGTGGCGCTCAGTTGTTTGGGGCAGGCAGCTTCCTGTTCCTGCTGCTGGCTTAAGTAGGGCTAGCAAGCCAATCGGCTGGTCCTGGACTCTGCCAATAGGCCTGCAGGGGCAAAGCCTCAAACTTAGGCTGGGCTTCCTGGCTCCCAGGTAAGCAGCTATCAGCAGGCTGTCAGATGGAGGGTTGGCGTGTGACTGCTCCTGCAGACATAGGTTCAAGACCCATTGGTCATGACAGCTTCTAATTAAAGGTACCGTAAAATAAAAAGTTATAGTATTGTAAACAAGATTAACAACCCAAATGGCCTTGCTTCAGCTTGTACTTTGCCTGGATCCTTCAACCCCTGGATTTAAGTAGGAGCACTTGACTGAAGACAAAGCACACCTCATTGAGGGTAGAAATGGATAATGAAGGATTTACTGAAGCAGAAAACCAACAAATCTTGCATTTAACTCTAGGAGTACTTATAGCATCTTGAAGGCCTTTGGCATGGGAGCCATTGAGTTAGGGGAAAGGGGAAAATAGCGGTTTTACAATTGTTTGCCTTTGATGCCATAAAAAGGATGTGTTAAATATGTCAATGAAGAATACGGTTCCAATGGAAAACATACAGGCCCAGGTTCGCTCCTGGTGTGATGCCACTGACTTCAATGGTGATAACTGAGGGTGAAGTTGGCCCATAGGATGGAAAGTGCTAAATTGCTTTGTTGTATTTGCAATAGTTTGAAACTAAATTGGTTTAAAGGTATTAATTGTTCACTGATCTCAGCTGAAACTTACAATTATTTTTCATTGCTCTGTGTTTTGAGTAGAGAGGACTTGGGGTTAGATTGTCAGCTGGTGTGAATCCACTAAAACCAGTGAAGCTACACTGATTTACATGAGTGAAGCTACTTGCTCATACAGCCTTAATATAATACCATTGATTTGGAATTACACCAGGGATGAATTTGGCCCACTTAAATTGAGTCTTAACTAAACTGGTTATACACAAGCAGGGAAAGCAATACATAGGTCTCATCATCTTTGCTACACATGCTAATAAGTGCATCACAGACTTGTTTAGAAATTAAGCATTTAAGCATTTAGAAATCCAGATTACAGTAGCCTCTGCAGTGTACCTAGTCCCACTGCCATTGAAATCATGGGGTCAGGCTTAGCATCATTAAGCCATGTTATGTTTTCCACACAAGAGCAAAACCTTTTAGATTACTTTACCTTTTAGATTAATAGAAAGAAAGAAAGAAAGAAAGAAAGAAAGAAAGAAAGAAAATATAAAGTCTCTGTGAGAGAGAGCACAGTGTGTGTCACTCACTTTGTAAGGGCCTCCATTTTGAATACCCTCATAGCACTATCCCCCATAGGAGGTAAGCAGAGAGACTCCTCACATTTAAAGGTACAGTACAAGGAACATGGAATCATAACACTGAACACTTACGTAGTCACATATTGCACATTAAATAATGGAATAATCTTCCCGCCAATGACATGCCATGATATTTTTAGTCAAGCATGCAATTCTACAGTTGTATGCAAAATGACAGAATACTCCCACAGGCACAGCCAGTCCTGGGGCATGCAGCATATACGTTGCATACAAAAATGGCACAGCACCAATAGATACTTGCCCTTTAATCATCCCAGTTTCTCTTAGCCCACTAACATGAACTAAAATTCTTTTAAACAAAATAAACAAACAAGGAACTGTTGAAGATTCCCAGTTGTGGAATAATTATACAGGTTTGAATCACAAATAAAACTATTTGAAAGCAAAATATTTGAAAATCACTTCCCCAATCACTTAGCTCCCAAGATCTGAGTTCAGAGCTCTGCCTTTCCACTACAAGAATTGATATCATTAAGACATGGTAGCAAAACGAGATACTGCTTTCTGCCTTGTTAGGGTAAAAGTGAGGTCAGCTTTTGTAGGTGTAAGAGAGAATTCAGAATTCAGGTCCTGATAGGTCAAAATCTTTTCAATCCATCTTTAAAATCTGTTTGTTTTTTAAAGATAATTTTTAGAGATAATTGACAGGCAAATTCTTACCCCAGGTCTCTAAGGGAGAGGAAGACCCTGAATACCCTAGTACTGGAACCAGTGTGATTCCAGCTTAGAGTGTGTGGGATGGTTGGTGGTGTTGGGCAGGATATGGGCAACTTGCACAGTGCTGAAGATTTCCTTTGTGCTGAGCAGCTGTGCTCTGCTGGGCCTTCCTCCATTCAGCGTGCAAAAGCTGGTCTATTGCCAAACACTCCTGCAGAGGTGGTGTAGTGAAGCCACTGTGCAGTCTCCTGAAGCCACGTGAACAGGTGGGATAGGGAGGTTTCCTTCCGGACCCCCTTGCAAAACTCTTGCACAGTACCTAAGCAAACAGGCTGTGTGCAAGGTCCAGAAGTTTGCCCTTAGGCTAGGAACACTTTATTTGCATGAATAGTGCTTACTCACACAGGAAATGCTACTGAATTCACTCAGACCCGTAGCAACCAGGCCCAGCTTGATTTTTAATCTCAGACCATTTTATTTCATTTTTGATGGTAAAAAATCTTCCAATCTTGCAGTCCACTTTTAAAACAGCTTTTCACATGAACTGTTCTGCCTGCATGAAAATCATTTCAGCATGTTGGTACTTTTGCCTAGTTCCTTATTTATTGCTGTTAAAAATCAGATCGTTCTACTCAGTGTAAAGTCAGGGCTCTCTGCTTCTTCTCCCATCCTCCTGTCACCCAGAGCTCTCGCTCCATTCAGTGGGCTCACCTGCCAAAACTGTTCAGATAATCTCCAGATTGAATTGGGGATGCTTTATTCGATCACTAAACAGCAGGTCGATTTCGGCTGACACTTACTTATGAAAGCACAAAGTCTGGTGAGGTATAAAATAGTCAACTGACAGAGGATATACAGGCTTCAATTTGCTCACCTAACATAGTTTTATCTAGAGAGTTATTTCAGCAAACTAAAGATTTGGCTGGCAATTTATGTTTTCAATTGCTCCAATTTAAAAATTATTTTGAAAGCTCTAAAAATGAAATCTTAATTTTGCTGTAAACTGTATCTACTGTATTACCTGCCTGTGATCAGGATATTAGCTGCAGAGGTTTTAAACTTCGATATTCACACAGAGCTGTGTGAGTGCACCAGATCCCTTGCAAATTGACTTTAAATACATATCTTGTTGTTGTTTGGGAAAGACTAAATGCTTACGCAGCCTGATTCTCATTTACACTTAGGCCCCCTTTACACTCACTGTCTAGTCCTTTTACTAGGGCTGTGATCCCAGTTTCTCTCCATATATCTGTGTACAGAAAAGAAGGAATAGCCCACAATTCCATAAACAAATCGGCCATTCAGAAAGGCGAGAGTTGGAAATAATGAAGTCAGCACATTAGTGCCTAGCCTGCTGGGTTCACACTGCTGAAAGCTGCCAGTGGGTGAATTTCCCAGCGTTTGGAAACTTTGTCTCAGTTCTGTGGGTTTGCTCAAGTGTGCGATGGCTGCTGGCGAGGGAGCTTTCCTGCTGGGTGGGTTTGCTTTCCTCCCAGCAGCCCAGAAAAGGTGAGAGTTCTCCTTCATGTCTCCCCCCACCCCCAGTCACCCCTACAAAGACAATGGTTTCTCCAGCAGGTCCCCTCTGCTAGGGAGCTTTCCCCTCTCCCAACTCTCACACTGGGACCTTTTTCCACATTTCCAGGATTACGGCCACTTTCACTTAGATCTATGTGTGTTGCCTTCCCATACAAAGAAGCACTTGGGGACGGGATTAGTAGGATTAGAAGAGATTCACATATGTCCAGTTCAAGCAATTGGTATTCAAAGCTTTACACTTTCAAATGCCACCAAGAGAGAGAAAAGGAGCTGAGCGCTAGCTTAGCATTTCAGCACCTTCATGCGGGACACAGTGCTTTTTTATTGGTGTTGAAAGCTGTGGTTACTGGGGATAAACAAATTCTTCTGTTTAATCATCGGCAGCAGCCCTTAGCCATAAACTCCTTCGCTTCAGTACCACAGGTGTGTCTCCAGTACAAGTCGAATCAATCAGATGTTGCCAGGAAGACAGAACTAGGACTAATTTCCTGGATTTCATCTTTAGGGCATCCCTGATACAAACTTCTGGCAATAGCCGCACTTGTTTGATAAAGAATGCAGAGCAGATTCTGTTTTCTTATAGCCAGTGTGTGTGTCTGGTGTTTGGGGGAGAAGAGATGAATATTGCTTACCAATATTTTGGGTTCTAGGGGCCTCATCCTGCAAAACTAGTGTTCATGTGAGTTATCCTTACTCCTGCAAAGTTAATGGGGACTCCTCATGTGAGTAAGTACTACATATGTGGGCACGGGCTTGCAGGAGCCACCCCTTAGGTATGCATGTGCTTTAGAGCTGCATGAGATTTCTGGAAGGCATTAGAGAAATCTACCTTTTCTCTCTTCTGCTGTTGATTTACTCACTCCATCATTACCTCTTGGGCAGCGACAATGGGGGTTACCCCATACTAGCCACAGCAAGAGGTTAACTAGCAATTTTTGGTTTCTTGCAAAGTTTTCATTTTCGGTAATCAACCTCAATTGAAAACACCTCCTATTTGTTGCATTGTGTAAAAATAAGGGGGAGGAGTACTTTGTAGCCAGCCAAAACTAACAAGCTTCTATATAGTGGAGTGAGAGATTTTTGGAGCAGAGCAGGTGGAGGTTTTTTAATACATTCATTCATTAATTAATTCATTCATTCTTTTGTTCATTCAGTTCCTGCTCACTAGGATAAAAGCTCTTGTGGAATAACATATTGTTCACGAGCACTTGGAAGGGGGAGAAGTATACATACCCGCATTAAAAAAACAAAATGAAGAACTCTCATACTCTGCATAATAACTGTTATAAGTTAACCTTAGCTTCAGATAAGATGTGAGTTTGTCTGGAAACTAGGCGCACAGGCAGCAGAATTTAAGGATGGGTGAACCAGTCTAATTCAATAAGAATTGAACTGAAATGTCATTGAAAACTTAAATGGAACCTTCTTACTTCTTTTGATGTTAGAAAATATAGTAAGTTCAAGCCAAGTTACTCACTGAAGTCTGTGACGTTGATTCTGATCTTACTAACACTATTACAAATACTCACTTGCCATCCAAATGGGGCCCGATGGTCTTTACTCATGTGAGTAAAGTGGGCAGGATTTGAGCCAACATTTGGTTAATTTGCCATTTCTGCAATTCCTGGATTTGTCCAAGGCTGGAAATGGTTCTAATAAAAACATATGGAAAAGCTGTCATAAGATTTCCAGACCAAAGTGGTTCAGAGAAGCAGTTGAATTGTTGAGGGCCCAAAACACTGTTCTTCCAGCCTGGAGATGAACAAGTAGGATTAAAGCTGGGCAGAAAGGCTCCAATATCAGAGAAAAGTGGGGAGTGGCAATTTCTTGGCATGTTCATCATCAATTCCCTTGGAAACCCAGGGGAACCCATGTGTGCTAACATCACATGGTTGGGGCTCTGTGGGTTTGTAGGGAAGTGACAGAATAGGCAGAATGCAGAGCCAAGGAGCAGCCCTTCCCTAGGGCATACTCATCTCAAGCACCTGAGGCTCTTGGTGTGGAGATTCACTTGGTATCAGAGTTGATGTTGGTGGATAGAAAAATTCAAAGGCTACTTTTTGTAAAACTCTTGCTTTAAATAAACTATTAGTTACATGAGTGACAAATATCACTCATTTTACACCTACGCTTAACTTGCAATTTTACACACAAATCTAGTGTTCCCAGATTAATTTACACTGCAGTTTAGGACAGCTTTAATGTGGAGTTCTGAAATTAAAACCTCACCCATCTCAAGAGAAATGAATCCAGCTGCTTCCTCTCCCCTAACTTTTTGGTGTGCCCCTTATTCTTGTCTGCCTTTCCCACCTACTGTGTCTATTTAGAGTCTAAGCTCTTCCATGCCAAGACTGCCTCTTACCATGTTTTTTACAGCAAGGCCCTGATCTTGGTTAAGGCCTTTCGGCACTATATTATTGTTAGTATTACTATTTTGTTATTATTTTATTATTCCACAAGGACACTGAAGTACTGATGAGGTGGAATATGTGAGGTGGAAAATGTTTGGTAGTAAATTGGTTTAGTGCTTGACCATGCCTTGTCCTTTTCCCTACATGGATGCAGATTGGTGGTAATGAGGAGGGGCTTGTGGCTCCACACTACAGCCCAGTGTGGGGGCAGAGTGAAATGTACACAATCCAGCCTTCAGTAATGGAATCATTATTCTCTAGGTTTTTCTTCAAAGTGACGTTTGCTAGCAGTGTTTAAAGTCATTTCATTTCAGGATGAAGGCATTGGTACATCAGTGATTCTTGTACCATTCCTGTGAGGCAGGATTATTTATTTAAAAGGAAAAAAGGGCCAGACCAATAAGACCTCCTGGGCACACGACGCTGCCACTGATTGGAATCTAACCTTTTGGTTCTCACACAATGGGTTAATAATAGCAAAGGCTGACCACAGGGGAGAGAGACTAGATAGAAGGGGAAAGTAGCATGCAGTGTTATTCATGGATACCTATGAACAACCAGTTTAAAGCAGTATCATTGGCTTAGTAGAGACTGTTAGCTCTCTCAGCTTTTCATGGAAGTAGAGCTTATGTGCTGATGCACTGGAATGGGTCCTCTTAAGAACTTCCCATTAAAATTTCACGACAAAATTGAAGGGAGGGTTAGGACAATTTATCTGCCTTTGCTTGAGCTCACCTCCTCTTTGGATACCACTAAATCCTTCCTGCCAAAGATGGCATATTGCTGGGGTTCATGAAAATGCTTCCAATGAGTGCGTTTGTCCTTCTGAATTCATCAGACTGTACCATGTGTTTGGAATTTCCAGCCCTCACTGCAGAACATGAAAGGCAAGGTGGCCTTGTAGAGAGGGTGCTGGACTTGGCATCAAGAGACCTAGTCCCAGCCCTATCTTTGACCTGCTGTGTGACACGGGGCAAGTCATGTTATTTCTCTGTGCTTCTGTTTGCTCTCTCATCCTTTATCCATATTGTTTATTGAGATTGGAAACTAATTCTATTTCACTTTCCATAATCACTCCAAACCTGGTGTTTCCCCATCCCTGCCAGTAAACCTCTTCCCTAGAATATTCTTGGGGGAAAAAAACACAAAAAGGCATGTTCTGAATTGACGACATGATTGCTGTCATGCTTAAAGTTACACACATGCTTAGGTACCTTTCTGAAAGTTAGCAAAGAGTCCTGTGGCACCTTATAGACTAACAGACGTTTTGGAGCATAAGCTTTCGTGGGTGAATACCCATTTCTTCGGATGCAACATCCGATGAAGTGGGTATTCACCCACGAAAGCCCATGCTCCAATACGTCTGTTAGTCTATAAGGTGCCACAGGACTCTTTGCTGCTTTTACAGATCCAGACTAACACGGCTACACCTTTGATACTTTTCTGAAAGGTGACATGGAGTAGGACCAGTCATAGGTTCCTTAGTTAGAATGTCTCCCTTATACAAGAAACACCACAGAATGTACATACATCTGAGAATATTATTTATTTTTTCCTGTGGGTGTGATCTGATGTCCATCTGATTACACACTATCAGCCCAAACCTTGCCTATGTCATTGCTTTCTGAACCTCATTCTTCCATTTTCTGCTTGCGCTTGACATTATTTTCCCCAAGCATATTATTTTCCATTTATCTAAATGAGTTTAAATGAATAAATGTAGCTAAAGTGCTATTGCCATTATACATGGCCTGACTGATTTCAGTATGTATATATTGAAAGATGATTGTCATGTGTACTTGGAAATGTCTAGCGGTTATTGGATGACTCAGCTGTTTTTATTTGGTCTTCTTAATGCCAATTTGTAATTGAATTTAATTGAACTCTTAGTCTTTCTACAAAATGTTTGGAACCCTAGCACCCTTTTTACACTTCATTTGATTATTTCACTAATATTTTAGCTATAGGTATATTAAATTGCCTATAAACTTACCAAAGAACAACACAGCTGATTTCCTCCATTATATTTTCTCATGTCTTCTCTGTCTGTCCATTTTTTATTCTCAGTTGACATTGTTATTTATGTCTCTGTTCATACACACTGGTAAAAGTCAGTGGCAAAGGGTCAGCATTAATGCCAGTGTTTAAAGGAGGTTAATAGAGACTCAGATGTGCACAACTGTAAGTGGTTTAAGGGTCCAGCAGGGAAGAGAAGGAAAACTTATCAGTTATTTTAAAATCCCAGCGTCACTAATTTAAAACAGTCTAGTCTTTAATATGTGTATGTGGTCAACAGAGAGAGAGAAAAGGAAATAAATTAAACAAGGACCACTGAAAAGTATTATGATTATCTTTTAAACTTAATACAAACTGGTCCTGATTCCAAAGTAAATGGGAGCATTGCATAAATAAAGACTGCTTGATTCAGCCCATTCTGTACACACAATGGGCAGGTGATAATCACAACTCTTTATGACTGACAAAGCAAATAACTGTGGTGCAGACCTATTCAGTGTGCGGAGGTAATGCCAGTTTTGCCAGGCACCTAAAAAATAAATTCTGTAATGGATGCATATGAGCAACCCTGGGTGGTTTTATTCTCTCTAAAATCCAACGACAGCAAAGTATTTCACTGTTGATTAATACCCTGGTATATCTGACGGTATATTTTATAGACGTTCAGATTTATTTACCATAATCCATTCATTAAATGTAAAACTTATGATTTAGGTATCTTTAGTGCAAGGCAAAAAAACATGAACAAAATGTAAATTGTTGATTAAGTGGTTTTACTTGTTTACAGAACAATTTCAGGCTGTTCATAGCAAATGTCACCAAGGATTAGCAATTCACACACCTCAAATAAAACTAATTAGTTTTTGAAAACTGACTTCTAATTCTGTCCCTTTGACTTTTCAGAGTTTTTTAAATGTCTACTTTTTTCATAAAGATTTGCAAAGCAGTACTTAAATCTAGGAAGAAAATGGCAATCCCAATCAACTGCACTACAGAGAGAAAGTAGTCACACCTCTGTTATTTTCTACAATGTATGTTATATACTGTCTGAAAACAAGAATCTGTAAGGGCCCGATCCTGCTTCATTTCAATGTGACTTTGGCCTGAGTAAGGGCTCCAGGATCATACCCTATAAATGGCATCATATTCTGCTCAGACTTCTACCCTGGATGTCAATGAATTTGAAAAGGAGTGTGAGTCAAGGGGGAAATTGCCCCATTAGGTTTATTTGACTGGAATCTGGAGTGACAGCCTTCTTGTGCCTGATCCTACTCCCATTCCACTCAATGGGAGTTTTGATACTGGTTTCACTGAGAATAGGATCAAGTCAATTATTGGAAAACGAGCTTGTGATGATCACAAAAATTAAATAGCAGCCTTACAGACAATTAAGTGATGTATGAATGTCAAATGATAAGGTACTATCAATCTGGCTGCAAATCAGTAACACACTTTGAGCAAAAACAGAAATAACAAAGGAACCCAGACTGCTTTCTTTTGAATGAAATACATGCTTTCTAGAAGTACAAGCACATTTCAGAATTCAGTACAACATATTATGATTAAGCATTTATAACAGTCAACTTTCTTTCTTTCTTTCTTGTATTAGTTAATAAAATAGCAACAATATCATGTATCATAAGAATCTCAAAACTCTGTCATCTCCTTTTTGATATACTTATTGTTAAAAACACAGTTTAAAAATGTCTTGGTTAAATAAAAACAAAATCTAGGTGGCAAAAAATATAAAACAAAATAGCCTCTTAAAAATCCCATAGTAGTAATACATTAAAATTACACCACATTGAATTAATCAGTCAGTCCTTATGTTAGGGGGTCAGATCCTGTGTTCCTTGCCAAAACAAAACCATCACTTAAGTGATCCAGGATGTAACATGCCTGCAAGCTAAACTTATTTAGGACACATCCACACACCATCAGAAACTGCACAAGAATTCAGAATTAGGGTGTTGCTAATTTGAAGTACATTCACTAATTAAAATCAGGTAAACAATGTCTATAGAAATTCATTACTTCCACTCTAATATACCTTTAAAAATCAGAACAGTATAATGAATCTGCAAGTCCTAATCAGCCATGATGTTTATGCATCATTAAAATTAAGCTTCCAGTTCTGCCAATGGATTACATTTCATATATAGTCACATAATTAGAACTTGTGCTATTCTGGAACTTCCTCACATCCTGTGAATCTCACATGCCACATAGTGCAAGGCAGTTGGGCATCTACCTCTCATCAGAAAATATGTATCTTTCTCATCAAACTGGCATTCTCCCCTTATGAAGATGTGGATCAAAAGGGAAGGAAAATGTTAGTTTTCCCAGCACAGTTTAGCTTTCTTATTATTTCTTCCCCCCAATTATTATAATATGTGTTTGTCTAGCTTACAGAGTCTTAGGGCCTAATTCTGCTCCTGTTGATGTCACTGGGAGTTTTGCTATTGATTGAAAGGGGAGAAAGATCTAGTTTTTAATATCCTTAATAGTCTTGTCTCAGACTGCTTTTGCTTTTGGCCCTATTTCACTTTTTAAAGTAAACAAAACAAAACAAAAGCAAAGTGTAGCAGGTAATTGAGAGTAATCAATACATAGAAGTATGATACACTGCTTTATATTCACACACATAAGAGAAATGTAGACTAGAGGGAAGCACATATTGTAGGGAACACTCCTACCCTAACAAGGGATAGAACTGATAAGTGGGTGTTTTGCTTGTCTAATCTTTCTGCTGCAGTGAATATAGTAATCACTTATGCTCCATTTTAAACAAAAAGGTCTAGTTTGGGGAAACATCCTGTTGCATTAGCAAACTCCAACCAGGGGTGATGAAGGCTGAGACGACGATGATGGTAATTAATACCTAACCCATCTATCTAAATTGTAGACTGCCGTGCAAAGCCATTCTCTCGAAGTCTGTTATTTCTTTTTGCTTATATATATTTATATATGGCACAGGGGAAGGATTAGATAATATGCATGGGGCAAAGAATCTTTTAGTCATTTCTGGCATAGGGCTGAGTTTATGTGCAATAATTTCAGTGCAGTGAAGTTTTCTGTCAAGTCTTACATTACTGCTACTAACAGAGCTTCTCTGATATCGCTGACTTGGTTTGAAATATGAGGGGTAGATTTTGTGTCCTTTCGGCTGTAACAAAATTTGCGATAGTAAAAAGGAGAAAAGGTTGAACGCCTTGAAGTACCAATGCACCAGCCAAAGTTGCAGCAACTGCAAAATAACAATTGTCCCGCGTCTTTTCATTGCATTCGGGAGGAATCCGATTACCGGGGACACTCGTATGCCCCGAAAATAGCTCTGCGATACTTGTTTATTTGTACTTTTCTTTCTACATTGTATTTCAAATTAACGCAACAAAACCCACAAGCCGCGATTTGCTATCCAGTCAGCACGGCAAAGCTCTGTCTCGGAAGGCTGGTGGGAGGGAGAAGGGAAGTAACGGGAGGTCATGCGGGTGTGTACGGTGGATCTAAACTGCCAAGGAGCTGGAATGGGACATGGGGGCTAGATTGCTATAGTGTGGGAAAAGTCAGCCAGAAGGCCATTTATGCATCAAATTGCTTCCTCTCCAACCCGGTGCCATCCAGTCCTTTCCCCTCCCCCGCTTCGGCCCCCCTTTCTGTAGGTCGCAAGGTGTCCCTTTTCTGCAGGTCAACATGCTGGGCGTGTCCATTTGGAGGAAGAGAAAACATTACCGAGAGGGGTTACGGCTCAGCTCTTCGGCAGACTGCGGTGGCTGGGGACAGCCACATCGATCGCCGTGCAAGGAGGTACCTTTCCAGGCTGGATTTCTGCCTTTTGCCCTGATGCACTGATCCCTGCCAGGAGCTTGGGGGCATATTTTACCCTCGGCTCGAATTCTGCTCATTTGCCAGAGAGCCTAGCTCAGACAAAACCCTCCCATGCCGGCTGGAGGGAAGGCGTGTGTGTGTTTGTGGATCTTTTGACTAAGAGCTGAAAGACCGGGCCCAAAGTATAATGTCCTAACAGCAAGATTCTGCCCACTGACACCCAATCAATGATGCTGGCATCCCATCCCTCCCACCGGGGAACCCTGCTCCCTACCATTGTCTGTCCCATCAGCCCAGTCAACACACCCGGCTTTAAAAATTCCGTGTCAAGATCCCGGTTTCCCACCCCTCGGGTTTCTGTCTCCGGCCGGTACATGCAAAGCAAATCTGGCCATCCCTGGTTAGGACACAGAGAGAGAAACACATGCCAACTTGTCACCTGCAAAACATGCCCTCAGTCTGTAACTCCCCCTCAATCACTGCTTGAAGGTAACCTGCAACTCTAGAAAGATCGCACGTGCTGAGCTGCCCTTGGCAATGCGAGACGCTGAAATCTGAAGCAGATCTACGCCCAGAGGGATGAGCAAGAGGGGGGACAAGGCAGCCAGGAGCTCCATTTCTCTCTACTGATCCCCCTTCCTCCTCCAGAGCGGGGCTGGCCCAGCTGAAAGGGCCTCCCTCTCCTCCACCACACTTTTCCCTTGGAAGAAGGAAGCAGCCACCCGGATTCCAATCGCAGATCATTAGTCCCTGGGGAAGGCTGCCTTGCTTCTCCCCTGCAGCAGATGTTTTGGTAGAAAGCCGGGAACTGGCGCTGCTGCCTCTTGCTAAGAGGAAATAAACCATATAAATATGAGGACAGGGCTCTTCATAGACGCCAACGCCCGGGGACCAAGCAGAAGGCTGGGCCATTCACCCGGACCCTGGTCCGATGGAAGTTCTCTTAAGGTTGGTTGTGAGGACGAAGGTCTCTTAACAGAGACTGAATAGAATTCCTTTGGTTACAGCTATCGCATTATTATGATCACTTGTGTGTGTGTGTGTGTGGGGGGGGTTATTGCAGGGGTGGTTCTTTTTTCCCTTCGTCTATAGTAGTTGCGCATTTGCCTTCTAGCATGTTAATAGTGCAGCAATTAACACTCACTTTAATAACTCTTCAAGTGTTTAAAATAGATACACTTTTTTTCTAAGAATCAGTCGGCTCAGCACAACATGTTGTACCAACAGTTTTCCAAGCAAGTAAAAATGTTTCCGAGAGAGAAAGAGACAGCGAGAGAGAAACTCCGTGTGTGTTTTCAGGAATAAAGATAGCGCTAGGAGTTGAGTCCCGCTTGGTCCTTCTTAGATTTACTTCCCTTGGCTGGGAAGAGGGGGGCGATCGTCAGATGCATTATTCAGTTATTGGTATCGTTAAAAGGGAATGAATCGTTGGAGAAGCGCCAGCTTAGACGGAAGTTGGGACGTTATTCAGACACCTTTGCTTTCTCTTGACACATGAAATGTTTCAGCCAAGAGAAACGCCGAGTCTCCGAGGCTCTCAGCAGAGGCTTAACACGCTGAAATTGAATTCAATTATTTTTCTGTCTATGAACAAGGGGTAATGCGCTTTGTTTCTCGGTCCAGTTATTTGTCTAAACTTGCCCTAAAGTGAGAGAAGCGTATTTTCTTGTCTTTACCAATCTAGCTGCTCCAATGCCCACCGCGGGATTTACAGACAAACCATGGCAATTAGGACGTCTTACATTTGTCTCAGCAGATTAACTACAGTTAGAATCAATAGGATGAAAGCGTCCATCCCTTTCTGACTCTTCTCCATGTGGGTCTGAAGTCTCCTTGGAGTAACAATGACTTGGGCCCTAACTGCCAGCAGTTGCTTTTAGTCTGAGCAGCGCAGTTGGTCTTCTTTTCTCATTAAACCCATCCCCAGACTGAAAATTCCTGTCAAGGTTTCATTCTCCAATCAGGTGTGTTGTTAAAGGGGGAGTCCAGGCTTCAACTTGAGCCAGTTTGCACATGTTAAAAGTACCACTGCCTTGTCTACACTAGAGTTGTCGAAGGGGTTGGCTGGAACGTGCTTGCTAACACCAAACACCCTAGTCAAGACAAACCTTCGCTGTCACTCTTCACAATTTATTCCCTACGCCTTTCCCTTTCACACACCCGTGCAATCAGCATGTGCAGAGCACACACAAATCAATCCTAGGCAATCCCAGGGGCTGAGCAGCCTCTATGAACACCTGATCTCTACAAAACTACTCCTGGGGTCCAAAATACACTCTTCCTCATAAGCACACCTGCCTTTGGCAGGCTTCTCCTGCCCCGTCAAAGTCCACTCTTCCCAGTCCCGCAAAGGCGCATCCCAGTGCACAGTATCTCTGTCCGGCCCCCACAGAAAGCACTCACATATGCCCACAAACAAACCCTACATACACATCGGTACCCAGACTGCCGCATATCTGGAACCCTCTTGCATTACACTTCTCACAAGCTCCGCCACAATACACACACACGCAGGGCAACATAAAGACTTCCAGCTATAGACACAAACTGTCATCCTCCAACATCCCAACACACTCCTCTCTCTCTCTCTCTCTCTCACCCACACACCCACACACACCAGTCTCTTACTGTGTCTGTTATCAAATATATACCAACCAAATAAAACGAAATCGTTAATTTAACGGAGCCAGTTACTTACTCTAACAAACATTCATCGCATCTATATTAGCTTTTGCTTGCAAGATTCTCTCCCTTATGACTTGATGTTTGTTTCCTTTTGCCTGCATGTGTCCAGTTCTTTTATGCAACTTCTCAGTCAGTCCAATTCACAGATGACTTCCTTTCCCCCACCTCCTCCCATTCAGCGTATCGAAAGAAATACTTTGAGATCTGGGAGTATATAATGGTCTCTCTTCTAATTTGGAAACAATTTGAATGACCATCTTAAAAAATACTTGTCAACACAAATTCAAAGTTTCCCTTTTTATTTAAAGTGCAAAGAAAGTCAAACGGTTGCAGCCAGAGAGATTAATTAATATTTGTAAGCGAAAGAGACTGTTTGTGGATGGACAGTAGGTACCATAATAATTACTTATTTAAAAACCCTACAACATTAAGGCAGTTAAGGTACAATTCAATTTAACAGAAACCTGCAAAGCAGAGTTAGTTCCGCGCAGAAATGATAAGCAAGGAGATTATAAAGATCAGTGGCACATGGAAACAAAGGGAAACTCAAATATGTATAGAAAAAAGATTCAGAAATGAAGACAATTATTTTCTTTCGGGGTTGGAAAGAACAAAACACACACACACACACGAGAAAAAAAACCAACGCAAACAATCCTCCTCTCCTTCCTCAGACAAATAGAATTTGCTACAACGTTATTCTAACACTGAGATGCTAGACTGAAAAATGACCCCAAGCAAATACACATCCAAATCAGACCCTCTGCTCTTTACTGTACACTAGATGCAGTTTTATGTTGGAAATTAGAACCAGGGGGAGGAGAAGGCGTGAACATGCCGCGATGAGTGCGTGTTGTCAATCAGAGGGGTTTTGTGTCTGCTTGACTCCTGATGGTCCATGGCTGAGGTGTCCCAGGGTGGCACCACAATGAATATGAATGGGAGTCCTTGCTAAATGGGACAGTCAAAGCGCACCGCCCTGAATAATTGCACGTCATCCTAACAAGACCATTATAGATAGGAGGGCTTCTTTTGTCTCTTTTCTCTGCTGCAGCGCTATAAAAGCCCCTCTTTTCCAGGCTGAGGTTAGTTCAAGCATACACCAACCAGCTATCCCGTAAACAGGCTGGGTAGCCAGCGGGAGAGATTAGAGGGAGAAAGGAGAGTTTTCCTCCTGTTTGAACCTTCCCCCTCCCCCACAGAGCCTGCAGTTTATTTTATTATTTTTTTAAACAATCCTATTTCACCCTCTCCAGAGCAGGGAAGAAATTTCTTGCTCCGAAGCCCCAATACAATGAATTCTGACTCCAGCTCTGTCTCCAGCAGAGCTTCCTCGCCAGACATGGCTGAGATGTACCTGAGAGATCACCATCACCACCATCACCACCACCACCATCAGGACAACCGGCTCAACTCGGTCTCCTCCACTCAGGGCGACCTGGTGCAGAAGATGTCCGGGGAAGGCCTTTCCAGAAACGGCTCCAAGGCGGGAGGGGAAGGCAGCAAGTACAAAATCAAGAAGCAGCTCTCGGAGCAGGACCTGCAGCAGCTCAGGCTGAAGATCAACGGGCGGGAGCGCAAAAGGATGCACGACCTGAACCTGGCCATGGATGGGCTGAGGGAGGTGATGCCCTACGCTCATGGACCTTCCGTGAGGAAACTCTCCAAAATTGCTACCCTCCTGCTGGCCAGAAACTACATCCTGATGCTCACCAGCTCCCTGGAGGAGATGAAGAGGCTGGTGGGTGAAATCTATGGAGGACACCACTCCGCCTTTCACTGCGGGACAGTGGGACACTCAGGCGGGCACCCGGCCCACGCAGCTAGCACGGTCCACCAGGTCCATCCCATCCTTGGCAGTGCCTTGTCTTCAGCCAACACCTCCTCCCCGCTGTCCGCCTCCCTACCAGGGATTGGCACGATCAGGCCCCCTCACTCTTTACTCAAGACTCCTTCTGCTCCTCCGGCCCTCCAGCTTGGCAGCGGCTTCCAGCACTGGGCAGGTTTGCCTTGCCCTTGCACTATCTGTCAAATGCCCCCTCCGCCACACTTGTCTGCCCTCACCACAGCCAACATGAGCAGGATCTCAGCAGAATCCAAGGACTTACTGAAGTGACTGTAACTGAAAGCTCCAGAGCCTTTTTAGCTATACCAGAGATCACACTTTCAAACAAGTTCTGTTAGGTGATGCTGCAGGAAGACTCCACACACGAAGTCCTGCGTTCGCATGCATGCTTCTTTTCCTTTGCTGGACTCCGGTGTGTTTCCTCCCACTGACATCCGAGCTTGTCAAAACTGCATTTGTTGTAACAAGGGATTAGTGTAGTAAGGACCTTACAAAGGTAATGTTTTAGTTGGATTCTCTGGCCATGTTTTATTCTTATACTAAAACAAAAATCCCTGTTGTAAAAACAAAACAAAAAATGTAAATATTTCCTTAACGTGGATGCAAAAAAAAAAAAAAAAAAGACATGGTGGTCATTGTACTGTTCGCAGCTGCAAAGAGACGATGAGTTGTTTGGGGTTTGGTTTTTTGTTTGTTTGTTTATTAGTTTTTAAAGGCAACGCCTACATTTCTGGGAATCTTCTCTGCTCCACTGCAGGATATGACAGCTAGGAATGATGATGATTTTTTACACAATGTAGCTCAAAAGAATGCATGCATGCTTATAATTGAATCTCGTTTAAACATGTTGTACTGGCAATGGTGCAGTTTTCCTTGTAACAAGGATTTAATAGTGAATTCTCTAAAGCGTTTAATTTCTTTTCCCGTCTGTGGCTGTATAAAACAAGAAAGAGAAATAGTGCAAAACACGCACAACATCCCCAAAGCCTGTTTTGCCAGATCTCCTGCTTTAAGTGCAGTGTAGTAGTCAGCTGGCTGGGTTCCACATTGCCCCTTGATCAGTTATCTGCATGCAGGGTCGACTCTGGCCGGATTGGTCATTGTGTTACTCCATTGGACCTTTACTGTTGTTTTATGTTGGGTTTTGTTATGTTTTCCTGGGCATTTGCTTGAAATATTTTGTTAGGGCCTCAAAGACAACAACGTGTCTTTATTTTTTATATATTCTTGATAACTATCGATATATTTATTATGGACCAGTGTTTCTGGATGAGATTTCAAATAAAAAATAAATAAATAAAAGTTCTGGTTTCGCCTTTGTCTGGGACTGCAAGACAAGAAAAGGAAAGCCTATCTGTCTCTTGCTGTGACTTTTCTCAACAAACTGAAGAAGACTAACAAGGACTGCCTTTAAGATAGCAATAAAAACGGAACCAATTGTCCAGCCTTCACTCATTCCTCCCCCCCACCCCCGTGTGTTCCTGTGCGTGTAAATGAATTGCTTGAATTATAGGGCTATTTCTCTTTATACAGTATGGAAAATCTTTATGAATGCACAAAGTGATTGTCAAATATACAGAAGGATCCAAATGATATTTGGTGCAAAATGCAGATGCATTCACGGAAAAGAGGGGAAGCAGTAAGTTAACTTTTCTTTATGTCCAAATAACATTTATTTTCCAGGCTAAAAGAGATTTTAAAAACAAATCCGTTACAGAAAATCAACTATAAAATATTATAAGCTCAAAATGAATCTCAGAAGAAAAATAATAGAAAATATTTTGGGAAAAAATGTGTTTCTGGGTTGATTGGGTAGCAGTCACGAAATTCCCCATTCCTCAGATATTTGTGAAGAGATTGTTATTTTCTATAGAGAGGACGGTTTTTCCATAATTACTAGAAAAGAATCAGATACTTATTGCACATTAATAATACAGGAAAATAAGTGGAAATCGGACTTTTATTTTCCTTCCCTCTTCTACCCCATCTTTAACACCTCTCTATATTGCCCTTAACTTAGACATTATAAAAATTCTGTAAGAGAAACTCGACCATTTAGAATTGCTCTCAGACTTCTACTGTGCTAGGTACACGGAGAACTTTTGTCACTGCAAATTCCATGTGTTTTGAGCTCGATGACTTTGTGAAGTAGCGGTAGTTATTGTTCGTTACTTAAAAAAAAACCCAAAACAAAACAAAACAAAACAAAAAACCAGCAACCATTTTATGGTTACTAAGAACTTCCAAAGAAGTTTCCTAGAAGGGATTTGAAACGAAGTCTGACCGCAAACCGAACTGTTTATGTTCAAATAAAAACGATACGAAGTGAGTTTGATTTCTGATTCTTGTATGGGGTTCGGCGTTTAGAAGGAAAGGAACAGAGGGAGGAAAGTTTATGTTGTTCAATCTGAAAGAAACTCCCTATTTTCATTTTAACCGAAAACCTGCCCGTAGAGTCCATGGAATGGAGAAAGGGATAAAGCGAAGATCTAATTTGGCAGGGGGATTATTTCCAGTGGAGTTAGGCAGACAAATAGGGGGATAATGGTCTGTTTCCCTTTGGTGATTCATTCCGCTGGGTGATGAAGGAGCTGTCGAGTTACTCGAAACAAACAGAGTAACTCAGCTCCGTTCCTCTGGAAGTTTAATATTTCCAAGGTGGTGAGTCCCGAATCAGTAAGTGAAGCAGTTTTTCGAATGCTTGTTTTAATACATTGACTGCGAAATGCTACAGCAATTGATTCCTTTGTAAAGCAACGAAAAACACAAAGCAAATACATATTTGCAGTGGGAATATGATACACTAACGAAAGGGGTCTTTTCGATTTAGTTTTCTCTTTGTTTAAATTAATCCAGCGCCCTTCGAAAAGGAACTAATTAGTAACAGCTACATTTTCTTTCTTTCTTTCTTTCAACACAAAGTCTAACATGTAAATTGAAGACAGATAGGACATAAGTTAGAGCAAGCTCTGCACATGGCGGGCCAGGTCTGGTTCTTCTTACTCAAGCGAATTGTCCCATTGAATAAGGCGAGCAGGATTTGGCCCTGTGAATTGGGCGACGGGAGAGGGGACTTTTTTGACATATAACTAAAGCGTCTTTGGGTGCGATCGCCAGGAGGATGCAGCGCTACACGGGGAAAGTAGATGCAACTGGGGAATTCATATTTTAAAGAAAACTGCGATCATTGGTGAGACAAAAAGTGAGACCGTGATGGGATCTGATGGAAATCGGCTTGCATTCGAAATCTGATCCCCCGAAAACGTTTGCGCATCCGGAACCCGGCCGGATACCCTTAAATTTGTGGGAAGGGGCTAGGAGAGACTAGGAGAGAAGTGTAGAGTTATCACCGTGTCCTTCTTCCTCTTCTGGGCTTGGGAGCTGGGTACCAAGAGGTTGAAAAAGCAAGTGCTTGTTTATGGGAAACACAGTGACAAACCCAGATTAGAAAGGTCTTGGGCCAAATCCTGCCCGCTTTACACATACTCATAATCTCTCTGGGGGCTACGTTTTATTCTCAGTGACCCGACTGTAAATTCAGAGCAACCCCACGGGAAGCAGTAGAGTTATTCCAATGAAACAACAGAAAGCAAACTGGCTGCAATGGATGAGTAAAGGGAGCATAATTTACTCAAAATGTGGGTAATCCTGGGGCTGGAGACCAGGGCCCAATAAAGATTTTAAAATGTTGTCGATAATAAGTTAAAATTAATGCTAAAGAAAGTGGCAAGAAGCTCAGTGGAAGGAAGATTTATTAGTCACTGAGCTCTGATCTTTCAAACTCTTCTGTACACGACTCCTCTACCGGCAACTACATCAGATTCTATCACTCTATAGACAGCTCTAGCTAGATGCTTAGATACTCCTTCTCTTTAGGGTCAAGTGAGGCCTAACAATGCTGAGCTGTGTCGCCTTTTCTCCCCTCAAGACACACTTTAGCGTTTTCCCACCACTCTGCCATTTAGCTTATGGATAGTGGCAATGGGGAGATTTCAGCGTGCAGGGAGCCTTGTTCCTTGTACTGTGTTTGGGGACTACTCCAACTCGACCTGCCCGTGGCTTCTCATCAGCTGGGCACGTAAACACTTTGTCTGCTGACTCCCTGTTCAGATATTGGAAAGGAAAAGAAGAGCAGTTTTCTGCTTTTGAAAGTTCCTAACGTTTTATAGAGAGTGAAAAAAAGGACCCTTCATCCTGTCTCAGGTACTGGGGACACTATTTATTCCTTGGGGCGTTTTGCACGCTTCTAGAGTCCCACCGGCTTTATAAACGAGACACAATCCCCCCTCTGCTTTCTCACACTCTGATATTAATGGCGCCAGCCCGAGTCAGTTACTGAACCGAATTCCCCACGTTCTTCTCCTTCCAGGCTCCCTCCCTAATAACGGGGAATCAGGAGCCCATTTCGGAGGGTAACATCACTAAAGGCGCCAGTCTCTTTTTTCTCTTGAGCTCTCCTGGACCTATGGGAGTCTGGCTTGTGTAAAGACTGTAGGGTTGGGTTTGAGGTCACTTTGTGCAGTTTCTGAGCTCGCTCAGCCAGGCACAACCTGCAAATCAACGGAGTGATCCTTCCCCGGGCGAAGAGAAGCAGCAAACGGCAGCCGGAGAGTGTTTTACCGCAGTTTCCTCTTTCTCTTAACTTTAAACCCCTCGAACCAACAACTGGGTTAGGTTGCTGCTCCCGTCCCAGCACTCCTGATGTACGAACTCTCTTTATGGCCCGGGAATCTGCACCGGCCCCTTTCACAGCAGAGCCCAGACAAGCGGGGAAGCGGGCTAGGGCGCACACCGGTTCCTGTCTTAATGCCTAGTCGAGAAGGGTCAAGCTGACAGCTACAAAAGCTCGAGCCAGCTTTGGAGGCTTCTATAAAGAAACACTAAATACACCAGCTGAGTGCTCTGGACTCAGGGGAGCGGGGGGGGGGGGGGCGAATCAAACGGGGGATTTAACCGCAAAATGCAAGAGCAGGAGAGTTTCGAACGAAATGTCCCATTCCCAGCCCCGGATCCTACGCGGCCGAGAGCTAAAATATACCCCAGGCTCCCTCCGGGCACGCTGTGGCTGCATTTCACTGACGGGGGGGACGGCAGCTCGCTGTATCTCTCTGGTGATTGGGATGGGAAAATCCGTAGCAGTTCGCCAGCCCCTGCATGGGGCGGACAGGCACTCAGTGTGCGTGAGTGGGAGGGGGAATACGCTTTAGAAGTGGGGGGGGGGGGGCAGCCTCCAACTTCTCGGACGGAGAGATAAACTCTTTGCAGTGATCCGAGCAAGACACTTGGGCAAGGAGTAGCTGGTAGCTCGGCCCCCTCGTTCCTAGTCTCACCCCCAAGACTAGAAACTTCAACCCGGCCCTGCACAGGTGCGAGTTTGCAAACAGACGCCTCAGGAGGTGCCCAGACTTCACTGGAGCTGGTTATTCTTCCAGCCATTTCACCTCCTGACATGTGCTCGATATATACCCCTCATCACAGGCTCCGGGTCCCTGGCGGAGTTCACACTGTCCCAGGCAGGAGGAGAGAGAGTTTGCTTCTCGAAGGGCTGATTTCAGGGTTTCCTACCATGGGGGTTTAGGATCAAAGCAGATAGGGAGGGTTTCTGCTTTGTATTTGAGCGTGGGGGTTGGCACAGTAAATTCTTATCCAGTGGTGGTGGGGAGGGAAAACCGCAACAGAGAGAGCTGCTGTGTTGTGGTTTTACAGGCAGAGGCAGGGAAAGGAGAGAGTGACAATGAAACCAGTCTTGCACAATTCAAATACATTTTTTCAGCATATCAAACCCCATACACAGCAGATTTCCCAAGGCAGGATTTAGAGAACATATTTCCCCCTAGGTCTAAACCAATGAGGAAATGCATTTATACAACAAATCTATCTTGCTGTTAATGTTCATATTCAGGATTTCATCAGATGAACAGAGAACTATTTCAAATCATTCATTCATTGCTTTGGGAGGCTGGAGGACGCTGAAAGATATTTTTTCTAGCCAGCCCCTTTGGTTTTCCTTCAAGGTCTCTCCAAGTTGTCAAGCTTGTTTTTAATTTAATCAGACTTTCCCTACGGTCCAGCAAAGAGCGTTGGATTTCAGACAGTACTGCTCCCACCTCTCTGATCCTACGCCCTGCCTTTCTCCTGGCCCAGGGGAAAGGAACTCTATAATCTCTCCAAAGAGGAGTATCTCTACTCTTTACCACACCAAGTTTAAAGGGCTGGATTTTTTTTTAAAGCACAGATCAAGTATGTCTCTCTCTGAGCTGATAGGGGAAGCTCTCTGACCCCTGACAGTTGCTGTTAAGGGAGCCGCTGACATCTGAGCTACCTTTGTGAATCGCCCCTGTCCACCCATTTCACAGATAGTCTTTTCCTCCTAGAGCAAAGCCCAGTCGCCGACTCTAGAAAATCAGTCCATTTACTGGGTGACCTTTGCTCATTTTATAAGTAGGCAGAAGTAAATATAACATCGAGCCACGCTGCAATAGAGATCAGGTCCAACCCGCTTCCCCTTTGTTATCTCAGGCTGTTGTGTTAGCGGGGTGATCACAAAAACGTAACACGGATTATTATGAATTTCCAGGGGTTGCTGGAAAAAGGGAAACCCATTTCCTTCCCATTTCGCGAACCCCCGGGCTGTAATTCAGAATAATTATTTGGGGATTCTGCGAGTTGGAGCCAGCGTGTGCGTTGTGATGTGCCCTTTGAACACCTTGGCAATAACACACCAGCAGCAACGCCCTACAAGGGGCCCGATCTCTTCTTCGAGGGCATCCAGTCCCGGCGGCCAGCGCCCCGCACCTCTGCTGACAGCAAACTCCATCTTTCAGTAACACCGCGAAAAGCAACACGGAGGCGAGCCCCACTACGCTGCTTCGCATTTTTCCACCGACTGAAGGAAACGGTGTGGCCGGGAACAGCAGGCACCGATTGTAGGGTACCGATTCCCGCTCCCCAGTCGAAGCCAGGGGGAGTTTCGCTATTGATTTCAAGGGTTCAGAATCTCGGCCTTAATTTTCCTGGGGCAACATGCTCCTGGGCAGTCTGCGAAGAAGCCCTTCTTAGGCTCCTGCCTCGATAACCTTTGTCCTGTTCTGAAACTGCCTCCCTCCTACCCCACGGGAAAGCTCGGGCTGCTTTGTGCATGGAGGCGCTCCAGTGCCTGGTGCCGCTTAGAGAAAGTGCGCCCCTAGGGCTGAGAGCCGGAAGCGCTGCCCCATGCAATGAGCCCCTTACTTATGGTGAGCGTCAGAACTCCATAGCGAGGGGCAGGACTCTGCGGGTCCTTCCTCGGCAATTCTCCCACGTCCCACAGGGAGAAAAGTTTGATCCCTTTGACGCAGAACTGGTCTGGGTCTGCTGGAGAGGAGAGAGACGTGGATTGGGGCAGAGCATAATATAAATTAGAGCAGCAGCAATTCCAATGCCGTAAAACGCCCCTGTGCTCTTCCAGGAGGTCAGACCTGTTGCTGCTCTCTATCACCCTTTAAGCCAGATTTTCTCAAATGCGGCCACCAGGGACTTTTCTTGCGCCCACAGCCTCCTGGGTGGTGATCTGGCGGGGGACGGGGGAGGACAGGCTGGGGCTGTTGGGCCTTGCCCCCCTTTGGAGCCGCAAACCCTAGAGGAGCAGACAGCCGGTGTGAGATCCTCATCTTCCTGGGGCAGTGGGGCTCAGGCTTCTGCCTTCAGCCCTGGTGTGGCGGGCGGCAGGCTTGGCAGTAGGCTCCTGCCAGGGGCTCTGACCGCAGGGCTTTGGGCTCCGGACTTTGGCTACTCAGCGGTGGGCTACATCCCTTGGCTGCAGGACTCCATCCCCGGGCTCCCCACCCCCCTCATTGTCCCTGCCGCCTCCCTACCCACCTCCCCATCCAAGTTTGCCAGGGCTGAGTAAGTCTGCTATGAACAGTGATATTTGTATATATCACTTTTCACTGCATCTCAGCTAGCTAACAAGTTTGCTGCTGTGAAAAGTGATATTAACAAACATACAAGTATCACTTTTCACAGAAGCAGACTTACTCCCTAGAAAGTCTAAAAAATGCAGCCAAAAAAGCAAAAGAAACAATAATAAATAAAAAAAATAATAATATTAAAAGATAAGAACATGCAAAGCACCTTATTTGTGTTTCTATTCTGTCTAGGTCCAGTAAAGAATAGAGACAACTGTACATTATTGTTATTATTGAGTCTGCAAAAAAACCAAAAACCAACAACCCCCACATAAATAAATTACTATGATTTGGACATATACAGGTGCATATTTATTTGTTTTCCCTAAAGTTAACTAAGTATTTTAGGAAAAAATGTCAAGTGGCCACCAGCAAGAGTTAGTGGCCACATTCTGAGCCCACCAAAAATAATTGTTGTGAGGACCCCTGCTTTAAATACCTCGAGACCATTTGATGCTACCTAGGTATGTTCGTTTTTTTCTTCCACAGTCTGCCACAAACCACAAAAAACCTCCCTTTTCCCCTTGGGCTCCCCAGTGCTTGATTTAACTCCTTTGCTTTTCATTCATTTTCCTCTTCTCCTTCACTGGTGTGAGTGTGACAAACCAAGGTAGCCCCGGCCCCGCTGCTTCCGGGGACCCCTTTCCCTCTGCTCAAAAGAGGGGAGGGGCGTTATGTGCAGATGGACAGAAGATGAAGAAATAGTAGCAGTACTTAAGTTTCGTTGCTTCAGCTTAGAGCTTGATTGGCCAGGAGGTTAACACGTATCTGGGTCTCTCCCAGACTTGAGCTGCGGAAGCGCTGCAGTTGGCGACTGGGCTACCTCACCAAACCTAGCGCCTTGGATATCGAATCGGTGAGTCTGGTTATTTCTGCCAACGTTTGGCCAGAGGATGAATTGCTTGCTTCCCACCAAAGCAGAGCTGAGGGATAAGATAGCCTGCTGTTAAATACTGATCTTCGGCAGTAGGGAGTGGCGGCTTGACCATTCAGAGGGGCAGATTCTCTCCTGATGTAAATTGCCTAGCTCCATTGACTTCAATTTACAGATGTTGAGGATCTGGCTCTAATTCAGTGTAGGAAAGAAGGGAAAACAATCCGAATCCTTGATGAGTAACACCCTCTTCGGAGCCCCCTGGGGACCCAATGATTCAATCAACACCCAAACCCAGAGGGTGAACCTGTGCCCGCGACAATCACCGATGGACTTCCAGCTGCAGTTATTTTGCTCGTGAAGATCACAGAAGTTTCTGCCTTGTATTCTCCACCGTCACGAAGTTTTAAGGGCCGGGTTGTTTCTCGCTCCCATTTCTAAATCTTTTATTCCCTTGTCAGCCTCAATTCCAGAGGAATTAAAACAAAGTTAGCACTTACCACAGATTCTTGTGTATTAAGCAGCTCGGCACGGCACACACACCTAAAACGTCCAACTGACCGATTTCATTGTTTGAACCTGACACCAAACTTCCCCATCTGCATATGGTACTAGGCAAGATACGCTACACTATATTAATATAAAGAGAAGGAGAGAGTTAATGTGACTTCACCAGTAACCTCTAGGCTCCACGTGTGAGGAAGAAAAGCATTTCTAAAATGCTTGCCAAGTAATTTCACCTTGTCCTGCCTTCATCAGATTCAGCTGAAAGCTGCTTGCGATTGTTGTAAGTAGACACTGGTGACTTCAAGCCAGGCAAGAACTGGGTATTTCAGAAATAATAACCAATAGGTATTAATACTATTTCATGTCATGTTAGAGAGTTTCGTTTAACCAAGAGGTAGCTTGGAGAATACAGCGTTTAGTAAAGACTGTTCCTCTAGCGCATATAGATTCATAGATTCATAGATTCTAGGACTGGAAGGGACCTCGAGAGGTCATCGAGTCCAGTCCCCTGCCCGCATGGCAGGACCAAATACTGTCTAGACCATCCCTGATAGACATTTATCTAACCTACTCTTAAATATCTCCAGAGATGGAGATTCCACAACCTCCCTAGGCAATTTATTCCAGTGTTTAACCACCCTGACAGTTAGGAACTTTTTCCTAATGTCCAACCTAGACCTCCCTTGCTGCAGTTTAAGCCCATTGCTTCTTGTTCTATCCTCAGAGGCTAAGGTGAACAAGTTTTCTCCCTCCTCCTTATGACACCCTTTTAGATACCTGAAAACTGCTATCATGTCCCCTCTCAGTCTTCTCTTTTCCAAACTAAACAAACCCAATTCTTTCAGCCTTGCTTCATAGGTCATGTTCTCAAGACCTTTAATCATTCTTGTTGCTCTTCTCTGGACCCTTTCCAATTTCTCCACATCTTTCTTGAAATGCGGTGCCCAGAACTGGACACAATACTCCAGCTGAGGCCTAACCAGAGCAGAGTAGAGCGGAAGAATGACTTCTCGTGTCTTGCTCACAACACACCTGTTAATACATCCCAGAATCACGTTTGCTTTTTTTGCAACAGCATCACACTGTTGACTCATATTTAGCTTGTGGTCCACTATAACCCCTAGATCCCTTTCTGCCGTACTCCTTCCTAGACAGTCTCTTCCCATTCTGTATGTGTGAAACTGATTTTTTCTTCCTAAGTGGAGCACTTTGCATTTGTCTTTGTTAAACTTCATCCTGTTTAACTCAGACCATTTCTCCAATTTGTCCAGATCATTTTGAATTATGACCCTGTCCTCCAAAGCAGTTGCAATCCCTCCCAGTTTGGTATCATCCGCAAACTTAATAATCGTACTTTCTATACCAATATCTAAGTCGTTAATGAAGATATTGAACAGAGCCGGTCCCAAAACAGACCCCTGCGGAACCCCACTCGTTATGCCTTTCCAGCAGGATTGGGAACCATTAATAACAACTCTCTGAGTACGGTTATCCAGCCAGTTATGCACCCACCTTATAGTAGCCCCATCTAAATTGTATTTGCCTAGTTTGTCGATAAGAATATCATGCGAGACCGTATCAAATGCCTTACTAAAGTCTAGGTATACCACATCCACAGCTTCTCCCTTATCCACAAGACTCGTTATCCTATCGAAGAAAGCTATCAGATTGGTTTGACATGATTTGTTCTTTACAAATCCATGCTGGCTGTTCCCTATCACCTTACCACCTTCCAAGTGTTTGCAGATGATTTCCTTAATTACTTGCTCCATTATCTTCCCTGGCACAGAAGTTAAACTAACTGGTCTGTAGTTTCCTGGGTTGTTTTTATTTCCCTTTTTATAGATGGGCACTATATTTGCCCTTTTCCAGTCTTCTGGAATCTCTCCCGTCTCCCATGATTTTCCAAAGATAATAGCTAGAGGCTCAGATACCTCCTCTATTAGCTCCTTGAGTATTCTAGGATGCATTTCATCAGGCCCTGGTGACTTGCAGGCATCTAACTTTTCTAATTGATTTTTAACTTGTTCTTTTTTTATTTTATCTGCTAAACCTACCCCCTTCCCATTAGCATTCACTAGGATAGGCATTCCTTCAGACTTCTCGGTGAAGACCGAAACAAAGAAGTCATTAAGCATCTCTGCCATTTCCAAGTTTCCTGTTACTGTTTCTCCCTCTTCACTAAGCAGTGGGCCTACCCTGTCTTTGGTCTTCCTCTTGGTTCTAATGTATTGATAAAAAGTCTTCTTGTTCCCCTTTATTCCCGTAGCTAGTTTGAGCTCATTTTGTGCCTTTGCCTTTCTAATCTTGCCCCTGCATTCCTGTGTTGTTTGCCTATATTCATCCTTTGTAATCTGTCCTAGTTTCCATTTTTTATATGACTCCTTTTTATTTTTTAGATCATGCAAGATCTCGTGGTTAAGCCAAGGTGGTCTTTTGCCACATTTTCTATCTTTCCTAACCAGCGGAATAGCTTGCTTTTGGGCCCTTAATAGTGTCCCTTTGAAAAACTGCCAGCTCTCCTCAGTTGTTTTTCCCCTCAGTCTTGATTCCCATGGGACCTTACCTATCAGCTCTCTGAGCTTACCAAAATCCGCCTTCCTGAAATCCATTGTCTCTATTTTGCTGTTCTCCCTTCTACCCTTCCTTAGAATTGCAAACTCTATGATTTCATGATCACTTTCACCCAAGCTGCCTTCTACTTTCAAATTCTCAACGAGTTCCTCCCTATTTGTTAAAATCAAGTCTAGAACAGCTTCACCCCTAGTAGCTTTTTCAACCTTCTGAAATAAAAAGTTGTCTGCAATGCAGTCCAAGAATTTGTTGGATAGTCTGTGCCCCGCTGTGTTATTTTCCCAACATATATCCGGATAGTTGAAGTCCCCCATCACCACCAAATCTTGGGCTTTGGATGATTTTGTTAGTTGTTTAAAAAAAGCCTCATCCACCTCTTCCACCTGGTTAGGTGGCCTGTAGTAGACTCCTAGCATGACATCACCCTTGTTTTTTACCCCTTTTAGCCTAACCCAGAGACTCTCAATACTTCCGTCTCCTATGTCCATCTCTACCTCAGTCCAAGTGTGTACATTTTTAATATATAAGGCAACACCTCCTCCCTTTTTTCCCTGTCTATCCTTCCTGAGCAAGCTGTATCCATCCACACCAACATTCCAATCATGTGTATTATCCCACCAAGTTTCAGTGATGCCAACAATGTCATAGTTGTATTTATTTATTAGCACTTCCAGTTCTTCCTGCTTATTACCCATACTTCTCGCATTTGTATATAGGCATCTAAGATACTGGTTTGATCTTTCCTCCCGGTTTTGTCCTGACCCTCCTTTCTCTCTGCCTATATAGCCCACACTCCCTCTCGTCTCCGACCCATCTCCCAGGTCTCCATGTTCCCCACTTACCTGCGGGCTTTGCTCACCTGTCCCCGTCGAACCTAGTTTAAAGCCCTCCTCACTAGGTTAGCCAGTCTGTGTCCAAATAGGGTCTTTCCCCTCCTCAAAAGGTGAACACCATCTCTGCCTAGCAGTCCTTCCTCAAATAGCATCCCGTGGTCTAGGAAACCAAAGCCCTCCTGGCGACACCATCTTCGCAGCCAGGCATTCACCTCCATGATGCATCTGTCTCTGCCCGGGCCCCTACCTTTGACAGGAAGAATCGAAGAGAATACCACCTGCGCTCCAAACTCCTTCACCCGTACTCCCAGAGCCCTGTAGTCACTCTTGATCCGCTCAGTGTCACACCGCGCAGTATCATTTGTGCCCACATGGATGAGTAGCATGGGGTAGTAGTCAGAGGGCTGGATAATCCTCGACAATGCCTCCGTAACGTCTCGGATACGGGCTCCCGGCAGGCAGCATACCTCCCGAGATGAAATGTCAGGGCGACAGATGGGCGCCTCCGTCCCCCTCAGCAGAGAGTCTCCGACCACCACTACCCTACGTTTCCTATTCGCAGTGGTGGCAGCAGACCTCCCAGCCTTAGGGGTACGAGGCTTCTCCTCCTTTACTGTAGGGGGTGATGCCTTCTTTCCTGTATCAAGAAGAGCATAACGGTTACCTATTACCACAGCGGGAGGGTTCGGAGCAGGGGTGGAGCACTGCCTGCTGCCAGAAGTAACCAGCTGCCAGTGTCCACCCTGAGCCATCTCCTCCTCCACCAGTGGTGTATCAGCAGTCCTGTGTCCTGGGACAGCTACCTCAGCTGTCTCCACATGGACACTGTCCAGGAATTGCTCGTGGATTCGGATGCTTCTCAACCTAGCCACCTCCTCCTGTAGCTCTCCCACCTGCTGCCTGAGAGATTCCACCAGCAGGCACCTTTCACATTGGATGGTCCCCTCAGCCTGGATATCAGTAAGTGGAAATTGCAAGTTACAGTCTCTGCAAAACCACACCAGGATCTGGGTAGAAGCATCCATGCTCAGGCGCTCTGTCTGGCTACAGGCGCAGGTGGAGGAGACAGAAGCAGTGCTGGCACAGGTGTTGCGGGTCTTCCTAACCATCGTAAGCCTCCCTCTGTCAAACTCCCGTCTGCAGCCCCCTGTCCGCTGAAAGGGTTGTTTAAGCAAGAAGTTTAAAGTTTTAAGGGGAATAAAGGGAAAACAGATAGAACCGGCAAGGGACCCTCGCCCCTTCCCACTCCCCTTCCAAACTCCCTTGCGAAACTCCCTGTTAGCAGCCCCTGGTCGCAAACGCTCCCTGGTCGCTTGTGCGCTGCTTTATAAAGCCCTGGCCTGTATGAATGCCCCGCCCACTGAGTAAGGCTCAGCCAATTACCAGAGGCTTCCTGGTTTCAAACCTTCCTTTGAAGCTCACAGCTTCCAACTGTCAGCCACAGCACACGGTCCTTCAAACAACCAAACAAACAAACAGACTGCCAAACACAAGCTCAGCACACAGCAAGTAACCCCCAAACACAAACAAACACACACTGCAGACAGTCACTTACCCCAAAAGGGTGCTGTATTGCTCCTCCTTCACCTGGAGAACTCCCTTGCGAAACTCCTTTATATGCCAAGAAGAGCTATTGAACTGAATTTGCCAGAACAGTGAACAGAAGACCCTGCAGGATGCTCATTCCAGCCCAGTTTGTCTGCTTCCCTCCTTCACCTCAATCTTGGCTAGTTCTCCTCTGTCTTGCACCTTATTGATTCAATTACACTGGTGAGAAGTGTGTGCTCCTTAATCAGAAGAGTAGGATTTTACATAAAGAAAACCAGATCAACATTTTTCATGAAAAATGTTGATTTCATGGGTTTTTTTTATCCACCAAAAAAAGTGTCATTGATATTTCAGATCTTGAATATTGTCAGCCAGCTCTATTTTCCATCCATTGTGCCTGAGGGTAAATGACTCCACAAGGTGCAAAGCAGCGGAGAACCAGGTCCTGCTACTCTGGCGGTAGGGGAAAGGCTTTTGGGGGACTCCAGGCAGGCACATTTATACTAAAAATATTTCCTTCTGAATTAAAAATCAAACATTTCAAAAAGTGAATGTAGGGCTTGTCAAATGCATAGGATTGACAGTTAGAGGATGGGAGGGGGTCTGGTGAAATCTAATAACACTTTAACCAGGGTAATCAGAAGTGACTCCATTTTTAAGACAGATGTAATTTGAGATCAGAATCAGGTAATTAAGGCTTCTAAGAGCAAGCTGGAGCCAGAGCAGTGCGATTTTCCTCTCAGTCCTGATCTGGAGGAGACACTTTTATAGATGAGGGTAGTTTACTAGTATTTACATATTAGTGCATATGGTCTCATGATCATTGCACGGACATTTGGTTATGCATCACGAAGAAGAAGAGTTCCACAAAGGGGCCAGAACTTCCCCATAGTCCTACAAGAACTATAGTGGCAGAATCCCTGCAATGCTCTCAAATGTAAATTTAACACCTGACAACTGAACTAAAGATTAGAACTGAGAATCAGCTGTCTGTTGGGGCCAGAACTTGCCATGCCTGGTCCTTGTACAGTATCAGTGGTAGACACTAGGCATGTTGTGTGCATGAGGCATTCCAGTGTAATCATGTGTTTTTTAGATCCAATTCATTTGAGGAGACACTATTTAAAAATAGTATGTTAAGGTAATAAATGTCCTCACCTATGTTACAATGACAATTTATGTTCTTTAAACAGAAATATTTGTAATATTATAATGTATTTTTACACTTTTGTTTACTTGTTACATTTCTCTTATCTTATCTTGGACAATGACAATAAAATAGTCACTTTCCCTGTTTTTTATCAGTTTGTACTCAATATCACTTTCTGATTCTCATTCACAAGCACTACCTCACAATGTTTGGGATGCAAACTACAGGTGAACATTTATTTGCTAAAAAGTACATACAATTTAAGAAATTATGGAAACCTTTTAATTGGTCTTAGATTTTATAAAAGCTTATTTTTATAAAACTTAAATGAGATACAAGAGTGTCTTAAAATAATAAATGAATAATAGAACTTCTCTTTTATAATACCTATATAACCATGCTGATTCCCAGCCAAGAGAGCAATGAAATGATCATTCAAAATAATTAATAATATATTTTTTATTTACATGATAAACATATCTGGAGGACTTCCTCATCTACACTTCAATTCAATGTTTGATCTCTTGTAGACCCCTCTACTAAGAATGTCAACTACAGTGCAAAGTAGTCACAACCATGGTGGTGATTTTTGTGATGCCCACTAGAAACAGACCCAAGACACCAATTCATTCAACACAGGTCAGCAACGTGCATCTAGATAGCAAGTCTTCTTCAGCAGACCTATCAGAAACAAAACTTACAAGTACTAGACGCCGTGCAGCACCAGAGCCGTTACTTGGTTCATCAAGCTGAACTTTTCCTGAGCTTTGAAAGATCACTGACTGTGGCTCAGATCTTCAAAGGTGTATGTCCCATTGATTTTAATGGGAATTAGGCAAAGATCCTCAAGCTATTGAGTTGTCTATGTCACTAATGAAGCGCAAAACAGCATCATTTCATGAAGGGTGTCTTTTCACATGAATTGCTGTTTCAGGCCCTATCACTTCTGAAATCATATCTGTCGTGAAGAGAAGGATAAGATTTTCTGCGACAACATGAGCTGTATGCTGGTACAATTCACAGAGATGCCAACTTAGATGCCCTAAGGGCATTTCTATTGACACAGCCAATTTGAGTAAAGTCTTGCTGATTTTTCAAGACTTCAAATTTTCTTGGAACAAAACCCCTCAGGTTTATCCTTCATAGATTATGAAGCCAGAAGGGACCACTGTGATCATCTAGTCAGCCCTACATAACACAGGACCTAGGCCTTCCCAGAATTAATTCTTGTTTGAACTAGAACATTTATTTTAGAAAACATCTACTCTTGATTTAAAAATTGCCAACGATGGATATTCTAAATTTTTCAGCAACTCGAAAGGCTGCATACTTGTGGCAGGCAGCAGTTCAGAACACACTCCACACTGTGATTTTGAGTCAGTCCATTTAGAACCCACATGCCATGTATTTGTCATCGTTTTTCTGCATACTCTTTTTAATTCATGATGTGTCACTGAAGCAACCTACCACTGTCCTTTAATGGATAATCCAGCTTTCTGAATCGCCTTGGCCAGGAATGAGCTCCAGCAGAGACCGAATGATAGGCAACACGGTTGTTGGATGCTCAGCAGTGCCTTTGGCCCATAGCAACTATAGTAATTATGTCTGGGGTTTGAAGTTAGTGAAACATTTTTTTTCAATGGTCTGTGGGGTCTAGGTGGGTATTTGAACTTTGTGTCATACATTACAATGTTGTTAATGGGCCATGGATTGTTTTGAACAAGATAAATCTCGCAACACAGGGGCACATGTTAAATAATGTTTCATCATTATTATTAATAATTCTTCCGCTCTATTCCATGCTGACTAGGCCTCAACTGGAGTATTGTATCCAGTTCTGGGCGCTACATTTTAGGAAAGATGTGGACAAATTGGAGAAAGGCCAAAAAAGAGCAACAAAAAATGATTAAAGGTCCAGAAAAGGACTTCTGAGGGAAGTCTGAAAAAATTGGGTTTGTTTAGTCTGGAAAAGAGAAGACTGAAAGGGGACATTGTAACAGTTTTCAAGTACATAAAAAGGTTGTTATAAGGAGGAGGGACAAAAAAATTTCTTGCTAACCTCTGAGGATAGGACAAGAAGCAATCAGCTTAAATCGCGGCAAGGGAGGTTTAGGTTGGACATTAGGAAAACTTCTTAATTGTTAGGGTGGTTAAGCATTGGAATAAATTGCTTAGGGAGGTTGTGGAATCTCCATCATTGGAGATTTTTAAGAGCAGGTTAGACAGACACATATCAGGGATGGTCCAGAGATAATACTTAGTCCTGCCATGAGTGCGGGGGACTGGACTAGATGACCTCTCGAGGTCCCTTCCAGTTCTATGATTCTATGATTAGCAAGGCTGGCTCTAGGCACCAGCAAACCAAGCACGTGCTTGGGGTGGCACATTTTCAGGGCCGGTATTCGGCCTTTTATTTTTATTTATTATTTATTTATTTATTTTGCTTTGGACGGCAAAAGCCTAGAGCCGGCCCTGGCAGCACGTCATGCGCAGGGGGCGCTCTGGGGCCACTGCAGTTCGTGCCGTAGGAGCAGCGCCTGCACCTTGTGGCTGGGCCGGGCAGGATCTGAGCGGGGGACACTCGGCTTGGGGCCACCCCATGGGGCACACGGAGCTGCCTGCAGGTGCCGCAGGCCGGCTGCCCCCCAGTGCCACAGCTGGGGCTCGGCAAAGCGGCCCAAGCCGCCCAGGGACTGCGGCAGGGTGGCCAGAAGCAGCAGCGGAGCCATAGAGGGTGGGGCGCTGCCATGCAGGGCCCGCGTCCTGCTCTCTGGGGCTCCGCTCCCTCTGGGGATACCCTGCCCTGGCTCCTCATCCCCCTGCCGGCGGTCCCCCGGCTCTGCCCTCCCGGGTCTTGGCTGGTCCTGGAGGCGGGAGCCCTGGCTGGAGGGACCCTGGGCTGAGTCATGACCAGGCAGCCTTGCTGCTTACCCTGACCCTCCCAGTGCCAGACCAGCTGGAGGTGAGGGAGGAGCGGGCAGAGTCAGCACTGGTGGGGGGAAGCCCAGGGCTGGGTGTGCGGGTGGGTTGGGGTGGGGTGGAGAGCCCAGCACTGGGGCGGCAGGGAGTGCGAGTGGGGAGGGGAAGAGAGAACCCAGGGCTGGAATGGCAGGGGGTGTGGGTGGGGGAGGGCACTGGTGGGGGAGGGTGAGAGCCCAGGTCTGGGGTGCGGGGCAGCCAAAAATTTTTTTGTTTGGGGTGGCAAAAAACCTAGAGCCGGCCCTGATGATTAACACTGGCTCTAGTACCCTGCTGCATGCATTCACATCCTGCTCTAGTCTATACTAGCTAGACATGTTAGATTACAACAATAAGGTTGCCTTAATTGGAAACATCATTACATCCCTCCATCATATCTTGCACTTTATACTGAACCATTAGCTGGGCTTCTCAGATTACAATAATATGGTGGCCTTAAGGAGACACATCTTCACTGGGCTTATGCTGTGTTTCAGGTTTTTTTAAATAATTTGAAATTTACTTTTATTGTATATTGTTGTGTCTCCCCGTTCTGGAGCCCCACTGTGATATTTCTAGAGGGTCACAACCTACCATTTGGGAACCCCTGAAGTAGTTTATTTTAAAGAGTAAATCCCTTATTCTATTTTTTGCCATGGTTGTAAGGTTTGTGCCATGTTTTTTTACCAGGAAGTCACATCAGTTGCAAAGGTGGCAGCAGACTTTGAAGGATAATCAGCTTTTAAAATCAGACTCCTGTAGTAATTGTTTACATTAGGAAAATGACTCATTGTTGACGGGGTGCAAGCAGTGTTCTCCTCCAGGTCTTGTCTTAGCTAGGGTTCAAAATGACATGGCCTCCTGTGCCCTAACAGCCAAACTGTTTTCAACTCCAGTTAAAGGAGATGTGGGGAACCCACTCTTGATATGTTGTCAACAACAGGTCATTTCCCTAACCTAGACACTTTCTCAGATGCAGATTCTGCCATTGACCTACACAAGGAGTGAAATCCCCCCTCCACTTGTTTGCCATTGACTTCAGTGGGGCCAGGATTTCACTCAAAATCTCCCAGTAAGGATATGTCCACACAGCAGCTAGGAGGGTGCCTCCCAGCTCAGGTAGACAGACACGTGCTAGCTCTGCTTGAGCTAGCACCTAAAAACAGCAGTGTATCTGTGGTGGTACAGGCAGTGGCTTGGGCTAGCTGCCCACGTACAAACCCACCAGACCTGCTGGATCCATATTGAGGCAGCTAGCCAGTGCCACCATCTATGCTGTGGCAGCAGCCACGCTGCTATTTTTAGCATGCTAGCTCCAGTGGAGCAAGTGCGTGTCTCTACCAACATGGGGGAGCATGCTTCCAGCTGCTTTGTAGACAGCCCCATAGTCACTGAGAGTTTTGCTCAGAGGCTAACAGCAGACTGGAGTCCTTAGAAAAGGAATTTGTCCTCTGTCTCTCACCTTTCTAGCGACATTTGAAGGATAAAACCAAATTGCTCAAAAAGCATATCTCTGCAGCTAATTGATGACAATCAAGCACACTAAAGTAATTCTTGAACAGTCCAAATGGCCCTAATGGTGAGCACTGCTGAGTGGTAGGAGAAAGCTTGTTTTTTCCCTTTCATCTCTGAGTCTGGTACAGGGATGCTCAGAAACTTCTACGTTTTGCGAAAGGGCTTGTTTTATTCCCCAGCTGCCAGGAACTAACAAGCTAGTGACAGATTTTCTGTGCAGATGGGCTTGTTTGGGGAAACATGCTTAGCAAGCAGGCTCACTTTTCCAAGCAAAGTTATCTTAGTTTATTGTGCTCAGAAGCAGAGTCCGCGTTTGGCGCCCAGGAAGTCCATGGCCTTGGTCCTCCCTGATTTGGGGATGGGGCTAAATACATAAAGGAGAATCCCAGATTTTGTTTTTTAAAGAAAGTGTCTAGTCCTTTCTTTTATGAAGATAGGGTTGACAATATAAACTGATGTAGACTAGTCACTAAGGTTGAAATTGTACTGATGTTTCCTAAAGATCATACTGTATTCATATTCTCCCTTACAGTCTCCCAGGGCTGGCCTTTCAAGTCCATAAAAATGATGGCCAAAGAACCCTTAGTTAGTTGAGATGATCTCAAATCAGTTTATGCTGTGAGGGCGATGCCAGCCGGCCTGCCGCTGATGACTGCTGTAAGCAGTCACTGTCACCTCTGGCCATAAGGAATAGCCTGTGAGGCAACACAGTCTAGTGGACTAAACATGGGACATAGAAAAAGGAATTCTAATCCCAGCACTGACACCAGCTCCATCTATGACCTCAGTCAACCTTTCTGTCCTGCAAACTCAGGCTGATAATTAGAGCTGTACAGTGGATGACAATTCTACTTAGTGACAACTTTCAAGGTTGTGAACTTTGTTTTGGTTCTGTGTGGGGATGAAAACAAAACCTTCCAAATGGTTTTGAGAAATAGAATTGTGTAGAAAGATCTGTTTTCGGACTGAAGACCACCTGAGCTTTTCAATTCATATAATCTCTCTCTCTTTCTCTCTGGTCACTTCTGATCCAAGAGTCCTAGAATCAAAAACCCTCTTCCTGATGAAAACTTCATCAAAACTGACATGTCTCCACAAAATGTTTCAGCTTTCACAAAGCGGTACATTTCAACAAAAATTTCATTTAGTCAAAAATGTTCCAGCCAGCGATACTGATTACACTTGCCTCCCTGACGGTGTATTTGGCTTGTGAAAACTAAGTATTTAATGTTTGTAAATGGTCTGTGTGTACTAAAATTCAGCAGGATGTACATAAAATACTCACTGGCTGGAGGCCTAGTAGGCTGCAGAGTTCCAGCTTATTTGGACAATTGTGACTTGCAAAACTTGTAAAAGTGTTGGTTTTCTGCAAGACCCCAACACAAGCTGCTGAGCTCCATGAGCAGCTAGGCACAGACCTGGTAAGGAGAAATCTAAATACACACACACACACACACACACACACACACACACACATGACACACGGTGGGGCGGGGGAGCAAGTGGGGTCATGTGCCTCTCCCAAGATTTGCTGCTTGGCTTTACTGAGCAAGCTCACATGGACTGAGCATACTCAGTAACAGCTGAAACTGGCTGCCCTCACTCTGCTCCCCTCGCTCCCCCCCCCCCACTATCAGCAGGGACAGGTTGTCTCTGCTCACATGCATACAGAATTTATGTAAAATGAGTTGAATTTGGGGTGTAGCCTAAAGAAGCATCCCACCCACCAGTCCCCTGCCCAAATCCTTTGGCTGGCCCTCTGCACTGTAAAGTACTCATGGACAGGAGTTGGTTATATTGGTGGTGGGGGGTTGCGGTTTTGCAGCCATACACAAAAATGCGAAGGCTGGCTCTGCTCACAGATTTTGGGTAAATCCAGTAAGTCAATGGGGAAGGCAGGGAATAGTACAAAGAAGTGGGGAATAGTACAGCAAGTAAAAAACAAAACCGAAGATCCATTCTTCACTCACCCTAAAAGGAAACATCTTATATGTGCCACATTCTGTAGATTGTTCAGCATTCAGGCTAAAAATCAAGACCTATTTTTTAAAAATTCAGAATACAGAGCAAGATTGGGATTTACTATGATGAGTTGGGTTTTCCCAGTTCAGAGGAGTCAGCCTTCCGATGTTTACAAAGGGCTTTCTCTCTCCTTGGCCGAGACACCATTTCAGTTTCAGGCTTGCTTTATATACGCCAAAGGTGGTGAATGAGAGAGAGGGAATTGAACTACTGAAATAACAGCACAGCAACTGCCTTAGGATGCAGTGTTTGTAAAACTTTCACTTGACCGCTGGTATGTTGGTATGAGTCACACCTTTTCCTCTAGGACTTCCCCTTGTCGCACACCAAGAATGGCAGCTCTCTCGGAAACGACAAAGAGCTTGCTTGCTAGAGTTTGCCGCTCTGGTGAATATTCCACTGCTGCTCTAAATTTCTGCAAATCTGCAGATAAATGATTTTACATCTAATTCGATTCAGGAGAGGCACACACAGAAATTCAGGGAAATAAAACACTAAATCTCGTTTCTTGCTTTAAAGTGCTTTCCATATATCACCACCAACCAGCATGTAAATTTTAGTCAGCTACTGGACTAGTCTTTTAAAGAAGTTGAAAAATGTCTCAGTGTCCTCAAAGGACACACCTGTTATCTGAAACAGTTTTTAACCAGCTTGTTAAGCAGCTTTGACAGATCAAAGACCCTGGACAATGGGCACAAACTTTAACAATAGTTTAGCCTTGAGCAAAAGCTTCTGTCAAAGCCAGGCTTGTGCCAGTTGTATTATGGCCTACAATTGAAAATAAATTTTACTTGGATAAGTACCTCAGCCTGATCAGAGGCACTGCCGCCACTGAAACAAAAGCAGTTGGGGATAAGTTATTGACTCCACTGACAGCCTGAATGAACTTCATTATGCCAGCCCACTCTTGGAAAATGTGTCAGGTTTTAAACTGAATTAGGTGGCAGGTGCATAGACCATTTTCCTGCCCCCCTTGAGACAGTAGAGGGCCAATCATCACCTGATTCTACAGACAAATGTTTAGATTTGGTTTTCATATTGCACAGCTATAAGTGAGAGCATATTTAAATCATAAGGCTTCCCCCCACCTCCCTTTTTCTCCCCCTGTCATTAACTTGCTATGTTCCCATGCACAGGTCACTCTGGTGTAATGTGACGTGCTTCTCCACTAGCACAGATTTCTATAAAGTTTTTGATTCATCTCTGTTGCAGCTCACTTGAGCTTGCAGGATTTCTGCAGTCCACTTCTGTAAAGAAGACTGAACTACAAGGAAATGGATCCTTTCCCGTTCTCCTCTAAAGAGGCACAAACCTCATATGCATGCTTTTGGAAATACATTTCTCTTTGGTGATTATGTACCTGCTCCAACTCCCAATGAAGTTAATGCAAAGACACCCATTGACTTCAATGGGATTTGGATTGAGCACTGTCTCAATATGTTTTATATGATATGCATTGACCTATACTGATAGAATTTGGAACTCAAATGTTAGTCTCCATACAGACTTTTTTCACCATTTAAAAAACCACCACAAAAACAACAGTTTAGTCAGACTTCTTGCCAAATACTATAATCCTGACACTTCTCTGCTGTGGAAGCAAACTGAGATTCTACGGTCTGTATTTATTTTATTTTATTTTTTGCCTGCATATTTTGCTTGAAAACATTGCGCTTTATAGTCCGCCAGGGCCTACAAAGCTAATGCAAGATCAGCGGAATTTCAGTCACTTTGGATGCCAGCTCTCATTACTTAATCATGAGACACAGAACTATTAAGACTCCTAAAAATGAAAGTCTACTTTTCTGACCAGAGAGGGAAGAGTTGGCATATGCCTTTGGCTGCGTGCAATGCGTGTTAATGAGCAAGTAAGATTCCTTTTCCCTCTTAGCAGGTTGGGGGCCCTTTATCCATCCTGAAACTTTTGAACTGAAATGGTGTGCATGCCACTTGGTTAAACTGGCGTAGCTTTTGATTCTGGACAACATTTACACCAGCTGTAACATTTTACACTCAGTTAAGTTAATGTACATATACTCCCACTTTTATTTTTTTTTATATGCAAAGTGAGAGCTGCTTCAAAAGTCAGATTTTTCCACAGCGGAAGGAAAATTATCTTCCAGCTTTGGTTGTGTATTTAACAATTTGCAGCAGAGGCTTGTTAGCGTCAATGAAAATATTCAGCACCTTCCATTCAAGGATCTCAAAGTGTTTTATGAACATTAATTAATCATCACAAAACCCTGGTGAGATAAGCAAGAATTATGATTACCATTTCACAAATGGAGTCACACTGAAGTTATGTGATTTGCCCAGGGCCGCCCAGAGGATTCAGGGGGCCTGGGGCAAAGCGGGGGAGCTGCGGCGCTTGTATTCACCCGGCGGAGGTCCGGGTCTTCGGCGGCATTTTGGCGGCAGGGGGCCCTTCAGTCGCTTCGTGTCTTCGGCAGCACTGAAGGGCCCCCCGCCGCCGGGCCAGGGCTCGCGGGGCCCCTGCGGGGCCCGGGGCCTGGGGCAAATTGCCCCACTCCCCCCCCCCGCCCGGGCGGCCCTGGATTTGCCCAAGATCACAAGCAAATCAGTGGCAGTGCAAGAATAGAGCCCTTAGTGTGCTCTTCCATACACACTGGGTTCACTTCATGGATGCATTTGGTTCATACGTATAATACTAATGCATCAAATGCTTCCCTTCTCTATCTCTGTTATAAACAGAGCCTGACTGCTTCACCTATGGAGCTACATCAACATATATTTCTCTCCCTCACACTCACAAATTTAGGAAAACAAAATAGTCTTATTCTTTAGGGCCAGCTAAAGACTGCTGTGTGTCAACACAGAGACTCATTTCTCACAGTGGTATCACTTGCTGGATATGTTCCTTCCCCCCAACAACAGCAGATGGTGTTTCATAGTTGGTCACAAATGGCTGTCAGTGAGTGTTTGTCTGCCTGCCAGTAACCTGTAGTTTGGGGACTCCCTCAGAGAGTGTACCAGCCCTGACTCTGCTGATAGCAGCATCTGAGAAAATGATCCGTCCTTTCTTGTCAGGCACAAAATTAGCCATCTCACTTTCAAACTGTTGACAAGGGGGATATGAAAGAAATAAGGACTGTGCCAGCCCAGCTGATATTTCTTGAGCTCTCGTTCTATGGATGTAGCACAGCTCCAATAGGAAATGCAGCCTTTACGGCAGTAGTGTTTATACCAGCCTAAAACTATTTTACCAGTTAGGCTTACTGCATTTTTCCAGGCTATGTTAGTTTTTTTCTGTCCTAAGGTAGTTCAAGATGAGATAACTTTTAGTGACATTGTCTGTAGAAGCCAAAATCCACGAGTGGATAAAGGTCCCATTGCACCAGTCATATTTGCTGTTGGCGACATGCGCACAACTAGAAGGCAGCCAGCCAACAGTGCTGTCCTCTGTGGCTGTAGCCCTGCACTAATAGCAGTGAATAGAAAGGAAAGATGGTGATAATGTAGATCAGGTATAGAGCACTTCAGTCCCCTATCACCCAAGATGAAACCAATTGGGAAACCTGTATATCAGTTTGTAACAATAATCATTTCCCTTTGGCACCAGGGCCAGCTCCAGGCACCAGGAAAGGAAGCAGGTGCTTGGGGCAGCCAACGGAAAGGGGTGGCAGGCAGGGCCAGCTTTAGGAAGTGCGGGGCCCGATTTGAACAGTTTCGACGGGGCCCCGACAGGGATGACTAAAAAAAAAAACACGTAAAAACAACACGTGGGGCTTGTACTCACCTGGCCGTGCTCCTAGTCTTTGGCGGTGTGTCCTTCACTCGCTCCGGGTCTTTGGTGGCATTGAAGGACCCACTGCCAAAGACCCAGAGCGAGTGAAGGACCCGCTGCCAAAGTGCCACCAAAGACCTGGAAGGCCGCCGGGTGAGTAAAAATTAAAAAGGCGCCTCTAGCCAAGGAAGGGATTCTCTGCCACTTGCCCCCCACTCTGGGTGGCCCTGCCACTGGGCGCGGGGCCCTCTTAGGCGCGGGGCCCGATTCGGGGGAATTGGTGGAATTGGCCTAAAGCCGGCCCTGGTGGCAGGTCTGGCTCTTCGGTGGCGAGTCCCTCTCGGAGGGAAGGACCTGCCGCCGAATTGCCGCCGAAGAGTAAAGCGGCGACGGTAGAGCCGCTTGGGGCGGCAAAAACGCTGGAGCCGGCCCTGTTTGGCACATATCCAGCATTTCAAATACACTCAATATCAAACCCAAATTATTTATTTCTACAGCACTCTCAAAGATGTGTCCATAAACTAGTGCAAAATACCTTTCACAACAATCATTTGAAGGTGTCCCACTTTTGTATGGCTGAAAACCAATTTCTGTTTAAAGCCAGAAATTGTATCTGCTCTGAGCACTTAACTGCTCTCATTTTCTGCCTGGGCTAACTGGACACACACAGTCCCTTCCTCGTATATTATCCTTCTGGCTAAGTGGCTGGGACTCCATTTTGGAGCCTGCCAACTCCACTTTACTCATATTCAGCTGGTCGGGGCTGCTGCTGAGTAATTCTTTCCTTTGGGTATCGCGTGTGCTCCCACTTTTTCAAAGTTCCCGAGTTTAGGAAAATATTGAAATTACCTAATCAAAATTAAATATTTCGATAAAGGTCAAACCACTGCATTTTGACTTTATATTATATTATAGCATACAGGACCAAAGCTGCTGTATAAATGCAAAATTATTGTAATCAAATCTAATCAAGTCAAAGTCAAAACAAAGCTCTTTGTCCATATCAAAACAATAGGTTTTGACTTTATTGAAAGGAAACATTTCAATAATTCATTTTCAACTAAATCAATCCATTCCCATAAAATGTTTTGATTTCATCAAATCAGGCTTTTCTGATGGAAAACTCTTCTACTGGAAATTTTTCAACCCCCTTTACGGAATTCCTTGACAAGCGCCCCCCCCCCCAGCCCTCACCCCTTCAACAGCAAGAGAAACTCAACAACTTTGTTTAGCTGGAGTCAAGGCTGTGAACACACACCAATCACTTAAGTGAAAAAGAAACTTTAAAGACTATTGAAGTTAAACAGAATCCAAACATTGGAAAGCCAAGAAATAATGCTAATTTAAAATCAGGGCTTATGTTGGAGTCTGGTACATGGTTATATAAATAAACCAATCTCTACCCTTTATGGTTGTGAAGATACCCATGTGCATATTGAAAATGTGGATCATCCGTAGCTGATGCAGTGATGTCTGCCTGACTTTGTTCTGTTCATTTACATAAATAGGTAACGCAGGCACCCAATGACTATAATTCAAATGTCAACATTGTTAATTATATTACTGCTGATCAAATCATGTAAGAAAAGAGAAGGAAACCATATTGAGCCTGGGCCTGCTAGGTGCTGAGCACTCTGGCCTAGACTTAGCAAAGCGGTTAAGCGTGTGATTTGAGTAGGACAACTCCTGTGTTTAAAGTTAAGCACATAACATGCTTAAGGAGCCTACTGGATTGGGGCCAGAACACTCAGTGGAGTGGACTGAACACAATCTACTGTAAGTGACATCTCCTGGGTGAAGACCTGCACAATCTACTGTAAGTGACATCATTTTGGTGCTGCAATTGGTTGGCACGTTGGAGAGTACCACCACTTTTTATTCTCCCAAGTGAGAAGGAGCTAAAGCCAAGAAACAGAGGTGGCAGGGCGGGGGGCCATCTGAGTCCCAATGAAAATTAGCCAAATCTGTGGAGCCCAGCAGAACATGCATGGTCATATTTTCAACACCAGTACAATGAGGGAGCATCTCATTTTAGCAACTAGGTTAGGCTGAGCTTGGTTTGTGGGTGGAGCTTGGAAGAATACCACACTGGTTTTTTTCCAGCTTAACCCATGGATAAAATTGCAATTCAAGGTAAATAAAGCAAACATTAGAAAGAATGAATATGGAGAATTAAGGAAGCCAAATAAGTGTAGCTCTTCCGTCATATCCCTGTCACCCTATGCATCAACCATGGCAGGTATTTGTGTGTAGGACAAGTGTCTCAGTTACTTGACATCTTAAGTCTTGTACTACTTTAATGATTTGGCCTTGAACTTCATTGGCTGGGAACATCACATTCTTGTGTACTTGGGCAGCCTAAGGACTCACTGATGTCAGGGAACCTGAGTATATTGGGAAGATGACATGGTGGTTCAATCATCCTTTGGTGTGTGAGTGAAATGTGAGATGCAGGATGTTGGTGTTGCTGTGTTGTCAGTGGAGGGTGAACTGTAGGACAGTTTGTGATTGTGAAGGTGGAGAGGGTTGGTGGGTGTTTCATACAGTTAGGAAGCTGGATATGTCAAGGGGTGTCGCTCATATTGTCAATGATGAAGTTGCATGATGAGCAGGTGTAAGGATGTCTCATGAATTAGGCTGGTGAGTGGCTAGGAATATGGGGAAATTGTCATTTGGGGAGCCTTTGCACTGTATTTCCATATTTTCCCACAGCCTTTCTTTTAAGCAGCTTTTTAATGTACAATTTCTTGGCTTTCCAGTGTTTATAAACAGCATCATTAAGTTACTGTAATTGCAACCTTAAATCAAGCTGAGCAAACTTTTGTCTGGGAATTTCATTAGCCTTTTGATAAAGTTGTCAAGGAAAAATACTGGTGCTCTGCCATATAGAAGCATTTATTCGCCACCAAGTATGTAAATTAGATTACATCCTACATGACAGCTGTGTCAATTAGCATATCTTGGTCTCCTGCTTGCTTGAACTGCACCCAATTTTTTTCCAAGCTACACTTGTGGATTTCTTGAAGCCCTTTAGCCCAACCAGTTCTGCCTCAGAGCCCTCCTGGAGACTCTCTGGGGTTAGAAACTCTTTGGAGCTTATGAACGCTGCAGGAGTGCCTACATGGGGCAAGGAGATCAATAGTGGGGGTAAGGAGATCAATAGAAGGAATCCCTCTGGGATTTAGGAGATCTGCTGCCCATCATGGCTCCAAATGTCTGCTGGACTCCTCATGGGGCTTAGAAGCTCTGAAGGGGTCCTGAAGTTAATTAGACGAATTTGCCAAGCCTGTCAGACACTTGGTAACCTCAGTGGATCCTCCAGACTTTTGACAAAGCTTAGAAGATTGCAACATGCCGATGGAGGATTCTGCTGTGGCTAAGTCACCAGGGAAAAAAATCCTGCAAAAGTACCACGATTTCTGGGCAATAGTGCCATTCAAGAGCTTCACAGCAAACCAGACCTGACATTTCAAGGCCTCTCTTCTTTTGAAATAGAACAGAAAATTATTATAAGAATTTGCCAAATCGTCAAAACACCTAATTTTTCAAACTCCCATACTTCAGAATCAGATGGAACAATTCATGTCAAATTTTGAGGAAAAAGTCTTTTTGATCTTGAACTAATTTGCCAGAGAGGACATTTTCTAAGGACGTTAGAGAGTGGTGTGTATGTTGGAAATCCAGTTTATAATGGAAAGATAGTTTCAGTTTAACTACAGTGAAGATACTGCCCCTCCATAATGTGGAAATCACTTTAACGTAGAAATACAGCTACTGCTCAGGTAGGAGATGGCAACTTTTACCTTCATAATATCTTCTTTTAAAAATATTAATATTATATTAGTATTATGATAGTTGCAAGATAGAAGACATTTAGAGGGACTTGATGAAAAAGAAGAAGATGTTCGACCCAGTGATAAGGGCAACTGTGCTGTGTGTGGGTGCTAGCTTTTGGATGAGACATAAAACTGAGGTCTTGACCATTTGTCATAATTAAAGAAGTTACAATACCATTCGCAAGTGTGGGGGTGTTAGCTTCCCAGATATTTATATTCAGCCAAATTTTGTTCTCATAGGCACACGTACAGCTGCTGTCAATTTCAATGAGCATACTGAGTGTATATCTAGGTGCAAATATTGGCCTATTCTGCTTATTGAAATTTCCCCTGCATTCTCAGTGGGATACAGTGTTCTTCAGTTCTCTTCTAAAATGCTGGGTAATGGTGCTGTGGGTTTTTAGTCTCATGCCTCTTCCTTTTACCTGTGACCCTGCTAGACTCTTTGGGGGTGGGGGGGAGAATCACAAATCCCCATACTCCCACAAATCTTAGGGCTTGTTTATACCTCAAGCTGCCGAATTAATTAAGCTGATTGTGAGTGGCCACACCATGCTCATTGTCTCAATGGAGTAAGTCCTCACTAGCAGCACTGGCATCGATGCACAAAGCAGTGCATTGTGGGTAGCTATCCCAAAGTGCAATTTGCCGCAGTGTGTTTTGGGAAGTTTGTGCAATGCCTCATGGGACCAAAACATTGTCGCAGGGGAGAATGGGAGCATTGCATTAGCATCCATTGATGCACTGTGCTCCCTCCCTCATATCAATGACAAACAACCCAGTGATTTTCGTGCCTTAAAACCACTGTGCATACACCATAACCCCAGAAGCATGGAGTCTGCTCAGTTGTACACTCTTGCTGTGAGCATCTCAAACACCTTGCGCCTTCTCCTGCAGTATTTCCAGAGCCGAAGTAGGGTCTGCCGCATGGAACATGGCGATGTCTTGCAAGCAGCCCTGCTGCAAGCCATTGAAAAAAACAATTCACAGTTGCTGCTGGCAGTCACAGAGCAGCTGCACTCTGTTGAGAGAGGGAGCGCTGTTTCTGGTCCCATGAAACAAGCATTGATTGTTGGTGGGACCGCATCGTTTTGCAGGTATGGGATGACGAGCAGTGGCTGCAGAACTTTCAAATGCGGAAGGCCGCCTTCCAGGAACTTTGTGCAGAGCTTTCCCCTGCCCTGAAGTTCAGCAACACCAAAACGAGAGCTGCTCTGACAGTGGAGAAGCGAGTGGCGATCACTATTTGGAAGCTTGCAACGCCAGACAGTTATCGGTCAGTGGGGAATCAATTTGAAGCAGGTAAATCAACTGTGAGCGCTGCTGTGCTCCAAGTGTGCAGGGCCATTAATCGACTTCTTCTACGAAGGGTAGTGAGTCTGGGAAATGTGCAGGACATAGTAGATGGTTTTGCCACGAAGGGGTTCCCTAATTGTGGTGGGGCGATAGATGGCACGCATATCCCCATCTTGGCACCAGACCACCTTGCCAAAGAGTACATAAACCGAAAGGGATACTTTTCAATGGTGCTGCAAGCACTGGTGGATCACAGGGGACGTTTCACAGACATCAATATAGCATGGTCGGGAAAGGTTCATGACGCTCACATCTTTAGGAACTCAGGTCTGTTCAAAAAGCTGCAATCCGGGACTTTCTTTCCAGACCACAAAATGAACATTGACGACGTTGAGATGCCTATAATTATCCTGGGGGACCCAGCCTACCCCTTGCTCCCATGGCTCATGAAGCCATACACTGGCCATCTGGACAGTAGTAAGGAACGGTTCAACTATAGGCTCAGCAAGTGCAGAATAGTGGTTGAATGTGCCTTTCATCATTTAAAAGGGCGCTGGAGAAGTTTACTAACAAGGTTGGACCTTAATGAGGAGAACATCCCCATGGTTATAGCTGCCTGCTGTGTGCTCCATAATATCTGTGAAGAAAAGGGGGAAATTTTTCCGTAGGGGTGGGCAGTTGAGACAGATCATATGGCAGCCATTTTTGAACAGCCAGACACCAGGGCAATAAGAAGAGCACAGCAAGAGGTGCTGCGTATCCGCGAGGCTTTGAAAAGCCATTTCAATAATCAGTAATGTGAGCTGCTTGTCTGCATTGTGCTTTCCCAAACCTTCACCTGGTTTGTATCATTGTCCCTGTAAAGCCAACCCCCCACCCAAGCCCACTGCTTCTACTCAATAAAGAACATTTATTTCTCGAATCCATTTACTTTATTTAACAAACATCAGTAAAGAGGGAGAACAGAAAAAAAAATTATCCTTGGGGAAAAGGGGTTGTAAAGTTGGAACGGGAGAAACGTTTTCAGCAGTGTAACGTAACACTGCATTCCAGACCATCAAAGGTCTGTGAATGGGTGCCTTCTGTTCCTTGTACCCTTCTCCTGAGTTAAGTGAAAGGGATAATGGACTTTTCTTCCATGCCTCATGGAACACTTGGGGGAGGGTGATTCAGCACCAGGCAATGATGGTTGGCTGTCCACCATGGTCTGCAAAGGAACTCTACCCTCCTGATTCTGTTCCTGCAGTTCAACCAGACACCTCAACATGTCTGCTTGGTCCCTCATAATCTGAAGGACCTCATCCTGCACCGCACGCTCTCGCTCATTGGAAGCTTTCCTGCTCTCCATGTCCATGTCTAACTTCTCAGAGAGTGAAATCCTCCATGCACTCAGCACTGTGTCAGCTGTCCCAAAGGTGTTCATTATCTAGGTGAACATGTCCTCCCGCATTCTCTTTCTCCTCCTTCTAATCAGCGAAAGTCTGCTTTCAGGTGTTGATGACATGCTGAAGGACACATTTCCAGCTGTCAGTCATGGGAAAAAAGAAAGGGACCACTGTACATGCATAAAATGTTTCCACTTTCATAAAAAAAACCCAACCCTAATTACACTAGGTGCAAGCCATAACAAAATCAGAATCCGTAACCGTTCACTGCGCCATTTTGCTGCTCCAGCCATGGTGAGTTGGCCCCTCCCAGGTCATGGGTGACCGCACTTTTAATGAAGTTTATGGCAGGCTCATGTCGGGAGCAAAGGTAGCTAGTCAAACAATTGCCCCTTCCCATAGCACCATGGGAAGCTGTTTATGAAGGGGGCGGAGAGGGGGGATGTTTTCACTACCAAATTGCAGAATCTCACATGTGGGGCCCTAGTCCCCTAGCAGCTACTTTAAACTACTTGCCGACCCATGCCGAGCACAGTAAAGGCACATTAGCAGCTGCATGGTTTGGCGATGTGGGTGGGGTGGGTCTACATGTGCTTTTTTTTCTTGTAAGAGCACTTTTAATGAGAACTTCTCCCATTTCCCCTAAGCAACCCTATGTGATATCAGTCTCCTGAGGGTAGCAGGGGCAGAAAGGAAGGAGATGCTGCAAGCGACTGGATATAGACCTGGTCCTTATGCTGTTATGCTGTGGACCGCAATGATGCCAGCAGAATTAATTCAGGAGTTGCGTGGGAAAGTGTCCTACCATGGTGGAAGAAATAAAACGGCCCTGCCCAGAAACCTTCTACAAAGGATTGCAGAGCACACCTCCATGAAAGTTTCCTAGAGATATCTATGGAAGATTCCCAGGCTATCCCAGTCCACATAAACAGTCTTTTCCGGGGGCCACCCTCTGCATAGCTGGAGCAGCCTCTTGTAAGAAGAGAACCACAGCACCTCGCTTTTTCTTCACAGTAAATATGCAATACCACCAAATATGTGTGTGCCAGCTAAAGTTTAACTGGACTTTGATTGTAACTCTATACACACCAGAGGTCGGCCACGTGATGTCCTGCGACCCACAGGGCTCCAGGGTTAAAAAATATTTCCTGGCTCTCGGGGAGAATGGATCCACCGCTTGCCTGTCTCCCATTCGCCTCCTCCTCTTTCTCATCCACCATATCATCCCCCCTGTTGTCCCTAGACTCACACACCTGTGAGGTGTCCACATTGCTTGCGGTGGTGCTGGTAGGGTCACCCCCAAGAATCGCATGCAACTCATTGTAGAACTAGCATGTATGGGGTTCAGCACCAGAATGACTGTTTGCCTCCCTTGCCTTCTGGTACACTTGGCGAAGTTCTTTTATTTTCACACAGCATTGCTGTGTGTCCCTCATGTAGCTCTTCTTCCCCATTCCACTAGCGATCTTTGCGTAGATGTCAGCATTTCTTCTGCTGGATCGGAGCTCTGCCTGCACAGACTCTTCTGCCCACACAGCGATGAGATCCACCACCTCCTGTGCAGACCAGGCTGGAGCGCATTTGCGGCGTGTAGTCTCCATGATCAGCTGTGCTCAACCTGGCATGCTCCCAATGCTGATCAAACAGGAAATGGGAAATCAAAAATTCCCAGGGCTTTAGCAGGGGCGGGGCTGTTTCCTGTGTACCTGTCTGCAGTGCAGCTGAGTTCAGAGCGGTCACAGATGAGCATTGTGGGACACCACCTGGAGGCCAATTAAGTCAAATTACACAACGCTGCATCTGCACTACCTCACCGTCGACCCAGGAAAATCGAATTAAGTGCTACGCCTCTCGCAGAGATGGATTACGGAAGTTGACATTAGAGGTGACATAGATCGGCATAAAGGACCTGGTAGTGTAGATACATACATTAACAAATTGACTTAAGGCGGCTTCCTTCGACCTAACTCTGTAGTGTAGACCAGGCCTCAGACGTCTCCCTGAAGACCTAAAAACAGCCTTAGTTGACTCCGCTCCCTCAAACAAGCCAAAACAGGTTTGTTGGCTTCTGACAAGTCAATGCAGTGTTGCAAGCCTTTGAAGAGCTCATGGGGACTAACAGACCTCCTAAAGCTCACTGTGGTGGTACCCATGAGCCTCAGTCTTATGAAGACAGGAAAGGGGAACTCAAGAAACCTCCTAAGGTTCCTTGGGGGTTCTCCCATCCTTGATCTCTTCACTCCAGATATCAAGCTCCCATCCCCACATCTAAGAACTGCAGAACCATGGGTCCCTTCCTATGGACCTCAGGAGGTCCACACAGAATGGGGACTGAATGACAGCAGGTGGCTTCCAATCTTCCATTGACCTCCTGAGGTCTTCAGTAGAGAACAACCTCCAGCAAGCCGTAGAAGCTCAGCAGCCTTCCTTTTTGGTGGGTAAAAAATATTTTATCACAACTGACAATGCCTTGGAAAATCCCTCGATTTTAAGGTCTACTTCTGAAATGAAAAGGGCTAGTGTCTTCTTTTTATTAAGAAACAAAGCTAAACTAAACTAAAGAGACAGCAAGAAAGAGGTTTCCAGCAGTCATATGATGTGCTATACTGTTTTTGCTGGAGCTGACTATCTATAGCAAATGTACCAGTCACCAGTGGAGTTAATGGACACTGTGATGAGACAGGCATACTAACCATTGTAGCTCTCACCCAGGGTAACCCGCACTGCTGTTTTTGTCAAGTGGACACTTATCCACTAGTAGATGAACTGAGGTCACCAACTGTTTTTCACATAGATCATGGAACAGCCCTCAGACGTCTACACATTCCAGTGTCTACCAACTTGGGCTAGTTTAACATCTTGTCCTTCGAATTTATCATAACAATCAACATACATTTTACAGACAAATACATAAGCCTAGCCCAGAACTCAAAATAACACATTGGTAGGGCCAGATTCCGATACCCTTGCTTATGCTGACTCACTTCACATATAGTCCCATGGAAGTCAGTGAAACTACTCCTGGTGTAAGATGCAGCCCCACGTGAGTAAGGGTACCAGAATCTGGCCCCTTGTGAAGAAGGATGTGTTACAAACATTGTAAGCTCTTTGGGGCAGAGACTGTCTTTTTGTTCTATGTTTGTACAGTGCCCAGCACGATGGGGTCCTGGTCTGTGACTAGGGCTCCTAGGCAATAATAATAATTAATTAATTAATTAATTAATCATAAAATGTCTAGACAATTCCTATGCAATCAAGTGTTAGTTCTTTGGAAAATTGAAGTGAAGTGTTATATTAATAGGAAATATTGCAAACAAAACAACGAAACGGGTATTTTCTTGACTGGAACTAAAACTTCATTATTTTTGGAACCTGACTGGCCCAAACACAGAGAAAATATATCTTACCTCCCAGTCCAGCAGCACTGAATTACCTCTGCAGATACATTTGATCACCCCTCAGTTCCCTTTGCTTGACATACTACTCTTTCCTAATGAATTGTAATACTTGAGCTGACCGGTACAACTGGGAATCAAACCGTTCTCTCTCAGATTCAGTATCATTTTTAATTAACACTCCATATAATTAGATTGATATAAAAAATTGATGTCAATGCCAATGAGCATAAGTATTGATACTTAATGACTTGATATAACAGAAGCTACTGAGCCACAGGAAATCCTAAAATATAACAGAAATAGTTATTTCCTCAATTTATTGATGTAAATATGGGGGCTGATTAGATTAAATATTAATTACAAGGTTAAGTGTGACCCATTTAATCAGGTCATTTCTCCAGTCCTGCCTTTGGTCCCATTCATGAAAGCACTTAAACACATGCTTAATACTATCAATGTTCAGGGCAAGTTAAGCATGTGCTGAACTTTAAGTATATACTGAAGTGCTATTCTAAATAAGGGCATTTTCCTGAACTGGGGTATTTGTTTACATTTCACAGCATTTTTTTGCTTATCATGCTCAAAATGTTTCCTTTTTTTAAGCTCTGTAGAAATTGGAACAATATATACACAAGGTTTTGTCAGTCTCCATTCCTTGCAAATAAAAAACGTAACGCTCATTTTATTAGCACCAAAAGCCAGATGTTCTTTCTATATTTAAGTACCCCAAAATGTGTAAATTCACTGAAGTTTAGAGCTGGGAAGAACAATCAAGTAACTTATGAGTTCTGATTTTGGTGTTAATCTTTGTGCTCACCATAAAACAGTTTGTTTTCAGGGAAATAACTATTTCTGTGGTGTTTAGAATAAATAAAGCAAAAGTGATTTTGCAAAGCGTTTATAGGTGAAAAACTCTGAAAACCATTACTGCACAGGCAGTTGGAGTTACTAAAATAAACTTCTTTCAGATATTTTGTTATATAAACTGCAGTTTAATTTTCTGAGCCATACTAGTTTGCAACTTCTTACACTGTAATGTTATGGAAAGTTAAATATAAGATTTGCATATTACATTGTTTAAAATATGCCCACCAATCATTACAAATGCAGTAATATCCTTACTAGGCATGATGATGATGATGATGATGCTATAACATTATCAGACTGGAAAAAAACATGCAGTAAAATGTCAAATTTGTTGTAAAATGTACAGTAAATACAAGATCCTTCAGGAACATTGATTTGAAAGGCTACCCTCCTGGGGCAAATTTGAGGTTTTGTTCTTAATCATTTTGGTCCCTGAGAGTGAAAATAACACTTTTTGATTTTAGTACAATCATACAATCATAGAAGATTAGAGTTGGAAGAGACTTCAGGAGGTCATCTAGTCCAACCACGTTCTCAAAGCAGGACCAATCCCAACTAAATCATCCCAGCCAGGGCTTTGTCAAGCTGGCCTTAAAAACCTCAAAGGATGGAGATTCCACCACCTCCCTAGGTAACCCATTCCAGTGCTTCGCCACCTTCCTAGTGAAATAGTTTTTCCTAATATCCAATCTAGACCTCCCCCACTGCAACTTGAGACCATTGCTCCTTGCACAATGTTCGATCAAAGCAAGTATCATGGATGAACTTCAAGGATACAGAAGATAATATGGCAATGCATATAGCACTCTGTGGAAAAATATTGTCACTGTTGGTCAAAGTGGTACAGAATTGCTTTTTCTTCAGATAGTGTAAAGTGAATTGTTTTGGAGTTTTCCATAAAGTCTGTTTTTGAGCAGATTATCTAGAAGGTACTGGGAAAGAAATTGGCATGAAGAGAAATGAGTCAGAAGAAGAACTGTCTACAGCTCTATCTGTGCTAAGTTGATTTCAGGACAGGAGCCTTGAGTAGAAATGGAATGGCATGGGAAGAATCTTCGAACAATAGAAAAGTGTAGACTAAGGAAAACACAGAAAAAGATGGAAGAAAAGATACACTGAGAAGGAAAGGAAAATGTGACACGAAGGAAAGGAAAAAATACATGAGACATAAGGTTAGATCAAAGCCTCTGCTTCCACGAGTGAAGATTTGGCTAGAGTTCTCTCTGTGAGATTGTCCACCCCTCCTGGAAAGATCATCAAGAGCACCCTAAGCACTGGATGGGAGCTCTTTTATAGTCACCCAGATCACCTGGATCAATTGTTAAGACAGCGCCGACCACAACACATCCGCCAGTAGTAGTTCGTAAAAATCCAAATACATACATCGATACATTGAATTATTAGCCTTCATCTCACTGCTAGATATTTTATGGCACTTGGGATTCACCTAAGTCTGGATCAATACAAAGCCTATTGTGTCTTAATATTTCAGTGTAGTAGACTGGGAAGGATGGTCATTAAGGTGGTGGTTTTTTGAATCATGAAAGAGTACCACTGTTATAAAAGCCTTAATACAACAATTGATCAGAGCTTTGTAGTGAGCAGGCTCAGAGCCTATCTGCTTCTTCTTGTGGTTTCTAAATTGTAGGCTTTTTGAAAACCTCGTATCTGTGCCTATTTTGGTTATGCCCAGTGTGAAAGAAACACTTGCTATGATCTTATTGTAATTTGTGACCATCCAGCACTGTTGCTCTATTTTCCATCCAAGTGCCCAGTTGCAATCCTTCTGCGCATGCATTTCGTTCTAACTTTAATGGGAGCTCCATGTTCAAAAACCCTGCAAAGAAAGTTGGATTGGATTGGGATGAAAGTTTATATTGGGCTAGATGGCAACATTAACCTGAGCAAGGTTTGGTAAACTGCCCTATCCCAGGACTAGCAGGAGAGAGTGAGCCTCAGAGACATCCCTCTGAATCACAATGCCTCCCCACTTCCCCTTTGCTCCTGGGAAGTGATAATGTACTGCTGGCCTAAGCCAGCAGCAAATTACTACCCATCCTGCATAGGTTCAGCTACATTGGCCCAGGAGAAAGAGGAGGTGGAGTCAAGACTTTGCCCAATCTCTGCCCATTCACTGCTCCTCACAGTCCACTTGCTCCCAGGAGGGCATAAGCAGGCAAATAGGGGGGAGGAATCACTCAGTGGTTTGCTAAACCCGGAGTTGTGAGTTCAATCATTTAGGGATTTGGGGCAAAAATCTGTCTGGGGATTGGTCCTGCTTTGAGCAGGGGGTTGGACTAGATGACCTCCTGAGGTTCCTTCCAACCCTGATATTCTATGATTCTAAATAGCCCTGCTTACTCCTTTGCACCTGGACCCATGGTCTGGGTACCCCAAGTGAGGCATATGGGAATTCCTTACAAACTAGCACAGGCATGTAGTCCAAGTCACAACCTAGCCCTTAATTTGCACTGGCCCTGGAAGTTACTCGTATCCTGCATAGTGAGAATAGGGCCCAGTGAAAAAAGTATAACAGAATTTTGAATGATTATATTTTGTTTCTTCATGTGCATAGGATGGTTGTGGAGGTGTGGTATTAGCAGTGTGGGGAAATGATATAAATATATTTTGCAAATTTTCACAAAATCAATTTACAATTGCATTCTGTACCTTTTAAAAAGTCACTTCTTGCAAAATTATCACAAAATAAACTGTCCTGCATTGAAATAACCAAAATTTCAATTCTTTTCTTGTGGTGACTCAGTGCAAAAATTGATCTCTGTCCAGATGAAACTCTGAATTTTGAAATTCTCCAAGTTTTATTTTCATCAAAAGTGTAACCACGTTAGCATAGCAAAGGGTCCATTTCCTTTCAAAAACATTCCTATTTTTGAGTAAAAATGTGCAGTTTTTTCATTAATGCAGACCAGTTTCATGAATTCATAGCAAAACTCTAAAACCTCACATTTTGAGATTTTTGTAAGTTTGGTGTGAATGTTTTATATTATGCATATATATGTGTGTACACAAACATCCACACCTACAGAGACATAAGCACTTGTGGTGCACTGATGCATATGACACAGATAAAAATAATCTCTGGTTTTGAATGTTTCTAATTGTTTGCCTTCAGTTCCATCCTTCCTGCCTTTCCTCAATGAGGGCCTCAAGTAAACCCAGTGCAGCTTTGGGGCTTCCCTCTCGACTTCTCATCAGGGGTACACAGCCCATTCTGAAATATGAAGTGTTGTCTGGAAGCCACCATCACTCAAAGCCTCTTTGACTTCACATACAAGTTCTTTGAAGAACTCCTTTCTCTCTTCCCTCACCAGAGAGTCTCGTACACTGGACATTGACCATTACTTTCAACTGAAATCTGTGGTCTGCTCAATCCTGTAAGGGATCAAGTGATAGACAGCCATTTAGAGCAGTGGCCATAAGAAGACAGAGCTACCATGATACTACTGAACTCACACACTTTCTGTTTGGGTGCAGCTGCTTGGGGGAAAAGATTAAAAGGATGACCGGGAATAGCACTGGGGCTGCATGTGCTTCTTTATAACTTGGGTTAAACATGTCAATGCTCACTTCCAATCAGACCGTTTAATTTTTGTTCATCATGAAACACCTTCCTCTCTGGAGATTCTGGCGATGGCTGTAGATGTGGGTAGAATGTGTTCCGTGGGAGATCATTGCAGCCTGATATAAGAGATGATATCAGAGATTAGTTAACCGTATGGGCTGAGTCCCAAGGGAGGTGTGTGAAATGAATCAGATTAAACAAAATTGATAATGTGAATACTTAATCAAACAGACAAAGGTAGTCTGCACAGCTAATTAGGGGCAAATAGAGCGTCCCTCTTGTACCTCATTTAACTGACAAATTGTGCAGACAGTTTTAATGGGAGTCTGTTTAGCAAAGAGAAGGCTGTACAGTTGACAGCTTGGCAAAATGTGGTTTCTGTAACACCACATGATGCTTATGGAAATTAGCCTGGTGCAGCTGAGCTCTGAGTAGGTGAGGGCTGCCCAAACTGCAGTGAAATGGTAAAATGGACCTTTTACAGGCACTTGGTCCCTGACTCCTTAAAGGGACAAAGCCGATTTTCTGTGCCTTTAAAAGAAGCGTTATTGAGGAAGTCTAAAGCAGGGGTCTCAAACTCCCAGCCCACAGGCCATCTGCAGCCTGCGAGCCTCCCCAATGTGGCCCGCGGGGCTCCAGCAGTTTTGGGGCTGGGTCTCTCCCTTGGCCCCACCTGCCGCCCCCGGGCGCTCCCCCCTCAGGGGCCCCGGCAGTGCTGTGGAGCTGAGCGGCTCCAGTGGCTGCTGGCCTCTCCCTGTGGCCCAGGGGCGGGGCGAGGCTGTGCCTCTGCGCGCTGCCCCCACCCCAAGTGCCCCTGCAGCCAATGGGATGCTGCGGGGGCGGTGCCTGGGAGCAGAAATGCATGGAGGTCCCCCGCCCCACCCCGCCTTGGAGCCCCAGGTAAGCACCGCACCCCCAACTCCCTCCCAGAGCCTGCACTCCCACCCCTTCTCCACATACCCCCTCCCACCCCCAAACTCCCTCACAGAGCCTGCACCCACTCCCCACACACTTCCAACCCCCAAACTTCATCCCAGAGCCTGCACTCCAGACCCCCTCCCGCACACAAACTCCCTCCCCTTCTGCACCCAAACTCCTTCCCAGAGCCTGCACCCTAATCCCCTATCCCAGACCTCCTCCCCCACCCAAGCTCCGTCCCAGAGCCTTAGGCAGGTGGAGGGTGGAGTTTTGTGGGGGGCGGAATTTTGGGGGGCGGGTTCTGGGTGGCATGAGTGACATTGGCCCACTGGGAGGATTTGAGGACTGGCCCTGGCCCTAAGGTAAATTGAGTTTGAGACCCCTGGTCTAAAGAATTATCATTGGAGCCCAAGAGAATCATCCTTCCCAGGGAAGGACAGACACAGCACACAAAATCAAGATTAATTAAATCCATTTATTATACTAGCAATAATGGAGCATTATCAGAACACCAAGTCATCCTCCCAGCCTGGTGGTGAGGTAGGCAAATAAGAATTGTTTTCCCTGTTTTACACATGATGAGAACTGCACAGCCAAGTGACAATGTAGAAGCTCCTGGTTCCCTGTTCCATGTTCAGTCTTCTAGTCCAGTGGTCTCCAAAGTGGGGTGCACACACCCCATGGGGTGTGCAAGAGGACCCTTGGGGGTGCACGGCAGGAGGAGTGCTTTTTTTAAAATTTTTTGCTTCATCAGTTCGGGCGGGAATCCGAGCAGCTTTTTTTTTTTTTTGCTTTGGCAAAAATGGTAGAGCCAGCGCGGCAGGGGGTGCGTGCTCAAAAATTTTTTACTGATAGGGGTGCGCGATCAAAAAAGTTTGGAGACCACTGTTCTAGTCCACAAAGTCCTCCAATGAATGACTAAGCAACACTAGTATAGAACATACATGGGGCTAGTGATGATTTTCCCTCAGAAAATGTGGAGATCCAGTTTAGTTTGTATAGGCCTGAAAAGTGTGGATCTCTAAAGGTTATCTAAACTTTCGGAGATCTCCCTTCTGCTGTCTCTGCCTGTCATCCTCTCAAACCTCGACTGGAGCCGTCTTTCCCCATTTAGTTTCATCCATGGACCCTCAGACCTCCTAGACCTCCTGCAGGGAAGGAGGAGGCTTCTCTGGTCTGATATTGTCTCTGCTGAGACTTGGGCATTTCTCATTTTCTCTGAGCTCATTTGTCCTTCCCTACGAAGAACATCGCTATGTGCCAATAAGAAATAAAGAGTGGCCCCTTTAAAAATGTGTAATAAGTAGCCAACCTGATTTCGTTCATAATGGCCGGGGTTGAATAACCACAATCTAGATTTTACTGTTGTATTGAGACAGGAAGGGAAAAACCATACAGGTGAGTATAGAATCAGCACTTCTGGATGCCTAAAATGTAATTCGACTTCTTCATTGTTGTGAATTCTTCTGAAATGGACAACAAAACAACACCCAAGAGGAAAAAAAACAGTCAACAGCATGTGACAGTGGCGCTACACCAGACGCAAGAATCCTATTAGTATGTGGCGCTACAAAGCTTCCATTAGCATATGTTATCATCTAAACAATTACATTGTCTTAACTGCAGGAACTAGAACTTGGGTTCATTGTATGTTGTATGTTAGTCTGTGTTGAGTCACACTGCGTTAAAAGGGATAGGCCTGCTAGAAGGGCAGGGTTTGGGAAGTGATTTTGTGAATCACTCCCCCATTCTGACACGTTGGTTCCAGTCAGAAGAATGATCTGCTATGCACATAATGGCCCAGTAGTATCAATGGAGCGGATCTGCCCTCCTGAAGATCTAGGACCAACCAAGTGGAGCTACTGGAGTTCTGCTGAGAGTTGGGGCTGGGATAGTGTGTCCCTCCCCCCAAAAATAAAAAATCCTTTTTTAGAAATAAACCCTATTCACAAAGCGAAGACATTTATTTTTAACGGAGTAAATTCATGAGAAGCTGAGGTTAACTGCCATTGGAAATGGTGTTTTAAGATTGCAGTCCACTGAACCCATTCAGGACTCTCTTTTAATTAGTAACTGAGTTTATTATAAGAACTGTTTTGTGTGTGCGTGTGCATGTGTGTGCATACATGCATGCAGCACCCACCCACCCAGTCTGCCTAGTGCTCCTGTAGTCGGCATAGTCTAAGGGCTGGTGCACATGGCAGAGAGTCAAAAGACTGAGGTTCTAATACTGACTCTCCAAGTGACCTGGGACACTTCACTTAAATCCTCCACAATTTCCCCATCTGTAAAATGGAATGATAATAATACCTATTCTTCCTACCTCAAAGGGGTCTTGTCAAGCTTAATTAATGTAAAACCCTTTGATATCCTTGAATGAAAGGCACTGTATAGAATGGACCAACTCCTTGGCTGGTATAAATTAACATAGCTCCATTGATGTGAATGTGCAGGGTTGATATTGTTTTGTAAAGTGAGAAGCTTGGAGAATTTATATCTCCCAATCAGCTCCACTTCTCTTTGCAGCCCCAGATGAGTTCCTTTTCCTTTAATTGTAGCACATACATACTTGCTCACTCCTATTGGACTGCAGCAGAGAATAAATCAGCGATCCCGTCTCAGTGACAGCACTGTGTGTTGTGGTGGTTTAGTGTTAGACTGATGTCACTTACCTCTCAACACTGGATGATATTTAAAAGTTTACAATTTAACATAAAAATGGAAAAGACCCAGAAAACCTGAACATTAGAAAAGTGAAATATATTGTACCCATACTAAAGTTGTGGAGGAAATGCACAGTTCTGTAGTTGACGCCTCAGCTGAATTCACTTGCAGAGCTCTGCTTGGGCTATGCTCCAGCAAGTTTGTTGTGGATGACATGTATATAATGTCATGTATAGACTGCGCTGATATGTATGTGTTATGCAGAACTATGGGGAAATTTTCCAATACAGCATTTACAGAAAAATGAACTACGAGGTAGAAAATAATAGGAATTATTTGATTCTTTCTGGTGTATTTGTAAAATTGTGATCCTAATATATTTGTGAATCATATTGACTTTCATTTCAGATAACTTACTCTGGGTAGGTTCTTTCTTTTATATCTTCTCAATGAGCTTCTGAATTGTAAAAAATCTGCTGAAACCTTTTAGGTATAGTACTAGACTAGCCATCTGTGCTCAGACCTGGGAGCCAGAAATGCATGTTTTTAAATTCTAACTCTGACACTTACTCCCTTTGTAATCTTGGAAGAGTCATTTAACTCTGCTTAAGTTCCCCGAATTGTAAGTAATACAGGGGTATTAGTACTTACCTAGTGTACCTCACATGGGGGACTGTGAAGATTAATTAGTTAATGTTTGTAAAGCAATTTCAAGATGCAAAGTGCCACATGACTGCTAAATTTGCTGAAAGTTGCAATGATCACGTTACAATTAATTCCATTTTTGTATTAGTTTTACACTTTGATTTTTTTTCTGATTTTGCACTAAGGAAAAAGGGAAAAAATATAACTGGGGCTGGGGGGGGGGGAGAATGACATGGAACTGCCCATTTTAAGGACATAACTCCCCTTTGTGCATCTCAGATGACTAGCCATTCTGCCAGTTGGATGCACTCCAGCTATCAACCTGACTAGCATGAAACTGAACAAGCCTTCGGGAAATGAGGATTTTTTTAGTAAGACAAAAGATTTTTGACCCCCTTTTCCAGCTTGTTAAAGACTCAGTGATTCCCCCCAAACCCCTCACTAAACGCTTGCCTGAGCAAAAGTTTTACCAGAGCATTTCATGAGTCACGCATAATTAAAATGGGAGGGGTCCTGCTACTGCTTCCATAGAACTGTTTGAGTTAATTGATAAACCTTCCCTTTTATTACCAGTGCTAGCCTTCTGTCTGAAGCCATACAGTCTATTGCTCCTGAAAGGCAGGGAGATTTCCTTGTGGGATTCTAGCAAATATTGGAAATTGCAGTGGCAAATTAGCAGGGGCCACAAACCAGAAGTGACAGCTCAAGTAGGCTGGTGGGGGGAGTGTAGCAATCCCATACCAATAGCAATTGGCCAGACTTATCATATGGACTAATCACAACAGAGCTGGTGAAATAATGGGCACCAGATGTTATCGCTTTGTAGACGTTTACTCTCTGGAGATTAGCTACTAAAGGCTCCCAGAAAACAGGAGCACCGTTCTGTCACATTTCAATAAAGCAGGGTGGCTGGTGGAGAATATCCGTCCCACGTTAGTGTGTCTGATTGTTGCTGCCACAGTCCCAGCTTAGGAGAGAATGAGAGAGAAAACATTTTCATGGCTCTTATGAAACTAGAATGAAGTCGTTTGTATTGTTATATCCAAGAGAGAGACCCTACCTCATGGCTGGTTGAAAACACATCATGTGACAGATCAGCAAGTCATTAATATGTCCTAATATGCAGCTTCATTGGCTGGTGCAGTGAGTGGAAAGGAGTAGGGCAGACCACGTTCCCTATGGTTGCTTCTCAAAAGCATGCTTCCTATGCTACCTGAGTGCAAGGACTGAAAATCTGTTTAGGGATTGAAGGAGGCTCCTTACTCCTGCCCCAATCCTGAGCATCCATGTAAGGGCCAACCATGATCTAGCTCTCCTTTGGCTTTCTCTGTAATTGTTTTTTATTAAGCTTGCTAGCTTATCTTAAGCTCCGTGTACACTAAAAGGCCTATTCATTGGTGATAAGGGGGGCGGGGGTCAGCAATGTGTGCAGCTGACCCAGTGCCCAGCCATGGTTTCACTGAGAGTGTAGACAGGAACAAATGACAGTCAGCATGATTTCTCTGCCTGGGCTTAAAGTCTGGTCAGGTGATCTATTTGTGGAGTGGGGAAAAGTGAGTGGTGGAATCATGTTGCCACCTTCAGGCAGAAGCAGGCATAGAACCTGTGGAATTCACTGCTGCAGGAGGTCCGAGGTAAATACTGATGCTTGTGTTTAAAAGGGGATGAATAAGTTTGTGATCAATGATAACATTTGCAGTTAGTCAAAAAGAGTCCTAGTCATAGAGTTTAGGGCCAGTAGGGATCACTAAATCATCTAGTCAGACTTCCCGTATAGCACATGCCCCCGCACTCACACACTGAACCCAGCAACCAAAATATCATAGGCCTATGATCTGCCACAGGCTCAGAAAAAGAGGTACCAAGGTGAACCAATGCTCTAGGCCCCCGCACGCCAGGGAAATGATTAAATGAGATATATCCAGATAATCCTGGCAAGTGACCCATACCCACATGCTGAACAGAAAGGCAAAAAAAAAAACCCCCAAGGTTCCTGACAATCTGACCTAGGGGAAAACTCTTTCTTCACCCAATATATGGCAATAAGTTAGACCCTGAGCATATCACCAAAAACCAGCCAGACAAGCACCTGAGAGAGAGAGGATGCTCGGTGCCACCTCAGAGCCCTGGCCCATCCCATCGAATGTCCAATCTCCAACTGTGGCCATCCCTGATGCTTCAGAGGAAGGAGATTAAAAACCCTTCCAGAATATACTGGGTGCAGAAGGGAAATCCCTTCCTGACTTCCCGCTGGTGGCAGGCTGAAACCATGAAGCATGAGCTTTAGGAACTCAAGACCAGGGCTGACGAGGGGGGGGAAGCCGGTACAAATTACCAGGGCCCGGCTGTCCGGAAGGGGGCCTGGGCCCCGGCTTCCTCGGCTCCCCCCCCCCTCTCGTCAGCCCCGTTTAGCCGGTCCACCCTTGCTGGGGGGATCCGAATTTTTTTTTTCCACTGGGGCCCGAACCCGCTCTCGGCAGCCCTGCTCAAGACATCAACAGGTAGTGAGCACCAGGGCTGTTGAGTCATTCCCCCACCACCACCATCATAAGCAATGCTGTCATACAATTGCACTCATAAATATGTCCAGTTATATGTTCTCACAGAAGGTAACCAAATCTCATGCTTTGGGGCATCAGCTGGTCACTGCAGGGATCAAGAAAGAATAATTCCTCTCCATTTACAGCTTGTAAAATTGGTCAAATACCTTCTGGCTTATGTTTTAAAATGTTCATCTTCCCATGAAGTGGGACTAGGCCGGTACTGGGGGCAAAATATTGTATTGTAGAGACTGCTGATCTAGTCTGTAGGGCAGGGGCTGGGAATTTTAGTTGTTCTGTAAATGACAGAGTACAGGAGTTCTCAAACTTTTTCATGGAGTGAGCCACAGAGAGTGTGTTGCATGGACCACCTTCATTGGCGCTGAATAAATAAATGATAATCATGACAAAAGTAGTTATTTTCCACATGCTCACAACCTTATTTTCAGTAGGAGCCCCCATAGGCCTCAATATTATCTTTGTTGGCCGTTCCACACAAACAGGGCTTTAGAAGGTTAAGCACTTAGCTTATAAAACAGCTTTTATGGGCACACTCCAAATATCAGTTCTCATCCAACCTTCTGAGCTTCATTTCAATGCTTAATTCCTTTGGGCATACAATGCCCAGGCCTAAACAGGCTTAGCCAAGAGTCTCAGAACTGATTAGTGATTGGGTGCTTCTGTTTTGGAGTGCCCAACTTGAGACACTGGAAAGGGGCTTGATTTTCAGAAAGAGCTGAGCATCTGCCTTCTGAAAATGACTGCCAAATAAAGAGGTAAAGAGTCAGATTTACTAAAGAACTAATGTCCAGTTGAGCCCCCAGATCACTAGTCACTTTTGGAAATATTGCTCCTTGATTTTCAAAGGAATTAAAGACAGAACAGATTTTCCCCTGTCATCCTCATTGCTTAAAGAAACACCGTTATGTTACATATAATGGAGCAAAAGTCATGCTGCTTTAGATCAGCTGAGGAGCTAACATTTAGGGAAAATTGAATGGCTTTACCTTTGTTGTTAACTACACTTAAGATAATGAAAATGGAGTGAATTAATAAATTCTATTTACATATAGTTTGTTTAACTTTTTCCTTTCTCTCATCTTCAATAATGAAAGCAAGAGAGTCATTTCTCTGCCTGGTTCCTGTGCATTTAGACTGCAGAGGGAATGCTTATCTATTAAAAACCTGGAATTGGTTTGTTTTGTGTGTGTGTGTGGAAACATTTTTATTGGTCATAGTTTTTGCAAAAGTTTAGCTTTATAATATCTAAATGTGGAGGATTGTTGGATCTAACACTTCCCCTTTACATACTAGCATTCCTGCTTAACTGTATTCTGCATTTGAAAAAAAAATAGATTCCTCGCTAGCATTAACATTGTTTCTTTAGTAAACCACACTCTTTCTCTCTCTCTCGACATCTAGATCAAATGATCAATCACTGGGTACTTCCTCATGTGTCTGGGTTAGAAATCAATTGGCATGCCAGTAATCCTTTCTCCTCCCATTCCAAGCAGGCATTTTAACTTGAAACATGCCACTCACTTTTGCAATCCCAATTACCTGGAAATGTGAAGCCCTGCTCTGGCAGGCGCGCCTATGAGAGAGAGGCGAGAAGGAAAAAGAAGCGAGAAAATGTCAGTGGACTTCTGTCAACTTCTGACAGGGACTGGTCTCCCTTTTTTACATTTCCTGAAGAGCTGCCTTTAACTCCTTGGCAAAGCCATTATCAGTTCTATGGCTTCTCTCCATCTGTCTTTATTCCTGCAATTCTAAAGTCAGAAAAGAAAATTATTTTCACATTAGCAACTCATTAAATGGCCCCAAATTTGTAGCACAATCACTGCTGGATCCAAATGCATTGTTTTTACACATCTAAATGCCTACCAGGGGCATTGTTAGAATAGCCAGCCCTGGCCTGCAGGACCTTCTGTCATGCACATGGTTAAGTGGGTGGGGTGGGGCTGTGGCACAGTCATCCATCACTCTCCATCAATGTCATCACCACCTGCAGGGATACTACCAGCAATCACTCACTCATTCCTGTCCATCAGGGTGAGAGATAAGAGAGGGGGTGAGTGTGTGCTTATGCAGAAGCACTCCAGTGTTGGAGCAATGAAAAGCTGTAAACCTCTGAGAGATTTAAGAGAGCAGAGATATTGAAGGGAACCCAGACACTGTTAAGTCTCACTATTGTATTTTTTTGTTCTGATACACGTATATTGCAGCTCAGACTTCATAACATCAGCTGCTGTATTGTAGGTGCTTAACCGATGCATAGAATACACTGCAGTAAATACTGGGCAAACCTGAAAACTGTTGTTTAACTAGTCACCAGTCACTTTTTAAAAACATTTTAAAATTAACTTTGGGCATGGAAATACAGAGGCTACTTTTAAAAATCTCCAAACTCTTTTAAAAATTGAGATACACTTCCCCCTCTCCTGGGGGTAAGTCCCTGTGTATCCAACTTCAGCTCAAAGAGAAATGATTTTTACCAAGAGTCTTACCAGACTGGACTTTGTGGACAGGCAATGGGTGTCACTGGAGGGGATTCATATCTGGTGGCAGTGAAGAAGTGGGCAGGAAGAAGTCGAGAGAAAAGAAAGGGAGAGAGACAACACAAGCAAAGGTAATTTTCTACCAGCAGAAAGGTTTCCGTTTACACACAACCATCTCCTTTCCCATTGTCTCTCATCCTGATAAGAAAAAGATCAACTAATGCCCATCTAGTATCACAATGATATAACCCCTTTAAAAGTAGTGTTGGCTTCCAGCATGGTCTATACCCAGTTTTGGTACCAGTCTAACTTTAGAACCAATATAACTAACATGGTACTATCGTGGGCCCAGTTATACCAGTATAAAGATGCTTATATGGAATATAGCTTATACCCCTAAATTTAAGAGTATAATTGTGTCCACACTAGGGGCATGTACCATTTTAACTATAGCAACTTCTAAACCAGTAGTTATAGTGGCATGAAAACTGTGTGCAGACCAATGTCTTGGCCTCTTTTTTCTGGGTAGTCACTATGACCTCCTACCTGAGGTCCCCCTGTAGTTGCAGCTGGATACGGTATTCTCATTGGCTCCTTGTCCAAAACTGTTGTGTTGCTATGCTCTGTTTGGTAGCTGCCATGTTCGCTGGTGAAGCAGCTGCATTTTAGTGGAATGATTCCTGCATATCAAAATCCTTTTTGAATCACAGGGATAACAGGGGCTCTAGCAATGTACATAATTATTATTTTTAAAAGTGAATTATTTTTTACAGTATTCTAATATTTAATGACGCATCAGAACCTGCTGCAAAAGCTTCAAAGGTTTCCTGAGCCCCATGTGACCCTGGGGTTCTTCCCTCTGAACGAAATACAGTCCCAAATAGGAAAGTGGGGTGTTTCAGTCTGTTTGGTTCGGAACAAAAAAGAGCTTATCCCAGGAAATGACCTTTGACAATTGGCCTTCCTCCCCGCGGCTGGTTAGCACTTAGAAGCTTGCGGCTGACAGCGCTTGTGGACCATGGAGATCCACCAGGTGCTTGCAGCTGGTACAGATAGCTCATTAGAAATTCATTTTTTCCTGTCATAATAACAAAGTGCAGAGCAGCAGCGGTAACATAGTTTCGTATGGGAAAGCACACAAAAGGGGACAGCTGAAAGAAGCTGTGCTTTTCTCCTGTATTTCTGGCCTGATAGACTTTTCTTCAAAAGAAGCAGCCTTCTCCATCCTCTGTACCCTCTTAGGCTGAATTTACTGAATTGTATTATATGCACCTAATGCACATTGCAAGGAGCCCAGCCTCTTTTAAACCAATTCACAGTATTTCTCTCAAGTTTTTTTTTATGCTTTTCCTTTTTTTTCCTTCTTCTCTTTGGAACCTTAATAGTGAGACAAATAGAACCATTGCTCTTTGCTTCCTAGCTTCAGATTCTCCAGAAACAATTTAGAAAGTCTTGTTTCCAACCTTTAATAGGAGCCAACTGAATTTGTGGATAAAGTGGAAATTCAGCGTCACAGGCAATAAGCTGTTGGCCAAATGGTGCTCTCAGTTTCACCAGTATAGTAAAAGCAGTGAATGGTGGAAGTGAGAGCAGAATAATGCCTCTCTTGTCACAGCAACTGCTCAGATACTACAGGGATGCGTGCCAATATAAGAATATACCTAATTAGCCACGTGATTCAGTGGGTAGGGACTCCTGACATGTGAGTGGGCGGGTAACCCTTTTGTAACTGTGATCTATGTTATTAGGAGCTAGAGGGAATGTTTTGTGAAAAAATTCAGTTGTTTTTCATTTTCTGAAAATTTTTTCACACACAACCCCCCTCCTCCAACTTTCACTTTTTGTTTTCTTCCCTTTCTCTCCATCCCCTCCCTCCCCATTTTTCATTTCCATGTCTTTTCCTCCCTTTTTCCCATTTTGCTACTGAAAACGGGAGGGGAAAAAAGGAGGGCGGGGGGAGGACTAGAAAGAGTTAGGGAACCAATAAACTGTAAATCCCCAAACTAAAAAAAGGAGGTTTCCCTTTCTGAACCAAACTCATGTTGGTTTTTGGTTTCAAAAACAAATTTTGTTTTCAGTTTTCTCATCTAAAAGTCAAAAAATTTCAAAACCCTTGAAAACTCTTTCAGGAAAAATTGTTATTTTTGAAGATAGGCCGTTTTCTGTGGGGAAAAAGTTTTGAATGAAAAATGTCAATCAATTCTACATGTTACGTGACCGAGGCCAGGAAATAAAGATTAGTCTCTCACAACCATTCCTGTGTCACACCTTTATTATGTGGTGACCGAAGAAAACTAAATCTTTGACATAATTGCAGCAAATGAAAGCACTTGAATCCCTCAATATGGACGGGAACCTTACAGTGAACAAGAGGGGGGTAGCTGTTTCAAATTGTCCTGAAAGAGAAAATCAGAAAGAGTGACTTCCTCCAGATTGCTGTATTGTAGGTCCAGAAACACTGGATGTCTACAATGTCTGTTAGTGGGAACATGAAGGGGATTACAGACTACTAGACAAAAGCATTCAAACATTTTAAGAATCCTATTATCCACACAAGAGCACCACTTGAATAAGTCAAATTTTCTTTCCAAAAAACGAGCTGCTAGGTGAAACTATAGACCATCTTGTGGCAGACCTAGGTAATAAAGCCAAATTCTGTGACTCTGAACAGTTAACAGTGGGACTAATTAGAGAGAGGGGTAAAATTTTTAAAGTGCATAAGGGTCAGATTTTTAAAAGCACCTAAAGATGTAGATAGCCATTTAGTGGGATTTTCAAAGAAATCCTGCTAGGCGCCTTTCTGCGTCTTTAGGTGCCTGAATCCCTTTAAAAATCTGGCCCTACGTGACTTTGGAGCCTAACTCACATTTTAAAAAGTGACTTCGATATTCAGGAATCTAAGTCTCATTGAAAGTTAAAGGGATTTAGGCTCCTAAATCACATAAGTACTTTTTAAATTTTTACCTTGGATTACTTGTGCCCAACTATAATCAGGTTAAAGCAAGATTATCACTAGAAATTGACTTGACTCTTTGAGAGCTAGTGAAAACTGTGCTTCCAAAATCAAATCAAATGCATCTAATGAAGAATTAAAGGCAGAATACAAGAGCAAAGGAATAACATAGGGCCTGATCCAACTCCCACTGAAGTCAATGGAAGAGTTTCCACTGACTTTAATGGGAATGTGACCAGGTTTAGAGACTAGATTTGTCCATGCAATAAAGCTACACTGTATGTCTGATTAGAGATAGACACCCCTTAGCACAAATGAGAAGAACAAACTGGAACAACCATACAGAATCTCAAGGGAGTAATTCTAGATGGATGGCTACCTCCAAGAGTAAAACGTATTGGGACTACAGCAATGGAATTGCTGCATTTGACGGGAATTGGTATACAGTACATTATATCATAATATTAGACAGTATGAGATCTGAAGTGCTATGCCAAATCTACAATACCTCTCTGGGAATTAAAAAGTGTAAAGAAGGGAGCCTGACATATCCTATTCTGACCAGGCATGAATGCTTCCATGAAAGACAAGTATGAAACCTGCAACAAATACAGGAAACAGAATGCAAAAGAAGCACTGAAACCAGGAGATCCCAGATTGCTGTTGGTCAAGTACTGATTACCTGTTGTTAGTGGACTACTGCTTTCTTAATGTTTTAAAATGAGCTCTTGTACAACACATCAAGTAACGTATAATAGCACGTTATAGATTGAAGTTTGTCTGTCATGTGATTCCAGATGAGTTCACAATTCACATGTGGCTCATATTAACTATTCTTTTTTATTATATCAGTCCAAACACACCACATCAAGACGTTTCTATGCAACATCATACGGTTTAGCAAAAAAGTCAATATAAATAGCAAAGAATTTAATTTAAAATAAAAATAACCTGGCAAATTCAAGGGATTCATTCTTAGCATTGTTGGCTGAACAAAGCAAGGTCCTAGACACAACTTGATGGCATTTCTCTCTTTGTCTGGATATAAGGCATAACACATCCCTACTCTGCCACCGACAATGCAAAAAACAAGAGGAGCAGCAAACAGATTCCAGAGAGCAGAACAACCTCAAAACCTGAGCAAGCTGTTGCAGAAGGAATTGTCTTAAGAACGAGAGGTGGCCGTGTGTTCAGAAAGCCACCGAGGTTCAGCGATTGTAGTTATTGACAGTCAGTAAATCCAGTAAGAGGCCAAATAATCTCATTTGTAGGAGGTTCTACTTATTTACCCTGCCCATCATCCAAGATGTCTCTATTTACGTGTTTTATTAATAGATTCAATTAGTTTCTGGCTGATGTTTTCCACTGACATGGTTTTATTTGCATTTGATTTTCAGGAGGAAAAATAAGACGTAAAGGTAGTCACTGAAGAGAATGGATGCTGACTGCAGTCACATGACAGAAGTATTAACCCCACTGTAACCTTGAGCCATGTCAGGTGACATGAGTGGGGACATCTCAAGAGGGCTGGAAAGAGCTCCCCCGAACCAGTCAATGACACACTGGTCATTAGCCAGAGAGCAACACACACAACCAAGATGAGGTGCTTCCTCTCCCTCCCCAGAGGGGCTGAATGCACATACTGCCTCCACAGCTTTTCCAGTGATCTTTAAAGAGGGTCTCCTCCCAAGCTTGGAAACCTACTGTCTTCCCTGAAAAGAAGGAGCCTGTTGGCATGGATGCAGCATCCAAGCAAGAGTGAGGCCACCTTTTAAAGCAACCTCAAGGTAAATTGTACCTATAGAATCAAGACGAGCATTAAGCATGAGCATTATAAGTAACTGTATGGGACCATGCACTTCTGGGATCCTGCAGACACTTGATAGGGCAGCTCACCGACCCTCCTGGCCTCTTTTTCTGTCTGGCAGTGAGACTAGAGGAGGTAACAATGCACTGCCTGGTCCCCAATCTGGGAGCAGAAATGGTAGGAGCAGGCAACTCCAGGCCCATTTTTCCTTCTGTTCCTGGAAGCTTGGAGTCCTGCTGGAGTCCCATGTAGTAAGGCCAACTCAGTTAGCATGAATAAAAGAACATCCAAAAGGAAGTTGGATTCTTGCCTAGTGCTGGATTTGAAAGGATTCCATGGCTGTGTCTGTTCAAAAAAAGACCATCAGTAAAGTGTCAAGGTTTTTAGGAACATAGGAATTGTCAGACTGGATCACACTCAAGGTCCATCTAGTCCAGGATCCTGTCTCTGATAGTAGCCAGCACTAGATGCTTCAGAGGAAGGTGCAAAAGACCCCACAGTAGTCAGATGTGGGATAATCTGCCCCCTGCCACATTAGGTCTCCTAGTCCTCTATGGGTAGAGCTCTAAAGCCCTAAAGCATGAAGTTTAAGATTTTTGTCAGTACCTAACTAGGGACCTGCTCTTGTTCCAGCGGAAATCAAAGTTCCCCTTGACTTAAATGGGAGCAGGAGCAGGCCCTAAAAGAGCCAACAATCTGCTGCTTGTAATAACCCACATTCACATTCAGCCATTCTCTCTTATCGGGCTCGTTTCAGGAATGCTTTGGAAGTAGTGCTTGCTGCCTTGCTGCTGTCTATTGTTTTGAGGTTTTATTTTTCCTTTTATTTTTTATTTTTTTTTTGGCCCGATTGTAAATGTTTTGAGTTTAACAGACACCCAAATTCATTAAATGTGTGAAATGATGGGAAAAAAAAGTGTGAAATTGTAACAGTCTGTTTGTGGTTGATTAATAGAAATTTCTTCTAACAATTCCTGCAACCTTCTGGGGGTCATTGGAACAGAGCAGCTGTAAAGACAGCAGGAGTAATTTAGAAACTGCCCAATGCAGACCATGCAGATTTTTGAACAAGTGGGGAGAGTCCCATGCACTTGTTCAGGCCAGTAGGAGATGATTGGCCACTGCAATGTCAAGTTAACATGCAGATTAGTCTACAAGGTGCTTTTAGCCGGCCTTCCGAGGACTTATTTTGTTGTTAAGGAAAAATAATATATATTTTTTTAAATCATTGAATCATGAACAATTACCATCTATCAAGCTGTTCTGCTTTATTGTCCAATATTGTTGGCCATGGTTATACTAAATAACAAAATAAAAACCTCTGCAATGGAAGGAAATCTCGTTGTCACATCATTAGGGATGTGGAGTTTTTTTCTTCCAGAAGACTGAAAACTTGTCAACTGCTGCCTTATTTCAGATTGGAAGTAACCCTTCAGACACTGCTGGGTTAAGCATCTTTCAGATCAAGGCAGCCAACACCAAGGACAAGGGAAATCTGACTCTCTCTTTTTGGGGGCGGGGGAGGGGCCATATTTCTTTGGCTTTTTTATAGACAACCCAACCTGAAGCGCTGATTTTCTTTGTAGCATACTTTATATAGCTAGATGCTTTTGCTTTACGAAACATACAAAAGGAGACATCAAAGTAACTGTCCCCACATTGACATAAGGATAGAATAATGGTGACCTAGAAGCTAAAGACTGGGACAAATGCTGAAAGTAATTCACTCCAAGCGTTAACAATGGGGAATGTGTGACAATGATATATACCAAAAGACGAGGAGAACCACTTTTGTTGGGCGGCGATACCCCACAAACCCAATTGTAGGCCGATCAATACTGTCATAGGACAATTATCAAAGACCATCAGCATATCATATTTTCATACCATAAACAGCTCAAGGCGCCAGCGATGGCTTTCCTACAGAAAGCACATAGCATAAATTTGAAGGGTGTGAAATTGACATGATTAATAATTATAGTTATTAGCACATGTGCCAGCTGCTCATGTATGGCTTATCCCTTGATTTATGGTGCCATAAATGCCCATTTCTGCTTGTGATGCAGAATCAAGAGGGCACACAATCATGGGCAGAGTGCATCTTTCCCAGTGCCAGGAGCTTTGCTCCCTCCACACTCAATCCCCCCCCAAAAAGTGGGCCAAAAAGTCACCCCTGCTTTGCTGAGATGGAAGCAGCCCCTTTTGTTTTCATGTCTGCCTTAACGGCTGCTGAAACCTGTCTGCTCAATGTCCCCAAAGCCTTTGAAGTTTGGATTGCCGCTAACAAGGGGCTATAGTTTTCCCTCCCCCACACTCCTTCATGCTGTTGCCAGGCTGCAAACAATCACTATACATATTACAAATGAAACCACTAGCACCAACAATAGGAGAAGCAAAAACTAATCGTCTAGGTGCCAGAAGTTAAAGCTTTTGTTTTCAAGTGCAGTTTGATTCCCTCTCCCTCATCCTTCTGTCTTGTGTACTTTTACAACATGGTTCATTGTAGAAAATTATTTTTCTTTGACATAATGTGAAAAAATGTCCAAAAATAAAAGCAAAACAAGAATCTCATTATGTTAGCACCCCTAAGACTGTTTTCTTTTGAAGAATTATAATATCTGCAGGAATGACAAAACCTCATTAGCTCGACAGAGAAGATTCACAGCCTATCACTGTCCCTTGGAGGTTACTTCTGCACACTCAGAAACATATACTTACAAAGTATTCTGTGCAGTTTAGAAAAAAGTATCATTACTCATGGCTGTTAATGTTACTTTCAAGGGAGATATTTATCATTTAAAAGCAAGAACCATTGTTATTTTATTGCATTGCTTTACCTATTTCCCACCCCCAGCTCCCTCAAGTAATAGAGCAATGCAAGTAGAAACCAGGTAGAGCAGAGCTGTTTGCTATTTTATGAAACTTAGCTGGCTGTTTCTGCTCATGTGGGAACACAACTGAGGGCTCAAACCTACAAGGTGGTGAAAGCTTTCGGTTTGCACCAAAGTCAGTCATAGTTGTGGAGCACTTCTCAGAATCAGGCCCCAAATTTGTATTAGCTGGGTACGTGGTAAATCTTTGCAACTGAATGAACCCACACACAATTTTGGGAACTCTTACGAGCCTATATGCATTACAAGTCACTCACTGGGGTCGAAGAGGAAGGAATTCACCCCCCCAATGCACAGTTGTGATCTGAGTGGTGGTTGGGTTTTTTTGCTTGTTTTTGTTTTGTTTTGTGTGGGGGGTTTGTTTGTTTGTTTTGTGCATTTGGTTTTTTGTTTGGTTGGTTGGTTTTGGTTTTTTCTTTCCCCTGAAACATCAGAGATCTGCTATGTCTAGAGATGGGACACCATTTGGGGTGGACCAGTGCTCAGAGGTGGTACCAGTATTGCCAACCCCAAATGTTCAAAAATCATGAGTCAGGCTCACCAAAAATTGTGAGATTGGCTTGAAAACCATGAAATTATGTAAAATAATAGATTTGGTATCTTTTTATTTGCCTTCTGCTTTTTGAGCCTTTAGGGTGCATGTGACGTTCCCCGGGTGTTATCTGGACCAATGATCTGCTAGGTCACTCCAATCCTTCACTCTGGGAGCCAGCCTTACCCTGCTCTGCTGTGAGAACCCCCACTCCTGGGCTGTTCACGCACAGCCTCTGGCATGTAAGCTACTCCTTGGATTGTGCAACCAAATGACACTAGCCAATATCTCCGGTCCCAGACACAACCCTAGGAATCTCCATCTTGCAGTGTCCAATTATGGCCACTGAACACTGCAAGCTTATATGAGTTCGTCAATTTAACAAAGAAATTGATATGTACCAGGCTTGTTATCCCAAGGGGAGTCTCTGACACACTTCAAACCAAACGCACTGTGTCAGGTAGAATAAACAAACACATTTATTAACTACAAAGAGAGATTTTAAGTGATTATAAGTCAAAGCATAATGAGTCAGACATGATCAAATGAAAGCAAAACACATTCTAAGCTGATCTTAATACTTTCAGTGCCCTTACAAACTTAGATGCTTCTCACCACAGGCTGGCTGGTTGCCCTTCAGCCAGGCTCTCCCATTTTGATCAGAGCTTCAGTTGCTTGGTGGTGATGTCTGTAGATGGAGGTGGAAGAGAGAGGAAGAGCATGGCAAACGTCTCGCCTTTTTATCATGTTCTTTGGCTTTGTCCCCCCCACCCTTCTGAGTCAGGTGAGCATTACCTCATCGCAGTCTCAAACTGACCAAAGGAAGGGGAGTGACTCACTCGAGAGTACAACAGATCCTTTGTTGCTGCCTAGGCCAGCGTCCTTTGTTTCTGTGAGGCTGGGCTGGGTTTGTCCCATACATGCCCTGATGAGGTGTGAACTGCTCCTCTGCTCTTGGAGAGTTTTTGCCTGGGCTTTCTTTAAGCCATGAGGACACATTTCTAGCCTCATAACTATATACATGAAATTACAACATACAACATTACTATAACAACAATGCTCAGTGCATCATGAGCCTTCCGAAGACACCCGACATGACAAACTTTGCATTGGATACCACACAACCATATTATAAGGATGAACATGGGGGTGCAGGGTATTCCCCCGAGGTACAGAACGTCACAGTGCACTGGGGTCACATTTTGGAGCTTTTCCACAGCCACAAGGTCTAGAAACTTACTTTGTGTTTAAGAATGATGGCTGAAATAATCACCTATCCATTTCACTCCAGGAGCTGGGGCTTTAAGGAAAGCAATGATTATCATGAGACTCATGACAAAATCATGAGAGTTGGCAATACCTTGGTATGTCTTGCTCAAACATTCAGGGTCATAGTGATCACCAGATTTAGGGTAGGGAACAAATCTCCCCTCTGTTCAGATTGGCAGGACCCTGGGTGGGGGAGGGGGGCAGTTGCCTTCCTTCGCAGCATGAGGTCTGTATCGCCTGTTGGGATCTGGACATATCTCACCTTATCAATTCCCTGCCATCTCAGGGGCCTCAATCATTGCATGTACTGCTGCTTTTTTCTTCCTGGGGTAGCTGCAGCATAAAGTGGTTCTGCTTCCCACAACCCTTGCACTACTACCCAGAGGCTGGGCATTTTTCTTCCTGACTTTCATGTTGCTTTCCACAGTCTATACACTGTACCATGATACCTGCATTCTCAGTTGGTGTATCTCCGACCTATCTCCTGGGTTCCTTTAGCTTGAGCTTGTTCTGCACTAGTAGTTGTCATTATTTTGATCCTTTCCCAGTGACCCTTGGTCTTTGGATGAATTACTCTAGGATTCTGCCTGTTTCTTAATGACCTCTTCTGTAAGCTGGAATCCCCACATGTCCCACAAGTGATACTGTTTTCAATTAGGGAATCTTGAACATCTCTAAAGTTACATGTGGCTGCCAGAGTTCTCAGCTCGGTAAGGTAAGAATCTATTCCCTTTTCTGATTCTTGGTTTTGGGTATAGACACAGTTTCATTTGGTCTGTGGTCACAGTCCTCAAACACCTTCATCAGCTGTTCCACTGTTTCAGCCTTTATACCTAGCAACAGTGTCTCACTCACTTCTTGTCCTTTTTTCTCCAGTGAGATAGTAAACAAGCGCTACCTTCTTTTTCTCATCTTTGTCCACACTGGTCAGCTCTGAATAAAGACTCAATTATTGCTTTCACTGCTTCCCATTCTGTACAAGTTTTTTTTCCCTAGAAATCCAGCATTGCCAGTGGTCTGAGTCCCTCCACACTTCCTGTTTGCTCTCTTTCCAGCTGCTGCTTTGTTTGTCTCTTAATTACACACTCACTCTTCCTTGCTGTAGAAAGCAGCACCTAGTCTCACTAGATGACTGCTGCCACCATGATTCATATACTGTGTGCTGGATAATAACATGCAAGGACTCCATGATTGTAAAAATAAACTGGCTGTTCATTAAGAGAACTATTTACAGAGATGCTGCAATTGCAGCTAGCATTCCAGCCATATGCACACAGACTGGCTTCCAGTGGTGCCACCTCCAAATTCTTCTCCCCTGCAACCTGTGCTCCTCCCTCCAAGTTCCATACAGGTTGCTACAATGCCCAAATGAACTGTGAAGTTTAGCACAGCTCTATTAAACAACATGAGACGATGATTGTTTACAGTTTGTTGTAGCCATGCTGGTCCCAGGATATTAGAGAGACAAGGTGGGTGAGGTAATACAGATGGTTTAACATAAGTAGTTATATGTATTAATTACATATGCTAAACAATCTGTTCCACCTTATATTTAGCCACGACTCTCTGAGTATCTTTCCCAGACCGGAAGAAGAGCTCTGAGTGGCTCGAAATCTTGTATCTCTCACCAACAGAAGTTGGTCCAATAAAATATTTTACCTCACCCACCTTGTCTCTCTAATGAGACAATGATGTTAGTCAGAGGCTGAAACAATGTGTGGATCATTGAATAATCTCCTTTTGTGAACATCAGAGTTGTGAAATATCTTGGGGGAGGGAAAGGCTATATGTTACGGTCATATCCCTCCTCCCAAAAAGTGATAAGATTATGTAGCAGGATAATAGGAAATACATGGAGATGGCAAAAGGATTAATGAAAACATTGAAAATTATTCCACTTTCAGGTGAACTCCAGATAGATCCCATAAATTCAAATGTTTGGCAAAACTTCATTCCCTCTGAAGCATCTGGCAATTTCTACCATCAGAAGATAAGCTGTAGGCTAGAGGAACCGTTGGTTTGATATAGTATGGCCGTTCTTATATTCTTACATAATGAACAGACTCATCCATTCGGGGAACAGAAACGATACCATGTTATCCATGTGACCAATAATAGCTTGAATTCCAAATTTCAAGTCTTGAACACTCACAGCAAGGTATTTGCAGTTAATATATAGAGTAAATGTCACAGTACAATATTTAAGAATAATATATTTGAGGAAATGCATGGGCATTCTGCGACCAGATTAAGAGTCTAAATTCTAGGGCTAATCAAAATTTTTCGGTCTAAACTGTTTTTCATCAGTAAATTGGGTTTTTTATTACATAATTTTTAGGTGAAAAGTGTCTGCTTTGTGTGGAAAATTTCAGCTTCTAATAGAACTTGTTAACTAAAAATCTCATTTTTGTGGCCATTATTTTTGTTTTCATTTTTTAAAAAAAAAAAAAAATGAAAATTTTGCACAGGAATTCTCTCCCCTCCAACCACCTTTCGTAAATTCACTGAATAAATTATTTGACAAGTGGTGCCAGATGCTTCAGAGGGAATGAACAGAACAGGGCAATTTATCTAGTGATCCATCTCCTGTTATCTAGTCCCAGCTTCTAGCAAATAGAGGTTCAGGAACATACGTAGCATGGGGTTGAATCCCTGACCATCTTGGCTAACAGCCATTGATGGACCTATCCTCCATGAACTTATCTAATTCTTTTTTTTAACCCAGTTACACTTCTGGCTTTCACAACATCCCCTGGCAATGAGTTCCACAGGTTGACTGTGCATTGTGTAACAAAGCACTTTTTTATGTTTATTTTAAACCAGCTGCCTATTAATTTAATCAGGTGACCCCTGGTTCTTGTGTTCTGTGAAGGGATAAATATAATTCCCATATTCACTTTCTCTATCCCATTAATGATTTTATAGACCTCCATCGGATTCCCCCTAGTCATCTCTTTTCTAAGCTTAACAGTCCCAGTCTTTTTAATCACTCCTCACACTGAAGCTGGTTTTTTTACGCCTAATCACTTTTGTGGCCCTTCTCTGTACCTTTTCTAATTCTAAAATATCTTTTTTTGAGATGGAGTGACCGGAACTGCAAACAGTATTCAAGGTGTGGGAGTACTATGGATTTATATAGTGGCCTTCTGAAATTTTCTGTTTTGTTATCTATCCCTTTCCTAATGGTTCCTAACATTGTGTTAGTTTTTTTGCCTGCTGCTGCAGATTGAATGGATATTTTCAGAGAACTATCCATGATGACGCCTGTAGTGTACCCTCTAGTTCCCAGCCCCACAATAGGGCTGAGCACCAAACAGTCACGGTCAGGCTTTAGCCTGGGCTTGGGGAGGCTCAAGCTGCCAGCAATTAACACAGCCTACCGGGGCTGGCTTCAACCTGGGCGGGGCTCAGGCCACCAGCAAGGCAATTACAGTCTATGGAGCTGGTGTGGGCCTGGGCTTATGGAGGCTCAGGCTACCTGCAATTAAACCCAGTCTCAGGGGCTGGCTTTAGCCTGGGCAGGGCTCAGGCAGCTAGCAAACAATCTCTGCCGCTGGCCAGGGACTGGGCTTGAGGAGGCTCAGGCTGCCAGCAAACTAACAGTCTTAGGGGCTGGCTTTAGCCTGGGCAGGGCTCAGGCAGCCAGCACAGCAACACAGTCTACAGGTGGGCTGGGGCCTGGGGTTGAGGAGGCTCAGGTGGACAGCAAACTAACAGTCTCAAAGCTGGCTTTAGCCTGGGCGGGGCTCAGGCATCCAGCAAGCATCAGTCTATAAGGGAGCTGGTATGGGAAGCTTCTTCTCCAGAGCGAGAGCTTCCATGTGAAGTGTATGGAGTAGGCCACCCTGGGGTGGGGTGGCAGGGGGACGCAGGCCCACCCTACTCCACCGCATCCCAGCCCAGGGCCCTATCAGAGGCAGGATTAGCTGCCCCTGCATCAGCGGGGATCCAGTCGCAACACGCCGACTGAGCCACAACCTGACTCTGCAGCCGGCTGCTCCGTGGTTGCCCCTGGGCCACTTCCTGCCTTTCCGGGGTTTGGTACCTCTTGCTTCCAGGACTCCTCGGACTCCTCAGGGTACACCACGGCTGGCAGTTCAGGCCACTCCTCGTTGAGGTCTCCCACTTCAGTGGCTAGGGTTCCACCAGGTGTAAGTTCCCCTCCCGGGCACAGCAGTACATCAGGAGTGTCCTTCTCCTCCATGGATTCCACCCTATCTGAGCTGCAGGGCCTTCCTCTTATACTTCCGGCCCCGCCCTGGCGCTTTCGGCGAGGGGGGCGGGGCAGGTGAGGCTCTGCCCACCAAGGGGTGTGTAGTGAACTCTTGCTCTCCCATGCGGAGGGAGGCCCCTCGGCCTCACTACAACGCCGATTTCTTTTTGAGTGGTAACACTAATTTAGAATCCATCATTTTGTATGCATGGGAGTTTTTTCCCTATGTGCGTTACTTTGCACTTATCAACATTAAATTTCATCTACTATTTTGTCACCCAGTCACCCAAGTTAGTGAGATCCCTTTCTAACTGTTCACAGTCAGATTTGGACTTAACTATCTGGAGTGATTTGGAATCATCTGCAAATTTTGCCACCTTACTGTTCATTACCTTTCAGACCATTTATTAAAATGTTAAACAGCACAAGTCCTAGTACAGATCCTTGGGGGACCCCGTTATTTACCTCTCTCCATTATGAAAATCAACCATTTAGTCCTACCCTTTGTTTCTTATCTTTTAACCAGCTACTTATACATGAGATGACCTTCCCTCTTATCCCATGATTGCTTAATTTGATTAAGAGCCTTTGGTGAGAGACCTTGTCAAAAACTTTCTGAAAGTCCAAGTACAATATATCCATTGGATTACCGTTGTCTACATGCTTGATTGGTGAGGAATGATTTTCCTTTACAAAAGACATGTTGATTCTGGGAATAAAGAAAGTTTGGGAGAAGCTACTGGGGCTTTGAATTGCTCAGGTTAAGGGAGCAGTCTATGGAGTGGCAGCAGATCACCCAAATAACTTTAGTCAAACACAAGTTATTGGACTCAATACAGGAGTAACTGGTGAAATGTAATGGATTTTGATGTAGAGGAGGTCAGACTAAATGATCTAATGGTTCCTTCTGGCCATAAACTCTATGAATAGGCAGTCTTAGGGAATTTTCAGGGGGGAAATTTCCATCTGGGCTTTGCTTGAATCTTAGCAAGATTAAGCTATTATATGATTTACCAACTGAGTGCTGAGCTTAATTTTTTCTCTCGCCACATTCCCAGAGTGCAGGCATGGTCCTACCTGTGAATACCCTCTCACCACCTTTAGCAGGGGAGGTACTTTGACTGGACACCAGGGAATGAGAAAACTACAAGGTCTCTGCTTAGCCACTGGGGGAGCAGGGTAAAGGGAGCTGGGGGCAGCTGACTGATTGCTTTGCATCCCACCTTTCCTATCTGAGCTAAGCCCAGGCTTTGAAAAACTTCTTTCACTCCAGTTAGCTGTCCTCCCCTTCCTCTCCTTAGCTGTAGATTAGGAACTGTGCCACTTATGATGCTGTGGATCTGATCGATCACCTGCTTTTAAGGGTCAAGAAGGAATGTTTCCCATTGGGCCAAACTGGCAAGTAGCCCAGTGAATTTTTTCATCTTTCTTGCAGCCTCCCAGTAGTATAGGTGGGTTAGAAACACTAGGATCTGAGGTTCATATAATGCTACTTGTGGGCAAAGGCTAAAAGGGCTAGGACCAACGGTAAATGAGATCTGAGATTGCGTAGTTGTACCTTGCTCTCATAATGGGGGAGGAGGTTGAAGTCTCTGTGGACTGAAGTTCCCCCCACCCACCTAGCCTTGTGGCCTCTGTCACTTCGTCCCCTTGCACAGAGGCAGGGACGCCGCCAGCTTTTCTGCCACCCTAGGCGGCGGAAGGTCCCGCCCCGAAATGCCGCCCCCCACAGAGGCAGCGGAAGGTCCCGCCACCGAAATACCGCCGCGGTCGCCGCCCCCCAAATTGTAGCGCCCTAGGCGACCGCCTAGATCGCCTAATGGGTTGCACCGGCCCTGCACAGGGGGGAGGGGGATGAGGTTTCACAACTCAGCTGAGTCCATGGGGTAGACCAGGGCAGGGCTACCCTGAGTAATTGTTTGGTTTGCGGTAAAAGCCCTCAAATTAAATGACTGGTATGTGAGAAGTGGAACAGGCAATGCTGTGCCCCTCTTCAAGGTATAATTAATAAAATTGCAGCCTGCCATTTAAACACAGCCCAGGTGTCTGTCAATCATTGCCTGCTTGCCCTGGTCAATGGTGAAGTCAGCTACATGTCTGGGTCATTACTGACTTAGGCTCCAATTTAGCAAAGCACCTAAGCACATTTTAAACATGTGAGTTGTTCCATTTCCGTTAATGGGACAAAAACACATGATTAAATGTTTTGCTGAATCTGGGCCTTAATAAGCAGTGTCCTGTATCCATTTAAAACAACATAGCAAGTGCTCTGTTGCATTTACTGGTGTGTAATTTTCTGTCAGCGGTACAGTCATTGGAGACTGTGTGTGGTGTGTATTTGTGTACAGCAGGAGCTGTGAAGAATAGGGTTAGATGCTTGGCTGGTGCATTTAATGCCAGATCGTTGGCAAGGAGTTCAGCATTGAGGATGGCAGCCTTTTACTCCACCCCTTGCTCATATGTGATTACATGGGGACTCTTTCATTATTTGTCACATAACATTGGATAAATGCTTACTTTCCAAATATGTGTTAGCTAGGTGGAGGTTCAGAAAGATTGCATATACCCATTATAGTTAAATATCAGATTATACTGGAAATTTTATCACCCTCAGCTGCTCCCATTACAAAGTACTCACCCAGGGGAACAGAAGTAATGTTCACATGGTACTTAGATTTTTGAATTTGCTGACTTCTTTAGAGAGGAATCTAGCTGTAAGTATGTATTGTTATAGTGAGGGGTGGGTGAAACCTCATTGGAACTGGTGGGCATAACAGCTGCCCTTCATTCAGGAGAAATGTAAAAAACAATCAAGCTCCTTTATGGAATAGTTAGCTGAACGAACAGGAGCCACTGCCCAAAGACACAGGTCACATATAAGGCCAGTCAGGAATTAGTGCTATGTGGTTAGAGGGGTTCCAATATAGGCTAAATGAAAATCCAGGGGACTGGGTAGTGTTGTGAGGAGGAGGTGTGTGTGTGTGCATGTATAGAGCAGCCAGGAAGCCCCAGCCAAAGAAGGACTTGTGCCAGGACTCTGAGAAAAAAACTCAGAGACAGAGCTTTTGGGTACAGTGCTGGTTAAAACTAGACTTGTAACTGTGTGGAAAGAAACTGCCTCCTGTTTGATTTCCCAGGTGTTCAAGGAAACAGGACTTTGTGTCAATTCTTTGTAAATAAACAGGACTGCATCAAAGAAATACCGATCAATTTCTCCTCCTAATAGAAACAACCCCCAAGACCCCAAGTACAGGCTAACTGCTTAGGTCAAAAAGGGTGTGTACATAATGTGTGAAAAGGGGTGCGTATATAATGTGTGTGTGTGTGTGCAGGTGCACTAACTGCTCTGGTCAAAAGGGGTACATTTTATTTATACACACACACACACACACACACACACACACCACACTATCTAAGAGTACACAATAGTATATAACTATAAAACCATTTTTTAAAAAACATTTCAGACATATCTTTAAAGATAAAAAATCAAATGTGTACTGTTTTGCATACATCTTCAGGTGATTTAGGACTTTTTCTCCTTCACTGTATTTCTTTGGGCCCTCAATTGTTTTCCAGCCTTGGTGTTATATTGTTCAGATGGTTCTCTCCCTTCCTGCCTTCTCCACCTCTTCAGATTCATCCCACTAACATTCTCAAATATTTTATTTTTCCCTTTGGTCTGAAGTAGAATAAAATACCATTGGTTTTGCATTGATGGGATTCAGACTATTTATACAGTGCTTTGATAACTGGTTCTAGTAATAAGCTTTTCTATTATAATGAGATAAAACTGTCAGTAAAGTTGCCCTCATTAGATAAAAGTAATTTACTAGACAGATGGGATCATGCTTACTTATGTGAAGGGGGATTACAATAAATTAATAGGTTCAAAGAAAATGGGTAGATCCACTGCAATTGTCCATTGTTTTCAGGCAATGGTTTGGAGATCTAAAGGTTTTGTTGGGAGATTATAGTTCAAAATGTAACTGTATACTGTGGCCAAAGATTTTAAATATCAGTAGTGGAAAACAGAACCCTCCAGGAACATTTCTAGCAATTCAACACCCATCATAACTATTTAACTAGTAAGATAATATGTTACCCAGCTATTCTGCAATTTTGCTGAAGAACAGTTATGCAGAAATGGGCATCTGCTCCGATCAGCCAATTCAAAACAAACCATTTGCATAATAAATATTTGCAGAGCAGCAAGTGGGTGGAGCTTAGGTAAGTGCACAGATGGACATAAAAATCAAATATGGGCAGAAAAATTATTGAAATAAAACATGTTTATTTAACTAATAAAAAAAACCTGTGCAAACACCCCTCATATGTTTGTTGGCTCTTTTCATGGCCACCATTTTCTTCCTGTTCCTGGAAACAGTAAAATGGAATCTAGGTTCCATTGCCCTGTACTATTCTAACTGTAAATGGATGAATGATTTGAGAGAGAGAATATAAGAGATGACAAGTAGTGAAGGGCACAGTTTGAGGACCTAAGGTAGAGTTCCCAAATAAAGCCAGCCCACACTAATGCTTAAGGCAAAAAAATGGGCACAACTTACTTCATCTCAGAAGCCTACACAAAAAAAGTTCTAGCTCCAGTCTGTGGTGTGGGACATATATAGACTAACAGGTTTCTCACCCACAACTTTCACTTCTTAGTTACTATACTTTTATAAAACGAGACAACAGATGGATGTAGACTAATAGGGGAGCACAAAGAAATAATGAGACAATATTGGTCGGTGTGATATTATTATTATTGTTAGACTCAGAGTCGGCTCCAGCATTTCTGCCGCCCCAAGCAAAAAAAAAAGCTGCGATCGGCGGTGGCAGTTCAGCGGCAGGTCCTTCGCTCCTAGAGGGAGTGAGGGACCTGCCACCCCCGAATTGCCGCAGGTGCCACCCCTCTCCCTTGGCCGCCCCAAGCACCTGCTTGTTAAGCTGGTGCCTGGAGCCAGCCCTGATTTGACTGTGAGCTCCTTGGGTCAGGGACCATCCCTTTTTGAATATTTGGAAACTGCCTAACATGCTTGGTGTTGTCAGTAGTAGATATGGGGGAGGGGAATAATAGATCAGAATTATCTGATATCAGTTAACGAGATTCACTGTAGGCACCTCAGCAGAAGTGGATCTTAAAAAGGGACTTAAATATGGACAGGGTAGGGGCCTTGTGAATGAGCTCATGGAGGTCATACTATGCATAGGGGGCTGCATGCAAGGCCCAGACATGATTGTGTGAGACACCGGTGAATGTGCCCTATTGCCCTGTATGAAAGGAATTAAAGTCACTGCAAGACTAAAGGGGAGAGGTTTAAGTAAAAGCCAGAAAAGTCAAAGTTTCAGAGGTGAAGAGTCTCCTTCCAGGATTGGGAGTGAGGGGGGGAAGTTAAACAGAGAGAAGAGAAAACCGAGTGAGAGAGATAAAACCTTATTGGAGTTTTGGGATAAAGGGATTAACTGGGAAAGATCTGGGAGAGAAGAGGAAGGAAAGTGATGTGGCAGGATAGCAGAGAACAATCTGTGTAGCCAAATTCTTGGGCATGATAACAACTGGAGGAACCTTGAACAAGTCTGTGTCCAATTATGCTGTTCAAGAAACTTCTATATCTCTTAACAGCACTGCAGTGCCTCCCTTGTGAAGCGGATATAAAATAATTTGGAAGGCCTATGCATTTGACCCCTGCCTACTAATATGTAATACTGACACATTAAATACAACTAACATTTTTTTCAGACTGAATTTTAAAGAAATACATGATAATCTGTGGTCAGCAAACCAGGCCATAATGTTGTGTCTATCATAACACAAACAGTGTATTAATGGAGCCATTAATCACTATCAAAACTGTATTAGGAGTGAAGATAGCCAAAGAGAGCTTAACTGACAGCAAGTGGCCATAAACCTGTCCAAAAACTAATTTGATTACCATCATACCAGCATCTGTGCCACTTACGAGGGTTCATTTTTTTGATGAAATTAAGTAGACAAGTCGTTCATGCGTATAATAGACATCTAAATCATGGTAAACACATTGCTGGCAAGAGAAGTAGTTAAAGAAAGTGTGAGATGGTTTTGCAGGCTAAATTTCGGCAAATCAAACTGAAGATATCACAACAGTTGGTTAAAAACAACAGTGTCAAACACATTTTGAGTCAAGCCAAACACTGAGTGAGAAACATTTTGATCCCTTGACAGTGGAATAAATATTGCTGAAGGGCAGGAAATGTTGGGAGCTTTTCTCTATTTACAAGAAGGACGGCTTTGCTAATATAAACTCTTGCTCTTTATTGGTAATAAATATTCCCTGCAAACAATCTGTTTCATTTGTAGACATTTGGATCCATTATGTTTTTGTCTTGACAGACAAGACTGTGGGATGCTGCATTTAAATGACACAGACTGTATAGGAATGTATTTCCAGATGATAACTGAGCCTAGAGCCTTCACATAAATCAGAGAAGGGAAATTATTCATTAAGAAATATGTCCAGATTTCTCCCTTACAAATCCAGAGAGAAACCAAATTTTCAGGGCTTCTTAGCCTTCTGTGGGCCTTTTAAAAAATGATTATGGGCATCTGTTAGGGAATTCAAATGTAATATAGTAATACTGGAACATTATAAATATGGGTATTCTATCTCAGCAAAGGATTAGGAACCAACATGTTTTCCCAGCAAATGACATCCCCATATATACTTGAGTTGAGATTCTGTGTCTCAAAACCTTGGACTATCAGATTTTGCTGAAAAAACGATGCTATCTAATAAAATTGTGGTGAAGGAAAAACCTCAACATTTCCTACACATTTTACCAGATAGCTGGAAAACCTACTGCTGACATTTTTAAACCTCATGTATGTGACACATTCATTCAAAATAATGAGTGCATAGCTCAAAATACAAAGCTGACTGTTTCAGACAGACAGATCTGTGTGCTGTTTTGTTTGCAGCATTTAACATAGAATTAATATCGCACATGAAATCAAGCCACTTTCAGTTTATCCCACGGAACGATTTTACATATGCTGACTGCATAACACAAGTGAACAAATTTCTATGAAACAGAAAGGGGCTCCATCAGGAGAGAGAGATAGCCTTCTAAAGCCAAACCTAAGGGGGTTTGTTGTTTCAGACTAGACATTAATGATAGAGTAAGTGACATTTATCTCCAGACCTTTTACGAATCACTGTGGTGCTAACAGCGAACACCTTGCCTTGGCTGTGAGCAACACCTCAAGCCATGGGAAGCTGCCTGCCATTCACCCGCTGAGGCCATGTAGGCAGCTCCATCTTACCTGAGTTTGCAGATGGGCCATTCCCCAGGTGGGTCTGGCAAAACACTTCTCATTAATCATTGCTTAAACCCCTCTCAGTGGGAAGACCTCAGGTTAGACATCATTTGGAAACAAATTGGGTGAAAAATAGCTCTGACAATAAGAAGCCTACATGGAATTCCCCGGTGAGAGCTTCAGCAGTGTGAAAACAGACTCTTCCAGGACACTAAATGATCTGTCAGTTAGCAAATGACATTATAATCCAGTTTTATGCCATAGACAGCTCTAAGCCTTTGCTGTACTTCCTCCTCCCCCTCCCTCCACTTTCTGGATTTTCTTTCTTGGATGTTTAATAAAAAACTAACCAAGAGAAAAGTATCTGGCCAAGATACTACGGAACTTACAAAATACTCATTTTCTTCAGGCGCTGGTAGAGTGACAGTACCAGAGTTTTGAAAGACTTTGCAGCCTAGGAAGGAGAAAGAGCGCCTCAAAGAAGAGGCATAGTCTGGAGGGCTGAGCAATGGGCCAGGAGTGAGAGACTGCGAGTTCTAATGCTCCTTTCCTACTGACTTGGAGAAGTCACTTCACCCCTCCTTGTTTCCCCACCTGTATTGGCATCAGTCCTGATTCTGATACTGAAGCATATCCCTAACTTTGCACACTAGTAGTTCCATTGATGTTAGCGGGTTTAGTTATATGCTTACATTTAGGCATGTTCTTAAGTAACTTGCTGAACCAGAGCCATACTGGAGGGGGAAAAACCCACTTGCCTACCTCATAGTGGTGTGAAGTTTGAGCACAACTTCTACAGCAGTTTAGAGATGTGAAACACTATATAAGTAGTCAAATTAATCTAAAACAAATTAGAGCTGAGACAGACTGGTTGAATAAAACCATCTTACTTTGCCCAGAAACTTTAAGGCTTAATTCACTTTTACAGCCCTCAAACAAGTGGACAACATGGTAGCAAGGGATTAGTCTAAAAAAAATATTGGTCTCCCTTTTTCTCCCCCCACCCCACTCATGCCCACCACCCCAGTAACAGAATCCCACCCAAACTACTAACCAGCCATGTCATAGGCAGCTGAGGAACTTCACCATGATCACCACTCACCAAATCCATTCACTCTGAGCACAAAGAGTGATCTTCTTTGGCTCTTCCTGGCTGCATAATTCCACCCTAGGGCCTGACTCAGGAAAGCACATGTTAAAGCCAACGGAAGCACACGCTTAAAGTTAAGCCCATGCTTAAGTGCTTCCCTGAATCAGGGCCCCAATGATCATTTCAAAGAAATGTCCCATCTCAACTGAAACAGGGGCCATGGGCGACTGGTAATTCAAAGAGCACTTCACATAACAATGGGGATGCACCGGTCAATCTTAAAGTACTGACACTTCCTGCTAGATGCAGCTCAGTCCGCCATTCTTTTTGGGTTCCCAGAGATTTTTAAGATTTTGATCACCTACAGTAAACCTAAAACCCAAGTACCTTCTCTGCATCCTGCATTGTTGCTTCGCATCTCTTTTTGTCAGGCATTTATTTGGTGTAAACTCAAATATGTGAGATTTGCAGCTGGCACCAAACTACGGGAGACAGTGCACACACACAGGAGGGCGGAACCAAATTGAGACGTTCCCTAGAAAGATTAGAGCAGAGCGGTATGTACTGGGAACAAGGGACCATTCAGAAGCTCTTCACCCCATCAGAGGAAATACAGAGCACAGGTACAAAATAGGGGGATGGAAATAAGCAACCATACCCAGCAAATTCAAGGTGAAGTGCACAAAACTAAAATAAATAGTGATGCCTTTTTTTTGCTTCTTGAGGAGGTATAAAAAAGCCAGGAGATAGACTTTTCTCATACTTATTTATACATACATGTGCTTGCTTTTTACGTTGGAGATAGTTGATACTAATATTTTAATCATTCTTGGCTATTATTCCTAATCATCTCTTTTAATGGCACAGGATGGAAAGTGTGCTGAAGTTCCTCCATCAAGAATCAGAATACAATGGGAAGCCCTACGGAAAAGAGAGTATTTCATCTTCAGGTCACCAGTATGGACATCATCTGACCCAGGTCACTAATGACCAAAAGATGTTATCAGGTGGCAGCTATTCAGGAGCCTATGCCAACTACTTCGCAACACATTGACTTTTCAGCAGTGTACTTCATGTCTGTTCAATCACTTGCTTTTCATTTGTGCGTTGAAATGTTGCTGAAACATTTAGAATTTCTGGCTGTTGCCTTCCTTCCTAGTGACCTTCTTGTCAGCTTTTTTCTCTTGATACCTAGGTGAAGTGAGTTGGTGGTTTCAGTCCAGTCCATGTCATAAAACCCACATCCCTATTAGAATTAATCAACATCCTTACTGACAGTGACAATATAGACGCCAAAGACTGAATGACCTGGGGTCTGAACTATTCTTTCATCTTTTGAGATGGTCCTTGCCGAACAAGATTGAAGCACGTGGACAGGACTTGAGAGATCTTGTACTGGTGTCCTCCATGTTATACATGCTCTATATACATAATAGAGGATTCAGAGCTCCAATCAAACCAGCACATTTTCCCAGCACAAACATTTACTAAAGAAAATATCTAAATAACTGATTTATATCTAACAGAGGACCCAGCTGTGCCACCCTTTCCCACTTTGGGTAGTACCATACCCGATGAGCACGCCCATCGAAATCAGGTCCAGAATTAACAGGATTTATATGGCATATTGCTGTCAGATTTCCAGTCATGGCCTCAAGGTGTTGGGAAAGCAATGCTGATCCAGCGCTCATCCCAACTCAATATGTTTGCACCTCTCGGGTGGCCTCTGGAGATGGGATGGATGCAGCCAGCCTCACTCATCACACAGAATTAGTGAGCATGTGAGTGTTTTAGCATGGCAGCTCTGCACAGCAGTCAGCAAGCAAGAAGATTTATTGCTTTATTTGACAATCTGTTATTCACTAACTGAGCATGACACATCTGGGAATAGAAACCATCAATTTGACATCAAATACTAGAACAGAAACCTTTTTGCATTGGTTTAGTTTATCCAATTCACTTCTAACCCTAGGAGTTAGTCCAGGACTCAAATCCAACCCAAGTGAGGAAAGATAAAGCACACAATACACATGAGGTGGAAGAGGGAATTTTTTTTCACAGATGATAGCCTGGATTATAGGAAAATGACCTCATTGGCTTGCACAGCAAGAAGATGTGTTGTCGGTCACTTCAGTTCCATCCTCCTTGTCATTAGGCATATTAATGATGAGAAACAGTTTATTTAATCTTGATGGACTGGTTGGGAGGCACAGATCAAAGTCACATCAATAAAAACGGCAAGTGTGAGCCAAGTGTCAGGCTAAGTTAAATTAACTCCCTCAGCAGCCGTGGTCAGACAGGTTGGAACATAAATTTTTCATTTCTGCTATAGGGCAATGTAGGAATTTTGCCCTCAACTCTAGAGCACCTCCCTCTGGCCAACCGCTGTGCTGCAGGGGTCCTTTCAGTCTAACACCCCCTGCTTCCCTTCTGCAGCATCAAGGCAGTTGGTCATCTCCCGTGGTCCAGCTCTCTGGCTAAGTCACTGCGCAGCCTATCATGGTTAACAGAAAAGTCCAGAATTAAGGAACTCAAAGTCCAACGGTCTCAGAGTCTCTCCTCCAGCCTCTAATACTCATAATCCTTGACCATTTTTCCTCTCCTTTCTTAGTCTGGGGAGGAAGTAGGGGAACCTAGGCCCACCTGTTCCACTGGGTTCCAGCTCAGGGCCCTTGTTCAGAGCAGCCAGAGTTAACCCTTCTGAAGTCCCTTGCTGCTCCCTCAGCTGCTTCCTACCTCTGTGGCCTTTCCAGCCTCTTGCGTTGTTTCTCTCTCTCTCTCTGGAGTGTTGGCTTCACTGGCCTGGCTGCTTCTCACCAGTTTGTTGGCAGGAGCGTCTCTCCGTCTCTCCACAGCCTCTCTGGCAGCCACCCCACCCTCCTGCCTTACAGGCTTTGATCCTCACAGCTGCTGTGGGGCTGCCAGTCAGCTCTGGCCCAGCAGGCAGGCAGTTTCCGCATTAACTCTTTAGGTGCCCAACTAGGATGGTGCGTAAAGATCCCCTGACAAGCATGTTGATGGACGAAGGCAATGAGAGCCAGCAACCCCTGCCCTCCACTCCTGCCGCACTCAGACACACAAGACAGAGTTTCCCGAGTCCTGAGTTGGTTAGTGTGGGTGGGTGGGTGGTTTTTATTTATTTATTTATTTTTCTTAATTCTCAGGATCAAATCTAGAGTAGCCGGCCGCAGTTCTTATCGGTGTCAATGGAAGTAGGACTCTCATATATTAGAGCTGAATTTGGCCTTCAGACTTCAGTAATCCTGTCTTTCCAGTTGGCAGTGAGCTGTTCAACAGAGATTTGGCCTGGGTCTAGCTAAAAAAATCATGTGGGTGCATTCCTGGCCATATTGGTTCTTAATTAGAACTGGACTGAGAATTTTGAAAGGTTAATGAAAATCAGGAAAAAACAAAAATTTTAAAACGATGGCCCCAAATTTCAGTGAGCAACACTCACAGCAAAACACCCCTGTTGTTCCTGCTTGACCACGGCAATACATGGCGCCCGTATTTCACCTCCTGGCTCATTTTTGAGAACCGGAACAGAAGTGATTGTATATAGGTCAGTTATGTCACATGAACCATCCAGTTCCAAGTGACACTCATGTGGTTCACAGGATTTCCAAGAGCATTGGAATAATGGAGGGCCTGGTGGTTTATGAAACACTGAGAACTACCACAAATCCCTCATTGTTTGGCCCCTATTTCAGAGTTTTCTGTTAATACTTTGAAGACTTCAATGAACCCCAAAGGGAGAGTTAATGTTTTCTAGATGATTTATTTTAATTTTTACTTTCCAGTTTAATTGCTCCCAAATCTTTAATTAAGCTGCCCCCTAGGCCTATGAGCTTGAAGCTCTTTTCTTATTATTAATATTTGCATTTTTTAAAGAGGAATTTGCTCAGCAGGTATATTTCTCGAACCTGTCACAACTCCACTAATAGTCACCTAGTTCTGAGGAAGAATATTTCTCCCACTTTTTTATATTTAGATGTTGATATGGCTTTAAAATGCAATGCAAAAACAACAAGGTGGAGTGATATAGAAACAAGAAAGGGGAAGATGAGGAGATGAGAATTCAACAATGAAAAAAATAAAAGTCATTCTGCTGGGTTAACTCTAATACTGGAGCTTTTTTTCTTTCCAAGTGAAGTTAGTGCTGGTGAAAGTTGCTAGATTGACAGCACTGGCAAGTGAAGTTTATCTACAAGGCAGGTACAGTGCAGGCAAGATCTCCCCAGTGTGCTTTAGCCCTGGCAGGAGGAGATTGCTCCCTCAGACATCTCAGGCTGAGCATTACTCCTGCCGAGCCCTAGAACTTTTTGTGTGACCGCACCCCACTTTGTGGAGTAGCACTCACACCTTTAAGGGAGGTTCTGGAGGCAGGAGGGCAGCAAAGTGCTTGGCAGCAGAGTTCCAGTTGAGTCACTCTCCCAGAGATCTGGAAAGGATGAGGAGCCCTAAAAAGGGCTGGATTTCACTTAAATGGACTGACTCCCCCTGTGCAAAATGCCATAAGGAGCATAGGTGCCAACTCCGTGGGTGCTCCGGGGCCACCGGCAGCCCCCCTGTCAGCACTTCCCCCTTTCCCCCAGCGCCTCCTGCCTGCCGGCGGGCCCCGCTGATCCGCACTTCCCCCTCCCTCCCAGTGCCTCTCCCTCCCCCCCAGCACCTACCGCCTGCCGCAGATCAGCTGTTTCGCGATATCAGGAAGCACTGGGGGGGGAGGAGCGAGGGTGTAGCACGCTCGGGGGAGGGGCAGAACTGGGCGGGAAGAGGTGGGGCAGAGCGGGGTGGGAAGAAGCAGGGTGAGGTGGGGCCTTGGGGGAAGGGGTGGAGTGGGGGTGGGGCCTGGGCGAAGCCAGGAGGAGCACCACGCAGCAGATTAGAAACTCAGCGTCTATGATAAGGAGACAGTCTCCTCCTTAGTATCTGAGTGCATCCATTTTGGGGGATTTGTTGAATATTCGGACTCAGGCTTCATTGCATACTAACTATGAACCCAGGTAACAGGATAGCCATCTGTCTTGGATGGTGGGGCTCAGGTGGCGCTTTAAAGGGCCCGTGGCTTCCCGCAGGGGCTGAAGCCTTTAGCCCTTTAAAGCGCCGCCCGAGCCCTGCCGCCACTACCCTGGGGCTCTGGCAGCGGGGCTCAGGAGGCGATTTAAAGGGCCTGGGGCTCCAGCCTGCGGGGAGCCCCGGGCCCTTTAAATCACCAGTCGGTCTGGTCCGGCACGCCGTACTGGCTCTTGCCGGTACGCCATACCGGCTTACTTTCACCTCTACTGCAGTTCCTTCTAACCCTATGGTATGGTTCTATGATTCTAATATGTATTCCAGTGGAGTGATCTATTCTGTCATTCCAGCTAATGGCAACTAGCCTTCCGCGCCCCCCCCCCCCCAAGCAAAAACACAAAAGCCAATACTTTCATAGGAGATATTAAAAGCTAACATTATGAACACCTCTCTGACTAGGAGAATAGCCTAGCAAGAAAGAGGTTAACTCTCTCCTCTGGCTAACGGAAGGACCACGGTTGCCTCCCAGGAGTGCAGGGATTTACAGGGAGGAGGGCTGGGCCATCTGTGAGGAATCAATTAATCATGCCCACCACCCCACTCACACACTATAAAAGGGAACAGGGAGGCAACTGAGTCTGTAAATATAATATAAATCAGGGTAGAAGAATCTCTCTGAGAATGATTAGATAAGAACTGGGCAGGGAGTTCATTTTCCTCTCTGGAACTTAGCAGAAAAGAGACATACTTCATGCTTTTGCTGTGGATTCTGGCTGAAGAAAACATTCTCACATGCGCGTTAGGCTTTTAAAGAGGCACAACATTCTTTACACAAAGTTTTCTGCTTTGCAATCAAATGCACCACAAATATTTACAAACTCAGCTTACATCTGAAGAACTCTTTGCTGCTACATCCTCCAGCAGGCCCACCCTCAGCTGCTGCTCTGCAAGCAGGCATTTTACTAATAAAAATGATTATTTATTGTTTATTTGTAATACAATACTGACTGGAGGCCTCAACTGAGATTGGGGCCCAGTTGTGCGAGGTATTGCACCAACACAGAAAAAAGCAGTTCCCGTGGCACAGAATTTACAATCTAAGGAGAAAAGACAGACGGGAGTAGTAGAAAGGAAAAAGTATTGGTCTCCCCATTTTACAGATGGACACCTGAGGTGCAGAGAGATCTCATGACTTGCCCAAGTGCTGGCAGCTGAATCTTCTTAGTTCCAGAGTTGATCACAGTCTCAATAACATCATCAGTAATCTGGCCCTCAGCTAAGCAAGTACAGAAAAGCAGTACCAGTGGCGATGGAGAAGAAAATGCAAAGGGACCCAGACAGATTAGAAATGTAGGCAAGTAATAGAAAAACATGAATCTAGTTTGGAAAATTCAAGTTGATATAATGAGGGCTGGGGAGAATAATCCAAACCAGCAGTTTTCAATGGGAGGTAGACACCTGGAAAGCAGGAATGCTGAAAGAGACTTAAGAATGCTTCTTAGGGTATGTCTACACCCAGCCGCTAGTTCGGCGGCTGGCAATCGAAGTTCTGGGTTCGACTTATCGCGTCTTGTCTGGACGCGATAAGTCGAACCAGGAAGTGCTCGCTGTCGACTGCGGTACTCCAGCTAGACGAGAGGAGTACCGCGGAGTCGACGGGGGAGCCTGCCTGCCGCGTGTGGACCGAGGTAAGTTCGAACTAAGGTACTTCGAACTTCAGCTACGTTATTCACGTAGCTGAAGTTGCGTACCTTAGTTCGATTTGGGGGTTTAGTGTAGACCAAGCCTTAGACTATAATCAGATATGAGTTTGAAGTGTGATGGGCAGAAGAAATAGTTAATACGAGGCCAGATTCAGGTTCATACTCAACATATGTTGACTAGCACGGTATGCCACAAGCAGTCTTACTGACTCAGCTGTGCAACTTGAGAAAGGGTATCAGAATCTGGACCACAGATTAGGGCTGCATGTGCAGAGGCATCACATCACAGAGCAAGGAATTTAGACTGTGAACCCTTTGGGGCAGGAAATGTCTGATTGTTCTGTATTTGTACAGCAGCTAGCACAATGGGGTCTGCTCCATGATTGGGGCTCCTAGACACTATGGTAATACAACAAACAACAACAATAATAATAATTAATCATTAATAATAAATAAAGTAACTCACCATAAGCTCTGGGACAACCATCCCTGGAACATGGCATTTAGTTCTGGGCATGTCATGATCAGAAATATAATGAGAAATTGGAGAGAGTTCAGAGAAAAGCAATAAAAAGAGTTAGAGGGCTGGAGGCATTCATTTGAGAAGACAGAGTAAAAAGAGAACGACAGCATGGTTAAGTAACAGCTAAGAGCTGCTCCGCATAGGCACAGGAATCTACCCAGACAGAGCTGCTTGCAGGACCAGGGCTAAGAATTTAACAAGAAAAACATTCCAGCCACATTATCCCTCCAAGTTACTCCATTTTACTGTGAACTCACAACTGCTTGTTAGCCTCTGTCACTCGGGAACATAGGAACTGTCACATTGGCTCACCAGCAGAGCTCTGTCTAGTTCAGTATTCAAGCTCTGTCAGTAGCCAGTAACACGCGCCTCAGAGGAAAGTGTCAGAACCTGCAATAGACAAATGTGGGATAATCTGTCCCCCACATTAAGTCTCATTCTGTCTCCAATAGCTAGAGGTTGGCTTAAACCCTGAAGCAAAAGGTTTAGTATCCCTTCCAATTTTTTGTTATTCATTATAACTCTGGATATTCTTGTTATTCATAGAAATCTCCAGTCTCTTTTTGAATCTTGCTAAATTCTTGGCTTCAGTGACTTCCTGTGGCAATATGTCCCACAGTTTAATTATAAATTTTCAGTTTTCTACCTTTTAATTTCATTAAGACAGGGAGAACAAAAGTTCCATCTCTACTTTCTCTGTACCAGCGGTTCCCATACTCCCCCCTCCCACAAGGTTCTTTTTGGCATCCTACCAAGTGTCCTGGACGCCTTTCATTTCTGGTACTACTGGAACACCCCCACAGTGTGGGAATGCTCCTGGCAGTGCGGGAATGCTCCCACCAATGTTACCTCACGTGCACTGTGCGTGCAAGATCATGCTGTGCGGAGGACGCCATTTTGAGAACAAAATGGCATCCTCTGTGCGGGTAAAGTGCCAGAATGCCATTCTAGCACATTCTGGCCCTGGTTCAAGGCATGGAACCCACCATGTAACCCATGGCAGATCCCGAGGGGTCTGGGGACCCCACTTTGGGAACCACTGCTCTATACCATTCATTATTTTATACACTTTTGCCATGTCCCTTCTTATGGGTCTCCTTTCTAAGGGAAACAATCCTAATCTTTTCAATCACTCTTCACGTGAGAGTTTCTCCATGCCATTGGTCATTCTTGTTGTGACAGGTTGAATCACAGAACCCCCCTTGGGAGCTGCCACGTGAGGCGCCAAGACTACCTCTGCCCCTGCTTTCCCTGCCAGCTCGGGACCCCAGCACCCTGTCTTGCTGAGCCAGACATGCCTGTCTGCTCCAACACAGACCCAGGGTCTGAATTACTTGCCCCAAAGGTGCAGACTCAAGTGAAAGTAGCTTACAGAAGTGTTCTTGTCTTTAACACTCAGATGCCCAATTCCCAATGGAGTCTAAACCCAAATAAATCCGTTTTACCCTGGTATAAAGTTTATACAGGGGAAACTCATAAATTGTTCGCCCTCTATAACACTGATAGAGAGATATGCACATCTGTTTACCCCCCCCCCGGCATTAATACATACTCTGAGTTAATTAATAGGTAAAAAGTGATTTTATTAAATACAGAAAGTAGGATTTAAGTGGTTCCAAGTAGTAACAGACAGAACAAAGTGAATTACCCAGTAAAATAAAATAAAACACACCAGTCTATGTCTAATCCAACTGAATGCAGATAAAATCCTCACCAGTTCCAGAATGCTTCCTTTTACAGACTAATCTTTTAATCTGGGTCCAGCAATCACTCACACCCCTTGCAGTCACTGTCCTTTGTTCCAGTTTATTTCAGGTATCTTTGGGGGTGGAGAGGCTTTCTCTTTAGCCAGCTGAAGACAAAATGGAGGGGTCACCCACGGGCTTAAATAGACTTTCTCTTGTGGATGGAGACCCCCGCCTCTCTCCTATGCAAAGTCCAGCTACAAAATGGAGTTTTGGAGTCACCTTGGCAAGTCACATGTCCATGCATGACTGAGTTCCTTATCAGCCAAGCCACATTCCTGGGAAAGACCAGATGTGGATTGGTGTCTCCAAGATCATTGTTGGCTTAAGTGTTTCTTGATTGGGCACTTACTGAGAATAGTCTTTTCTCAGGAAGCTGACCAACTGCTTCACTACAGCCTACTTAGAATCAAACAAGTATGCAGCCAATATTTATAACTTCGAATACAAAAATGATACATGCCTACAAATAGGATTAATACATTCAGTAGATCATAACCTTTACAGAGATATGTTACATGGCATATGTAGCATACAACACATTCTAGTTATGTTATATATATATATACACATACATAAGCATATTTCCATAAAGCCTTATGGGGGGCACCGACCATTACACTTGTCAGCCCCGTTAGTCTGCAATATTTTTTCTGAGCTGGAGGGACCAATACTGCACACAGTATTCTACGTGATGCCACACTACTGGTTTATATAAATGCATAACATTCTGTGTATTATTCTCGACCCCATTCCTTATGCATCCCAACATCTTGTTTGTTTTTTGACCACAGCTGCACATTGACTAGATGTCTTATTTGAACTGTCTTCAATAACACCCTTTCCTGAGCTGATGCAGCTAATTTGGAACTCTTGAAGGTGTGTTAGTAGTTTACATTTCCCCCTCCAATGTGCATTACTTTTCATTTAATGACATTGAATTTCATTTGCCATCATGCTGCCCATTCACCTACCTTGTTTAGGTCTCTCTGAAATTCCTCAAAGTCCTCCCTGGTCCTGGGGTAGGTGTCTCTCCAACTTCTTTGGCAGTGAAGACTGATGAAAGAAAGCCTTTCCACTAGCTTTGGTGATACAGTGAGTGAATGAGTGCCATTCTGGTTTTGAATTAAAGTCATTTTCAGAAGCACAGGAAATTCTATAAACAAACTGCACACACAGAGACATTTCATTTTATAGGTTATATATGCACCTATATATTTTTGTATGGTGGTTTAACTCAGAATGGCTCCCTTGGTCTTCATATATTATAGTATTAGTACTAAATACAATATGAAACTTGTAGTAGTAATTACTTTGTTGACTATATTTGCCGAGAGGAAAAATAAAAGACTCTAAAACTGACTGGCTAAAAGTGCAGTGATGATCAGAAGAGTGGCTTTGTAAGAATGATACATTCGTGTTTCCCATATCTAATCTCTGTGTGTTTTCTAGCCATACGTTAATTGTTTGCTTTACTGACCAAACCAAGTTTTCATTACTGTCCAAGTTGCAAAGCAAATGCACCTTTAGAAGAATGGCTTGCACAGATGCAACCACAGCTGCATATAAAGAGATGCACACCAGAAGTCATTTGCAATACACAACAATAACTTTAGTTGGTCCTAGAAAAACAATGCTGTATATTTTTGAATGCCATCTACTGGGTCTTGCACCTTATCTATCAACTAACTAGCTGCATATATACAGACATCTTTTTTGGAGAACACTCTCCTAACAGAGCATGGGAGAGGTTTGGGGGAAGGAGGAATATTCCACTTCTCATCCAGTTTTCAGAGAAGGGGGACAAAAATGTCTGTCCCAGCCAGGAGCCTCTGGTGGAGGGGATGCAAGAGAGGAAAGGGGAGGCCAGTTCCAGCCCCAAAAGCAACAGCTTCTGAGCTCACCCCACTCCTATCCCTGTGGGCTGCCTAACTGGAGACTTCACCCTCAAGGCAGAGGCTTGTGTGGAGATTTAGCCAACAGAGGGAGGGTTCAGCTTCCCTCCCACTGGCTGCACTCACAGGAAGTATGAGCAAGAGTCCTCTCTCTACAGACCTGGGGGGTTGCAAGGTTATTGTAGAGCAGGTTGCGGTACTGCTACCCTTACTTCTGCACTGCTGCTGCTGGTGGCGCTGCCTTCAGAGCTGGGCAGCTGGAGAGAGGTGACTGTTGGCCGGGATCCCAGCTCTGAAGGCAGCACCGCCGCCAGCAGTGCAGAAGTATGGATGGCATGGTATGGTATTGCCACCCTTACTTCTGTGCTCCTGCCTGCAGAGTTAAGCCCTCAGTCAGCAGCTGCCAGCTCTGAAGGCAGCAGCATAGAAGTAAGGATGTCATGGTATGGTATTGCCACCCTTACTTCTGTGCTGCTGCTGGTGGGGCACTGCCTTCAGAGCTGGGCGCCCGGCCAACAGCAGCCGCTCTCTGGCTGCCCAGCTCTGAAGGCAGTGCAAGGGTGGCAATACCCTAAAATAACCTTGCGACCCCCCGTAACTCTCTTTTGGGTCAGGATCCCCAATTTGAGAAACGCTGGGTCTCCCCCATGAAATCTGCTCTTTTGTGTGCTTTTACCCTATACTATACAGGTTCGGGATCCTGACCCAAGAGAGACCAGATTTCACGGTTCATGATGCATTTTTCATGGCCGTGAATTTGGTAGGGCCCTAGTTACATGGGAGGCCACACTAGATGGTGTAATGGTCCCTCCTGGCCTTAACATATCTGAAAAAAATGATCAGACAGCTATTATCACATCAAAGGTGTCAGATATAAATATCCTGAAAAAAATGGAAAACTACTGAAAATATTGTCACTGTAGATGTTTTACTATATGATTGTTCTCCCAAAAGACAGAGAAATCAGCATGTGAAAGAGGTTAATTGGTTTTGAGGGCTTGTGGCAGGAATCACAACATTTGCTAGCTCATCAGCAAACCTGAGTTATAGAAAGAGACTCCTACCTGGCCCCACAATCTTATTCTGTTGCTCTGGTCAAAGCCAAAAGAGCATGGTCCATTGAAAGTTCATCTCAGGATTCACAGCACAGTGTCAGCTTTGACACTGAGAAACAATCGTATTATTGGATACCATAGAAAAGGTAGGCCTGAAGTTTGTTAGCTGCTTTTGCATTCCCATTTGCAAGTTCTTCTCAAAAAGGCGTACCCTGTTAGCTTGGGGCTCGATGAATTAAAATTTTAAAATGACATATACAAATTAAAGCAGGCTAGCCCATCCCTGTATAAGTCAATTCAGAAGAATGGTGAAAGATCAGAAGCCAGCTGAAGGATCATGTTAAGCTTACCACAGAAACAAAAACCAAAGAGAATAGGTGTCTCAGGGGACGGCAAAGGGTTTTTCATTTCCAGGCACTAGTTTGAATTAAGACTTGTGACCTGTTCCAAAGCTCACTGAGTTCAATGGAAAGACCCCAGGGGGCTTTGGCTCAGGCTTCAGATTGGTAGCGGCTGAAAGTCATTCCGATTGGTGGACGTTGTGAATGAGTGGCCAGTCTTGGTCTAGTGCAAAAACTGAAAGTGGAGGTGCCCAGATCTCACAGAGATGCATGGATCTGGCCCTTTCAATGAATGCTGAGGGGAAAGCTGGAGACTTGGAGAATTCATAGGAAGATGTGCGACCTGTCTGAGGGCTGGGTGCGAAGGAATCAAGAAGAGGCGTATTTGGAAGGAGATAATCTCACAAGGTCTGAGTTCAGGTCAACCATTGAACTTTTGGTGCCTGAACTGAACCACTGAATTCTTTGAAGTTCTCCCCTCACCAAAACATGGTACACACTAGCACTGTGCTTTGCACACTGTCTCAATTTAATAATCAATTCACAGATTCTAATTCCAGAAGGGACCACTGTGACCATCTAGTCTGGCCTCCTGTAATAGGCCATAGGACTTCCTTGAAGTAATTCTTGTTTGAACTAGATCATATCATTTAGAAAAATACCCAGTCTTGATTTAAAGGTTTCCAGAGATGGAGAATGATTCCTTGCTTTCATTATAGTATCAGAATATGCTATGAGCTGCAATCACTTAGCTCATTCTATGAAGGCCAGAAAATTCTTCATCCAGCTTCAACCAAAAAAACAAACAAAAATGTGCAAAAATATCATCTGATGCAGAAAGTTCTATGTCTTAAATTATTTAATTTTTCCTCATTAGTACCTTACAGTTCTGTAGCCTCTTCCACCTACAGATTTCAAAGTGCTTGATAAACATTTGTGAATTAAGCAGGGTGGATAAAAATCAATAATTAAAAAAAAATAAAGAAAATCAGATGTTTTTAATTTAATTTGGATTTTTTTTATTTAAATCAGATTTTTTTGATAAAATGCTTTTTGAGGAAAAAACTATCTAAAGATAGTTTTAATTAAGATACATTATAGTTCAAAGATATCTCATTATGGAATAGGGGTTATAAATTCTAATGCTATAGTATGAGACAATATAGTCATGTAATGTTTAATAAAAGTTTTGTAAGTGAGTTCCAATAGTTCACGGATTACAGACCCAATCTTATTGGGTTCCAGGGGCTTCTGTATAGATTATTTAGGTTAATCTTTCTATCTACTCAATGAGACTCAGTGCTCAGTCTAGATGATACCATCAGAGATACTTAGTTTTGCAGTTCTCAAACTGTGGATTTGTGTCTCCAGAGATAACATGCTTGTTAAGAGCAAAAATGTTTTTAAATAAATAAATAAATAGAGGTTAGAAATAACAGACTTCAACCCTATTGTCCTTCTGCAAATTTGTGTACACAGAGCTAATCCCTTACCTCTTTCTAAAAGTGCAAAGTTTCAAAAAGTTCAATGAATAGAAGATTGTTGGGGGGTGAAATAGATCTGGACAAGGAGAAGAAGCCTGGAGATAAATGTGAGAAGGGAGGGACAGGCAGTAGAAACAAAAGTGAAACTGTTTGAGCAGCATATTCCAGAAGGCTTGAGGTCTTTCTGAGTGTAGCCTACATTGATTTGAGATCTACCATAGCATTCTTTCACTAGAAGGGAAAACCTATAATGGCAGCAGGCAGTAAGAGAGACCCAGTTTGGGAATAAGAACCATTCAAGAAATATATGTTTGCTGATGATGTTTTAAAGAAAGTCACACCAGTGAACTGGTGGAAGTCACTTAAGCACTTGGATTCAGAGACTGTTGAAGTGACAATCTCACTTTTAACAGCAGTAGCTTCTTCTGCCAGTGTAGAAAGAATATTTTCTTCCTTTGGACTAATTCATTCCAAATTGAGAAATCGTTTGGGACCTGAAAAGGCAGGAAAGCTTGTTTTTCTTTTCCAGATTATGAACAAAAAGGAAAATGAAGGTGAAGACAACTGAGTTAGCTGCAGAAGCCAATATTTTAAGTTTCTCACGTTGACCTGGATGACATAATCGATTTAATTTTTGTTTTGTTTTTTTTAAATTTCATTTAACTATTTTAGTTAAAAACAATTTTAACAAAAACAAACCTGGTTTTTAAAAACTTGAATGTTTAACTAAATTCAAAAATTCATATGCTTGTTTTGTTAAAATATTATATGTTTGCTGTTGAAGAAAAAAATCCAGAATACATAGCGTTGTAGTTTTAGTTAAATAAAACAGTTTAAATGTCTGTCTGGTGATGGTCTCCTCCTAATACAGCATGGCAAGAAAATCCTCCAAATATTAATGATTAACCTATTGAATTGGAGATAGTTCATCTCCCAATGACTTCATAAATATCTGCTTCAATTACCTTTGGTAAATGAAATAACCAAACAATCATTCATTTTCTGATATAGCTGTAAAACTAATCTGAAAAGTTTTCAAAATAAATCACTTTAAAAATGTATAGTGTGTACCTTCTAAAAATGAAACCTACATCTATATCTGAGTTGTGAAGAATATGTATTAAGATTATAACAACCAACAAGAATGCACTTTTATGTAGAAATCCATGATTAAATCGAGTCTTCCTGATTAGTGATTTAAATAATGATTTAAATAATAAAATCCACCCTGGAATTAAGCTTCACATCTCCCATGTGATTTAAATAAATATTATAACGCCACTTTCAGATTGCTTGAGAAGCTTCTAATAGAATTAAAATTCATCTATGCCTTTATCAGCAAACAAAAATGCCACATATACCACTACCCAGTAGACTGACAGTTCAGTGAACATCTCCGGCCCATTTGAACCAGTCACTTAGGAAATCAATGGGGATAATGTATGAGATTTGTTTAGGCACTTAGCTACTCTGCCCTGGATGTCAAGTGCAAGCTAGATACAATATATTTCATGGAAGAGAATATCTCCAGAAATCATTGGAAGTGCGGAAAAGTCTAGTGAAACAGCAACAAAAGCCACATTAGCACCAAGTCCCAACAGGACCAGACACAGAAGGAATTATTTGTGGGAATTGCACTATTTGTGAGTGCCATAAAAAGCATCCAGACAGACTGGACCTTTCCCCATCACCTCAGAGCAGGACTATCTAGAAAAAATTAAGTTTGCTGTTATATCAGGAGAAGAATATCTTCATGACTGGAGATGCCAGAGAAGATCCTTGACTGTAGTGGTCAGGAAACCAAGAAGCTATCGGAGGCAAGCTCTGACAAAAATTGCAGCTCTCTACTTGAGTTGTTCATTACCCAGTGTGTATGCAAAGTACTTCTTCAGATCTGTTAATGATTGTTACTGAAAGAAGGGCCCTGCTTAGTACTGCAAATTAGAATTGTCTCTGTTTTGAAGCAGATTAATCTGGCTTTATCTGCAACTCTTATTTTTACCGGCTAGAAGGAAGCTAGTTCAGAAAAAAGGAAGGATTACTACTGCTGCAATTCTCAAAGCAGCCCAGGGGATTTTGACTCAAAGTTTCTATTAAAATTAATTGGAATTGGCCTTTAATCCCTTAGTCCACTTTAAAAATCTAATTTTACATGTAGACACAATGTGGATCACTCTCTCATTTTATGAAAGTACTATGGATGTGCCCACATTTCTATAATATCTGACTGCAGCCTGACTAGCTAGCAGATACAAACTGAGGGAATAATTGTGGGGGAGGGATAGGATCAAGCCCTGGAATAACTACTGTATATGTAAAAACAAGGAGGAGTCCTTGTGGCACCTTAGAAACTAACAAATGTATTTGTGCACAAGCTTTTGTGGGCTAAAACCCACTTCATCAGATGCATGGACTGAAAAATACAGTAAGCAGAATATAATGTTTTCACCCCTCAGATCATATTATTATAGCACATGAAAAGATGGGAGTTGCCTTACCAAGTGAGGGGTCAGTGCTAACGAGCCAATTCAATTAAGGTGGAAGTGGCCTATTCTCAACAGTTGACAAGAAGGGGTGAATACCAAGGGAGGGAAAATTACTTTTGTAGAGCTAATGAGGCCAATGCAATCAAGGTGGCCCATTTCCAACAGTTGACAAGAAGGTGTGAGTATCAGCAGAGGAAAAATTACTTTTTGTAGTGACCCATCCACTCCCAGTCTATATTTAGGCCTAATTTGATGGTGTCCAGTTTGCAAATTAATTCCAGTTCTGCAGTTTCTCGTTGGAGTCTGGTTTTGAAGTTTTTTTTATACTACTGTATAGAGGGGTCCGGCCGGGGCTCGTCCCTCGCTACTTCTTTTAGGTTGGGTCGGGGAACTAGCCTGGCCATGGAGGTCTTGCGCCGCGGCAGCAGTAGAGGCAAACAAAACAGTTACTCACACCTGGTTGGCGGGCAGTAGCGGGTCCCGGGCTCCGGTCCTCAGACAGGAGCTGAGCAACTGCTATATATCGAGCAGGCCCCAGCCCTGAGTCGGGGAGGGCAACAAAGAGTCAGCAGCTCAGGCCCTCAGGCAGGGGCTGAGCAAACAGGTAAACAGTAGTAGGGTTACCATTCGTCCGGATTCCCCCGGACATGTCCGGCTTTTTGAGCTAAAAATAGCGTC